>NC_089229.1:43291165-43930831 GCF_963924675.1 Phocoena phocoena | reverse complement strand
GTCACAGGGGTTTGGCAGGGAGAGAAGCTTGCTAAGAAAGGCCATGTAGAGTGAGAGAGTATAAGTCCCATTAAGGACTGAAGTTGTACAACTTTTCTCTGAAATATTGTGTAGTTGTGAATTTTTAAATAGAAGCGAAGTCCATTGTTTTTGTTTTACAATTGAATTATAACTTCATCGAGCACAGTATGCACATTTTCATGTACACCTTCTAAAAATTAAGTCGTGTTAATAAACACACCACTTATATTACAGGAACATAATATTGGTGCTGAAGCTTCCCAGAAAAGAAAGTAGCATTGATTGGTAATAGGGGAAAGAGAGTTGAGTCTGTCTCCCTTGTTACTTCTTCCTTTTAGATTCTAAACCTTTCTCTTTCCCATTCCAGCTTCTTCTCATTTAGAGGCTTTGCATTATAGAAGAGAAGTGTTCTACAAAGTCCCCAAACCCTTGTGACTAGGGAAAGGCCAGTCTTTCTAATATGTTCAGTCATCCTCTCAAGGCTGATGTTGCCCCAAACTGCATGGCTGGCTCTCTCTTCAGGGTAACCTTTAGTCTCAATTTTCACTGTCTTTCTGGAATTGTACTGTCAGTATCTCAAACTCAGTCTATTCCAACAGACGTCTACCCAGTCAGTGAAAATTATTTTTTACTCTTCCCTTTTATACAACCCGACATTTCACAAAAGAAGTATGGAATTTATTTCATCTGTTATAATTGCTGTATCTAGCTCTTGTATTTTCCTCTTCTCTGCTAAGATCATACTCCACACTACCATTGTCAGTCAGTTCTCTAAAGGCTCCCATGGCCCTTTCAATGAAGTCCACACTCCTTACCCTGACATGCAAGATCCTGTGTAATCTGTTTGGCTAACCTCTCCAATGATCTCTCCCATGATTTTCTCACTTCCTTACTGTGTTTTGCACAGAGAGCTCTTCTTTTCTGATTTTTAAATTTCGGAATCATGCTTTGATATTTTTCAAGGCCTTAACACTTTCTTTAAGTGTACTCCTACTGTGAAAGCTCTGTCCAAAAATACCTTCATGACTACCTCCTTCTTGTCAGTTGGTGTATCAAACTTGTCAGTATTCCCTCAGAGTTATCTCCTGATAATGTAGCTTAGGGAAGCTTCCCAAATTGCCAACACCCATGAGCAATTTATTTATTGTCATAAATAACAATTTTCATATTTATTGTCTCTTTCCGATCTCTACCTCTAAGGTAGTATGTAATTTTGAATGAAACACTATTTTAACATTCCTAATCTGGGTTGGAAAGGATCTGCAAAGCTTGAAATTCTTAAAGCCTCTTCCGATATCAAAAATACTATTTTCTTACCTATACGTATATCCACATCTACAACTATATCTGTCTATATAATTCATTTGTTTGTCTAAATTCCAACGAAACAAGACCAGTTACTATTTCCCAAACACACCTAAAACTTTGATCCTATGTATGCATTTTCAAAGTAATTTTTTCTAGGGAGTTGGAATGTAAATAAACATCCATGTGTGATGTGATCTCTAATCCTTAAATATCAATTTATACAAATTTAGATTCATTTTGTTTTGTTTCTTCTGTTCAGTAGCTGAAATAATTATCTACATAATGTTAATTCCCATACCACATGCTGTTCATTTTCAAAATCATGCTGTTATTAAATTAAAAAGTTTATAAGAGAATATATACTTTAAAGAACATTAGAGGAAAAGCTGATAAAAGATTCTAACTTTCTTCCTTACATAGATAAATGGCTATTTTTTAGAGTAATGTAAGCTTACAAACTATACATGCATACTCTTTATTATCAGTCAGCTGGGTAGGATTCAATATTCCTTTTTTTCTGGTGACAAAATGTGAGCAAAAAAATAAGTTCTACATTTCTTGTTGCCCTCTATTATAAGAAGAAATGTAAGTTAAAAACTTCATACGTTCTTAGGCTATAGTATGTTTGATTTTATCACATGTTTCATAAGAAATAAATAAATACTTGCTTTACATTTACCAACAACGCTATATATTTCACGCAGTAAATAGGAGTAGGGAACATGAGGAGAAACATGTATTTTTCACCTATAACATGCTAGATTTTGTGCTATACAACTTATATAAATAAATCACTTAAATCTCACAAAATCAAATAAAACAAGAATTAATCGATCACTCTTCAATCTCTGACTACTTGGGAAAACAGTAGGGTACAACAGAAAGAGTCAGGCAGGTCTGAATTTGAATTCAGTTTCTATCCCTTGCAAGCTGACTTGAGACCATTTGTGTATTCTATCAGTTTTGTTTTTCTAATCTATAAAATGCTAATGACTTTTACCTTGAAGGATTACTCTCTTGTGTAATGAATCTCCTTAGAAGAGTTGAATATATTCAATTTCTCCCTTTCTACTTTTTTCATAGACCCTTCTATAGTCTGGCTTCTGTTTTCATACCTCCTATATTGCAGCTCTTGTCCAGTTCACCAGTGATGTCCATACTCTTAAATCCAATTATTAGTTCACAGCCCTCATTTTACTGGATTAGCAGTACTTCATACAGATGCTTACTCTCTCCTCTTTGATATATTTCTTCACTTCTCCTCCAAGGTACTACTGTCTGTTGCAGCTGCTCTACTTCACAGGTGTTCCCTATTAATCCTGGCTGTTTATCCTAATATTCCCAATCTCTAACTGGTAGAACGTCTGAAGGTTCAGAATTTGATCTTTTTCTCTTCTTGAACTGGCCTCCCTCCCTTGGTGAGTTCATATAGTCTCATGACTTTAAATACCGCATAGTTGCTAATGGTCCCCAATGTATATATTTAGTTTGATATTCCTTTTGAGCTTCAAACTTGTTTATTAGTTTCTTGCTAACTTCTTTACTTGGAGGTCTACTGAAATTCTCAAACAGAGTATGTGCAAAACTGACCCCCGTTTTTCCTCCTCCCAAATCCACTTACTCCTAAGTGCATCCTTTCAGTTGGTTAGCACCAGAATTTCTGGAGTCCTTCTTGACCCCCCTCTCCCACCCCCTGCAATGTTGGCTCCTCTAGAATCTGGCAGCTTCTCACTTGATCTGCTGGTACCTCCCTCAAACAAGTCTCCATCATCTCTTACTGGGATTACTTCAATAGCTACCTAACTGGCCTTTCTGCTTCTACTCTTAGCCCAGTACAATTAATTCGTATAGGGAAGCCACTAGAGGGGGAGGGGTCTTTCTAAGCCTAAATCAGATCATGTTACCTCTGAACTGTGATAACTTCCTAGTTCATTCAGAGTAAAAGTCACAGCCTTTATGCCTTCTATAAAGCCCCATATGACCTTACCCCTCCAACTCCGCCTTAACTCTCTGACTTCATTTTCTTGTCTTCCTATCCCTTCTCCCCAACCAAGATATTCCAGCCACAGTGGCCTCTTTTGTTCCACTATAAAGATTGTATGTTTGCTATTTATTTCTTTTGGAATGAATCCAGAAATCCATATACTAAACCACTAACCTTCTTAAATCTTTGCTCAGATCTTATCATTTCAAGGAGAATTGCCAGATCATCCTACTTAATATTACAATCTGTGCCTCCCAGCCTCTGACACTCTTGACTCATGTATACTGATAAGTTTTTTTAGTCCTCATACTTATAAATAGTAGAAAATTCATTTGCTATATCAACTTTTATTGTCTATCTCTCCTTGCTAAAATATAAACTCCACGGGGCTTCCCTGGTGGCGCAGAGGTTGAGAGTCCGCCTGCCGATGCAGGGGACACGGGTTCATGCCCCGGTCCGGGAAGATCCCACATGCCGGGGAGCAGCTGGGTCCGTGGGCCATGGCTGCAGAGCCTGCGCATCCGGAGCCTGTGCTCTGCAACGGGAGAGGCCACAACAGTAAGAGGCCCGTGTGCTGCAAAAAAAAAAAAATATATATATATATATAAACTCCATGAAGATAGGAATCTATTCTCTTTTATACACAGATGTACCCAGATGACTAGAAGAATTCCTGGCACATTGTATCCAGTTACTAAATATTCATGAAGTGAAAGAAGTTAACTAATGATTTTAAGAACATAGCAAAATTCCTGCCATCATATATTCTGATTTTTGTGGTTTGCTTAAAAATCAAAAATAGGTACTAATTCTATTCAAAAAATATATGTATATATTTAAACAATATATGGAAATCTTCATATTGGTGGCAGAAAGAATTTAACATTAAGTGCAGTATATAAAGGGGAAGCTCTTATTTTTCTATTCTGATGAGAAGAAAAGCAATAATGGAAGCAGGGCTGCTGTTTGCAGAAGTTTTTATCTTCACTTGGAATTGGCATTGGCAAAAAAAAAAAAAGTTATAAAGTTCTCCCTTGGGTTGTCAGAAATATCAAATCAGAACATGGCTTGAATGTAGTGTTAAATAAGAGGTTAAGTTAGTGGCCAAATGCAGACGGGTTTTCTGAAGGGAGTAGGTGGATACAACAGGTGTTCATTCTCCTTGAAAGGCAGGAATGGGCAGAAGGGAGTAGTATTTTAATCAGACATCTCTCTGCCCCTAGGAGAAAGAACAGCTTAGGCATTTTAACTACAGTAGCTGAGTTTTGCTAGATAAATCATGTACAGACCAGGGTCAGGACAGTTTATAACC
Organism: Phocoena phocoena; assembly: GCF_963924675.1. NCBI lineage: Eukaryota > Metazoa > Chordata > Mammalia > Artiodactyla > Phocoenidae > Phocoena > Phocoena phocoena. The sequence goes on along the minus strand of NC_089229.1, from coordinate 43,926,206 downwards.
TTGAAGCTTCAAAATCAGTTCTCATTAGTCATGGATGGACATCAGTGTTTTAATCACTTTAAAAAATAATTCACATAACTGTTTTCAAAAGTATTTTCCCTTAATGTTAACGCATAAGTATGTATAGTTAGAATTTAATCAAAACTGATATTGTTAACATAAATTTTTATGAGACTTTTAAAAAGAAGTTAAATCAAAATCTATGGTTTGTGAATCAGAAATTTAATTTATTCTTCTTGAAGAAACTTGGAAAGGACCTAAATTACTTGTTCAACAGTATCAGTGTAACAATTGCTTTACGTTAAAGAAATTGTCTAAACTTCCCCATGAAAACTTTGTTAAAAACATTCCACACTCCTGTATACTGTATTTTCCTGAAATATAGAGAGTGTGCCTTAATAATCTTTATATCTTTACTGTCTGGCAAACAACAAGCACTTTAAAAAGATTGCTTAATACAATGAAGGATGAATATATCTCCCCTACTAAGTACTATGTAGATATATTTAAGAGAAAAATAATATCCCTTATGTATGTTCATGTCTACTCTCTGTATCTGAGGAAAGTTGACCCAATATCTGATTAGAGGAGGAAAGGTCACCCAATGTATGAGAATATAAGTTGATTAGTCAACTTTTCTGATTCACACGTGCACTCACACACACATACACACACGCACTCACACAGAAAGAGCGGGGAGAGTGGTCTGGACAGCTGCGCAACTGTCTTTTTTTGAAGCAGTACAAGAAGATATGTAAATAAAAGTCTTCCTAATTCCCAATTCCCTGGGTAGGAGGTGGAGTTCTTTACCGTTGAAATGGATCTTCATAATAGGTAGAAAGTTGACCCATAGATACCTTTAACAAAAACCTCTTGAAGCCATTGAAAACTTTGTATTCACTCTTCTTTTCAAACTAACATCTTAAGTTTGACCTTTTAAATAACATGTTTCTGTGTATCCTCACTCGGTAGCTTCCTGTACTATTCCTTTTTTTATTTTGCGGTACGCGGGCCTCTCACTGTTGTGGCCTCTCCCGTTGCGGAGCACAGGCTTTGGACGCGCAGGCTCAGCGGCCATGGCTCACGGGCCCAGCTGCTCCGCGGCATGTGGGATCTTCCCGGACCGGGGCACGAACCCATGTCCCCTGCATCTGCAGGCGGACTCTCAACCACTGCGCCACCAGGGAAGCCCTACTGTTCCCTTTTTAATGCTAGAACTAGACACTTTAAAAAATAATTTTGCCAGTGCTACATAAAATATAAAGTGACCAAAAAAAAATGCAGGAAAGCATGTGTGGTTCATGAGATGGAAACTGAAGCTTTGGGAAATTGAATAGTTTCCTCAAATTTCTGTAGTCAGTAATGGGTGGCTTCTGGAATCATATCTAGGTCATTTGTTTGTTTGTTTTCTTTTTCCCTTATTCTAAATTATTTTTCAATGATTGCCTTTTCCCAGGGGCATAGCACAGTTAAGGATAGGAAGACTGTCTTCAAAGGATAATGTGACAGTGGCTACCTTGAACATATTAGAAACATTCCTGAGTGGATTTTTAAGAGACGCAAAACATTTTGGACTTGCCTGAGTGCATATATTTGGCTTAAAAGTGTGTCACAGATTTTAATGTTTTTCTTTCTTTCCATTTATGCTTTCTTTTATACAATCTCCCCACCCCCATTTTTTCTAAATCGTACATGCTAAATCCTACAAATTATACATGCTAATGCTGGCTCAAAGACATTCAAATAAACATATGTATGCCTATGTATTTTACAAAAATAAAGTAAAATTAAGGCAAAACATATCACACTATAAAATCATATTGTTATATCTGGGGGAAACAAGTAACCCAGTTATTGCTGGGCCCCATGTAATATCTAGATACCTAAAAATATTTTTGAGATTTTTCAGTTAACAAATCATTTTTCTGATATAAAATTAGAAAACTACCATTTGATTGTAAAAGAAAAGCATGGCTCTCTCACCCCCTAGGTCTCCCATGAGTCATTTGCAGAAAAAGATGGAGCTACGAACAATTTCTTTGCAGTGCACTTGAACTTTTCTAGGGCTGCAAAAAGTTAGACTAGTGAAAGTGACATGAATCTTTTATTTTCATGATTTCTATGGATTTTGGCTTTCTTACCTCTTGAAAATATTTGCAGTGCCTACTTTCTTTGTCTCTCTTCACTTTCATAAAAGACAGCTTTTCCCTTCTGACTTTGAAATTTCCTGTATAAACTGCATACTATACCTCTTGTACCTGAGCCCATTTAAGGGAACACAGCATGGAGCCTGGGGACTTCCTGAAAGCCCTCTGGTGCACCAGGTGATCTGAAGGATTTGACTATGATTGTTTTATATGAATGATCCTTATTGCTTTAATTATTTCATTTAAGGTCATCTTTAAGATTATTGGAGTTTAAAAGAAATATCTGTAACTGAGTGAGAGAAGGTCACTGCAAATTTTATATATGTGTGTTCATATGTTGAGAGAGATGTGTGAAATCATGTGATTTTTTTAAACTTCTTTATACTTTTTTTTTAACTGTAGTAAAATATACATAACACAGAATTTACCACTTTAACCAGTTTATGCATACAGTTCAGTGGCACTACGTACATTGACATTGTTGTGCAACCGTCACCACTACCCATCTCCAGAAGTTCATTATTCTAAACTGAAGCTCTGTACCCATGAAACAATAACTCCCTGTCCCTGCTTTATACTTTGAGTGTGATTTTTATAATAAAGGCTTATATTTTGAAAAACAGGGAAAAAAAAGAAAACTACCTACTAAAATCCTATTTCACTGGATGAATCAAACATTTAACAAAATCACCAAATCTATTAAAATCAGTAAAATGATTTATTTCTTTAGAAATATACTTTGTGTCATACATCAATGACATTTTTTTGAAGTCATATCAGATTGACTCTACTGATAGTATATTCTTGTAAAACAAGCTATTTTAGTGTATAATTCATCTTTCTCTGTTTGATAGTAGCATTTAATCATAGGTAAAAATCTTCTGTCCTTTTTTTTTTCCCCAGCAGAGGCCTTATTTAGTTCTCTTTGTGCCTGTTATAATGTCATCATTATGACAAATGTCACCAATATTCTATTATTCTTAGAATGCTAGAGCATGAATCTCCTTCATGACTGTTACAACATGGAAAGGTCTAGTTTCTAAGAATGCAGTGTCTAGAAAGTGTTTGTTTGAGAAGTTTAGTGCAATCCAGGGTGAGATACTAGCCCCTGTGCATCTTCCCTGTACTGTATTCATAAATGTAATGAACATGATTGTCTAGCAAAGCTAACTTGTGTTTTAAACTGGTAATTTCAGTTTCCAAAGTTACAGATTTGTGGACATCAGTATGTACATTTTTTCCTTGGTACTAGAAGGAAGCCTAGATTGTTAGCCTCTCATTTTAGAGAGAAATGCTTTAGCTAGAGTGGCAGGGGTTAGGAGGAAGATGAAAGAAAAAAGATCTGAGACATAACACCTCAATTGTGCTAATTAACATCAAAGAGGAATTGTTTCTCTTCCAAAGAAAGTTCTTCTGCTGTTTTGCCTAAAACAAAAACAAGCACACAAATTATACACAAAGAAAAAAAATTATTATGTTCAATATGTAAAAGAGTCAGTCAGAATAAAGAACTCTTGGAAACTCTCTTAAAATTCATGACTCTTATCTAACGAAAGGGCAGTTGGTTGGAACTGTCAGAATGTTGGACATTGTTAAGTTGCTTGATTTGACCAAACAGATTGTGCCTCCGTAGTGAAATCAGCAGTTACTCAATCTATTTATTTCATGATTATCAAAAAAAATAGACAATAAATGATTGTAATTTATATAATGAGTAGCTAATATTTTGGAGATGGAGGAAAGCAGGCTTGGCTAAATTTTGAACTTCTAATAGATTTGGGTGACCATCTGTATCACCTAAGACAGTTCTACTGAAAGTGTGGTTCACAGAGCTGTAGGATCAGCATCACTTGGGAGCTTGTTAGAAATGAACATGTTCTGGTCCCACACCAAACCTGTTGAATAGGAATTTCTGGGGATGGATGCTTTAAAAAGCCCTCTTACCTGTGGTAAATTTGAGAAGAACTTACCTAAGAGTTAGGTAGAAGAAATGTGAATAAGATTTGATTTTTACCTGGGCAGCTGTCATAAGCCAGGAACCATCTGATGAACGAGTTAGAAAGGAAAACACTGGGACTCAGGTGAGAAGTGAATGACTATGTAGAGTGATAAAATGAAGTCAAAATCCAGAAACATGTACAATATGGACCCTAAGGGAAACATTCCTTTATATACTGATGTTTTCTGTTATTCATACATCTTCTAGAGACTCTATTAGGAAGGTTTACTGGAGTCAACTAGTCTTCAGAATAAGCTTCTAGTTTATTTAACAGCATGTCCTATCTATAAAAATTTCCCTAAACTTCTCTAAAGTATATTTTATTGAGATTGCTGTGCTTTAATACTATGTCCATCTTATATCAGCTTATATTAGGGGCGGCAGCATACATATTTATTATATTTTGTATGTAATATATATTTAGTATCAATATTACTAGATCTTTTACATATGTAATATATTTATTATATATTTTAAAAGCTTAGTGAGTGTATTTTTCAATTGACATTTGGGACACATCATCTTGCTTTTTCTTAATTTCTGAAAACAGTGAGACAATATACTTGAAAATGGAAATTATTCTGGAAAATTGTCAAGTATTGACAATGAAATGCTTGCTATAAACTGACCAATTTAATATAACACTGACTATATATTATAATAAGCCCCATATTAGATAAAATAACCTTTTCACCTTTATTCTTTTGGTCTGAGGTAGTAGATAAAAAGGAGTAAATTTTTTAAAGTGAAGACATTTTTAACAGATTTAAGATGAGAGAAGTTTTTTTAAAAGTCTTTATTATTTTCTAATTTCAAGGAAACAACATAGGATTTTAAAGTTGGAAAGATATTAATCGGTCTCTCCCAAGTTAAAGACTAGGGAACTGAAACCCAGATAGATCAAGTGCATTCAGTCAAGGTTAATGGGTTTCTTTGTTACACTGAATGTTCCTCAATATATATCAAAACTCCTTATTTAAATTGTCATCAGTTCTATGATTCATTATTTGAATTTCAAAGAAAAAATTCACTTTATATTAATAGTTATTTTCTTGACGTTCTCTACAGAAAACATTATATGTATGTGCCTAAAGGTTACTGTTTCCTTTGAAATTACAACTTGAAAAGCAACATTATAATCTTAATCATTATAACTTTTGTAAGGATTTTTTTTAATACACCCTCCTAAAAAATATGAAGGAATCTTAGCTGTTTACAGGCACAAATATCAATAGATGAATTGAATTGGCAATAATACAGTTGTTCCAGTTCTTTTTTTAATGCATATGCTTATTTCATCATGTAAATAGAATTATATAGTCTTCATAAAATCAAACCTTTTTAGTTTAAGGATGATTTTAGGAGGCTGTTGGGATCCATTGAGAAATGCTCTATCATTCAGAGCTACTATAAAGTTGATACAACTTAAATGTGAAGGAAAATAAATGTTTTTGCTTAAAATATATTTTAGATGGTCAGTTATGAAGAACGTAGGGGAAAAATTCTGATATTCTTGTGATTTACTTCACTATTCTGAAATTCCTTAAGCCAGGTAGCTCTCCAGTTTGCATTTGGTTCAAACAAAATATCTTAACTCAATCTTGACTTTATGAAATACTCTATCTTTTAAAAATCACCAATAAATAGTCAAGGGGTGAACATCAAACTTCATTCCTGCCTTCAATCTTGTAATGATGGGCATAAAATAATTCATTAGGGTAAATAGATAAAATGAGGGTCAGGATAATGCAAAAAAGTTTTGTCTTCCCCTAGATTTTTCCCCATGTTAATAAAATGACACCACATGCTTTTACATTTTTAGGTAAGAAATCTGGACATCTCCCTGGTTCTTAGTTTTCATCTCCACTGCCACCATTCTCCACCTCCAGTCTTTCAGCCAGTCCTATTGATTGTACCTCCAGCCTCATATCTGCTATTCTCCATTTCTACTCCAAGACAAGATCATATCTTTTCAGATCTACTCTAGATATTTCCTGTTTCTTCTCGTTTCTGTTCTTGCTATATTCTTATCCATGATCTACAAAGATCACCTCCAGTTAATTCTTGCCTAAAATCTTTCGGTGACTTCTCTTTGCAATCAAATTACAACTCAAACTTATGTTAATGATTTACCAGGCTTGCATAAATTGCCAAACTATTTTCCCAAATTTATTTCACGTCATTCCACTGTTTATTTACCTTGCTACCCACTCTCCTCTTCACTTTGTCCTCCAATATGTCAGATTCTCTCACCCTTGCACTTTTTTGTTTGTTTGTTTGTTTGTTTTGCAGTACGCGGGCCTTTCACTGTTGTGGCCTCACCCGTTGTGGAGCACAGGCTCCGGATGCGCAGGCTAAGCAGCCATGGCTCACGGGCCCAGCCGCTCCACGGCATGTGGGATCCTCCCAGACCGGGGCACGAACCCGTGTCCCCTGCATCGGCAGGCGGACTGTCAACCACTGTGCTACTAGGGAAGCCCACCCTTGCGCTTTTTGCATGCTTTCCCCTAGTCTTTTTCCTGGTCTTGGTAAAGTTATCTCCTGGAGTCCAGAGCTTAGTTGGTAAACTTAAAAAAAATTTGCTCTTAGTTTCCTGGATGTCTTATATATCAAAGCATAGTGAGAAAGAGTAGCTTAAAATGAAACTAGAGAGGTTAACAGAGGTCAGCCACAAAGTCATTTTCGTGGGTCTACTCTTCTTGAATGTTGGGAGGTTATTCCAAGTGAAAGATGGCTCCTTTATTAACATAAAGGTATACATTCCTATAAAGAAGGGCTAGACTAATACCTAACAAAGGGCAAGATTATTTTTTATATCAATTACCCAGAGTGGAAGAAGTAATTAGGAAGAGAACTGAGAGAATGCTGGTGAAGGAGAAGAAGTAACTATATCTTTCTTGGTGTAGACATCCAGAAGACCAAGATGAAGATGTTTCAAGGGTTGTGGTTGCATTTAGAGAAATTGTGATTACATGTAGTTACCATGTAGAGGAAGATTAGGAACTATAAGTAGGGATCTCCACTTTATCACTATATTAAGACAAGTGTCACCTAAAAGAATTTGATGATCCAGGCAATAAGAGTAACCTCTGATTATCTTACCAAAAATAATTACAACCACTTGATATAGTATGTATTATATATTACTAAGTGCTTGGCACTAAAGTAATTCTTAGATGTTTATATTAATTTCTGACAACATCTATGTGAAATAACATGGTATTTTTACAGTTGAAGAAATTGGGGCTCAAATCTATTGAAACATGACCAAGATCACATAACTCTAAAAGTCAGATAAATTTGGATTTATCTGACTGCAAATCCCACATCTTTCTAGTAAAGTTTTTCCCTTTTAAATATACTAATAAGCAATATTTGCTCTTTTTATATATAAGTGAATCATTTTCCATAGTTTTCTTTTTAATGATATTTTGAAAGTCTACCCATTGTAGTAGTTTTACTGGAAAGCAGTGAATAAAAAGCAAGTTAATCTGCTACATGCTTAGGTGTCATGTGGAACACCAAAAAATGTATAATCACCTGCTTGTTTGCTTCCTTTCTTGCTTTTCTTGTCATCTTCTCATGCTATTTGTGTATGCTCATTATTGGTGATGTTGAACTTGCATGTTTTCCTGTGTATCAATATCTGACTGCCTGTATCTGTTGATTTCCCAAAGAAACTTTCCTTTCCCTTTTTTTTCAGATCCTAGTCAATCCTTAATTATATATCATCTATTGGATTACATCTCTATCTCTATAATCAATCACTTGTTGTAATAACCTTTGTGTTCCAGTGCAAAAGGGAAAGAAACTCCCCTCTACATTAGCCACAATTTCCCTGTTTTCTTTGACATATACCTAAAGTTGGATGGCAACTTTATAAACACTACAATGTTTATAAATTTTGTAACTCTATAAATTAAAGTAGAACACATGTACAGCAAAATGTACAAAAAATAAATGTAAAACTCATTGTAAGATCAAAAGCTGAATGTGTGTGCAACTACCACCCAAGTCTAGAAAGAGAATGTTATCAGCACATCACAAGTCACCTCTTGACCCTGACCAATCATTATCCTCTCTCTCCTACCCAAGATGACCAATGTCCTAACTAATTATTAATTAGTTAATATCCTACCTAATAATCATAAACTAAAGATGAGCCTGCTTTTGCCTTCAGTTGAGAATCATGAATTATGCTATTTTGTGTGTTCTTTTACTTAGGACTGTGCTTGTAAAAATCCATCCCATCCATGTTGTGACATGAAGCTGTATTTCATTTATTTTCATCGTTGGGTAGATTTCATTTTATGAATATGCTAAACAGTATTTATTCTAGTATTCATGAACATTTGGGTTATTTCTAGTATATTCATTCAGAGTAATAATGCTTAGAACACTCTTAAATAAGCATTTTTATGTACACAGTTTTATTGGAAATAGACCTAGGAATGGAATTACTGAGTCATAATATATGGCTATATTAGTGGTTGTATGATTAATAGCCTGACACTGTTTAAGTGGACCTATTGTTCCTTACTCTTTCTAATACTTGATACTACCCTTTTTTTCCATTTTATCAGGTTGGTACATATGTAGTGGTATTTCATTGTGATATCAATTGGCATTTCTCTGATCATAAGTGACTTTTAAGCACCTTTTTCTGTGTTTATGAGCCAGTTGGGCTGTTTTATAAAATATAATACTTAACTATGGCTTTGACAATTTGTTCCTGATAGATTGTTCATCATTTTCTTATTGATATTAATGAGTTATTTATGACTCATTCATATGCAGTGACTATGCTCTCTTTGTTGGTTACATGTGTTGCAAGAGTCTTTTCTCACTACTGGGTTTGCTTTTTCTCTAATTTAATGGTTTTTAATTTTCATGTAGTGCAACCTGTCAATATTTTTCTTTATTTTCAAGGATTTTTATGTCATAATTAATTGTTCGATACCACAAAATCATGAACATATTTTCCAATAGTACATTCTAGAATCTATATGTATGTATGTATGTATTCTGTATTAATTTATTTTGGCTTTTATTTTATTTATTTATTTTTTTAATTTTGGCTTTTATAATTCATTCTATAGTACACTTGGTATTTATATTTATATGTGATGTAAGGTAGTACTCCAGTTTCATATTTTATATACAGATAAATTTTCTTATCTTTTATTAATAACATTGTCCTTTATCCCAGTTCAATAATATTTATCCTTTTCATGAATGATTTGACTATTCTAAACCCTTTGCATTTTTGTATAAATTTAAGACTCACAGTTTTAATTTACACATGTACACACACACACACGCACACAAACCTGTTGAAACCTTTATTGGAATTGCATTAAATGTGAAGAGTAATATAAGAATTGGTATCTTTGAAATATCTTGCAAATGGAATATTCCTTGATTTATTCACACCTTATCAATAGCTCTTAAAAATCGTTTTATGTTTTCTTAGAATTCTGACATTTATTAGCTTTACTCACATATACGTTAGTATATGTGTGTATTGCTGTGGTGAATAGAATCATTTTAAATTTATTTTTCTGACTTCTGCATGGAGAAATACATCTAAATTTTATATAGTGACTTTATGTCTGGCAATATTGCTAATACTCATTTTCTAATTATTTTTCGTAAATATATAGTTATTTACTAATTGTCTTATTTTTAGCTTAATTTCTCTCTAGATAGAGAACTTACTCATATGATTTCAGCTCTTTAAAATTGCTTGAGACTTCCTTTATGGCTCACATATACAATTCTTACAAATTGATTTTTTAAATATAAATTCTTTTGTTAGGTACAGCAGTCTATATGTGTTAAGTGAAGTTTATCAATCATATTGTTCAAATCTCTGTCCTACTGTGCTGCAGGGTCACTGTCAGCTCTCCATTACCACTGTTTTCTTCTCAGCACCCCCCACCCCACCCCGCGTCATAGAGGAGATGCTGGGGGCTACATTTCCCAGAATTCCCAGTAAGAGGCACTTCGGTGAGCTGTGATTCCTCATGGATTTCAATGACACTGTTATTTGCTTATTTACCTGCTCATGTCTTACTGAGTTCTGGGAATTGTACATGGTACATTATAGACATTATCATTTGAGGCCTGGATGCTACTATAATCATTAAGGGTGGCAGGTTGCACGAGCTTTGCAACTCTAGATCACCTCATTCAATCAGTAACTGTCATGTTTTAAAGATGGGATTCATTCCTGGCTAATATTTGCCTGCTCTATTCTGAATCCTGCAGTTAGGCTCTACAGAGCCCCCCTCCCCGCCCACGCAAAAATATGTGTAAGATTCTCAGGGACCTCTTCTCCTTGACAGACCCTGTACTCTAAAATTGATATCCTTAGTTCTTCAAGGTTCTCATCCTCAAGGTCATCTCTTCCAGAACTGATATATGTTCTTATTGCAAAAGCAGCTCCCAAACTGTACTCGCTGGCCTGGATTACTTCTCTTCTAACATCTTAGAACCGTACAATTTTAGGATCTCATTAGATTTTCAGTGCTCTTATGCAAATTTGTTTTTATATTTTAACCACTTTTTCCTGGTTATTCACGGTAGGATGGAGTTTAGATTCACCAATCTGACATTACCAAGAATGGAAATCATTTACTCTTCAATAGGCTTTTGAGTATATCACTTAAATTCTTGTTTATCATTGTAGAAAAAATTTTGAAAAAAGTTTTACAAGGACATAGACTATGTCATTATTGGTTATAGCTGTAGGCACAATACTAGCAAAAAGAAAAGATAAAAAAATAATTCCTTGTTTCATTTAATTTACATCTTAATATATATCCATCTGTACTTCTTAACTAAGCAGTATTTATTAAGTTAGTAATAAAAAGCATACGCTTTCTATTATTTATGATAACCACAGTATTAAAGTCATCTTCCTGGCTTATTTCAACTTTTAATACTAATAATTGCTGTCAAATCAGTCACAGTTACATATAGAATAGCTCAACTGTCCTAGATTATATCCAAAGGCCGTTAAGTCCTGCTAATGAGACTCTCCCAGGTATGAGGAGATGCCAAATTCCTTCAATCTTATGGTTTAAAAATAAGGATAAATGATATCCTTCTTAAATTTTCTTGAAAGATAGATTTTATTTCTCAAAACTAGTCCTCATACATTTCCTATATACTGGTTTTGATAAATTGCATATCTCCTATAGTCAGAAGAAATTGAAACATTGAGACTTATTTTATAAGAACTTATTTTTATCCTAGGATTGTTATCTAATAATAAAAAATCTTGCTGCATTAACCTACAAAAATATTTAAAAGTCAAAACAAATTTACCAGAGATGAAATGTTTTCAGAAGGAACTTATGAGCTGATTTTTCCTATATCAAGACAAACACCTAGAATTTGTATTAGAAAAGGAACATGACTATAAATTCTTCAAGAATTTTTTATACTTGTCAGTGTACAAGTAAATTGCTGAGTACTACATGAACCTTACATTTCACAAAATACCAAGAAATGTGAGCCAAATGGTTATCCTTCACTCTAAGTTTGACAATGAGAAGACTGCATTGGGATATAGATAGATAGGAGATAATCATTCCTTGTTTAAATCAGCAACACATTTTTAAAAACTCTACTACTTTCTTATTGATGTAGAAAAGTATGTTTTTTACAAATGGATATAAAATTATAATAGACTTTGCTAATATTCATTGAAAAATATTTTTTAAATCCTCATCTAAAAATGGCCACTCTCTCTTTTTTCACTTCATCCTAACCACCCTCTATCTTTCTGGCCTTCCAACCAAGCATATTCTTACCTAGACACGTGGCATTTTTTGTTTTCTCTGCCCGAAAGGTATGTTACTCAGAAATACTGATAGCTCCCTCCATTACTTTATACTGATCCCTGGTCATATTTCACTTGATTGAAAGGTCTTCACCATTCACCTTAATTAATTCAATGCTCTTTTTCCTTACTCTCTTTTATTTATCTTTTTGACTGTTATCACTCCCTGAAATGATATGTGTGTTTGTTTACTGTCTGTGACCCTACATTGGAATGTAAGTTTTATGAGAGCAGGGTTTTTGTTTTGTTCTCATCAGTACCCCAGGACCTAAGCAGTGTCAGGTCCAGAATAAACTCTGAGTACAAGTTTTCTCCTGTATGAGGCTTGAATGAGGCTCTTGGCTACACAGCCAGCCAGCTGACCACAGCATAGGTTCTTGCCTCGTTTCTGCCAACTTTGTTCCTATAGTTCCTCACCATTATGAAAACCTTTTTCTGTACCTCTGCTTTTCTCCCAAAACAGGGCTATAACCTGAGCCTATAGATCATAATCTCTAAACATCTGTGTGCCCCTAGGATTTGAATTCACTGAGTACCACCTTGAGTCAGGCATTTCTTCGGTCTGTGGTTCTCTTATGCACCACACCTTATGAATGAGCAACTAATCTGGGAGCTAATGTTTACATATAGTTACTATGTTTGAATATCACATTTACTTCCAAGCTAGCTAACTGGAAGGGACAAAAAAAAATTACTGCACAATTACCATTTTATGACCAAGAGAAATAAAACAATATACGCTCCATATTTTTTCCAATATTACATCTTTTTTTTAATTTAAGAGAATTTAAACCACATAAAGAAAATGCCTTTAACAATATATTTTTATGGAATATGAAAAAAATGTTCCTTTATGTGATTGTGCTTTGTTTCATCTGACTTGAAAACACTTAAAGATTTGTCTTCAAATTTAGTTATAAAATGTGATCGGAGATTCAATGAGGTAAAAGTCACAAGAGTGGTTAGGAAAATTCAGAAATGTAATATGTGAATTATGCAGTAATATATATATATATAGATATATATATAGATATATATACATCTTCCGTGTGTGTGTGTGTGTGTGTGTGTGTGTGTGTGTATGTGTGTTTTATTCCTGGAAAAGGACAGCATGAAAAATGGCACAGATGTGAGAATGATTTAGCAGACAGTTCAGCAGACAGTATATAATCTAGTTTTCCTGGCAGGCTGGACGCTATGAGACTTGGCCAAGGAGGATGAGTGAGGAGAAGGAAAGATAGTGTTTCGTCTGTATCATAGTATGAAGGGCCTTGAATGCCAGCTGAAATTTTATGTATAAAGATTTGGAATGGCACAAAAACCCTCAAGCAGAAAAGCTACAGTGCTTTCCAAGATGAACACAATGACAGCTAAATTGTAAAAAAACAGCATTGAATGATGGCTTCCTCCAAAATATATAGTTTTAATAAATTGAGGGAGAATGACATAATTTTTAAAAGTTGTAAAGTAGGAAAAACTGTTACCAAAGTATTAGCGCTGCTTCAAATCAGATTTACAGTATGTATTTTAACAAAACGAACATTTATAGTCAGTCATAAAATATTTTTATCACAATAATTTTTCAGTTATTATTGCTACATCGTTTTGGACTCATGCTATGTTTTTCTTCTACACAATGCTCAAAGCCCTCTCATCTTCCCCCTGCATTATCCTTTGGAAAGATGAGTAAGATGAAGCAGAGTTAAAATAAATTGATCATTGTGTATTTGGGAAATTGGTAGATGTCTTATATATTGAGGTAAAACTAACAACAGCAAAGAAGGGCCTCAGAGACTATCACATTATGTGTTTAATAGTTATTACCTCCATGTAAATTGTTTTATGTTAAATATTAAAATTTTTATTAGGAAAAAAGTAGCCATGGAGATTCTTTTTTCCAGTATATATACAGCTTCCCAAAATTCTGGGGATTATTTTGGAAATCCTTACCAAAGATGGACATGAGCAAAAATAAATAAATTAGATTTCAGCTTCATGAGGACAAGCACAATATCTTTTTTATTCACTCTCTTACACCAGCCTCCCCAAGTAAATATTCTTTGAGTGTGTGAGTTAATTTGTGTTGACATTTGTTATGGACTGTTTGTATCTTTTCAAAATTCATATGTTGAAGCTCTAACTCCCAATGTGGTGGTATTTGGAGATGGGGCCTTTTGGAGGTAGGGTAGATGGGGTCATGAGGGTGGGCCCTGGTCCAAAGGGATTAGTGCCCTTAAAAGAAGAGACACCAGAGAGCTTGCTCTGATTCTCTCTGTGAACATACAAAGAAGAGGTCATGTGAGTACACAGCAAGATGGCCTCAGATTGAAACCTATGTTACTGACACCTTGATCTTGGAGTTACCACAGATTTTGCAGATCTGTGGGAAATAAATTTCTGTTATTTAATCCACTCAGTCTATGGTATTTGCTATGGCAGCCTAAGCTGATAAAACAGCATTCTAAGCTAGTTCTAAGCTATAGTATTGCATCATATACTAAACAAAACTAAATATTGAAATGCAAATTAAAATTGAGATATTACATGTATTTCAACAAAATGGAAAGGGTGATTAGAATTCAGAACTGTTTATTTCATGGTATCTCTCCATAGCACTTAGCTTCCCTGTCAGAATTTGCAAAGCCTACTGTTTGGACTACCCAGAATTTCCACATTAAAAATAAGCTATGTTTTTATTGCAAAACTAAGTGCTTTATGGAAAGACTGAATGTACATGTGGGAAACATTTTGCGAAAATATGTTTCCAACCTCAGTGATAGAATTGGAAAACATAATTAAAGTGATTGTTAGATGCTAAAATAATTTATCACTTTTATGCTGTGTTTTAAAAAGTGTTATTCGCAATGGAGCTGTGTTTTTGTTACATGTTGCATAAAGAAGCTGTTTCTTGTTTTTCGCTGGAATCTAAGTATGCTCCTAATTTCAGACACATTCATTACACTTAATAAAGGCAATTACTGTATTTCAATACTGAGAAGATTTGGTTATTGTATGGGAGGAAAAGTGATGTATGGGGAGTGAAAAGGGATCATTCTGTTCTCAGTTATGAAAGCGAAGGACATTATGTGTGAATGTGTCTGTTTATTTGCGAAGCATCATGGTTTTGTTTTCCATAATGTATTAATGTAAAGAATGATCTCCTATCACTTTGGTATGAATGGGTTTTCTGGAACAAGCCAATCATATATCTTTGGGCATATGTAGAGCCTCCTCCTGGTCATACTTCTGAATCTATTTGTTCATGGGTTCTGCTCCTGTAAAATCATAATATAAAAACATTAATTCATAGACTGATTGTGATGATAAAATGAGATAATTGAAAAATCCTTTAACAATGCAAAAAATAAGGCAGGATTTCCAGCAATGATAGAAGATGTTGGCAAATCTTCTTAAAAAAAGCAAGTATAAAATTGTACAATATTGTTGAAAACAACCATGTCAGGACACAGAAAGTTGATCAAAGGCAAAAACAAATTGTGAAACATTTATTTATGAAAAACTGCTAGAACTTCCACTAAAAACGGTAAGATTCTATGGACTGGGGCTGTTCCCTTTCCTGCCCCTCACCCCTGCACTTCACTCTCAGTATTATCAGCACAATAGTTTAACCAGGGTATAGATGGCCGAAGGAAGCTAGCAACTTTGCTGACAAAGGAGGCTGACTTGATTGATTTTGAACACAGTAAAAAACCACACCCTGTGGCATAGTAAGTAAAAGTAGCAAACTAAGTTGGAATTAAGGGTGGAAAATCAAAGCTCTGCTAGCCTGAGGTTGTGGACTTGATTGGGGGAAGTGGCAGTCAAGCTGGACTTTTAAAAGGGAGAGCCTGGAAATGAAAGAGCCCTGGAAGCTAAGCTCCCCATACATTCTTGGCTGACTAGAAAACAGTAGGCATGCACAGAGAAGACTGAACTGGATCAGAAAGTAAAAGTTAAGGCAGGCTTGAAACTGTTCAACCCCACCCCCATCCCCAGATCTGTCAGCACAGAGTAGAAGCCTTAGGGACACAGGAGCCTGAGCACAGCTTCTGTCCAATCATTGAGTGACCAGTGAGCCATGCAGACACAGGGAAATCAAACTTACGATAAGAAGGAGAGAAAAATTAAGAGAAAGATTTAATAACACTTTTGTTGCTTTTAGATTTATTTTTATTGATATAATTTTGATTCTATTGCTGGAAATAAATAATGTGATTTTTTTTTCACTAATAGGTTTCTGAAGGTGTTCAGGTGAACTACAAAGGAAGATTAGTGTCTGCCTTTGGAATAATTTAACTTCTTATGCCCCAAGCAAATATGTAGGGATCAGGAAATCAAACTAATAAAAACAAAGTTAATCTTACTTATTTTTACAATGATTGACCTGAATCCTTGTGAATCTAAGATACATGAAAATTAGGATAGTTAAGTAGTGAACTGTATACTGCTTTGTATGTTGTTAAAATTTGGTGATATTGGTTAGCCAAAGAGTTCATTAGAGTTTTTCCGTAAGATTTTACAGAAAATCCCGAACGAACTTTTTGGCCAACCCAGTATTTTGTGACTGACTAAATAGCTTATTAGAGCAACGAGGTCTTCAGGGCTAGACCATCATTCACTATGTGGGTCAGGTTAGTTTTGCTATGTCATGTTCATAAATGTGACCCAATCCCAGCCATATCCTTTCTTCCAAGGATAATATTACTGATGTCAAAAGAATCTCAATATTGAAATGGTTACAGATCTTTCTGATGAAAGATTATCTGTAGCACTTGTAGAGCAATATTTTCCCAGACAACCTGCATTATCCACATTCACAAAGAAGTATAAACATATTTATACTGAGTCAGTAAGTCCTCATAATCAGTATCTTATGTTTAATTGTGTATGCAATTGTAATATTTCTTATGTGAGTGAAGATTCTCCTGAAATTTTGGCCTCTGCCTCAATCTCTTTTAGGCAGTTTGATCTGTATTTCATAGCTCCAAGGGAAGCATTTGGCAGGGTACACAGTAGAATTAGCTCCCTTCCAGTAGCTTGCACTCTTAGGAGAACTTAGAGACTTTTCTAAGGGAGTAAAAGAAAAAAGAAACAGGGTTTCAGATGGAATCAGCTGATGATGAAACATGATGGAAGAAGGATTTTCTCCAGATTATATGGAGACTTCCTTGGCCTGAGAAAAGAAACCAGGGAAAGGCTTTTGGGTCTAGAGGTAATAGGAAACCAGAATTTGCTTCATAGCAGTTCTGTGGACAGTCATCTGGGAATACGGGCACCAAGATTATACTGAGAAATGATTACAAATTACTTCAGGCCATAGGCATAGAGGTTCAAAACTCAACAAAAATTGCCACTTACAAATAATTTTCCCAAAATGATAGAGAGCCACCAGACCTAAAGGGAACATATGTGCAGGATGTTTGGTGACCTATGGAAATAGGTAACTAAAATCCACAGCCACCTCTGCCATTGGACACTGGTAACTTATAGGGTCTTGGAACCCTATAAGGGTTCCAAGGGCAAAAGAGAAAAGAGGACAAAACCATTATTGAGCTCGACTATAAGACTGTCCCAAGAGAATGGGAGTTCAATGTAAAAACTTAATAAAGTTATAAAAAAATAATTAAATGATATTTCTTTCACAACAGAGCTTATGGACTGAGAGTTATGCCTGTTATGTATTTTTTTAAGTTCTGATTCGATCATGGTTAAATTAATTTATTAAATTACAAACTATCAACTATACAAATTTCATGTAAATATCTAGTGATAAAACGCCTTAGATTAAACGTGTATTTGTTCCTCCTTCTACCTGTGACATTGGAGGTGATCAGTTCTTTCCTGTTTGAAAATAAGAGTTAATAGCATTTTAAAAGCACTAAAACAAAAGGGACTCACTGTTATGATGTTTCCAAGACAGATTAAAATCTGATAAAATGGAGAGTCCTTTCCTTAGAGGAATCAATTTAGCAAAACGGAAAAGAAACAGGACAATTTGGATATGATCAAATGTATTCTTCACCTTCTGAATATTTGGACAGATGGAGGGAAAATTAACATGAAAAGAGTGGATATTCCTAGGACAAAAATGCTTTCAGTCAGGCATAAATTCATAAACCTCTAAAAATTTGAAGATGAATTCACTTCATTACTCTTATCAAATAATTAGAAACAGTACAGTGCTCTCTAGGAGAGAACTAATTTTTTTTAAAGGAAGACACTCAGGTACAATCGTATCAATTGACACAAATTAAGTATTTTATAGAAGCAAATTTTGTGCTGAGCCACCAAAGCTAAGTTCCCATATGGCATTTTATTATGGTGTGCAGATGTCCTCTGGTAGTAACAATAAAATTCAGGAGCTGCACTTGCCACTACTGTATTAGTGAAGACCTTGTTACTGCTCACAGAGTCTATTTTAATAGGCTTCTGATTGCTTACCTCTGGTGTCTTCTAAAACAAAAACCACTTTTCACCCTACTGTCTGAGAATGTGTTAAGAAGCTTATCATAGTTCTGATAATGGCCCTGCCCTGCATGAAACCTCCCCCTTAGCTACTAAATACAGGACTTGTTTTCTAGTTTGATATTCAACGATCACTAATTTAATCAGTGTAAGCATGATTTACTATTAAGCACTATAAAATGTAATTTAAGATTTATTAACCTTATTAATATTATACTAATACATAATAATAAATTTTAGAAGAGTGATAGTGTCACATGAAAACCATATTACACAAAGATCGAAAGAATGGGTTCTTTAACAAAACACAGAAGAATATAAATCCTAACTCTATAGAAATTAGCTGAGTGACATTCAGTTGTGGGCTAGTAAAGCAGCCCTCTGAAAAGAGAGAGCTCTGACTTGTAGCATTTGCCAGTTTCTGTGGTGTAAATACTCCCACCTTGGCCATTTCAAAACTACCAACAGTTTAACAACCCCCTCACAAAATTTAGCAATTGGCTCTCATAAACCGATTCAAGCTCACTCAAGCACAGACCAATCTGGTGGATATTCCTAGGACAAAATTTGTCAAAATTTATTTTTCTTCTTAATAGTTAATTTTATTATTTGTAAAATGGGCCTAATAATTCCTATATTGTAGTGTTGTGCAGTGGTTTAAAATGAGATAATATATTACAAATTACTCCATTACTGTGCTCTATAAATAGAACAACAAAGCCTGGATGATAGCACATCTGTTTACAATATGGTTTATTGAATATTTTAATCTCACTTTTGAAACCAGCTACTCAGAAAAGAAAGATTGCTTTAAAAATATTACTGTTCAAGAACAATTGCACCCAAGAGCTCTGATGGAGATATACAATGAGATTTCATGTCTGCCAACACAACATCCATTCTGCAGCCCAGAATGGGTGAAGATGTGATTTTGAATTTTTAAATCTTATTATTTAAGAAATACATTTTGTAAGGCTATTGCTGCCATAGATAGTGATTCCTCTGATGGATCTGGGCAAAGTATCTTGAAAACCTTTTGGAAACAATTCACCATCCTAGATGTCATTAAGAACATTCATGATTCATGAGAAGAGGTCAAAAATATTAACATTAACAGGAGTTTGGAAGTTGATTCCAGTCCTCATGGACGACTTTAAAGGGTTCAAGACTTTAGTGGAGGAAGTAACTCTGGGTGTGGTAGAAATAGCAAGAGAACTAGAATTAGAATTGGAGCCTGAAGATGTGACTAAATTGCTGCAGTCTCGTGATAAACTTTAACAGATGAGGAGTTGCTTCTTACAGATAGCAAAGAAAGTGATTTCTTGAGATGGAGTCTACTCCTGGTGAAGATGCTGGAAAGACTGTTGAAATGACAACAAAAGACATAGAATAGTGTAGAAATTTAATTGATAAAGCAGCATCAAGGTTAGAGACAGTTGACTCCAATTTTGAAAGAAGTTCTACTGTGGATAAAATTTTCTCAAGCAGTATTGAATGCTACAGAGAAATTGTTCATGGAAGGAAGAGCCAATTGATGCAGCAAGCTTCATTACCTACTTATTTTAAGAAATTGCCAAAGTCACCCCAACCTGCAGCACCCACCACCCTAAGTAGTCAGCAGCCAATCAACATCAAGGCATACCCTCCACCAGCCAAAAAAAATTCAACTCACTGAAGGTTCACATGATGGTTAGCAGTTTTTAACAGTAAAGTATTATTAATTAAGTTATGTATGTTGCTTTTCTTATAGACATAATGCTATTGCACACTTACTGGACTACAGAAATATTGTGTAAGCATAACTTTTATATGCACTGAGAAACCAAAAAATTTATGTGAGTCAATTTATTGCAATGCTCACTATTGCAGTGGTCTGGAACTTCAGATTTGCATTTCTAACTCTGACTTAAACATTAATAACTTTCTCTTTGGCCCTTAACTTCTAGTATTTCCTCTAGCTTCTTACATTCTAGTAACAACTTAACTTCTAAAAGAGGAAGAAAACTGTGTTTTCAAAGATTTCCGGTCTGTTTGTTTAAATGAAACCATTTTTCTATTTGTATAAGTTCTCAAGCAAGACCCACCACCATATGGTGCAATCAGGGGCCAAGGTGCAGAAACTAACTGGCCTGCAAGTCAAAAGAGCTTGTGACCTTGGTTTCATTAGCAATAATCTGCCCTGAGCAAGTTATTGGCTCAGTACAAACTGATGCTGAATAAGGCAAGATAATGTGTGCTACTCTGATATTAAAATAATTATTTTGCTTAAGGTTTCAGGCAATACCTGATGTCATTAATCTTGGACATTTTTCTGAGGGTGTACATGATTACGTCTATCATGTTTACAAGATAGAAGATTATTAGAGAAATACTAGAGATCTTTGATTCAAAACATTTTTGAGGGTAAAACTGTAATAGCATTGATAGCATTGATTGTATTTATAATTTCAATTTCTTATTATTAATAGAAAAACATTACATAATCTCTTCTAAGGATAAATAACTGACAAAATGGTGCCCTATATTTTTTTAAAATGAGAATAACAGCTTAAAATAAGTTTTTATATGAAGTATCAGTATTTTTCTTTAGTTTTTAAAATTCTAAAGTGTTTCATACATAGAATAATAGTACAAAGAATGATATAATTAAAATCTTGGTAATTATCTTGTAATTATACAGATTATAAGAAGGAAACTGAAAATATCATACATTCATTCATTTATTCATTTGTTCAACATCTTTGAGAACTTCCTTTGTGCCAGGTTCTGTTTAAGAAACTGGGAATGTGTCAGGGAACTCAAAACAAAACAAAACTAAACTAAACCTGTTATCAAGCCATTTATTTATTTTGTATCCTTCTTTTCTACCTCCTATGGGAATCCATTACCCTGTTATGGTGCTTATTATTCTCATGCATAGATTATATATAATCTATATATATATATACACACTTATACTTAAATTATTTTTTGTAGGATTTTACGTAGTTTGTTTTTTTTCTATATTATATCCTTGTAGTCTTTCTACATTGAAATAGGAAGCCTAGTTCATTCCATTTTAACTAGTAAAACAATATTTAATTGTATAACTCTACTACAGTTTAGTTATCAATTTTCTTGTAAATGAAGGTGTTTTCAATTTACTGCAGTTACAAACAACGTCACAATGAATATTCTTTGTCATCTTGTAAGCATGTTACCATTATAATAATTGGATAAAGTAATTACCATTATAATTGCCATTAATTACCATTATAAGTTTTGGATAAAGTAGGAGGGTAAGAGGTTATGAACGTCTTCAACATTACAAGGTAGTGTCAAATTGTTTTCTGCAATTGTGTTGCCAGTTCCATTCCTACCAGCAGTGTCTTAGAGTTTCTGTTGCTCCACATCCTCCCAATTTGTAATATCAGTCATCTCCAATTCCTTTCCTTTTCTACTTTTTTTTTGTTGTCCTTTCCCTGCATTTCCTTTTTTCTTTCTTCCCTTCCCTCCTTCCTTCCTTCCTTTCTTCCCTGCTTCTCTCCCTCTTTCCCTTTTTTCATTCTTTTGCTGTCTCGTAGATTTGAAATTGTATATCATTATCTGAATTAATATTTCCAAGATGATATATAAGGCTGAGTAAATTTTCTTGATTATTCATTTTTTTTCCTCCAGAAAGACTGTCAATATTCTTTTAGTTACTTTTCTACTAGATTTATTCTGTTCAATTTGTAGGACTTTTTAATTGCTTTAATACTGATAGATTTATATTTACCAGGAATGTAGTTATAAATATACCAGCTACAATCACAGAATCATTTGCCAGGTAAGGATGGAAAGTGTTATGAGTATTTTCCCCTGTGCCCAATAGGAATCTATTTATGTATCTTTTAAGAAATTTTCTTTACTTTTCCTTTCCCACTACCCTGATAATGATGGCATATATGCTATCATTTAGCATAATATATGGTAATAATAATGAACCTTATATTTTACTATGTATATTATAAAATATCAAAGAAGGAGAAAGAAAGCACAAGGAAGTTAATTCTTCTGAGGAACTAGATCTAGTAAATAAGAAAACTTAGGTTATTTGGCCTCAGAGTGTGAACGTTTGCCTATTTTGACACCCCCCTTTGAAATTCTTGTGAAAAGTCATGTGAAAATACCTTAGCCTTGCAACTCAGCTTCTCAGACAGCCTAACTAAAATCCTAAAACACACACAAGAGTAAAAAGTTCCAAGTCTCATACTCCCCTCTATTGGACTTAGTTAGCTCTTCTTCATATAATATCACAGAAAATTTTCACTTTATTTTAGGTAGCCTAATGCATTATATTTGTCCAGCTCTTCTAATTATTCCCAGTGAGAAAGCTGTCTGAATTTCTTAATATTCATAAGGGTGGGAGACCATAGTCAATCTTTGAACATCTACATGTTCTTATCAATTTATTTTTAGTAGCATAGGATTTCTCAGTCAAAATAATCAATGCAACATCATTATTATAATTTCTAAATTAGTTTGCAACTCAGAGATATAAACTATATACATTGACTATTTAAATAAGAATATTGTTTCTGAAATGTTATTTATGAAATAGATGGCATTTCATTTGCCTTTGCAAAACGTGTTCATATTGCTTATTAGTCATAATGTCGAAAAATCTTTATTATGCCTAATGAAAAAATGAATAAATAAGTAAACCTAAAGCAGAGGATGTTTCTAAACATAACTCTTTAAATTACTCAAAGGTAATGCATCATTCTACCAATCAAAGGTAATGCATCATTCTACTAACAATACAAATAGTAGACAGTTTTAAATATTTTACTCAAATTTAGCATGTATCAAGATCTCAAAATAGTGCATGTATATAATAACAAAAACCAGTTAACAAAATTTTAATCAACGAATTATTCTGTCAATGATCTAAATTCATTTTTGTGAATATTTGATTAAAAGTCTAGATTAACTTTACCAATAACCTCAGGTTATTTGGTAATTATGCTTAGGTTCTGTGATAGTTTATTCTATGCTTGTCATAAATTATGCATAAAACTTTTATTGACGTTAATTCCTTTTACTAAGATTATCTTCTCTGTGGTCTGCCCATTAGTTTTGATGAGCAAATTTATAATTTAACTTTCAGATTAGAGTCTTCATTCTGGAACAAGTATATTGGTTAGAAAATCACAAATTTGTATTTGTGTTCTGGTAGACTTAAAATCATTAAAATAATCAAACTTTAGGCAGTTAGTATATATCTCTAAGTCATTTAAGCAGAATACCATGAAATTGCATTTCTACTACTTTGAAATGCAACAGTCCTTTAGAACTGATGTAAACAATATAAAAAGCACAAAGTCTAATTAACTCATTTCTGACATTAGCCTACTCAGTGTTCAGAGCTATCACTTATTCTGATGAAAAAGAAACTTTGAGTAATAATGAAGCATTTTGCTCTCATAATCACAAATACAGTTCCCAGGATTGTACCATTTATAGCCAAGGCAATTGGTTTTTGTATTATGATTATGATATGAAATGTGACTCGTAGCTGAATACAACGGTCAAATTCTTTTTAGTTGATATATAATCTCAGATTCTCATAATTGATCTGGGCTTTATAGATTATGCAATCCCTTCATGTTTTAAATGAAAAAAAACAGATTACAGGAACAGGCACTCATAGGTGTCTATCAATATCCACTCTTTTTTTCCTAATAATATAACACCAGTTTAATTTGGATGCCCATGTGTCTCATTAAAAATGTTCATATCCTCACAGTACCTTGTTGATTATGGATATCACTAGTGATATGTGAACAGACATCTACTAGATACCGTTTCCTGGATTGTTTTCTTCATAAAAAGAATAGACTCAACTGTTTCACATTTTGTGTTTACCTTCTTCTTGCCTAAAGGACATACATGATAACAGGAAATGAAGCAGCTGTCTTTCAAGCAGGAGGATGAAATGCACATGCAAAGGATGCTGGATTATAAAAGTACTTAATGACCATTTGAGTAGTTGCATCTTGGACTGTTTATCTCTGATCATATTCTGTTTATAAGAAAACTATAAACCTATTTGAAAAGGCACTATAGTCAACTTTCTTTTTAGTGCCATTAAATTTACTTTTAACTGATATAGTCATAACTAGTACACTGGCATTGGCAGAACTTGAACTCAGTACTCAAGTCTTTTTTTAAATTTATTTTATTTATTTTTGGCTGCATTGGGTCTTTGTTGCTGTGTCTGGGTTTTCTCTAGTTCTGGCAAGCGGGGGCTACTTTTGGTTGAGGTGCGTGGGCTTCTCATTGCGGTGGCTCCTCTTGTTGCTGAGCACGGGCTCTGGGTGCGCAGGCTTCAGTAGTTGTGGCACATGGGCTCAGTAGTTGTGGCTCGCAGGCTCCAGAGCGCAGGCTCAGTAGTTGTAGCACATGGGCTTAGTTGCTCTGCAGCATGTGGGATCTTCCCGGACCAGGGATTGAACCCATGTCCCTTGCACTGGCAGGCAGATTCTTAACCACTGCACCACCAGGAAAGTCCCTCAGTACTCAAGTCTTAATAGAATTTTTTTTTCACTGAACTATGCTATCTATAAACATTCTGTTTCAGTGGTCACACTTTTACATACCATTGATGGTAAAAACTAAAAGGACTAAAGCAGAAATCCTTATGAAAAAAAATTCAATTTTAATTCTGGAATCATTGCTCCTATATACTTTTTGAAAAAGATGACAGAATAGAAGAACTAGAACTTTTTTCTGTTTTTTTTTATTAAAGTATAGTTAATTTACAATGTTGTGTTAGTTTCTGGAGTACAGCAAAGTGATTCACTGTATATATACATATATATTTACACACACACATATATATTTCCATATATATGGGAAAATGAACAGCAGCAAATAAATCAGTGATGGTGAATGGAAAAAAAGTCATATATATATATATAAACTGTTTCTCCATTCACCATCACTGATTTATTTGCTGCTGTTTATTTTCCATCCACTCTATAATCCAAAGTAGACTCGTTTCCAATCTCTGAGTATGGAGTTGAATTTTCTACCTCTTTTTCTAGGCTCACTCAATTCCTCTACCTGAAAAGACTCTTTCTTTCATTCACATATGTTCAAATGGCCTACATATATGTAAGATGGGACACATATGATACCACCCCTCATAAAGCATTTCTTCAATTTTTATATTCTGATTATGAAGAACACATCCTTTCAATACATTTTATTAGTTTTTCAAACTCTCTTATTACAGTTTATTTTGTGTGGTCATTTTGCTCATTTATGAAACTAGTACTTTCCAACCTTTTTAAGGAGCACTCAGAAATACATCACGCATTTAGCATTTTACAAGAAGGTTCAGAAACCTCAGTAACTGTCTTACACAAATATTATCCAAATTAATTATTTTATAGAAATATATTGGCCTCAAAAATAAATGATGCTACCACCAGAGGGAAGACAGCAGAAGAAGAACTACAGTCCTGCAGCCTGTGGAACAAAAACCACATTCACAGAAAGACAAGATAAAAAGGCAGAGGGCTATGTACCAGATGAAGGAACAAGATAAAAACCCAGATAAACAACTAAATGAACTGGAGACAGGCAACCTTCCAGAAAAAGAATTCAGAATAATGATAGTGAAGATGATCCAGGACCTCAGAAAAAGAATGGAGGCAAAGATCGAGAAGATGGAAGAAATGTTTAACAAAGACCTAGAAGGATTAAGGAACAAAAAAACAGAGATGAGCAATACAATAACTGAAATGAAAAATACACTAGAAGGAATCAATAGCAGAATAACTGAGGCAGAAGAATGGATAAGTGACCTGGAAGACAGAATGGTGGAATTCACTGCTGTGGAACAGAGTAAAGAAAAGAGAATGAAAAGAAATGAAGACAGCCTAACAGACCTCTGGGAAAACATTAAACGTAACAACATTCGCATTATAGGGGTCCCAGAAGGAGAAGAGAGAGAGAAAGGACCAGAAAAAATATTTGAAGAGATTATAGTTGAAAACTTCCCTAACATGTGAAAGGAAATAGCCACCCAAGTCCAGGAAGCACAGGGAGTCCCATACAGGATAAACCCAAGGAAAAACATGCTGAGACATATAGTAATCAAATTGTCAAAAAATAAAGGCAAAGAAAAACTATTGAAAGCAGCAAGGGAAAAACGACAAATAACATACAAGGGAACTCCCATAAGGTTAACAGCTGATTTCTCAGCAGAAACTCTACAAGCCAGAAGGGAGTGGCATGACATATTTAAAGTGATGAAAGGGAAGAACCTACAATCAAGATTACTCTGCCCAGCAAGGATCTCATTCAGATTTGATGGAGAAATCAAAAGCTAGACAAGCAAAAACTAAGAGAATTCAGCACCACCAAACCAGCTGTACAACAAATGCTAAAGGAACTTCTCTAAGTGGGAAACACAAGAAAAGGACCAACAAAAGCAAACCCAAAACAATTAAGAAAATGGTAATAGGAACAACCATATTGATAATTACCTTAAACATGAATGGATTAAATGCTTTAACCAAAAAACACAGGCTTGCTGAATGGATACAAAAACAAGACCCATATATATGCTGTCTACAAGAGACCCACTTCTGACCTAGGGACACATACAGAAAGTGAGGGGATGGAAAAAGATATTCCATGCAAATGGAAATCAAAAGAAAGCTGGAGTAGCAATAATAATATCAGATAAAATAGACTTTAAAATAAAGAATGTTACAAGAGATAAGGAAGGACACTACATAATAATCAAGGGATCAATCCAAGAATAAGATACAAGACTTATAAATATATATGCTCCCAACGTAGGAGCACCTCAAAACATAAGCCAGCTGCTAACAGCTATAAAAGAGGAAATTGACAGTAACACAATAATAGGGGGGGACTTTAACACCGCACTTACACCAATGGACAGATCATCCAAACAGAAAATTAATAAGGAAACACAAGCTTTAAATGACACAGTAGACCAGATAGATTTAATTGATATTTATAGGACATTCCATCTAAAAACAGCAGATTACACTTTCTTCTGAAGTGCACATGGAACATTCTCCAGGATAGATCGCATCTTGGGTCACAAATCAGTCCTCAGTAAATTTAAGAAAATTGAAATCATATCAAGCATCTTTTCTGACCACAACACTATGAGATTAGAAATCAGTTACATGGAAAAAAACATAAAAAACACAGACACATGGAAACTAAAAAATACGTTACTAAATAACCAAGAGATCACTGAAGAAATCAAAGAGGAAATCAAAAAATACCTCGAGACAAATGACAATTAAAACACGATGATCCAAAACCTATGGGATGCAGCAAAAGCAGTTCTAAGAGGGAAGTTTATAGCAATACAAGCCTACCTCAAAAACAAGAAAAATCTCAAATAAACAATCTAACCTTACACCTAAAGGAACTAGAGAAAGAAGAACAAACAAAACCCAAAGTTAGTAGAAGGAAAATAAAGATCAGGGCAGAAATAAATAAAATAGAAACAAAACAGTAGCAAAGATCAATAAAAGAAAAAGCTGGTTCTTTGAGAAGATAAACAAAATTGATAAACCATTAACCAGACTAATCAAGAAAAAGAGGGAGAGGACTCAAATCCATAAAATTAGAAATGAAAAAGGAGAAGTTACAACAGACACTGCAGAAATACAAAGCATCCTAAGAGACTACTACAAGCAACTCTATGCCAATAAAATGGACAACCTGGAAGAAATGGACAAATTCTTAGAAACGTATAACCTTCCAAGACTGAACCAGGAAGAAGTAGAAAATGTGAACAGACCAATCACAGGTAATGAAATTAAAACTGTGATTAAAAATCTTCCAACAAACAAAAGCCCAGGACAAGATGGCTTCACAGGTGAATTCTGTCAAACATTTAGAGAAGAGCTAACACCCATTCTTCTCAAACTCTTCCAAAAAATTGCAGAGGAAGGAACACTCCCAAACTCATTCTATGAGGCCACCATCACCCTGATACAAAAACCAGACAAAGATACTACAAAAAAAGAAAATTACAGACCAATATCACTGATGAATACAACAGATGCAAAAATCCACAACAAGATACTAGCAAACAGAATCCAACAACACATTAAAAGTATTATACACCAGGGTCAAGTGGGATTTATCCCAGGGATGCAAGGATTCTTCAGTATATGCAAATCAATCAATGTGACAAACCATATTAACAAATTGAAGAATTAAAACCATGATCATCTCAATACATGCAGAAAAAGGTTATGACAAAATTTAACACCATTTACGATTTAAAAACTCTCCAGAAAGTGGGCATAGAGGGAACACACCTCAACATAATAAAGGCCATATACAACAAACCCACAGCAAACATCATTCTCAATGGTGAAAAAATGAAAGCATTTCCTCTAAGATCAGGAACAAGACAAGGATGTCCACTCTCACCACTATTATTAAACATAGTTTTGGTAGTCCTAGCCATGGCAATCAGAGAAGAAAAAGAAAAAAAAAGGAATACAAATTGGAAAAGAAGAAGTAAAATTGTCACTGTTTGCAGATGACATGAAACTATGCATAGAGAATCCTAAAGATGCCACCAGAAAACTAGTAGAGCTAATCAATGTATTTGGTAAAGTTGCAGGATACAAAATTAATGCACAGAAATCTCTTGCATTCCTATACACTAATGATGAAAAATCTGAAAGGGAAATTAAGGAAACACTCCCATTTACCATTGCAACGAAAAGAATAAAATACCTAGGAATAAACCTACCTAAGGAGACAAAAGACCTGTATGCAGAAAAGTATAAGACACTGATGAAAGAAATTGAAGATGACAGAAACAGATGGAGAGATATACCATGTTCTTGGATTGGAAGAATCAACATTGTGAAAATGACTATACTACCCAAAGCAATCTATAGATTTAATGCAATCCCTATCAAATTGCCAATGGCATTTTTTACAAAACTAGAACAAAAAAATCTTAAAATTTGTATGGAAACACAAAAGACCCCGAATAGCCAAAGCAGTCTTGAGGGGAAAAAACGGAACTGGAGGAATCAGACTCCCTGACTTCAGACTATACTACAAAGCTACAGTAATCAAGACAATATGATGCTGGTACAAAAACAGAGGTATAGATCAATGGAACAGGAGAGAAAGCCCAGAGATAAACCCAAGCACCTGTGGTCAACTAATCTATGACAAAGGAGGCAAGGATATACAATGGAGAAAAGACAGTCTCTTCAATAAGTGGTGCTGGGAAAACTGGACAGCTACATGGAAAACAATGAAATTAGAACGCTCCCTAACACCATACACAAAAATAAACGCAAAATAGATTAGAGACCTAAATGTAAGACTGGCCACTATAAAACACTTAGAGGAAAACATAGGAGGAACACTCTTTGACATAAATCACAGCAATATCTTGTTTGATCCACCTCCTAGAGTAATGGAAATAAAAACAAAAATAAACAAGTGGTACCTACTGAAACTTAAAAGTTTTGCACAGCAAAGGAAACTACAAACAAGGCGAAAAGACAACCCTCAGAATGGGAGAAAATATTTGCAAACGAATCAACAGACAAAGGATTAATATCCAAAATATATAAACAGCTCCTGTAGCTCAATATTAAAAACACAAACAACCCAATCCAAAAATGGGCAGAAGACCTAAATAGACATTTCTCCAAAGAAGACATACAGATGGCTGAGAAGGACATGAAAAGCTACTCAACCTCACTAATTACTAGAGAAATGCAAATCAAAACCACAATGAGGTATCACCTCACACCAGTTGGAATGGGCATCATCAGAAAATCTACCATCAACAAATGCTGGAGAGGGTGTGGAGAAAAGGGAACCCTCTTGCACTGTTGGTGGGAATGTAAATTGATACAGCCAGTATGGAGAAGAGTATGGAGGTTCCTTAAAGAGCTAAAAATAGAATTACCATATGACCCAGCAGTCCCACTACTGGGCATATACCCAGAACAAACCATAATTCAAAAAGACACATTCTCCCCAATGTTCATTGCAGCACTATTTACAATAGCCAGGTCATGGAAGCAGCCAAAATGCCCATCGACAGATGAATGGATAAAGAAGATGTGACACATATATACAATGGAATATTACTCATCCATAAAAAGGAACGAAATTGGGTCATTTGTAGAGAGGTGGATGAATCTAGAGACTGTCATACAGAGTGAAGTTAAGTCAGAAAAAGTAAAACAAATATATTAACATATATGTGGAACCTCGAAAAATGGTACAGATGAACCGGTTTTCAGGGCCGAAACTGAGACACAGATGCAGAGAACAAATGTATGGACACCAAGGGGGGAAAACGGTGGGGGGGGGGGGTTGTTGGTGGTGGGATGAATTAGGAGATTGGGATTGACGTGTATACACTAATATGTATAAAGTGAATAACTAATAATAAGAACCTGCTGTATAAAAAAATAAATAAAAATTCAAAAATAAATTTCACACAAACCTATGTGGGATTTTATCAAATGCACTAAGCTACTGAGATATGACTTTCTTTAATCTCTTTATGTGATACAGTACACTCATTAATTCTGTAGTGTTAAATAAATCTTGCCTTATTGGGAAGAATCTAATTTGGTTTTGATAAATATTCTCTTCATAATTTAAAGGATTTCTTTTTTATAGTTGATTCTCTTTGTGTTGTTTCTGGTCTATAAAGTCACCACAATAACTGAACCATGCTCCTAAGGGAAATAGTAGACTAGGCCTCTGGTTACAATACTTTCAACAACAGAGCAACACATAACTTGGATTTATGTGTATTTCTGATTAAAGGTACCTTATTTAATATGTATTATGATGCATTAACACAACTCACAGGTAACACCATTATATCTCATGCCTAAGGGAAGCATATCTAATACACTGTTTTCTTTGTAAGGCATAATACAGCATTCCTGTGCTTAGATAGACTCGACAGAACTTTAACATTATGCTAAAGGCCATAAAAAATAAAATAAAATAAAATAAAATAAAGGGTGCTTACCAGATACTAAAGAATATCATAAACATAATCTGGTCTATGAACATCTTTACTTTAACATAGAGGTTTTCCCCACTCTCTATATTTGAAATCAAGTTGCTTTGGACTTCAGAAGTATGTGAAGAGGCTAAGAGATCTTTTTTGGTGTGAAGTAACTTGTTCTAGCTCTACTTTGAAGAAAGAATTAGACAAACTCTGCCAGACATTTGCTACTTTTCCATTGTGTTTTGATAAATAGTGACAAGAAATGATGAACATAGAATTAGCTTGATAAGGGAATGCTTCGAATCTTACCTGAGTACTATGGTCTGAATGCTTTTTGTATATTTATCTTTAAACATGAATAAAATAATATTGAGGAAAATGTTTTCAGAAAAATGAAGAAAAATTTTTCGTTAATAAGGATTAGCACCCCTCTTCCAGGCCTCACAGTGCTTTGTGTTTACGATTGCATTTGTGTTGTTCATTGCTGTATAATGAATATATTTCATCAATTCTCAGTAATGTTTTTTTTTGTATTTTATGTCTCTAATTTAATTATTGAAATATGTCCTACAATAATAATTTTTAAAAGTGGCTTTCATTTTACTAGCCAAAGGAGACTTTATCACTGATGCTGTGTCACTGACTTCACCTGGTTTAACTTATCTTTGCTAAAATATTCTCATCTGATCATCACATCATTTGAATTATTTTTATCTATAGCACTATATGGGGTCTACTCCTAATTAAAATTTGAATCCCTACTTGTAGCTTAAAATGTTTTTAAAAAGATGATTAATGAAACATCAATCATCATTGTATGCTTAGAACATTATCCTGTTGCTAGGAAAGAAATTAATGTCAAATAAAATGCCAAATCTCTTTAAATAAATATTACAATTTTCAGAGTTAGGAGAGTTAGATATAACTAGTTTATAAATCAAGAAGGAACATCACTGAAGCACCAAAGTAAAATAAGGTAAAATAAACATTTTGCAAGATGCTATTGTACTTAAGTTCTATACATATGTGAACAGAAATACAATTTTAGCCAAACAAGGAATGAAATAAAAATTAGCCCCATATGATATTATCAATCCCAAAAGTTTAAAAGAAGTAAAGTAAGATGATTTTTATTAATACAAGAATATAATAATGATGGCATAAATTCTTACTGATAACTAAAGAAAGTCAGAAAAATTAGATTATAAGTTTGCCAAAATGTTAGATTCAAATTTTGATTTGGATACAGAATAAAAGGAGCATATAATTGTATGAATGAATAGATGGCTGTTTTCAGTTAGTTTTTTTTAAGTGTGTATATTTAGCAGTGTTTCTTCTTTGTTCCTAATATGAATTAAATCAATTCTGAATCTTAGACTATTAAACTGGATGTAATGCTCTTGAGAACAGGGAATGTGTCATATTCTGATATGTATATTCAAGGCCTACTATTCATCTTAGTACATAAAACATAAAAAAAATTTTGAATGAATATTAAATGTCAGAAAAATATAGCAATTTTATTGAGAAACAAGTGTTATTAATTCAACTAGACATTATTTTTAATCCATTATTTTTTTGTGCATGGAATTCCCATTAAAGTATTAGGTGTATTTATCCCTTCCTACATTTTGTGCTTCCTTTTTCAGGTATTGTCATTCTTAATAAGTCTTCATATTACTATTTTTACATAGCCAAATTTATTTAAACTCACCATACTTTTATCTTTTCCAGTGTCCTTTATCCCTTCATTCCTTGAAAATCCAATTAAGATAGTTTTTCTTTTGCTTCAAGAATTTCCTTTAGTATTTCTGTTAGTGCAAGTTGGGTACCTATAAATTATTTTATCATGGGAAGGAAGAGTCTTAAGTAAAATTCAACATCAGTTTTAAATATATTTTAGGTGGTTATTAAATTATAGCTTAGCTTTGGTTTCTTTTAAAGAATTTAAAATGTATCACCTAATCTCTGGTTTTTATCATTTATGTTTAAAAATTGGATGCCATTATTCTTGCTCTTTATTTGAAGATAATGTTCTATTTTTTTCTGATTGCTTTTGACATTTTTCTATTTCTGATTGAATTTCAGTGATTTTCTATAGTTTGCCTAGGATTATTTCATATTTATCATTCCTGTCTCTGTAGCTTTATGTCTTTTTTTTTTAATTAATTTTTAGAAGATTCACAGCAGTGTCTCTTCAAACAAAACTTACTGCTCACTGCCTCCTTTTCTCTCTCTGCTCCTTCTAGGACTCCAGTTGCAGGTCTACAACTCTTCTTCATTTTGTTATATGTATTTATATTTATACATATATATATAATTATTATATATATAACATTCTTTTCTATATTTTTATTCATGTTTACTTCATTATGAGTCAATATTTTCTACTGACTTATCTTCCATTCCACTAATACTTTATTCAGTTGTATCTAGCAGTAACACTTCATGAGTCTCTGTGGAAACCTGGAGTATTTTTCCTGAGCATTTCATCCTAGTAAGGAGCTGAATAGCCTTTTATTTTTTTCCTTTTTGGCAGAGACTGTTCTTGCTTGCCCTGCCTCTCACTCTCTGCAGAATAAAAGTTTAGAAAGTACTATACAAAAAAAAAAAAAAAAAAAAAAAAGTACTATACAAGCAAAGAGTCACATAATATTAAGTTCACCTCTTTATTGCTCCCTTTGCCCTGAAATTTTGGTCTTTTAATTCCAAGCTATTGTGATAGCCCTGAATTCTAATTTTTGTTTCTAATGTTTTGTGCTACTTCAGAAAGTCCTGAGATCCAATTTTTACTTGGCCTATGGGCCGTATGTTGCTGACAAGTCTGCAAATACCTTAAGAAGAGAAGTGACAAACAGTGTTGTAGTCTTTTCTTTGTGTTTTTCTTCCTTGAGAATTTTGGACCCTTGAAGTCCTGACCTCTTGAGTTGATTTCCATTATTTTCAAACAGCAGTTTTTATTTTTATTTCAGGTTTTATATTTACC
This sequence comes from Phocoena phocoena, assembly GCF_963924675.1. NCBI lineage: Eukaryota > Metazoa > Chordata > Mammalia > Artiodactyla > Phocoenidae > Phocoena > Phocoena phocoena. The sequence goes on along the minus strand of NC_089229.1, from coordinate 43,891,715 downwards.
CTTGTTGAGACATTTTGTCTGATATAAGCTATTCCACTATAACCAGCAAATGAAATCCCCTAAAGTTAGTTTTCAATCCAGTTTAAAAAAGTGGGTAGGGATAATCAACAGTAACACTCAATTTAAGAAAAAAAAAATTAACATTATAGTGTATGTAACTAAATTTAAAGAACTTCTAAAAAAAGCACAATCTTTTGTGACACATGCAGTTTTTGTAATTAACAATAGGGCTCATGTTCCACTGTGTAGGTAAAATCATTATAGTGTGTAATGAAGAAAAGATACATATCACCTGAATAAATCAGTAGCTTTCAAAATTTGTAAATCTATTTAATAGTTCAATAGTTTCTGTGACCTAAGCTTATTGTTAAGCTAATTACCACCTTGATGTGATCAAATAAAATATTTTTAAATGGCATCAAACACTAATATTTGCACTTTATCTTCTCACAATTATGTTATGGTACTTTTTACTTTTTCATGACATTTGACTAGGTCATTCTATTTCAGGATCTTCCTTCATTATGTAACACTTAGGCTTACTTCAACTGAAATCAGAAATATGGTGGTATGACTTAATCATTATAGATAAATATAAGCAAGTTCCTGCTTTTGTACTTCAGGCACTAGTTTGCGTTTTGCTCATGGCCCTCATATTGATGGACAGTTCAGCTTTTATATTTCTTTATTCTGCAGAGATACACACTGTATGAAAGTGGTTAAGATTCAAATATCAATCCTTATTTTATTATTTTTATCCTGGCAAAATTTCCTTTCAACTTCTGGGATAAATGACAATTTGGGGCTACATTATGGGGCGCATTTCCTCTTGGTGTGGCATAATCCAAAGTAATGATGATTGCTGGATTCTTCTGTCAAATAAAAATTGAGTGCTGAATATATATATATATATAATTAATGAAAATAAAAATTACATTCTTAAATTTCTATTACTTGAGATATGTGACCCATATAAAACAGTTTTCTGCAAAAATAATACTTATTTGTTGAGCTTTTATTCATTATGTAAGTTTATCAGCAGCGAAAATTTAAACCTATTTAAACTTAAACTAAAAATAAATATTTTAAAATAGGTATTCATATTGAATTTAAAATGTGTCAAAATATGTTTAGAATTATGACTCTTGGAAAATTAAGAATAAATTTGTAATGTCACTTGAATGAGTAGACCTATAAAAAAGAAAAAGTGGATGTAGATAATAGTTTAATAATACTGAAGCATATTAATTCTAAAAATACAAAAATTAGAGTAATTATAAGACCAAATATGAAGCATGTATGAGGATTCTATGAGATTGTGAAATGCCTATCAGAAAAACCTTAACTTTGCTACTATGTTCTTTGTTGTTCAGATCAGGGGAGAAAAGTAGATTTTGTCCTGAATACCCGTGAGGAAGATATCCTTAATAAAAGATACCGTGAATAAATTTTGAAACATTGATTCTTTAAGAAATAACATTGTTATTTAACTAGCATTCCTCAACACAGTTGAATTAAATCAAAATAAATGCTTTGTATTTATACAGTGCTTTCCAATTAATAAAGATGTTTCACCTACATTATTTTATTTTATTCCTAGGGCAAGCGTGTGCTACATTAACACCTCTGTTTTAAAGATCATTTTTTTTTTTTTTTTTTTTTTGCGGTATGCGGGCCTCTCACTGCCGCAGCCTCTCCCGCCGTGGAGCACAGGCTCCGGACGCGCAGGCGCAGCGGCCACGGCTCACGAGCCCAGCTGCTCCGTGGCATGTGGGATCTTCCCGGACCGGGGCACGAACCCACGTCCCCTGCATCGGCAGGCGGACTCTCAACGACTGCGCCACCAGGGAAGCCCTAAAGATCATTTTTATTGCCTAACATTACATGGAAAATAGAGAGCACAGTCTAGACTGGAATCCATATCTTTGATTCTATGTTCAGTTTACTTTTCTCTGTATTGAGTTTAAAACATCACCACAATTAGCTTAAAGCTAATAGAGAAGAATATTGAGCACCCATGATTTTTGAAATTGAGTAATTAGCATATATTTTAAAATTTTGTGCATAAATTTACAGAGTAGTCAAGGATAGTTTTCTTCTTCATTGTAGCTCCATGTGACCTCCTTTTCTACGATCATTCCTATGTATTCTATCAACTATGGCTGATTCTTCTCTCAAGCGTAGAGCAAAGTAAGGGCTGCTAATTTACAGGCTTATTTAAAAACTCAACATATTTCCAAGCACCAGTTTACACATTTATTCTTTCCTCGATTTGCTTTTCTATGCATACTTTTGTTTAGATAGAAATAAAGCTATTTATTTCATGGTAAGAGATAAGGCCCAGGGATATTGCAGTGGCTTTATCTGTCTTGTTCACGTTATAGAAGTAATATTTCTAGAGAACATTTTGAATTCCTTAGCCCTTTACTTAAAACCCTTTATCTATTGTCTATTAAGTAAGATCTATCACTTAATTTAGAGGCCATCAAAAACTGAATAGCTACATAACAGCTAATTGGGACTTTGCATTCATTTCCTCCTATTTCCTCTCCTGTTCCTCTGATCATGCTCTTCTCTTTGTATTTCATATCCAACCGCTGTCCATGTCATGTGTCTTACATGACATGAATATCGAATTTTCAAGCATAGCTGCCTCAGGATCATGGATAAGTGCCCTTATGCATTTATGTCACTCTGCCAGTTATTGATTTATTGACTCTCACCTCTTAATTCAAACTTTTTGCTTGCTCTGTAAAGGTGAATCTGTGCCCTTTAAGTATTTCTGCTCTGCCAGCTGGTACAGTGTTCAGCTTTACCAGTAGAGGGGGCTAGAGAGACATTGCAGGAAGTCCTAACGGGCTCATGCAGAGTGGATACTTTCTCTAGCACCTGACTTCTGTACTCCTTGCAGCTTTTCAGTTCTTGACTCCTATAGTGCACCAAAGCCAACAGCATTCATCCTCCTTGAGTGGTTTTGTAGTAGAGTGTCTCCAGTGAGATATCTCTCAGTGAAGAACTTTCCCCCGCACCTTAGTGAGTGGAAATGTGGCAAGTGCAGATTCCCAGCAAGATTTTCCTGTGTTGCACCAAAGTGACTTCTCTGCCATCAAATTAGCCATGGCTTTTCCTCCCATATGGTCTGTATCTGAGCCCTGTGGGGGCCTTTTCTTTGGGTGTTCTATCTTAGCCATAGAGGGCATGGCTGTTCTTTATATCTGCCTTACCTATATTCTTTAACTTTTCTTTGCTTCTCACAAGCCTATGCCACATTACACCAATTCCTTGTTATAGCTAATATTTCTTCACATTGAACTTTTCTTGTTCAAATTACTGTGTGGATTTTCTCTCTTGATTAGACTCAGACTGCAAACAGTTCCTTAATTATCACCATTCCAAGAACATTTGCTAATAGAATAGATTTTACTTAGTTCATGCTACAATATTACATGACTCATCTCAAGGCTCTTCTTTGTAGGGTTCATTTAGGTGAGAGTAACAAAAGGAAAATTACTGAACATTTCCCACTGGTGACCGGGATTGAGAAGACAGCATGTCAGTAATAGAATATATATGACATGAGGGTATCTCAAGGTTAAAATTACAAATTTAACAATATTTAGGTAGTTCTTTCAAAGATCTTACCTTATTCTTGCTGTGACCACAGTGGATGATTCCTGTTTTTCTCTTAGGTGAATATTTACTTCTCATTAAAGTTAAGTATTGTATCATTCTTGACCACTGAAGATATTTACAAAGTGGGATTTCCATCAGCTGAAAATTTATCATACTTTTTGTTATTTATTTTTAATTTCAAATTAAATTTAATTCTTCAGTAAAGATTTTATTTAATTTTTCACACATGCTTTCGGTGCATTATTAATTCTGTTTGAATGTGCCATAATTCATCATGAAAGAATTACTTGGAGATATAAAAAAAATGCATTAAAGAACAGCTGCTGTATTGCTGAAAGCAATGCATCAGGGCATGCACATGGTAGTGTGAAGCATAGAGCTGATTAATTGTATATCCTTGTTACAGTAATTTCTTAATTTTATGATAATTGACTTCTATTCAAGAACAGACTGTAGGATTTCCTTTATGCAATAAAATTATCAAATCAATTATCAAATAATTAAGTTATTAACAGATATGTGAATCACTGCAGGTTGAGGAATCTCAAATAGTAAATAGTGTATTGAAGTTACCACTACCAATAAAAAGTCTAAGCCCAAGCTCTCATGAGTTAGGTAAAATATATGAAAATAATTGAAGCACCAAAGATTTTGATATTTTTAATATCTTAACTTTTAAATTATTTTATTATTGATGTTTTATTATATCTATATAATAATTTTATTATATATAGTATAATGAGTTCTCATCACGTAGATTGCTTTCCTTCTCATGTTATTGCCCAAACATGGCCACTAATGCTAAAATAATGATGAGCCATATGAATCGTTGATGAAGCTGGAGGAGATTGTATAGAATGTCCTTGACCATCATGTATTTATTGAATGATAAATAAGAAAATGTAAAAAATTGAAAATGTAAAAAATAAAAAATTGTAACGTGAAAAACATAATAATAAATGAAAGGTACATAAACTTTCTTACTATTGCTCAACATTCAACAAATATTGATATGCTTGCTTTGTACTTTATTCCAGGCACCATGCTAAGATTATGTGGTAATAAATATCTATTGTTTTCAAAATCACATAACTAAGTCAAACAGATTAAGAAATAAAAACATATCACCCATGAGTTTACTGGAGATTCCTCTCATTAAAGTCTTTAATTTGATTATCAAATTATCTGTAGATTAATATTCAATTAACATTTAATTTAATTAACTATGTTAGATAATCTCAAAATCTAATTTCACTTAACAAGCCAAATACAATATAAAGATGGATTCATTATTCTTACTTGATAAAAAAGATGTTCATATTTATCAAAGTAAATAATAGCTGAAGGATAACTCACAAGTTAAGTTTAAGAGCTAGGAAATATATTTAGTTCTTCTTACTCTAAACCAATAGTCTTTTTACCATATTACAACTGCTCATATTAGAATTTCAATAAATGTTTATTTAAAATTGAATTAACAGTTCCTAGGTACCACAGGAAAGTAGTCTTAGTTTGTTCCACATGGCTTTCCACTTCTGTAAATAATCTCTAAGTTTTTAAATATAGCCTTCACCCTTAATCCTCTTTACATTTTCTAAGAGACTTTATTTTTTAGAGCAATTTTAGGTTCACAGCAAAATTAGGCAGAAGGTACAGGTACTTCCAATACACCCCTACTCCCATACATACATATTCTCCCTATTATCAACATCCTCCACTAGAGTGGTACATTTGCTGCAAGTGACAAATCATATCACCCAGTCTATAGTCTGCATTGAGGTTCACTCGTATTAAACATTATGAGTTTGGACAAATTTATAATGACATTTATCTACCATTATAATATCATACAGAGTAGTTTCACTGCCTTAAAAATTCTCTGTACTCTGCCTATCCATCCTTCCCTCCCCTCTAATCACTGATTTTTTTTTTTATTATTGCCTCCATAGTTTTGCTTTGTCTAGAATATCATATAGTTGTAATCATAGAGTACATAGTCACTTTAGATTGGCTTCTTTCACTTAGAAAATGCATTTATGGGTCCTTCATATTTTTTCATGACCTGTTAGCTTATTTTTTAGTACTGAATAGTATTCCATTGTCTAGATATACTACAGGTTTTTTTTTTCCATTCACCTACTGAAGGACATCTTGGTTGCTTCCAAATTTTGGCCATCATGAATTAAGCTGCTAAAAACATATGTGTGAAGGCTTTTATGTGGACTTACATGTTCTACTCATTTGGTAAAATACCATGGAGTATATTTGCTGAAGAGTATGGTGAGAGAATGTTTAGGTTTATAGGAAACCGCCAAACTGCCTTCCAAAGTGTCTGTACTATTTTGCATTCAAGCAGGCAATGAAAAGAGAGTTCCTGTTGTCCCACACATTTGCCAGCGTTTGGTGTTGTCAGTGTTCTGGATTCGGGCCATTCTAATAGATGTGTGTTAGCATCTCGTTGTTTTAAGTGCATTCCCCTGATGACATAGGGTGTAGGGCATCTTTTCATATGCATATTTGCCGTCTTTATATCTTCTTTGGTGAAGTGTCTGATAACACTTTTGACTTTTTTTTGGCGGTATGCGAGCCTCTCACTGTTGTGGCCTCTCCCGTTGCGGAGCACAGGCTCCGGATGCACAGGCTCAGCGGCCATGGCTCACGGGCCCAGCTGCTCCGCGGCATGTGGGATCCTCCCAGACAGGGGCACGAACCCGTGTCCCCTGCATCGGCAGGCGGACTCTCCCTGCGCCACCAGGGAAGCCCAACTTTTGACCCATTTTTAATTGTTTGTTTTCTTACTGCTGGGTTTTAAAAGTTCTTTGTATATTTTGTTTAATACTCCTTTACAGATATGTCTTTTGCAAATATTTTCTCCCAGTCTATGGCTTGTCTTTTCATTTTCTTAACAGTGTGTTTTAATAGTGTTAAGACTCTTATCGGTGTCTTAACAGGCTGTAACGTCTGTGTCTAGATGCTTTTTTTTTTCTTTGCAGGTGGATATCCAGTTGTTTCAGCACCATTTGTTGAAAAGGGTCTTTTCTCCATTGTATTGTGTTTGCTCCTCTGCCAAAGATCAGTTGATTATATTAATTGGGCTCTATTCTGTCCCATTGATCTATTTGTCTATTCTCTTGCTAATATCACACTCTCTTGATTAACTTTATACAAGTCTTGAAGTCAAGCAATATCAGCCCTCCAACTTTGCTGTTCTTTAAATTTGTATTGGCTATTCTGTGTCTTTTGCCTTTCCATATAAACTTGAGAATCTGTTGGTAGCCATGAAGTAACTTGCTACGAGTTTGATAAGAATATGTTGAAACTATAGATCAAGTTAGGAAGAACTGACATCTTGACAATATTGAGTCTTCCTATCCATGAACACGTATCCCTTTATTTACTTAGTTTTTTGATTGTGTTCATCAGAGTTTTGTGGTATTCCTCATATAGGTCTTGTACATATTTTATTAGACTTATACCTAAGTATATATATTTTTAGGAGCACTAATGTAAATTATATTGTGTTTTTAATTTCAAATCTGTTTCGTTATGGGAAATAGGAAAGTAATTGATTTTTATTTATTAACCTTGTATCCTTCAAACTTCCTATAATTGCTTATTACTTGCAGGAGGTTTCTTGTCAATCCTTTTGGATTCTCTACAAGGACAATTATTTCAGTTGTGAACAAAGACAGTTCTAGTTCTTTCTCAATCTGTATACCTTTTATTTCCTTTTTTGTCTTAATTGCCTCAGCTAGAATTCCTGGTAGTTTTCCTTTATTCTTAGTTTATTGAGAGTTTTTATCATGGATGGGTGTTGGATTTTGCCATATACTTTTTCTGTGTCTATTGATATGATCATGTGCTTTTTACTTTACAGTCTGTTAATGCAGTGGTTTCCATTAATTGATTTTCAAATGTTGAATGAGCCTTGCATACCTGGGATAAATTCCATTAGATCATGGTGTATAATTCTTTTTATACGTTGTTTGGATTTGATAAAATTTTGTTGAGAATTTTTGCATCTGTGTTCATGAGAAATATTGGTTTTCTTTTCTTGTTATGAAAAGATATAGTTTTCTTTTCTTATAATGTCTTTGTCTGGTTTGGTATTAGGGTAATCTGGCCTCATAGAATGAGTTAAGATTCTGTTTGTATCTTCTGAAAAAGTCTATGGAGAATTGGTGCAACTTCTTCCTAAATGTTTGGCAGAATTCACTGGTGAATCCATCTGGGGTGGGTGCTTTCTGTTTTGGAGGTTTCCAAATTCTTAATTCTCAATTTCTTTAATAGGTATAGGTCTATTCAGATTATCTATTTATTCTTAGGTAATATTGACAGATTGTATCTTTCAATAAATTAGTCTATTTCATCTCAGTTATCAAATTTGTGGAATAGGGTTATTCATAGTATTCCTTGATTTTCCTTTTATTGTCATGAGATCTACAGTAATGTCCTCCCTTTAATTTCTGATATCAGTAATTTGTGTCCTCTCTCTTTTTTTCTTAGTTAGCCTTGCTAATTTTCATTGCCTTTTCAAATAACCAGCTTTTTTTTTTTTAATTTTCTCTTTTGGTTTCCTGTTTTCAATTTCATTGATTCTGCTCTGATTTTTATTAGTTATTCTTTTTGGCTTCCTTTGGACTTAGTTTGCTCTGCTTTTTCTAGTTCTCCAAGGTAAAGTTTAATTCACTGATTTCTCTTTATACTTTTAGGTATTATTTCTGTGATCATATAATTGCTAGTAAGATATGAAATGATAAGTAAAATATTTTTGAGTTTTTCTTAAAACAAGTGCCCAAGAGTGCAAGTTGTTGTTATTGTTGTTGAAGAGGACTTAAGCAATGGGAAATGTTTCAAATATTAATAAATATTTACAGAAGAGAAAAGAAAAAGAAAGAATAAAGAAGAAGCAAAGAAGAAAACCAAGACAGTTCTGGATTAAATTAATGATTATATTATGAACTGAATAACTGTATATTTCTTGAGCATTTAAATTTGTGTACTTATTATTTACTATTCACAACCAGTTCTAACAAAAACTGTACTCTCTTCTAAGGAAAAATAAAAATGAGAGACTTTGGAGGTTAAATGAGAAATTAATGTAAAATTCAGATAGCTTTATTTCAAATAAAAAAAAAAACCTCTTGAACAATAAAGCACAAAATAATTGAAAATATGCATCTCTAATTCCTTCGACTTTGTGTCAAATATAATTAACGTCTTTTGTAGTTAGAAAAAAGTTCCAGTTGTGGGCTGTTTATCAAATATTAAAGTTGAATTTATCACCTTTTAATTTAAAAATATTGCATGATATTAAATCCTGAAATAACTTTTATTCAGAGAGCTGAGTGCTCTTTTAGTTTTAGTTTTCTGTAGAAAAAAAACATGTATAATTTTTAAAGGATATTGAAAATTTTGAATTTGATATTGAATTTTTTGTTTTAATAAAGAGTAAAATAGCATATTGGTAAAAATAAAGAAATATGCCAGTTGGTAACTTGAAGACTAGATAGAAAGAAGAAATAAGGAAAATCAGAGAACCATATTATTTTACTGCTTACCTTAATGTAATATTTGGAAGCAGTAAACCAATTTTGTGGGAATGGCAAATATTTGAAGGTTCTTTTTGAGAATAAGGATATTTCTCAATAACTAATAATTTCTAATTTGTAAATAAATATAAAACAAAATCAATATTATTTAATTATCTTTTATAATTACTTATCTTTTTATATGTAAACCTTCAGAGTATTAGGTATATATGTATATATTAGGTATATAAATGTACATATACTTATATCTATTAGTGTATCTCTATTTGAGATAAGAATAAAATTGGTAACTTAGTGCTTACATTACCTTAACTATTTAGAGTATTCCTTTTTCAGAAATTTTAAAAATCTCTAAAATATAAAGACAAATAATTTAAGGAGAAAAGGGGACTGATGAGACCAGATTTTCTTTTGTTTTATTAGAGTTTTATTTGTCTGTATTTATGTTCAATGTTCTCCTTTTTCTATTCACATATTTTAATGTTTCTTTCATCAGATTTTTAGCAGTAAAACCAGTAGACAGTAAGACTCCATTTTCTTCATATTGGTAGAATTTTTAGAAGCTTTCAAACCATGAATCAGACATGAGTTGCACACAAAGTTAAAATAATGTATCGCAAAAAGATTTTTTTCTTTGTCCTGAAATCATGTGCGAAAATTCTACATACACAGAACAATAATGTATATAAATTAGCACTATTGCATGCTTAAAGGTCCTTGTATAATCTTGTTTCATTAAAACATACACGGTTTTGGTCTAGGTGACCAAAAGAGCAAGAGAACTTTATCCATTCTAGTTCATAGGATTGAAAAAATATTAACTATACATTTAAAAATGAAAGAAAGAAGAGATTATAAGGGCCTAAATAGAAAGAGAAATACCAAAGAAGCAAGAATAGCAAAAACTTAACCCACTAGCTGCTTGGAACTGATAGAAGACTCCATACATATATGGGGGTGAGGTGAAGTGAGGAGGCTAGGCTTCCTATGTGATCCCCAGAACCCAGGGAAACAGCAGGGTCCACTAATTACCTTTGCTCTCAACTTGGGATGAAGCCATCCTGTGCAACTTTGAATATTCAGAGGATCAAGTAAATGCAGCCACAAATGATAAGGGTTTGGTCTGTGTTACATGTGAATGCAAGGTCAAGACTGCCCATCTGCAGAGAGTAAGGTCCTAGAAACAACCTGATAGCATGATCCCTGCTTCTTGTACCATAAAGGGCTCTTATTGAGGCTGACAAGAAACTACTCCTCCAGTAAAGGATGCATGATGGAGAGCCTACAGAGAATTTTTAATATTTGAAAGATCCAACAGAAAGGAAACTTTACATCTAAGGAATAGAGATCAAAGAATTATATGTACAGTATTTCATAATAAGTAAGCTTAAACCCTCAAAATGTTGAGGTTTAATTAGTATTCAAAAAACAAGTAGGGTGTTTTTCGTACAGAGAGAGATTAAAAAGATTACTTGAAAATCTTGGAATAGAAAAATATCATTTAAACTAAATTTTTAAAACTTTCAATAGGAGTGCTAAAGAGTGGACTAAATCTTGCTAAGGAAAATCAACTGAAACCAGCAGTAAAGACAGGAGTTAACACTGCAGGTCCTGTGGTCAAACTGAATTGGTTTGATTCTTTAACTTCCCTATTATCCTCAGACCATCTATAAAATGGGAATTATAACAGTTTTTACATCTTAGTGCTGTTGTGAATGCAAATGTGTAAAATGGAAAGTGCAATACATGGCACCAAATACGTACTAAATCAATCTCAGTTTAGCTATTATAGCACTATAATCTCATAGAAGGCAATGTAATGAGACAGAGACTGCATAGTAAAAGCAATCGAGGCACGTAGGAACAAACGCAAGTCTCCAACTTATATCTAGTAGGAATTCTACAGGAATAAAAGAGAGAAGGAAGGAGAAGTAAACTCAGAGATTTTTGAGAATGGATTGTTTTCAGAATAAAAAAAAGACATGAAGACCAGTAATGTTAATTTGTTTATCACGTGTGTCAAGCCAGAGAAGTTAAGTCAAGGGATTGTCCAAATAAATATTGTGTTTGAGGAAGTAAGTTGATTCTTTCGTTTATCTGTGATTGATCCTTCTAGCTTTGAAACAGTGGAGAGTGAACTTGAATTTCTGTTCTGAACCTTTTGTGCTTTGTCCATGAATTTTGACACAAGAGCCCCAGTGTTCAACTTCCTGCTCAAATCCTAGCTCTGGTACTTCATTCTGAGCTGTGCACAGTAATCAAACTTACTGTGCCTCAGTTTTCTCATCTTACCAATGTTATTAAGGTAGTTTTGATAATCTGATTAATGTTACATGTGAAATATTTAGAACAGTGTCCTACTCGTAGTAAGTGCTCAATAAATTAAATATAATTACCCTGCACAGACATCAGTTTAACGGCTCATTCGAAGAGCATTTCAACAAATTAAAAAAAATTTTTGTGACAATTCTAGTAGGATACTCCTAAACTTAAAAAATATAGATAGATATTGATATAAACAATGTAATATGAAATTAGTTTGCTCAATTAATTGAAAATCATTAAAGTATAAGTAGAAAATATTTCTATTTTTTTCTAATACTTGGTACAGACTTTGAAATCTCCCTTCCCACTGTGTAGTTATTACTATAATTGCTTCTCATTTGAGTCCATGAATTTCAATCATTTCAATCACATATTTGATTCAAAATCCTGATCCTTCCCAAATTTAGTCTAGCCTCATAGTTCCTTCCACCAGTTTGGGTTGGGTGGAGACAAGATCTGTTCTTTTCCCTGGATGTCTTCTTGCACTTACTTCTCTAGTTGGGAAGATGCAGAGGAAGGAGAGGTAAAAAACAGCAACTCCACATAAGTGGTACAGAATTTGTTGTCTCCATTATGTGGGGTGCTGTAATTCTTCAGCTAATACTAACTGGTTTTCCTTTATTTCTCTGTGGCACGTACTCAAATGCTGGCTCCTTTAGGAGAAAGATTTTGATTATACAGAGGGTACTATAGGACTTTGCTCCTGCATAAGAGATCCACCTTAGACTAGTACTGTTTCTACTCCTCACCTGTACCTATTAAAGTTATTACAAGAAAACTTTTTGTTTTTAAGTTTAAATGCTCCTCAGATGAGTTATTGAAGTGGTGACTGTGTATTGCAGTGGTGACTGTGTAGAGTAATTATGCTTAATATTTTTTGAGTGCATGCTATGGTGGTCTGCTTTACAGTATTTTGTCACTTTAGCCCTTTGCTATGGAAATGCTTCACTTTGAAATAACGATAAGACAACTTAAGTCTATTAATGGAATACTCCTGTATTCTTATCATGACAAATAGTGAGACGCAGGCTGCCCTTTGGTATTCCTACACTTGGCCAAGCTATCTTCTAGCTTTTTCTTCAAGCCTTGGTGATCTCAGGCTATTTTTGCAAGTTCACTAATTTATTTATTTATTTATAATAAATTTATTTATTTTTATTTTTGGCTGCATTGGGTCTTCATTGCTGCGCACGGGCTACCTCTAGTTGCGGAGAGCAGGGGCCACTCTTTGCTGTGGTGTGTGGGCTTCTCATTGTGGTGGCTTCTCTTGTTGCGGAGCACAGGCTGTAGGCACGCAGGCTTCAGTAGCTGTGGCTTGTGGGCTCTAGAGTGCAGGCTCAGTAGTTGTGGCGCACGGGCTTCGTTGCTCCATGGCATGTGGGATCTTCCTGGATCAGGGCTGGAACCTGTGTCCCCTGCATTGGCAGGTGGACTCTTAACCACTGTGCCACCAAGGAAACCCCACAAGTTCACTAATTTTAGACATTTCATTTCCTTAGAGTTGGCTCCACTTAGCAGTCAGAATTTTGTTTCATTGACATTAGGCAGGCAGATCACTAAAAATTTCTGAGGCTCAGTTTCTTTATATATAATACACACATAAGTACACTTAATTCATGGTGTTTTACTGAGGTTCCAGTGAGACAATATTGAATATATGAAGTTCAATTAATAGTTTTTCATATATGAATATAAACATATGAAGAACTATTAATCCAAATACTTCTCTCTTACACACACACACACATACATACATGTATTTTAGAACTTACTTTGTATGTAAGGTCTGTCAAGGCCTTTATAATCTAATTATAGACTATCACACCAATATAAAGTTAAAAAAGTATAAAAGAAATATTTTGACTACCACCAATCTGTTTTCTCCTTTTGCTAATTCCTTCTATAGCTTTCCCTCTGGGACAGAAAGGCAAAGTCACCTTAGCGTAAGAGGAGGAAATGACTGTATTTGTTTTCTATTGTTGCCACAGCACATTGCCCAAAATGTAGCAGTTTAAAACAACACAAGGCTTTGTTCTTTAATGGAGGCTCTGGATATAATTCAGTGCCAGACTTATTCAGGCAAATCCAGGTCCCCATTTCCTTGCTAGCTGTCAGCAAGGGTTCTTCACTCCGAGATAGCGCACTTTTGTCCCTGTGCTTTCCACATGACCTCCTTCCAGCAACAGTGAGTCTAGTCTGTCTCAAGCTTCAACACTCTCCTCCTTTGCATTCTGCTACATCTCTCTGGTTCTCTCTCGTGCCTTTCTCTTCTGCCATTAAGGGTTCATGTGATAACATAGGTCCACCTGGATAACGCAGAGTAATCTCCCTGGAGGGTAGGGTGCATTTTTAGAATTCTGCCAGCCATAATGACAGTCATTGTGCTATATACAAAAGGGATAGTAGTACTCTAAAGAGGAAGAAAGCATTTTGTTTCTGGGATGAAGTGCCAGAGAGGGAGAGCAGGTACACTCAGACCAGTTATTTTCAATTGTCTAAAAATTGTTTAAGTAGCTGAAAGAGATTGGCAGGAGATAGAAGCTCAAGGAGCTTCCTGACCTTTTCACCCTCAGGTTTGTTACTGAATTTGAGTAGTGAGTATGGTGCTAGTACATTGAAGGAGGTTTGGGGAATCTGGGAATATCTGCAACATATATTATGGGAGGTGAGAGAGCAATAGCAGAGGAGTGAGCCTGTCTTAGTATCACAGAGCTCTGTATACTGCTGTCCAGTATAGAAAAGCAGTCCAGACCCTATGGCCTCCCCAAGGAAAGGAGGGCTGAAAAGAGATTTGAAAGGAATAAGAAACAGTTGCTCTTCCAGGAATACAGGGTCTTCCCAGGACTTGAACCCCTTTTCTTATGAAATGGGTTAATTTGCATTCTCTCTTTCTCCTTTGTGCCTCTCAGCTACCGCTGAAAGTTCTCTAAACTTGAAATGTGAGAAGAATTCTCTGTGCCTCCATATCATTAGATAAAGTTTTTGATGCCAATTCTGAGGCAGCAGGAAAGTTTCACTAAGAACCTCTATTTATTCTGATACTGTTGATAGAGAAAAACAAGTAATTGTTCACAGGTGAGAGAACCCTTAAGCCTAAAGAGGTTGGTACAGCACATGGAATTCTAATCAATCACAACACCTAGTGCTTCACTCTTCATTTCTTCAGTAATCTCTGTGAGGTTAGAGACATTGATTTTGCTCAGTATTTCATTTCAGTGCCTTCATAGTGCTGGATAGGGAGTAAATATTCAATAAGTTGCACTCCTACCACTATTCTGGGTGGTGGGCATTAATTTACTTGGTATTTTTTTTGCTCCACCTGCTATTAGCATAGGGGTCTCTTTGGGGAACTGGTAAATTTCAGATGAGCCTGTTTATTTCTACTGTGACTAGAACCTAGTATTGCAAAGAACCTCATATATTCATTAATACAAGTCCCACCTTAGGTGAGTAAATATTATTATCATTCCACTTTACCAAGGAGGCAACTGAGGCCCAAAGTGAGAGGATGACCAGCCAAGGAAAGACAGATGAAAGAACATTGTACAAATTTTCTGACTCCCAGTATAGTGCTTCCTTCATTTCACAATGTTGCTCAAGCATAAACAAGCTGAAATTGCTCCCTCTGCTTCTTATGCACACTAGAGAACTTAATAAAAAAAAAGCAAATGAAAATTAAATCAAGTTGTTGTCCCCTGGATACACACTGGCCTGTCCTATGCTGAACAGAGGAATACTGGACGCTGGACAACATCCTACTCTGTAAAGAGAGTCCCACTAAGACACCCCTGGGAACTATCAACTGAATATCCTTCTGATGCCATGTGGGAGGTGAATGAGTACCCAATACAGATTAAAAGCATAGCCAGGTGGCAACTGTGCTAATAAGGCTATATACCTTGAACTAGAATGAAAATGAGACCCACAAAACCCAGATAGACACTTTTGGTTGAAAGAACAAAGCATTAAAGAGTAAAGGGGATAAAACAAAAACAAGAACCTTCTTGAAGTCTGTTTTTCAATATGGATACTGAAATTTGGCCAGTTCTAAAGGACAATCTGTTCATCTACTCTCCATTAAAGCTTACCAGCAGTTTGTAGGAGCCTTTCCAATTTCTCAGAGAAAGAATTAGCACTCAGGCTGTGAGGCATATAGCATTCAGCAGCTGGATGTGAGTCAGGGCTTCCCCTTGACTGGCTTTCTGCTGAAGATGGGAAGAGTTGGAGTACAGCCGAAGTGGAGAAACAAATAAAAGTGGTGTCAGTGGATTTTGTTGTTATGGTGGTAAATATGAACTGTTTAGGCATATTAAAAATGATGTAAAATTATAGAATACTTAGGTCTGTGTTTTAAAATTAGATTGTCTTAAATTTTTTTTTTTAAGATGTTGGGGGTAGGAGTTTAGTAATTTATTTATTTATTTTTGCTGTGTTGGGTCTTTGTTTCTGTGCAAGGGCTTTCTCTAGTTGTGGCAAGCGGGGGCCGCTCTTCATCGCGGTGTGCAGGCCTCTGACTATCGCGGCCTCTCTTGTTGCGGAGCACAGGCTCCAGACATGCAGGCTCAGTAGTTGTGGCTCACGGGCCTAGTTGCTCCGCAGCATGTGGGGTCCTCCCAGACCAGGGCTAGAACCCATGTCCCCTGCATTAGCAGGCAGATTCTCAACCACTGTGCCACCAGGGAAGCCCCTGTCTTAAAATTTGATGTGTATAATGTCTTTTCCTCAAAGCCAAGTTTCTATCAGAAATTTAATGTAGAAGATTGATGTCATTATTTGGATAAATCAAATAAAGGAAAACAATCTAGCTTCCATCTAAATATTCTGGGAAAGGAAAGACTTAGTATCTTTTGCCAAGACAATCATGCAATATCTCAACTTGATTTTGTAACCTAGACTCTGAAATTTAATAATGTGTGCTTTTAAGAGAAAAATAATACCTATTCACTTCTGTGAATCTAAAATATATTAAAATATAGGGTTTGGATTTGATTCAAGGTGATAAATAAGCTGTATTTATATACTTTCTATTTAACTTTCAATGTGAGATTTATTTTTTATAAAAAATCATATTAGTTTATTTGGTATCCCTAGAGAATATATTTATGTACAACTATATCTTTTATTTTTTATTGAAGTATAGTTGATTTAAAATATATTAGTTTCATGTGTACAACATAGTGATTGAATTTTTTATAGATTATACTCCATTTAAGATTATTGTAGAATAATGGCTATAATTCTTAGTGCCATACAATATGTCCTGTTGCTTATTTATTTTATTCATAATAGTTTGTATTTCTTAATCCCACACCCCTATCTTGGCCCTACCCAATCCTCTCTCCCCAGTGGTAATGTCTAGTTCGTTCTCTATATCTGTGAGTCTGTTTCTGTTTTGTTTTATACATTTGCTTGTTTAATTTATTAGATTCCTACTCTATAACATAGAGTATTTGACTTTATCTGTATGACTTATTTCACTAAGCATAATATCTTCTAGGTCCATCCACGTCATTGCAAATGGCAGAATATCATTTTTTACGGCTGAGTAATATTCCATTATGTGTATGTATACCAAATCTTCTTTATCCGTTCATCAGCTGATAGGCACTTAGGTTCCTTCCATATATTGGCTATTGTAAATAATGCTGCTATGAACATTGGATGCATTTATCTTTTTGAATTAGTGCTTTCATTTTATATATATATATATATATATATATATATATATATATATATATATATATATACACACACACACAGACATACACCCATTAGTAGAATTGCTGGATCATATGCTAGTTCTTTTCTAAGCTTTTTGAGGAACCTCCATACTGTTTTCCATAGTGGCTTCACCAATTCACATTCCCACCAACACTGTACTAGGGTTCCCTTTTCTCTACATTCTCACCAACATTTGTTATTTGTAGACTTTTTGATGATAGCTATTTTGACAGGTGTGAGGTGGTATCTCACTGTGGTTTCTGTTTGCATTTCTCTGATGATTAGCAATCCTGAGCATCTCTTCATTAGCCTGTTGGCTAATGAATATGTATATGTATATCTTCTTAGGAAAAATGTCTATTCAGGCCTTCTGCCCATTTTTTAATCAGGTGTTTTGGTTTTTTGATATTGAGTTATATGAACTGTTTATATATTTTTGACATTACCGCCTCATCAGTCATATCATTTGCAAATATTTTCTTCTATTCTATAGGTCATCTTTTTGTCTTCCTTACATTTTACTTCATTGTGAAGATAAAATCATAATTAATTTAACTCTTCCCTCCCCCATCAGTGGACACTTGGGTTAATTCTAATATGTTACTATTACAAAAATGCTGCAGTGTCATCAATGTACACTTGTTATTTTTTTATATCTTGTAACAAATGTTCGGATAAATCTATAGGACAGATCTCCTATATAAGACTTCTGGGAATAGTAATAAATGCCTTGGTCATTCTGGTAGATATTGCCAGTTGTGTTCTAAAGTTTATTGCTGTTGTAACATTTCTACCAAAAATGCTTGTACATGACTGAGGGGACAATACCGTCAACATTGTATACAGGGTCTTCTTTCTTTGTATTTGCTTTCCAGGTGAGAAAGTTAGTCTGTATTTTTCACCTCTCTACCCTGAACAAAGAATGTGGAGAGTCCCAGGAAAAGCTACCATCATTTTCTCCCATTTTACTATGTTGAGAGCAGGCAAATGAGCTAGCTAACAAAAACTTAAATAACAAGGACTGTTTTATTTTATAACTAACTAAAATGAACTGAAATGTTGACAGCTCAAATTTGAGAAAATGAACAGACATCTAAAGAATCCAGTAGGACTACAAAAGCAAATGATTGGAGAAGCTGAGTTTAGAGTACAATGTGTAAAAGGCAAAACTATAAAATATTAGACTTCTTTTTCAGGTAGTCTTAGTGTACTTAATAACTATTTATTCTGCTTTTCTCTCTTTCCCCTCTCCTTCCTTCCCTCCTTCCCTCTTTTTTTTCTTTCTTCCCTTTTTTTTCTTCCTCCCTTTTTCTCTCCCTTTCTACCTTCCTTTCTTTTTCTTTCTCTCCTAACTTTCTCTGTTTCTTTTATACTCACAGGGAAACTAAGGATCAGGATGGCATAATATGAAAATGACAGCATACACCTAATTTTCAAATTAATTTTTATACTAACGTTAGTCAGTTAACATTTAACTTGTAAAAAAGTTGTGTCCCTAACTTAATCTTACTATAATCTTCTTTATGAATTGAAAGCACCTAGTGTAAATATATTTTATTTTTCAGTAGTTACCCAATGACAGAAAACATAGTACAAAAGTAAAAACAACACAAATTATTCTTTTAAAGATTCCTCTATAGGGGGCTTCTCTGGTGGCGCAGTGGTTGAGGATCTGCCTGCCAGTGCAGGGGACACGGGTTCGAGCCCTGGTCTGGGAAGATCCCACATGCCGCGGAGCAACTGGGCCCATGAGCCACAACTACTGAGCCTGCGCGTCTGGAGCTTGTACTCCGCAGCAAGAGAGGCCGCGACAGTGAGAGGCCCGTGCACCACAATGAAGAGTGGCCCCCGCTCACTGCAACTAGTGGCCCCCGCTCACTGCAACTAATGGCCCCCAACTCACTGCCCTCGCACAGAAACGAAGACCCAACACAGCCAAAAAAAAAAAGATTCCTCTATATAGCTAGCATGACAGAAGCAGAAATAAATACATGTAATATAATAAGAGATGTTTGAATCGAGGCATTCATAAACTATGATGGAAAAACAGGTAAGAAAACAGTTCAGGGTGGGGAATTATGGTTCAGTGGGTCAGGGAAAAACAGAGAGGAGGTAATATATGGATTGTCTCTTTAAAGCTAAACAAATTCAATATTTCACATGTAAAAGAGAGAAATACCTTTCCTAGAGATCAGTAGTTTTCTTAGGTGAGAGTTTTACAAAGATTACACTGAAATAATGTGCAGTGTGGACTGGACTGTGAAGAGAATTGTGACAAAGAATGTATTAGACATTGTAAAACTTCATGGAGGGGAATTATGGATAAGGAAAAAAATCAGGTGGCAGTAGGAAAGGCAAAAATGGCTTGTGAAGAGTGGAGGTTTTCTAGGCAGGGGTCAGTTTGTCAGATTGACAAGAAGGCATCAGTAAGTGGAGAGGGTTCAGCAAATTAGGTAAGCTAGAAAGGAAAGGAAATGAGAAAAAATGATTCTGCTGTGTTGGAGTCAACAATAAAAAGAAATAAGTGAATGCCTCTCTTGTAGCTTTTCCTTTTTTATTTTAACCACACTAGTCCATCCTCCTGCTGCGATCTATTTCAGTAAAGTATTCTTGTTCAGAAAACAACAAAAAAGACACATCATTTTGAAACTTGAAGCTACTTAAATTTGAACAGAAAGTTGCTTTTTATAACAAAAGTCACCCCTCAAACAAATATTCAGTTTACATAATTAACATGAAAGTATTTTATTACTGTGACTAAGCTAGTGCCATAATTTGATGGATCACATTAACTGAGACAGGATATGTCAGGACATCAGTTTACTCTGTTTTAGATTAATTCAACACACTATCTTCAATGATTCACTTATCTTCAATGATTCACTTATTCTTTCATTCAACAAGTAATTTTTTTTTTTTTTTTATGGTACGCGGGCCTCTCACTACTGTGGCCTCTCCAGTTGCAGAGCACAGGCTCCGGACGCGCAGGCTCAGCAGCCATGGCTCACGGGCCTAGCCGCTCCGCGGCATGTGGGATCTTCCCGGACCGGGGCACGAACCCATGTCCCCTGCATCAGCAGGCGGACTCACAACCACTGCGCCACCAGGGAAGCCCAACAAGTAATTTTTGAGTGTTGATTATGTTTTAGGAACAGTGAATACGCTGCAGCCCTTATGAGGCTTTCCTCCTAGTGATGATAAAAAGATGAATAGATGATTACAAAATATTTTGGAAAATGATAAAGCTATGAAAAGGCAAATTATTAGAGATAAAAGAATTGCATTTTTATATAGGATTTACCAGAAAAGATTCACTGAGAGGGTGACATTTGCGTAAAGAAATGAAGCTGGTAAATCAGTAAACCATGATATATCTGAGGAGGAACATTCCAGATAGAGGGAAGAGCAAAGGCTATGATGTCCCTTGTCCTTGGAATGTACGTTCTGTCCACTGTTCTTAGAGCCTGAGCTGTTTCAGGGACACAAACTTGAGATACTAATGTGTTGTTGAGGCCATCTGCACAGTATACGTTACTGAACTCCATTAAGGTCTCTATATAAATTTTAAGATTCTGTTTGGGAGGTGCAGAGATCTACTTATTTAAGATAAGCTTCACATATTACTTCCTTTGCTTATTAAGACTGCCACCTACCAATCTGGAGTGGTCTGCCTCTTTCTTGTGTTTCTCCTTGCCCTCAGTGTATGAGACCCAGTTACAGATTTAACCTGGGGAACTCCCAAAGTTGTGAACCAAGAATGAATAGCATGTGGAATACTAAAAAAAGCAAAGAATCAAAGAAAGCTACAAATTTTGAGGCCTGAGCAATTGGAAGAATAGAGTCGCCATTTAGTGAAATGGCAAACACTACTGGTAGATCAAGTTGAGAGGGAATATCAAACACTCAATCTACATGTTAAGTTTTAGATGCCTATAAAACATCAACTGGAGCTACAGTAAGTAGTTTCTGTAGTTCAGGGGAAAAGTCCAGACTGAAGATTTAAATTTGGAATTCATTAACAATTACATATTTTTCCCAATTATGTCCATTAAATATAACAGACAATATTGGAAAGACAGAAATAACCTTGCCTTCAGTGAGTTACAGCCAAATTGAAAAGACATAATGTATATTAGTAAAATAGCAAGCAATCAATTTCAAAGTGTATATAGATCAGTGCTAAAGTATCTTTAGGTTGAGAAGGAAGTTGTTTATAGCTGGAAAGAGTTACACAGAAAAGATGAATCTTCAGAGCTAGGAATATTTTAATCAGAAGAATGAAAGAAATGGGGATTTCCAGAAAGGGAAAGAAATTTGAAAGGGGTTTGAAAATAAAATAGCAGTTTTTATTTCCTTTGCCGTACTTGGTTTCCCTTCGTTGTGTCTTCCTACCTTCCTCCATTCTTACACTTGTAAATGTTTTCTTTCAAAAACATATACCTCTACTTTCAAACTGTTAATAAGACATATAGCATCCTTCACTTTTTGGTTACTGTGTCTATACTCCCCATTTTTTCATTCCCTCCACAAGAGTCTAGTGGTCTTCTCTTGAACTCCATGGTTCAGTAATGCCATGTACACTTTCCTGTGATATGCAAAGTCCCACATGGTCTAACAATCAGCTACTTCACTGATCTTATCAATTCATACTCTCCTCAAACACAATTCACAATGGCCTAATCACATTTAGTCTTATTTCTCCTGGAGCTGGCAAGGCTAGTTCCTATTTTTACAAACTTTGCATTTTCCTGTTTCTTTTGCCTGGGATTCTCTCCTTCAAAATCTTCTCAAGGCTAAATTATTCTGATCATGTATATTATTTCTTAAATATACAGTTTTAGAGATTTTCTCCTGATCACCATATCTAAAACATCCTAGTCCAATAACTGTCTATATAATTACCCTGCTTCATTTTCTTTATGGTATTTTTATTAACTGATTTGTGTTATTTACTATATACTCATTTGTCTAGTTCCTTTTGTATTTTTTTAACCTGTTGTATGTCACTGGAATCATTAAATCTATGAAGCAGAGTCCTTCTTCATCTTATTCACCACTGTAGCTCCAGCGTCTAGATAAAAATTTGGTATATAGTAGTAGCCACTTAATAAATATTTGTGCAATGAAGGAATTGGTAAGTGGTTGGATGATATATATAACTTTCAGAATTTGATGTCTATGTCTTTTTTCCCTAAGTACTGCTTCTTACAGACTTTCACTTTTTCCTTAATACTTCTATACTCTGTTTTAAGAGGTGTGTGTGTGTGTGTGTGTGTGTGTGTGTGTGTGTGTGCTATTTAAGAAATTTTATATTTAGTATCTGTGTATGTTTTTGTTAGTAAGAATGATATATCCTGTGCTTTTAAATTATTTCCACATCTGATAACAAAGTTACAGTGAAGTTTGTTAAAGATTTACCTTTTCTTCATTAATAGAAATAGTATGTTACAGTAACTTATTAGTTAAAAACATAGTTATTACATGTATCTTCTGTTCTGGAATGATACACTCTTCACCCAATGATTTCCTACTCTCAAAACACTCAAGCAATGAAATAAAACGTCTGCAACAAAATGTCTGCTTTCCTAGAGGAAAGCCAATTAATTTAAGCTTACATCTTCTGGGGGAATGTATAGCTCAACAACTTTCCCACAATCTTTACTGTTTTCTTCTTCTAAAGTGCATTTCAGACTGTTAATTTAAAACAGAAATGAAACATCCATTTTAATGAGAAATATTTTATTAAATATATTGCTTTTTACCAACAGACTTTATATTTTAAGGGTTTTAGATTTGCAGAAAAACTCAGCATATAGTACATAGAGTTCCAATATACCCACAATATACACATACACAGAGTTTACTCTATTATTAACATCTGATATGAGTATGGTACATTTTAAAAATTAACGAACCAATATTGAAATGTTATCAATCCACAGTCCACAGTTTATTCAAATTGCTGTACTTTTTACTTGTCTTTTTGTGTTTGAGGATCCCATCAGGACTCCAAAGACTGTTTAGTTGTCATGTCTTCTTAGGCTATTCTGGCTATGACTGTTACTTAGACTTTCCTTATTTTTGTGACCTTGACAGTCTTAAGGAGTAATGGACATGTATTGTAAAATGCCCCTCTATTGAAGTTCGCCTGATGGTTTTTTTCTAATGATTTCATGGGGGTTATGGATTTGAGGGAAGATCACAGAAGTAATTGTCATTTTCATCACATCAAAATATCAACATGATTTGACTGTTGGCCTTTGATAACTCTGTTGAACAGGACTATTGGCTTATGATGTTGACCGTGGTCACCTGGCTGATGTTATGTTTTTCAGGTTTCTCTGATATAAAATTTTATTTATCTTCCCTCCCCCATTTCCATGCTTTCCTCTTTGGAGCCCACCCTTAAAGAATGGGGATTCATGCTCCCCTTCCTTTAGGATAGAATATCTACATAAATTATTTTAAATGCTTCTCCTCAAGAGATATTTTCTCTTCTCAACTATTAATTTTTTCAACCATTTATTTATATCAGTATGGCTTCAGAACTATTTAATACTTTATAGTTTTAGATTGTCTTTTCTGGAATATCATATAACTGGAGTCATACAATATGTAACTTTTTTGGATTAGGTTCTTTTAGATAGCAATATGCATTTCACATTTCCCATGTCTTTTTATGGCTTGTTAACTCATTTTGTTTATTGCTGAAGAGTATTGCATTGTATGTATGTAACATAGTTTATTTAAATATTGAAAAACATCTTGAATGCTAACAGTGTTTGGCAATCATGGATAACACTGCTATAAACATTCATGTGCAGGTTTTTTGTGTGGACATAAGCTTTCAACTCAGGTAAATACCTAGGTGTGTGATTGCTGGATCATATGGTAAGACTATGTTTAGCTTTGTAAGTGTTTTATGAATGAGCCAAAGATGGTCTCTGTATATTGGTGCCTAGGTTGATTATTTCTTCACTGTATTATGAGTTGCATCATCTCACAAGTGTACCAGTTCTAAACTCAACTTAAACAAGCACATTTTTAGCCATTTAGAGCTTGCCTGCTTTGCATACTCTGAGTGTCTTAACAAAGTACTGTAGACTGCCATAACAAAATAACCATAGACTGGGTAGCTTAAGTAACAGAAATTTATTTTCTCACAGTTCTGGAGGCTGAGAAGTCCAAGGTTAAGATGTGAGCCATTCAGTTTCAGTTGAGGTCTCTATTCCTTGCTTGCAGATGGCTGCCCTCTCTCTTTGTTCTCAAACGGTTGAGAGATTTCCCCTTCAGGTACTCTCTCTGGTATCTCTTCTTATGAGGGTAATAATCCCATCATGAAGGCCCCATGCTAGTGCCTCATATAAACTTAATGGCCTTCCAGAGGCCATATGTCCAAATACATCACATTGAGGGTTAGGGCTACAACTGAATTTGAGGGGAAGATAAAATTTAGTTCATAGTACTGTGAAAACTGATCCAACAGTCTTTGACCATTGATGAGATAGAGCCTTGTGGATATAAGACCACAAGCCACTAATGCCCATCAAAGTTCTCTGACTCAGAGATGGCCTATCATGCTGTAGAGAGTTATCACCTAGATACACAAATCCCCTCTCCAATCCCCCTCTCCCCCAGTAGTTTCCTTGCCCTTCTCATTTCTGGATGATAGGCCTTCCCATGCTGAGCTTGTTGTGTGTACTGCCTCTCATGGCCACATCTTTTGCTTTGTGCAGTCACAAAATCCCTAGAATCCGCTACAATAAGTAATAGCCAAATAGCCAACACAATATTACTTATTGTAATAGCCAAATGGCTATTACAGTAAGTAATAGACAAATAAGCTGAGCCATTTTGCATTCTCACCAGTAATGAATTACACACTCATTTCCCACATTCTCACCAGTAATGAATGACATTCTTGTCAGCATTTTTGGTATTTTTAGTGTTTTGCATTTTAGCTATTGTCATAGGTGGGTAGTGGTATCTTGTTTTAATTAGCATTTTCCTAGGAAAAAATGATGTTGAGCAACTTTTCATATTCCTATTTGCCATCTGTATATCTTCTTTGGTGAGATGTCCAGATTTTTGCTAGTTTATAATTTGGATTGTTGTTTTCTAATTGGTTAGTTTTAGGAGTTTTAAAAAATTATTTTAGATACAAGTTGTTTGTCAGATATGTGTTGTACAAATATTTTCTCTCAGCCTGTAGGTTATCCTTTCATTATCCTTAAAGTGTCTTTTGCAAAGCAGATACTTTTAATTTTAACAAAGACCAAGTTATCATTTTTTTTAATTTCATGGATTGTGATTTTTTGTGTGTATTTTTTTGTATATTTGTATGAAAAACTTCATTGCCAAGTCCAAGATCACCTAGTTTTTTCCCTATGTTATCTTCTAACAGTTTTTATAGTTTTGCATTTTGTGAAAAGAGAAAGGTCTGTGTCTAGACCATCTCTCTCTCTCTCTCTCTCTCTGGCATATAGATGTCTGATTCTTCCAGCACTATTTATTAAAAAGACTGTCATTTTTCCATTGAATTGCCTTTATTTCTTAGTCAAAGACTCACTGGCTGCATTTGTGTGTCTATTTGGGTACTCTTTATTCTGTTCCATTGATCTCCATGAGTCTGTACTTTCACAAATACTACTCTATCTTGATCACCGTAGCTTTATAGTAAGTACCTCTTATAGTTGAGTAATGTGAACCTTCTAATTTTTACTTTCTTAATGCTGTGGTGAATATTTTAGGTCTTTGAATTTTCATATAAACTTTAAACAGGCTTGTAGAACTCAAATAGCTTGTAGAACTCAAATAGCTTCATTTGATTGAGATTTCATTGATCAAATTAGAATAATTGCCATCTTAATATTTAGTCTTTCAATTCATGAACATTAAATATATCTTCTTTAATTTTTCTTTGAGTTCCTTCATCAGAGTTTTGCATTTTTCTAAATTAGAGTCTGTATATTTTTTGTTATATTTATACTTAGGTATTTAATTTTGGGGGGTGGGGCTAATGTAAATGGTCCTGTGTTTTTAATTTCAAATTTTAATGATTCACTGCTGTTGTAAAGAAGACAACTGACTTATATATGTTAACCTGGTATCCTGTGACCTTACTATAATTGCATATTAGCTCTGGAAGTTGTTCATTTGTCAATTATTACAATCTTATACATAGACTGTTGTGCCATCTGTAAACAAAGATAATTTTATTTCTTCTTTTCCAAACGGTACACATTTTTTTCCCTTGCATTACTGCACTAGGTAAGTGTTCCAATATGATGTTGAGTAGGAGTGGTAAAAGAAGATTTTGTTACCTTGTGTACAGTCGTAAGGGGAAAGCATCCAGCTTCTCACCATTAACTATTATGTTAGTTGTAGGATGTTTTTATAGATGTTCCTTATCAAGTTGAGGAAGTTCTCTCTCTATTCCTAGGTTGTTGAGAGTTTTTTTTTTTTCCTCATGATTGAGTGTTAGAATTTGTCACATGTTTCTTCTGCATCAATTGATATGTGTGTATAATTTTTCACCATTACCCTGCCTATTGATTGGTGCATTATATTAGCTTTTTTTTAATGGTCAACTAGCTTTACACATTTAGAAAAACCACCTCCCCCTTAGTCTTGGTGTATAATGTGTTGGATTTGATTTCCTAATATTTTGTGGAGAATTTTTGCATCTGTGTTCATAAGAGATATTAGTCTGGGGTTTTCCTTTCTTGTAAATTCTTTATATGTTTTGTTATTAAGGTAGTGCTGGCCTCATAGAATTAGTTAGGAAATATTCCCTCTGCTTCTACTTTCTGAAAGAGTTGTAGAAAATTGGGATCATTTTTTCCTAACAAGCTTGGTAGAAATCACAAGTGAAAAGCCTGGTGTGTTCCTTTTTTTGGAAGGTTCTTAAGTGTTAATTCAATTTCTTTAATAGTTTTAGGCCTCTTCTCTTGTGGGGAGTTTTAATAGTGTGTGTCTCTCAAAGAAATGGTCCATTTCATCTAAATTATCATACATGTGGGCATAAAGTTGCTCAGAATTTTCCCTTATTATCCTTTTAATGCCCTGGCATCAGTAGTGGTGATGACTTCTTATTTCTGATGTTAGTGATTTGTGTCTTCTCTCTTTTTTCCTTTGTTACCCAGGATATAGGTTTATCAATTCTAATAAACCTTTCAACGAACCAATTTTTGCTTTCATTTATATATATATATATATATAGAGAGAGAGAGAGAGAGAGAGAGAGAGAGAGAGGGAGAGAGAGGGAGAGGGAGAGGGAGAGGGAGAGGGAGAGGGCTTGTTTTCAGTGTCAAGTATTTCTAAATTTTTTTTTTTTTTTCCTTTTCTTCTGCTTGGTTTAGGCTTAAATTGCTCTTCTTTCTCTAGTTTCCTAAGGTGGAAGGTTAGGTTGACTTCAGCTCTTTCTTTTCTAATATATGCATTCAATATTATAAAATTCTCTCCAGTCATTGCTTTGGCTGCATCCCACAAATTTTGATATGTTTCATTTTCATTTAGATTTAGTTTAAAATATTTTAAATATTTCTCTTGATACTTCTTCTTTGACTCATGTGTTATTAAATGTGTGTTGTTTAATCTCCAAATAGTTTTGGATTTTCCAGCTATCTCTCTGTTACTGATTTCTTTTTAATTCCATTGTAGTTTAAGAACACACTTTGAATACGTTTTCTTATTTTAAATTTGTTAAGGTGTGATTTATGACCCATAATGTGGTTTATCCTGGTAAATGATCCGTACGAACTTGAGAAGAATATGTATTCTACTGTTATTGGGTGAAGCATTTTATAAATGTCAATTAGGTATAGTTGATTAATGGCATTGCTCAAATCACATCCTTTCTGGATACTGGATAGCCTTTACTGAAAGAGGGATAGGTCCTGAAATCTTCAACTGTAATAGTAGGTTCATTTAGTTTTCCCATTAGTTATGTCAGTTTTGTCTCATGTAATTTGATGCTCTATTGTTGAGTGCCTACAGGTTAAGGATTGTTATATCTTCTTGGAGAATCAACCACTATATCATTATGGAATAACTCTCCTTATCTCTGATAATTTTCCTTGCTTTAAAGTCTGCTTTGTCTTAAATTAATATAGTTATTCTCACTCTCTTTTGATTAGTATTAGCATGTTTTTTCATACCTTCCCTTTTAACCTAACTTGGTTTTTATATTTAAAGTAGATATCTTACAGACAACTTATAGTTGGGTCTTTTTTTTAATCCACTCTGATGGTCTCTGTCTTTTAATTATTTAATTTAGGCCATTTACATTTAAAGTGATTATTTACATCGTTTGATTAATAACTACCATGTTTCTGTTTTCTGTTTATTGTATATGTTTTCTGTTTATTTTTTTATCTTCCCTCTTTTATGTCTGCCCTTTCTGGTTATAGTTGAGCATTATATGACTCAGTTTTCTCCCCCCCCCCTTAGCATATCAATTATATTTCTTTTAAATTGCTTTTAGTGGCTGTCCTAGACTTTGCAGCATACCTAATGACCCTTTACAACTAATCTAAGTCCACTTTCAAATAACACTTCCTGGGAAGTGCAGGTACATTATAACTTTCCGTCTCCAACGCTCTCTATCGCTTTATGTTCATCTGAGTCTAAGTGTGTGGAGTTGTGATAATCAAAAGTGTTTCTCAGCTTTTTTTCCCTCATCTTAGGTGAGTAGGAAAGCTAGAAGGGCTGAAGTTGGCTAATATCCCTTTTCCCAGTTAAAGAAGGCTCTGGTAAATTAGTTTCCCTTTTAGAACAGGGATATAAAACAGAGGGATACATATTTTATATTCCTTTAATTATTATTTAATTACAGTTAACCCTTGAACAGTGGCAAGGGTTGGGGTGCCAACCCCACCCTGTTGAAAATCTACATACAACTTTACAGTCAGCCCTCTCTATCCATGTTTCCATTTTATAACAGGGATAGATTAGTAATAGTTTACATCCTGCTCTCACCTGTTCAAAACAGAAAACATGAGGGGACTTTTCTAGGATCATCACATTGAGTACTGAATGAGATTCCTATTGGTAAACCCACAAAAGTGTAGGGGCC
This sequence comes from Phocoena phocoena, assembly GCF_963924675.1. Classification (NCBI taxonomy): domain Eukaryota; kingdom Metazoa; phylum Chordata; class Mammalia; order Artiodactyla; family Phocoenidae; genus Phocoena; species Phocoena phocoena. Next base: position 43,862,408 of record NC_089229.1, on the reverse strand, counting down.
CCTTAAAACTGAGTCCTCCAGAGTTTCTCACTCTGCCTCCAGCAATTTGTCAAAATGACCATGTAAATGTTCATACCAAATATGACTCCAGAGCTTCTCCTCCAGGTGAGCTGATCTGGGCTATGATTCTCAGTATTCTCCTATATTCCAGATTTCTAGGTGGCAGTTTGGCCCTGTGATCCCAGTTACTTGATGGATATAAAAAAAACTCCTTGATTCCCAGTGCATTCACATTTTTTTCTTGTAAAATGCAAAATTATTGTACATTTTTAGAAATTTTAAGATATTAGTGAAATTTCACATTTTGCAGTAGGCTGCTTCATATTGCAATCAGATGTCATGGATTATTTCATTATTTTTCCCATGTCTCACATTGCATACAGCTCTTCAACAAATTCCACTTCTCTCTCTTCCTTTTCCACTTTTTCTTGGTACCTCTTTCTTTCTTCCACTTAGTCTTTCTCTCTCTCCCCTTTCCTTTCTCAATAAACTTCTACTCCCCTTTCCAATAACCTGCCTTTTCTTCTCTCTCCTCCTATTCTGAATTCCTCCTCTCTTCCAATATCAAGAACATTTTCCTTGTATTTATTTTTTCTGTTCCTCTTAATTATTTCCTTATTGTGTTTGCAGTGGAAAAAAGAAAGAAAAAAGAGAACAAAATGAAGTCAGATTAGCTTTAATGAGTAGTATAATCTTCCTCTAAAGCTTCTGAAATTCTATAAAAGTGACCATTAGAATTTCTACAGAAATCTCGGTTGATCATTCGCCATCTTTTAATTAAATGTTTCTAGTCAATCCAAGAATTCAGTAAAATAACTAATTTTTATTCTAGTTTTTCTGTTTTGTTTAATTGGTAGTATTGCAACAGTATTACTTTTCTACTATCTTCCATTGTAAGTACACATTATTTCAACTACATTATGGACTAAACAGAGTTCTGTGGGCTTGTCTGAGATTTAACTACAATTTATAGCATTGTTTCCATGAGAAAATTACTCCCTAGGTCTAAACAACTAACTACAAAAAACTTGTTATATAAAAGCTATTTGTAAATGTAATAGAGCAGGTTTCTCCTTCCCACTTTGATATCCCCTTCCCCATTAATCAAAGATAAGACTGGATGGTAATTTGTCCCAGAAGACCAGTTACAAATTCTGTTTCTAATAATATCAAAAACACTCTCTTACTGAATGCCTACTCTGGATCATGTAGAACCCTGTGTTAAGTACAATAAACATTTAATTTTCAAAATAATCATATTAAGTAGGTATTACTATCACATTTTATGTGTAGAGAAATTGATGCTCTGGTTGATTAAGGAAATTTCTCAAAATCACAACGTTTCTAAGTGGCATAACTGAAATTGCAACCTGGAATCATTTGAACGCAGGCAACACTAGGCTCCAGCTTCAAGATGATGCGAATTTAAATGCAAAGGCAACACTGCCATTTCTCATTTCTCCATTATTTTGCATATATTTAGTTCCTAACATATAATATAATATGATCTCACCAGCACCAGAACTGCTCCAAGCATTCTTATTGTCTGTTTAAGCACCAATATAAAGGCAGTATCTAGCTGTATGTCACTTTTAGAATAGACTTCATGGTAAAATATGTAGGACATTAATGCAGAGAGGAACATTCTAGAATTCTGAAGTGCTAAATATTGTAAAGGCTGATGGTAAATATAAATATTTAAAAAACAAAAATAACACAGGAATTTATATTCCTTAGGTAGCAGATAAAACAGTCCTAATATGTCTTTTTACATTTAACCATACTTTTTTCAAGTATTCTTGAGGCATCATAGTGAGATGCAAGTTTCCATTAACTTAGATTTATGTTATCTACCAAAAAAAGAAACCCAGAAAAATAGAAAATTCTATAATCTTTAATTATGATGACAATCCAAAAGAAAATATGTTTTAGCATATTTAATTACAGTGTACTCTTCTGTGCTTTCCCAAATTACACCATAATGTGCTGTATGAACAGTGTTTTTCAGAAGTTCAAATTGAGAAGAGATTTGAGTCATTACATCACACATGGTATCCAGGCATTCCTAACTCAAAAGACCCATAAAACCAAGTGCAGAATAATGTTAAAGTTTTAAATAAATGGATTGTAGATACAATGTTTTCAAGTCCAAACTTTTAAAACTTTTATTATCTTTTCTGTTTCTACTAATACTTAGATATAATGTGACCTTGGCACATTTTCATAATGCTATAGTACTAAGCTTATACTAGCAAGAGTGTTAATAACAAAAGTCAGTGACACATAATTAAAATTGGTATTTGTGGTTGTTCTTTGGTTGTGTGGCTGATTAGCTAAACTTGTAACAAAGATGTGATATTAATACCATGTTACACACCGTTCTCTTTCAATATCCATTTTTTTCACTGATATGACTAAATTCATAATACAAGAATAGAAAAACTACAGCTTGATTGGTTGTTTTAGGAAAACAATAAGATCACTCACATTTTATTATTATTATTAGTTTAATTTTGGGTATTTGTACATAATTTATAATTTAAAATTTGTAATAATTGTAAAAGAACTATAAGTACAAGGAGTTATACTTTGACATGTTACTTGTAGAAATGTCATCTTAATAAAGTATTTTTAATTCCATTGGATGTTCACGATTATTTTCTTGTAAGAGAGACTAAAGCAGTACTCAAGTTTCAGAAATTCTGGTGTTGTAAAAGGAGATAATAAGTGAACAAGTGCAGTACCTCCTACACAGTGGAACTAAACAATTTCCAGTTTTATTATTAATTGACCTAGGTAAGCAGACAAGGCCTTATGAACATAAGAGATTTTTATTACATAGTATTTGGAAGAAAAGACCCTTTAATTGATACTAGAAATAATAGCCCACATTAGAAGAAAAATCTGCAAGTTTCTTTAGATATCAATAAAGATTCAAATATAAACAAAAATATACCTCAAAATATATTTCTGTCAAGAAAATACACCAATTTTGGGCTTCCTTGGTGGCGCAGTGGTTAGGAATCCACCTGCCAATGCAGGGGACATGGGTTTGAGCCCTGGTCCGGGAAGATCCCACATGCTGCGGAGCAACTAAGCCCATGCGCCACGTCTACTGAGCCTGTGCTCTAGAGCCCGAGAACCACAACTACTGAGCCCATGTGCCACAACTACTGAAGCCCACGTGCCTAGGGTCCATGCTCCGCAACAAGCCACCACAATGAGAAACCCGCGCACCGCAATGAACAGTATCCCTGCTCACCGCAACTAGGGAAAGCCCACGCAGAGCAGCAAAGACCCAACACAGCCAAAAATTAATAAATAAAATAAATTTATTAAAAAAAAGAAAATACACCAATTTTTTGAGTACTACCTTTACTCTTATCTATGGTAAAAGCCAATTTTATAATAGAATGAAAATCAAAGTCATAAATTAGTAAAATTATTGACATAAAAATATTCACTAATTTTGCTGTTCTAGGGGTAAGACATACTACTTTCATAAAATGTTAGTACCAAATCCCTATTTCACACTTCAGTTAAAAAGATACATCAGAATTTAGAGCATGTCCTTATAACATAAACAGAAAAGAAGTTAACAAAAGTATTATATCTTATACTATTCATTATCTGCTCAGCTGCTGTAGTTGTTACAGTCAAAAGACTGTCAGAGAAAGGCTGAATTTCACAGATGTTATTTTAAAAAGACTGTAAACATGAATTTTTAATATTTCCATATAGTTATCTATTAAAAAAACCCTCAAATCCAACTATAGATGATAATGACAATGATAAAATTGGGAAATGTAATATAAAATACTTTGCAAATTCCAAATAGGTCTTATTGATTGACTCCTCCTACACAGAGTTCTGGGATTTAAAGATAAAAGCAGCTTATTTTTCTTGCTTACAAAGGAAGAAGATATTTCTTCCACATCATTTTTCTCTTTAGGAAACGTTTTTTGCATACTATGTACCCCAGTCAAAGCAGTCAAGCTGTCAAAGTCTTTGCTTATGATCATTATTATATTTTAGTATGTTTTGGTTGTCAGAATTCTTTGGGTGATTACCAAAACGATTTGTATTTATTATTTTTGTCTGCATTTTTATTTTCTTTTCAGCAGTTTCCAATTTATATTTTTAGACCACCTATCTACTTATTTTTACAATATATTCTATATAAAAGTTAGTATTAAGAGGGTTATTGGTAAACTAGACTTTATTTTAAACTTAAAGGTGGCTACTTTTTGCCTTCACTTTAGCAGACACTACAGTAGATTATCTCACGATGAGTCCTCCTTCAGGTTTGATGATTTGATCCCTAAATGAGCCTGGAGAGGAAGGAATCAAAGCAGCTGATCAAAGCAGCAGCTACATTTACTCGCTTTACTGAGGCATGCCCCCCAGCAAAGAAGAGAAGTTACTGGTGTCCTACTCTAAATATCTTTGTCAGCTAGAACTATGGATGATTAAACTAATGATATTTGCAAAGTTCTAACCTACAGAATGTTCTTAGCAAGAGAACCCTGGCTAAAGGTTACCTATAAATGATAGCCAGATCTACAGATTTACTAGGCAGGGTAAGTTTTACAACAGTCTGAGGTATAAAGTGGAGATATTTCAAATTTTAAAGCCTTCCTGCTGTGTGAGATGACACACAGACTCAGGGACCTCGTCCATCATTTTGGGCAAGGAGTACATGGCTACTGTGGAAAGACAGGGAGTTGCTCTCAGTATCCAGATCTCCTTCGGCTTCTTCTGTGCCTCTTGGTTGTCTTTAATCTTGAAATTATTATAACACTATATCTAGTGATATTAAGTTCTTTAATTTGTATGAGTTTTGACAACCCATTCTGAGTGTTACTTAGAAATTACCTAATGTAATATAGATTCTCTTACTCAGGCATCCATCCCATAAGATAATTAAGGAGAAAAGTTTTCTTTTCCTGATAATGCCAGAACTTATTTTAAAAAAAACTTATAAGATTTGAAAAAAAATTGTGTTTTATCATTTTTGAACTGTTTGACTTGATATCAAGTTTTATATCAATTTTTACTTTATTGAGACATAATTGACAAGTAAAATTGTATAAAGTGTGATGATTAGATATACATATTGATATATATTGTGAAATGATTACCACTATCAAGTCAGTTATCAAATCCATCACCTCATATAGTTTCCTTTCTGTTTTGCAGGGTGAGAACATTTAACATCTTCTATTCTTTAGCAGATTTCAGTTATACAATACAGTATTATTAGCAATAGTCACCGTGCTGTGCTTTAGCTCCTCAGAACTTATGCATCTTGCAACTGAAAATTTGTACCTTTGAAAAACTCTCCCTGTTAGGCCTACTCCCAGCCTCTGATAACCATCATTTTACCCTCTGTTTCTGTAAATTCAACTTTTTAAAGCTTCCACATATAAGTGGTATTATATAGTATTTGTATTTCTCTGTCTAGCATAATGCCCTCCAGTTTCATGCATGTTGTCATAAATGGCAGATTTCCCTTTTCTTATGGCTGAATAATATTTCATTGTATATGTATCAATATTTTCTTTAATCAGGTGGACACTCAGGTTGTTTCCATATCTTAGCTATTGTTAAGCTGCAAAGGATATGGGAAGCAGATCTCTTTACAAGATACTGAGTTTGCTTTCTTCAGATATATAACCAGAATTGGGATTGCGGGATAATATGACAGTTCTACTTTTTATTTTTAGGAGAACCTCCATACTATTTTTATTAATGGCTGTACCAACTTACATACTCACCAGTAGTGTACAAAGGTTCCCATTTCTGCACATCCTTACTAAAATTTATCTCTTGTCTTTTTAGTAATGGCCATTCTAACTGGTGAGGTGATACCACATTGTGGTTTACTTGCATTTCCCTTATGATTGGTGATGTTTAGCACCTTTTTGTTTACCTGTTGGCCATGAGTGAGTCATTTTTTGAAAAATGTCCATTCAGGTCCTTTGCCTATTTTTTTTAATTGGGTTATTTGGGTTTTTATTTTTTTGTTATCAAGTTGTATGAGTTCTTTAAATATTTTAGATGCTAACCCCTTATCAGCTATTTGGTTAGATATTTTTTTCCCATTCCATAGAATTCCTTTTCATTTTGTATGTTGTTTTCTTTACTATGCAGAAGTTTTTTAGTTTGATGTAATCTCAATTGTTTAATTTTACTTTTGTTGCCTTTGCTTTTGGTGTCATATCCAAAAAGATCATTAAGAAGACCAATGTTAAAGAGTTTTTCCCCTATGTTTTCTTCTTTGAGTTTTATGGTTTTAGGTCTTAAATTTGTCTTTATTTCAAGTTAATTTTTGTAAGTGGTGTAAGATAGGGATCCAGTTTCTCTTTTGCGTGTGGCTATTTAGTTTTCCTACCACCTTTTATTGACAACACTGTCTTTTCCCCATTGCCTGTTGTAGGCACCCTTGTGAAAGATTAGTTGACAGTATATGTGTGGGTTTATTTCTGAGCTCCCTATTCTGTTCCATTGGTATATGTATATGGTGTTATGATAGTACCATGCTGTTTTGCTTACTATAGCTTTGTAATGTAATTTAAAATCAAGAAGTAAAATGCCTCCAGCTTTGTTCTTCTTTCTCAAGATTTCTTTGGACATTTGGGGTTTTTTGTGATACCAAAACATTTTTTGCATAGTTTTTTCTATTTGAAAAATGCCTTTGTAGTTTTGATAGGGATTGCATTGAATCTGTAGATCAGTTTAGATAGTATGGACATTTTAACAATATTAATTCTTCCAATCCAAGGATATTTCCATTGTGTCTAATTTATTTCATCAATGTCTTATAGTTTTCAGTGTGCAGATGTTTCACCTCTTCAGTTAAATTTATCCTTAAATTTTGATGCTATTGTAAATGGGATTGGTTTCTTCATTCTTCTTTAATATATTTCATTTTTAGTGAATAGAAATGGAACTGATTTATGTAAATTGATTTTTTTATCCTGAAACTTTACTGAATTCATTTATTTATTAATTCTAACAGTTTTTTGGTGGAGTCTTTGGGGGTTTCTATACGTAAGATGATGTCACCTGCAAACAGAGATGACTTTAGATCTTTCTTTCTGATTCGGATAGTATGTATGTATGTATTTATTTATTTATTTTATCTATTGTTCTGGCTAGGACTTCCAATACTATGTTGACTAGAAGTGGCAAGAGTGGGCATCCTTGTCTTTTTCCTGACCTTAGAGGAAAAGCATTTAGCTTTTCACCATTGAGTATGAAATAAGCTGTCAGTTTGTCATATATGGACTGTATTATCTTGAGGTACATTCCCTCTATACCACTTTGTTAAAAATTTTTATCATGAAAAGATACTGAATTTTGTCAAAGGCTTTTTCTACATCTATCAGTATGATTATATGATTTTTATCTATATTTTTTAATGTGGTGCATCATATTTATTGATTTGCATACATTGAATCATTTTGCATCCCAAGATAAATCTCACCTGTTCATGCTATATGATTCCTTTAATGTGCTGTTGAATTTGGCTTGTTAGTATTTTGTTAAGGGTTTTTGCATCTATGTTAATCAGGGATTGTAACTTATAATTTGCTTTTCTTATAGTATTCTTGTCTGGCTTTGATATCCAGGTAATCCTCACCTCATAAAAGGAGTTTGGAAGTGTCCCTTCTCCTTCAGTTCTTTGGAAGAGTTTGAGAAGAATTGGCATTAATTCTTTAAATGTTTGGTAGAAATCACCAGTGAAGCCATCTTGTCCTGGATTTTTTTTAGGTGGATATTTTTGGTTACTGACTTAATCTCTTTACCAGTTACAGGTCTATTCAGATTTTCTATTTCTTTATGATTTAGTCTAGGTACGTTGTATGTTTCTAGGAATTTAACTGTTTCTTCAAGATTATTTAATTTGTTGTCATATAATTTTTCATAGTAGTTTCTTATGATCCTTTAAATTTCTGCAATATCAGTTGTAATTTTTCCTCTTTTATTTATGATTTTATTTAAATTTTCTCTTTTTCTTAGTTCAGCTAAAAATTTGTCAACTTTATCTTTTAAAAAATTAGCTCTTAGTTTCATTGACCTTTTCTAGATCTATTTAATTTATTTCTGCTCTATTCTTTATTATTTTTTCCTCCTGAAACATTGGCTTTAATTTATTCTTCTTCTAGTTCCTTAAGATGTAAAGTTTTGTTGTTTGTTTGAGATATTTTTTCTTAATTTATGTGTTTATTGCATTCATCCTAGGGCAGGCATATGTAATATATAATAAGCAAAAGACCTGTAAGTTTATAGGAAAATAACATATTTAAGTAAATTTTCACCAGGTTGCCACTTATATTTTCCAATAATACCATTTTTACAGTCTCAAGATTCAAGAATGTCTATTTTCAGTTATACTAGGGTGCTTTTGAAACTATTAGTTTAGACATGGCAGGTACTATGAAATATTTCTGTTTTTAATGCATATGCTTATATTAATTGCTTTGTCTTCACAACAAAAATAGTTATTATAAATATTTGAATACATTATATTATTTAGTACCTCACTTTATAAGTATGGCAAATAATCTGAAAAATTCAATGTTTATCAGAAGGGGTTCTTTTCAGATCACAGTAGTATATAGTAAAGAGAATATACCAGCCCCACCTAAAATTTTCAGCCTCAGACTATTCTCCAAAATGATTTTTTTAAATGGAATGACTGCCTATTCAAAGTTGCAACACTAAAATAATCATCAGTTGCAGTATTCATTATTCCAAAACTGTCACAGCATTGTTATTGTTAAACACTGATGATAAGGGTAATAATGATGTCCATTTTACTTAGAAGAAACACCTAAGAACTTGTTTTTAAAAAGCTGAATATGATAACAGAGAGTCTTGATTATCTCTACCTTTGATTTCTAGTTTCTTTGCTAAGTGGCACATTCCAATGAATTTAAATAAGCTTGATCCAAGGCTCTTAAAAGAGACAAGGCAAAAGCCAAGCATCACACAGTACAAATCCCAAAGAAGTAACCCCAAATTATATTTCACCTGTTAGTAAGTGTTTTCAATAATACATCAGAATCAACTATGCAGGAACGCCTTTTACTCAATTCCACCGAGAATTTTTGTTCAAGAGGGAGCCTGTAAGTAGCTGCAGTCACCCTGGGTGGGGAGTCTGGTAGTCCTAACCTTGTCTCCTTTCCTTCCTTTCTTCTGTTCTAATTCTGACTCCCTCCTTCTCTACCACTATGCTGTCCACCAGATAGCTTTAATGGTAGGTCTTATCCTCTTGCTTGTTTACTTCATATTTCCATATTAGATCATTTTATATTTATGTGATGGTTCATTTTATGTCTCAGCTTCACTGGGCTAAAGTATGTCCAGGAAACTGATAAAACATTATTTCTGGGTGTCTGTGAGGATGTCTCCAAAAGAGATTAGCATTTGAGTCACTCAACTGGGTAAAGAAGAGGACCCTCATCAATGGGGATCAGTATTATCCAATCTGTTGAGGGCCTGAATAGAACAAAAAGGTAGAAAAGGGGCAAATAAACTCTCTCTACTTGAGACATCTGTCTTCTTCTTCTCTCAGACATCAGCACTCCTCATTGTCAGGCATTCAGATTCATACCAGGACTTACACCATCAGTCCCCTAATTCTTAGGCCTTTGAACTCAGACTGAATGATCCCAGTGGCTTCCTGGTTCTCCAGCTTGCACACAGCAGATCATGGGACTTCTTGGCCTTCATAATTGCATGAGCCAATTCCTATAACAAATATCTCTCTCTGTCTCTCTCTCTCTCTCTCTCTCTCTCTCTGTCTCTCTCTCTCTCTCACTCACCTTGTTGGTCTGCTTCTTTGGAAAATCCTGACTAATACAATTTAGAAGGGGCATTCAAAGGCTTTATCTCCCTGGAGATGCAGATCCAATCCACATAATAACTCATTTCTTGGTACCTGGAGCCATCATTTTGAAACACACTGAAAAATCTTCTTCCTACCTATTTATTGTGTATTAACATCAATTCTAGTAAGTCCTTCCTTTTCTGGTACCCCACCAAACTATATCCATAATTTTGTTACACTGGAAGCAAGATGTTGGAGTGAGGCAAGGAAGTGATCATGAGCTAAGGAATGCATGTGGCCTCTAGAAACTAAAAAGGGCAAGAAAACCCATTGTCCCCTTAGACTCTCCAGAAGGGCCCAGCTCTGCAGACAACTAGACATTAGCCCTAAAAGACAGATTTTGGAATTCTGACCTCCAAACTATAAGAAAATAAATTTTGTTATTTTTAAGCCAATAAGTTTGTGGTAATTTATTACAGCAGCAATAGGAAACTAAACATACATCTACCCAGTTAGAAGTAGAAAAAATATCTATACTTTAGAGATAGATGGATATTATTATTATTATTTAAATAACCAGCTGTGCTTCCCTGGTGGCGCAGTGGTTGAGAGTCCACCTGCCGATGCAGGGGACACGGGTTCGTGCCCCGGTCCGGGAAGATCCCACATGCCGCGGAGCGGCTGGGCCCGTGAGCCATGGCCGCAGAGCCTCCGTGTCTGGAGCCTGTGCTCTGCAACGGGAGAGGCCACAGTGAGAGGCCCGCGTACTGCAAAAAACAAAAACAAACAAAAAATAAATAAATTACCAGCCATTCTTACACATTTATAAAAAATACATATTCATTTTCCACTAGTAGATATTATCTAATGCTAGAAGGAAGATTGCCAATTTATTTCTATTTTTCAGATATTAATAGGTATTCATAATACCATCCATATTTTCTTTTTGGGAGCTGTAAAAGATAGCAATCATTTGTTGCTGATTCACCATTTTTAACAAGTTAACTGCAATTCAAAATTTATGAAAAGTGTGAATTCCAGTACTATTAAGAATTATAAAGAAACACCACATTTTGCAGATTCTCTTGCTGTTAGTATAAAGAAATATGACCAATTGTACCAATAACATATCTACAACTTTCATCCAAGTTTATTGATGTGAAGAAATAGGAAGGATGTGGAGCATTTATTTTATAAGTGCTGACTGCAACAACAGAGTATTTAGTCTTATTTCTTATATTTTTCTATATCATATTTTATAGTTCTTTTTTTTTAAATCTCAGTTGAGTTATATTAATTAAATCATGGAAATTCCACTGTTTCTTCCTTTTCAAATTCAGTATGTTTCAAATATTGGATCCCAACACTATGTGTATCAGAATTACCTGAATTGTTTATTGAAAATGCTGATAGCCTAGCCTCCCCCAAGGACAATAAAATTAGAATTTCTTGGAGTGAATCCTAGGACTATTTAATTCTAACAATGATACCAAAAGATTCTGAGATACTCCAAAATTTGAGAACCATTGGTACATCAGTAATAAAATTTTACCTCCTTCTCTTATGTTTCTGGATACTACTTATAATCATTTTGTAATGTGTTTACATGTGAATGTATTTATTTCATTTATTTTAGTTAACATTAAAACAAATGCATTCATAGCCTCCTTCACATATGAGAAGAGACTTTAGGGTATATTTACTGTTTACTTTCCAACACTCTCTTACCAATTCTTGTTTAATTTATTTATAATATTAGTTTTAGATTTTAAAAAATACTGCCACACCTCTATTGAATTTTTTTTGTTGTTGAAGTACTAGTTTTTTTAGAAATAATTTCTGGGAATTCCCTGGTGGTCTAGTGGTTAGGACTCAGTGCTTTCACTGCAGGGCCCTAGGCTCAATCCCTGGTTCCCTGGTCGGGGAACTAAGATTCTGCAAGCTGCGTGGTGCAACCAAAAAGAAAAGAAAATGAATTTCCAATGTATTTTCTGATTTTTCTTATACTTTATCAGTCTTCTAGTTGTAATATCCTTAAAATCCACGTTATATTTTAAAGCAGTTATTTAAGCTGTTATTTAGATTTTAGTACGAGTATAATTGGAGTCAAAGAAGTATATTCTGTGTTCGGAAAGACAAACGTTTTTGTCTGTAGAAAAATACACAAAAATACTAATTGATAAATGTTTTGTATGCCAATTTTTATCAGTGTCAAACAGTTTGGGAGGGCTACTCTTCCCATATGTAGTTTTATTCGGTTACTGGGTCTTGAAACAAATTTCTTTTCAAAATGATTATAACATTTTATATTACTTCCAACAAATATTAAGATTAGAATGGCAATCGTTAATTATTCTCAATTTTGCATATCTCCCTTGTAATTTTTCTAATTGTGCTGGCAGGTTGAGTGAAATACTTTTTTCTTTTAGTTCTACCTGGACATTGATTAAAAATGGCATTTTTCTAATATTAAAGAGTATTTTGAAGTCATAAAGTCAGAAATACCTTTTTTTTTTTTTTTTGCGGTACGCAGGCTTCTTACTGTTGTGGCCTTTCCTGTTGCGGACGGAGCGCAGGCTCAGCGGCCATGGCCCACAGGCCCAGCCGCTCCGCAGCATGTGGGATCTTCCCGTACCAGCTCACGAAGCAATGTCCCCTGCATCGGCAGGCAGACTCTCAACCACTGCGCCACCACGGAAGCCCAGAAATACCTTTTAATTGTCAAATCACAGAGACAGCTGCTCTGCTCCAATTCAGTGAGAATAAGGCTAAATAAAAATAAAAGTAAAAACATTTTCCTTTCAGAAACCTGCCTTCTGGTGTTGCAAATTTTGGATAATGTTAATACCATAGTCACTTCTCAGGTTTAAAACCCCAAGAATCATAGAAAACTCTTTTACCTTCTTGACCCAAAACATTCTATCATTTATTGAATTTTACTTATCCTATATTTTCAATGTCTTGTGTCTTTTTTCAATGTCCTTCTTGTTCTTCTACCATTTGGATTATCATTAATCTTGGCCTTTCACTATTCCAATAGGATTCTCTTATCTCTAACTCTTCCTAGCTCCAATCCACCCCATCACTACTGACAGTGATAATTGTGTAGAGCAAAAATGTGATCCATTTCCTTCCCCCCAAAGGCATGCAATGCCATCAGTAGCATATAGAATAAAAATACTAATTTAAAACATAGCTTCCACATTTGACTGCAGTTCCCATTTTTAGACTGATTGCAAATTGCATTTCTCCACTATTTCTCTATACCTTTTGTCCAAGGTTTGTGACATTCTTGTCCTTTGGCAAACCTATCCATCCTTCATGAGTCTTTGTTTATTGCAAAGTTTCTCTAATTGTTGGGCTTGATCTACTGGTCATGAATTTAATTCAGTGAGATAAAACTTACACTTCTAAATAAAATAGAAGTCAAGTTCTTTAAACAGTTTACATATTACGTAAATATTTTCAACTGAATCATCTGCTTCTTGAATTATGTATTTCGGCTTACAATGTGCAGTTACACCTGCAGATCATATTAGGCAAGAGTTCAATGTTTCTTTTATATGTATTGATTATGTAGTTCAGAAATCAAATACAAGATCTTAAATAATTTATTTTAAAAGGAGTATTGCTGTTTCTCTAAATGAAAATTTTACAGATTCTGTAAATAGAAAATACCTAGTTTAAAAAGTAGATTAATATTTATACTTAATAAATTTAGTTGGAAAAATATTCTAATCTTTGATCTCAAAGCAAAAGCCAATGTACGTATGGTGGATTACAAATTTTAAAATGGCTAGTTTTTTTACTTTGTGGAGTCACAATTCAGTTGCACAGAGAAAGCCTTCAGTCATAAATTTCATGGTATTTCTAGATTTAATGGAAAGAAGCAGATGGCAACATAAGAAATACGATGAAGTAGTAAATGTTTATTAATCATCCAAATAAATGAACAAATGTAAAGTATGATTTTTGGAGGCAGATTTTATACTAAAATAGTGAATAAAATTAAGTAAATAATGTGAATTAAAGTTGATTATAAAACATAATACCTTTAACAAGATGCTTAATAATTTTGAAGATACAGATAATTTACTTTTTTTCTTAACAATGTTCATACAAGTAAGCAGGATAACTATGTGATATAATAACCATATATTCCATTACAAAGGCATATATAATAAAAATGAACAAAAATGAGCACAAAATCTTAACTACATGTTAAACTGCAATTTTTGGAAATTAAAAGAGTTTCTGGACTTGGTTGAGACCAGAGTTAAAGTCAAAGCAAATTAAAAGTTATGAAAATGTTAAGGAAATAACAAATATCAGCAAAATAAAGTAAAAATTTTTAAAGCTGTTAGTATCAAACAAAAGTCCAGAGTAGGAAAATTCAAGCAAGATTTAACATCAAAGTAAAGTTGCATTTATGTTGAAATCACCCTCAAGATCAAGATATGTTCATCTTGCCTGTAATCAACCATGACAAACACAAGAACTAATTATAAAAAGTAGTTTTAGGGCTTCCCTGGTGGTGCAGTGGTTGAGAGTCCGCCTGCCAATGTAGGGGATACGGGTTCGTGCTCCAGTCCGGGAAGATCCCACATGCAGTGGAGTGGCTGGGCCCGTGAGCCATGGCCGCTGAGCCTGCGCATCCGGAGCCTGTGCTCCGCAACGGAAGAGGCCACAGCAGTGAGAGGCCCGCGTACCGCAATTAAAAAAAAAAAAAAAAAAAAAAGTAGTTTTGGCTAAAGTTTTGTGCGTGGTAAATTATAACATAAAAATATGCAATTCATAAATTCTGCCCACCCTACTTATTAAAAAATATTCTCATTGGGATTTTTCTTTGCAGGAGTTAGCTCGCTCTGTTTACCTTAATTTGATATGATGTAATTTGCTAAGACCACTTTGATTTGACTAGATTTACTAAGACCTCTTCACTGCATTTTATCCCACGCAAGTGGAAATGGATGAACGTATGTTAGGGGGAGCTACTTGCAGGTTAGCACGGAATTAGGGTATTGAGAAGTACTGGTGCTTAAGCTAGAATTGCATTTTATTTCTAGATGAGATTTTATTTGTCACATGTTGAAGGAAATGTTGCCACATATTTTAATCCAGAGAATGGCATAATAAATTTATAATTTAGAAAGATTACTCTGAGATTTATACAGAGAATAGGTTGATAAGGTATTTTAATATATTCAGAGGCATGAGTTAGGACGTTCTTATAATATATAATAGAAAATAAGGTCCATAAGAAAGAGTTGTGAAAATAGAGAAGAATTTTTTTTTAAATACATATAGTTGGATTTGTTACATAACATTAAGCAGGGAAATTAGCAATGTTGACATTTTGCTAAACAAGTCTTAATATTGCCCATTAATATACACTACACTCTGAAAAATAGAAGTCTCTTTCCTAATATCTTAATTTCTCTATGCCTCAATCTCAGCTTTCAACTGGGAACTTTCATTTAATACATTCTCAAGTGTATGATTTATTTCATCCTTCAAAGTCACCATCTAAACGGAGGATGATCTAAGAAATAAGAGTAAGATACAAAGAAGAAAGCATCTCCCTAGGTTTATATATATTGTTTAACTCAGTAAATCTAAAATTAATATTTCAACATGTAGTCAATTTTTGAAAAAAGTTGTAAAATGAGGCATTTTACATTCCTCTTCTTTTTATCCTAAGGCTAGGAAAGCTGGTGAATATTTTATACTTACAGTACGTTTCAATTTGGATTGGCCACATTTCAAGTGCTCAAGAGCCAGTGTGGCTAGTGGGTACAGTGTTCCGTAGGGAAACTTGATGATCTGTAAGTTTTCTTCTACCTCTAAAAATTCCTAATACCGTGGATGTAAATATTTAATAGGTAAAAATAGCAAGTTATTAGACCTAAACTATTTCTCCCTGCTTATCTGAGCCAGGGATTTTAATATTCCTTGTATCTGAAAACTTTGCTGTGATCATAGCAACGATGGCCTGTTACTGAACACTAACAGGCTTTTCATTTCAGCTGTCAACAGAGTAAAGCTGCAAAAAACTATGGCTTGTCATTGCTAGACCTCAATGTACTCCTCAGAATTGCCGGGGTTGTGCCTCTTTCCTAGTAGAAAAAGCTGACCTAGCAATCCTGAACAATCTCAAAAGAGTCTTTTAGCCCCAGTTATATCTTTAGACTACTGTATTTGGACCTTCATTCTCTTTCCCACTAGGTCATATCTTGAACTAGACCTTTTGCCCCTCTTGAGCCTAGTCCTACTCCATGTCCTGTTCAGCTCATTTCTGATTAGTGGCTCTATCCTTGGACTCATTATGTTTTCAGAGAAGTTGATTTCATCCTCCTGTTGGTAAGCTGAAAAGAACTACTCCATCAGTACACTGTGGTTATTAGATGGATCTTCCCAGTAGTCTACACTTACAATATGCAAGTCTGTTGGGGGCAGCAACTCCATCATTTCACCTACAGAAAATAACATCTGCATAATGACTCTGAAAACAGATTTGAAATCAGATTTTAGCATTTTTTACTGACTTTAACTGTTTTGTCCACTACTACTGACTGCACTCATTGCATTCTTACTGAATCAAAAAAAAAAAGAAAGAAAAGAGAGCTTATAGACATGTTATATGCAGCAAAAGGTTTTGTATCAAGTTTTTGTCATTATAGTAAAAAATTACCATGCACTAGTGACTTAAAGCAACATAAGTCTATTATGTTACATTTCCATAGGTCAGAATTCCAAAACAGGCCTCCATGGCTAAAATCAAGCTGCTGGTAAGACTGTGGTCCCTTCTATAGGCTCTGGGTGACAATCCCTTTCCTTGCAATTTCTAGCTATATAGTCTAATCTGAGTTTGTTTTTGTTTTTGGTTTATCTGTGGTATATGTTGCTAGTTAAGCATAGAAGTTCATTTTTTTTTAATATATGGTTATCCATTTATTCCAGCATCATTTTTTTACTATCCTCTTTCCACTGAATTGCTTTGGCTTCGTTGTCAAATTTAATTAAACATATATGTGTGAATCTATTTGTGGACTTTCTTTTCTGTATCATTGATCAATTTTCTTCTCTTCACACCAGGCTTCCATGTTTTGATAATGAAGCTTTATGTAGTCAACATTGAAATCTGGTAGCGTATGTTCTCCAAGTTGTTTTATTTTTCAGAGATGTTTTATACATTCCAGGTCCTTTGAATCCATATGTATTTTAGAACCAACTTGTCAACTTCCACAAAAAAAAAAAGCCTGATAGGATTTTGATTGGTATTTCATTGAACCTGTAGATCAACTTGGATAAAATTGACATGATATTGAATATTCCTATCTGTGAACAATGTATATTGCTCCATTTATTTAACTCTAATCTATCTCAGCACATGCCTTTGAACATAGTTAAAATAGCTATTTTAAAATAATTGTCTGCTAATTCCAACATCTAGATCATTTTTAGATTAGCCTGTGCTGATAGCCTTTCCTCTTAAATCTTGGTCACATTTTCCTATTTCTTCGTACACTTGGTAATCCTGAAATGTATCTTAGATATTATGAGTGATACATAGTATAAGCTCTAAATTCTGTTTCCCTGAAAAATGTTGATTTCTCTTTATAAGAAAACTGGTGAAATTGGCTAGACTCTAACTCTAAATTTTGTCTTCCCTGTCATAGGTTATAGCAGAATTTCTCTGTTTATTTCTTTGGTTCTTAGCTAAGCTTCTTGAAGTCTTCCCCACACACATAATTTAGGAGGCGGTTTGAGATTTGGGCAGAGATATAGAGATATTTTAGAAAATTTGAGGCTAAAACCTATGGCTCTCTCTGTGATTTATTTTTCTTCCTTTTCAGTTGCTGTTTTACCTCAATCTCTGTACTCTTGTTATTCAAGGCAGTAAGACTCAGCTTACTCTCTGGAAAAAACTTTGAGTTTGTTATCCAATACTCACTAATGTTTCCTTAACCCAAGTGTAGACTGCCATCCAGTGTCTGCTTACTTTTGAAGATTTTCCAATGCTTTCAAGTAGCTATTTGTATTTTGTCCAGATTATAGTTGTTGACTGAAAGGGTTGGTACAAGAGAAGTTATTTCTACACTAGTAGACTCTGAGCACTTTACCTTGAAACTGATAATGAAGTGAATTGCATTGGTAAAATTTGTAATATCAAAGCATATTTGAATAGCTAAGCAAATACTTCTTAGTCAAGACGTACTGCTATTTAAATGGCTATGAACTATGTTTTGCAGTGTGTTATTTGCATGAATTTTCTAAAGTGATACTGGTCTCTAGCATTGTTTTGTTGTTCTCTCCTTTATTGGTTCTAGTTTCAGGGTTATGTTCAATTCATTATCTGTAATTTTCCAACCTTTTTTCTGTGGTTTGGAGCTCCATTAATAAGATCTAAGTATTTATTCCTTGAAGATTGGTTAAGGTCAACCTCTATAACCATCTAAGCTCAGCACCTATTTGTGTAGTTATTTAATAATTTCTTTTATTATTTTTTGACTGTTTATTTTTCAAGCTTTCTTCTTTTTTAGTTAATTTTTGCCAATTAAATTTACCTAGAAAATTTTCTTTCTAATTAGACTTTAAAATTAATTTGTATAAAGCTGTACAGATCACTTCTATAAATTTTAAATGCTTTCATATCTGTAGTTACATAATTATTTCTAGATATTGTTAATTTCTGCCTTTGATCCATTTATAAAAATAGTTCCTAAAGTTTTATTTGACTTTTTAAAGAAATATTGTTTTTAATATTTAACTATAATAGTATTACATTTTCCAGTTACTTTCCACTCTTTATTATTTCTGTGTCTCTACTTCCTTTTGGTTTACTTAGCTATTTTTCCACTCATTTTATATGAAAGCATATTCATTTTCTCTGTATTTCTTGTTTTTATTTTAATGCCTTTCAAACTATAATTTTTCTTCTGACTGTTACCTTTTTCATATCCTATAGGTTTTATATATAAAGAATTAATTGTTTACAAGATAACATATAATTTTTATTTTGACAGCTTTTATTTATTAAGAAATATTTGTAATTATGATTTATTAACTTGAGTAATAAATATTTTCATTTTTCTTGTTATTATTGATATTTTCTTTTTATATAGTATATTATTAGTGTTTGTGTTTGTGCTATGTACCATTCCCCATCGGGCTTTTAGTCTTTCATCATTGAGTATGATGTTTGCTATGATGTTGGTTTTTGTCTTTTGGGTTTTTTTTAAAAAAATTCCTTTTATCATGCTGTGAAAGATCCGTTCTATTCCTACTTTTGTGAGTGTTTCTTTTTTCTGCTTTGCAAATTTACTTAGTCTGCTTCTTTTCCTCCCACCTCCTGTAATTTTGGTGACTCATAATATCTAATAATATAGGAAGGACGTTATTTACAGACAAGGATGCCAATAGCCAAGATGTCTTGCTCAGGGTTACAAAGCTGTTTGGTAGCAGAGCTGATAGATTTGAGTGTGAAGAAATGTATTCATTATTGTATCCCCTCCCCAGAGATGCACACCCCCCCCATTCTCCTCACTTAGTCACAGAAACAGACTTCATGATGCTTGTATTAGAGAATCATCTTGGTTAGTGTATGCTTATACAAATGATCCAGTAATCTGTAGATATGAATGTTTTTTCTTAATTACAAAAAGGGTATTGGATTTGGAAAAATGACTTTTCTGCGTTAATTGAGATGATCGTTTTTTTAAATTTCATTCTGTTAATGTCATGTGTTACAGGGATTATTTTATATTGAAGCAACCTTGTATTTCTGGCATAAATCTCACTTGGTTATGGTATATAATTCTTTTAAAATGCTGTTAGATTTGGTTTGCTAGTTATGTTGAGGGACTTTTAATCAATACTCATAAGGGATATTGGTCTGTAGTTTTCTATTCTTGTGATGTTTATACCTGGCTTTGGTATCAGGGTGATGTTGGCTTCACAGAATAAGTTATGAAGTGTTCCATCCTCTTTTACTGATTTTTTAGAAGCATTTGAGATAAAATAGTTTTAATTCTTTTATAAATATTTGACAGAATTTATTAGTAAAGCCTTCTAGTCCTGGACTTTGCTGGGAAGTTTTTGATTACTGATTTGGTCTCTTGTTTGGTCTGTTGAGGTTTCCTTCATTTTGAGTCAATTTAGGCATTTTATGTGTTTCTAGGAATTTATCCATTTTATCTAGAACAATTTGTTGACATATAATTGTTCTTAGCATTATCTTACAGTCCTTTTTATTTCTGTAAGTTTAATAGTAATATCCCCGTTCTCATTTCCTGTTTCCCATTTTATTTATTTCTGTCTTCTCTCTTTACTTCTTTATATGAGTCAAGTTAAATATTAGTCAACTTTCTTGATCTTTTCAAAAACTAATTTTGGTTTTATTGGTTCTTTCTATTGTTTTTCTGTTCTCTATTTTTTTTTGTTTCTGTTCTAATCTTTATTATTTCCTTCTTCTACTAGCTTTGGATTTACTTTGCTCTTTTTTTTTTTCTCTCTAGTTCTTCAAGGTGTAAAGTTAGGCTGTTGGTTTGAGATCTTTCTTCTTTTGTTATTTTTAAGAATTTAAATCTATAGATTTCCCAATGAGCATTGCTTTTGCCTCACCCCACACATTTTGGAATGTGCTGTTTTGGTTTTTGTTTATCTCTGTATATTTTCTGATTTCTATTGTGATTTCTACTTTGACCCATTGTTCGTTTAACCGTGTGTACATAAAAGAATGAAGAACACAGGAAATAATAAATTTGGAGGTAAATATATGTTGTTTTTCTTGTTTCTGAAGTTTTAAAAAATATAAATTATTGTTTACAACAACAATAATAAATCATAAGTGGATTACCCCAAATTTGCACCCTAGAGGCCCAGAAGTAAAGAAGTGCTCATTTATTTCAGTCTCTACTTTCTCATAGAGATATCTGGCTATCAGTAAAAAAAAAAAAAAAAAAAAAAAAAGACAAGGCTTCTAAAAGATAGGATAAAACAGCAATCTTCTGAGAGACAGTGTCTTTAGAAATAGACCCTCTGATCTGACACAAATGTTGAAACTATCTGACAAACAATTCAAAAGATGATAGATTTAAACTGGTTATCAATAATAAGATTGAAATAGGAATGGTGTAAACATCTTAGTTAAAAGAAATATGTTCTGCCTTTTAAAGTAAGACCCAACTACATACTGTATATAATAAATCAATTATAAATATAAAAACATATATAGCTTAGAGGTGAAAGAATTGAAAGATATACCATAAATACACACAAACAAACCCAAATTAAAGGACATTCTACAAAATAATTAAACAGTACTCTTCAAAAATATTGAAGAGAACAACTATGAAACATTATGGCACATTCTGGATTGGCTAACACTAAGTGGACATGAAATCTAAATGAAATGTGTGATCTGGGTTTGATTCTGGGACAGGAAAAAGCTAACAATTAAAAAGCTGCTAAAATTCAAATAAAGTTGAAGTTTAGTTACCAATACTGGACAGACATTATTTATTTAGCTTTGGCAATTTTACTCTAGTTATATAAGTTATTTGTATTAGGGGAAGCTGGGTGAAGGATATATGGGAACTCTGTACCTTTTCTGCAATATTTCAGTAAATCTAAAATTACTTCAAGGAAACAGGAAAGAAAGAAAGAAGAGAGAGAGGGAGGGAGGGAGAGGGAGAGAGAGAGAGGAGAGAGAGAGAGAAAGAAAGAAAAGAAAGAGAGAAAGAAAGAAAGAACTTCTTTCATAATAATAAGCAAGTCTACTGACGGGAAAAATATTTTCTTTTTCATCAATGAAAACTTAATCCTGGCTCAGATTTATACAGCCTTTGTAATATCGTAGGAATATTGATAGTATGATGATCTTTAAGTGTAAAATAAAATAACTCTTGATTACTTGAGTCTTTGCCTAATGAAAACCCTAGTAGTGTTTCTCTTCAAGATTGCTATACTTGGGCTTCCCTGGTGGCGCAGTGGTTGTGAGTCCGCCTGCCGATGCAGGGGACACGGGTTCGTGCCCCGGTCCGGGAGGATCCCACATGCCGCGGAGCGGCTAGGCCCGTGAGCCATGGCCGCTGAGCCTGCGCGTCCGGAGCCTGTGCTCCGCAACGGAAGAGGACACAACATTGAGAGGCCCGCGTAACGCAAAAAAAAAAAAAAAAAAAAAAAAGATTGCTATACTTTTTTCATTCTCATGAAAAAAGTTCCTTCAAATTTTTGTTTACTCACTAGCAACATATTGCAATCTTGAGTAAACAAAGCATATATGCTGTGATCATTGCTCCAATTTTAGTGCCCCTACTGACTTAGGAATTCTGTATTTCTATATGGAATAAGAAAGTGTTAACTCTGTGACTCTATGCATGTATACTGTCGTGTCAAATTATGGATAAAATGGGATTATTAGATTTTGAAGAAGTAAGACTGAGTAGTTTTCAAATTTATCTGTACATCACATTAACCTCGGGAGAATTTTTTTAATGTGTGTTCCATGACCCCGTACCCAGAGATTATTCTTCATTAAAACTGAATTGGTGCAAGAGTTTATGTATATTTAATGGTAATTTTTATAAAGACCCATCACTGACTGAGTACTAGTGTCATAAACCAAACTTCAAAAAGTAACCCTTTAATTCTTAATAATATAGCATGGCATAACAGAAAGCAGAGAGCTTTGAAATCAGGAAACCGTAAAACATATTTCTTCCATTAGTGCCTTCAGAATTTTCTAGACTTCCTAAAACTCATTTTTCTTATCTCAAAAAAATCAGGATAGTAATATATACCATTTAGTGTTATGATTATTAGAGCAGTGTAATTATGCCATGTTCCTGACACACAGAAAATGCTCCATAAATGACAAAATCCCAGTATTTCATTCAAACACAGCCACTAATGTTATTATAACAGCTTTCACCAGCCTGTTATATGCCATCACCTCAAAACAAGGTAAATACAGAATAACCCTACACATATGAGATACTTCAAAACTTTTTAGTGGATGATCATTTAAGAAGATGATTTTTGGCTAAGAGAATAATGTAATACAGAAGAAAGAGAATAAGTAAGAGAAGGCCTAGCTTCTGTAATTTTTCTCCCTGTGGGAAGGTACTGGTATTTTATAAAGGTGAGGAGTATGTTTTTTTAAAAATAGATGTTATCATGTAATTTATGTTATAAATGGAAAGCATTACCTTATATTTCAAGCAGTAAGAATTAAGCCATGCTGTACAAAATCTTCAAGACTGTAGAGATGCTGAAAAGATACTATCTTCTCAAAGAGAAACAGATTGGGATATTGCAGTGGAAGAGATACATCAGAATACTTAAAACAAGGATAAGATTTTCTATTTATCACAATAAATTATGACCTTAAAAGTTTGAGAATCAATGATGAATTTATATTGTATGGTTTGGGGACTCTCACTAATTGTACGCTTCTGAGAGAAAGTTTTGATTTTCTTTGAGCCTCAGTTATATCCTTACTAAAATTTGTGGATTAGAGATGTACTTCATGATATTGGCCAGCTATTAATGATAATTATTATATATTAAAATATATACAATTTGAAATGTAAATATTTTATATATTCATAAGTAAACATATACAAAATGAATATATTTAAACATGGAATACATATAGAATATATATGTATACATGGAATATTATACATATATAGTATAAAAATCTTCTTGATAGATGTATTTGCTTTAGCAGTTAATGAAATGCTCCAAACAGATATTTTTGAAGACACGAGTTTTCTTCTTCCTTTCTTTACCTCTGTTACTGTAGTCAGATGAATAGGTAAATGAAGACATGAGTTATCAACATTATAACAAGATAATTATTTATACTTGTATATTAACATATTACCTTTTCATGTACTGCCTCAGTTATTTATTTAATTGAATTCTGTGTTTTATTGTACCATTGGTAAAACTACAGTATCTGCTCCCCATCCCCAAAGGCATATATAAAGAATACCAAAAAATTCCAAGGATAACCACAAAGAGATATTCATATATGCACAGAAATGATCTTTGTCTAAAGAGTTTTTAATTGAGAAGAAATGGGAATCCTTTAAAACTTGATTGCATTATAAGCACAAAAGGAATAAACCTTTTTTTTCCTGAATACTACTACTACTATTTACTTTAAACCTGGTGACAAATTTCCAAGAGGTAATACACGATTCTTTTGAAATGATGGAAATACTAATTAATACATACTTTCAATAGAGGGAGAGTAGAAAGCTTGAAATTTCTAACGATCAGAAAAAAAGGGATAGGCTCTTCTATTAGTGTATATATATATATATATATATATATATATATATATATACACTAATAACTTTTAATAATATTAAAACTTTAAATTATTTATCAAAAGAAGTTTTTGTTGTGCATTTTTCTATGTAGTCTTTCTTTCAGTGTCATGTCAAATTCATTTTTTTACTGAGACTTATAGTGATCTATTTTCAGAAAAATGCTCTATTCTAGATATTTCCTGGATGTGAAGCATTTATGTGATCAGAAAAATCTTGTTTCTTAGAATAGAAATATGAAACAAATGCATTCTTCCCCTTGTACTGTTGAAATAGTAAAGGTTAGTGATGGTTTGAAGACTCAGGGAGGTGCCATTAGAGCATGGGAACTGTGCACAGGGAGCTAATCCTCTTAAAATAGCAAAACTAGATATTAAATCTTTAAAATTTCACTTTCTTCTACCAAATCTGTAGGCAAAAATAAAACAAAGCAGTATGAATGCATTCTACTCTCTACAATTAAAGAAATTTCAGCTATTTTATTTGTGTTGTTTAATCCTTATTTGTTTCTATAAAACAATAATTTTAACCTTATATAAGGCAACGCTCTTATAAATATTAAGACTTTAATCTTGAGCTTGGGTTTTGAAAACTATTTTCTGTTTCAAATCAACTGCTTTCTTCTGTGTAAAATAATTTTCTTTCTAGAAAACTGTGAACAATTTTCCTGTTTTGATAAGTAAAACGAAATAATAAGGAGAAAAAGAACTGATTTTACTTATAATATATGACAGTCCTATTTTTTCTAAAAACAATTAAGCTCTTTTATATTTGATGTCAACTATTTAGATTAAACACATATCTAATGTTCACATGTTTCATGATCCCAGTGTCCACTTAATGTTTGCTGATATGTACTTACTGCCAACTAAAAATAGTTACTTCATTATATGCATCTATACCACACTTAAAAGAGACAGCCATGGTCTCAAATTGCTGAAATCCAAGGTCTAACCTATGACCATGATGAAATATACCACATTTAGAAGTGCACTGGCATAATAGATAAAAGTGGCTTAGATACATTAAAAGATTGCTCAGTAGTGCCACATGGTGAGCCACTGATTTATTATAACCTGTCTTACAGGAGTGGTTTTGGGTTTTAAAATAATCATGGTTCTAGGAAACATTTATTGGGGAGTTAGTATGTTGCAAGTACTGTGCTCAGTACTTTATTTGTATTATCACACTTAAACTCCAAACAACTCTATAATATAGGGAATATTATCTCTGTTTTACAAAAGAAAGTAATTATTCTGTCTACAGTGTCATAACTAATAACTGAGCTGGTTCCAAACCAGATCATTGGATTCTAAGACACATGGGCTTAATAAGTCTGTATAGTGAAAATAGGCTTGGAAGAATGGTCACTGGGGAGATAATTGCTTATGATGACTGCGCTCTAAAATGGCTTTAAACATCCGACCATTGAGAAGCTCTTTGTCTTCTTTGTATATGCCACAAGAGATATAACACTATAAACTTCACTTTGCTTTTTAAATGATTGCCCAGCAAGTGGAAAGTCTTTTTAAAGAAGTCATGAGGAGGAAATGAACTAGCTCAAAATCCCTCATCAGCTTCACACAGAAGGCAAACTCTCTTTTGTACAAATGCATTTTGCTGTAAACAGTTCCATTATTAGCTTCTATCCCTTCCCAGCAGGTAAAATGTGACATGACAATAAATGTCTATTCCCCATGTAACTTCTGATGAAACAGTAAATAACACTGTTCAAAAGGCAAAAGGCCAATTATTTTCTACTTCTTAACTGTTTGAGTAGCAACTGGACGGAAATAGGTGACATGATGTCTATTATGTCTAAGGATATAATAATCATTTAACTCTTTTTTTTTTTTTTTTTTTTGTGGTATGCGGGCCTCTCACTGTTGTGGCCTCTCCCGTTGCGGAGCACAGGTTCCGGACGTGCAGGCTCAGAGGCCATGGCTCACTGGCCCAGCCGCTCCGCGGCGTGTGGGATCTTCCCGGACCGGGGCACGAACCCGTGTCCCCTGCATCGGCAGGCGGATTCCCAACCACTGCGCCACCAGGGAAGCCCTCATTTAACTCTTGATTGGAAAAGTTCTATTCTAGAATTTCAGACCGAGGCAGAACTACAGAGATTAAATTGCCTATCTTGCTTAACTTGTAGGTGAAGAAATTCAGGCTCAGAAAAGTTGTGCCTTTTTAGAGTCACACAGCTAATTACTGACAATTCTGGGAATAAAACACAGGTGTCTTGAGTACTTTTCTGAGGTTGACTTGAGGTACTAGTTTTTAAAATCAAATTATTACTTGTTTCTTCTCTTAATCTCAGCCAAAGTTACATTCCTTGCTGCTACCACCAAAATCTTTAATCATCCTGGAGTCCATTCTTTTTCACTTCATACACCACTTATGTGTGCCTAAATGAAAGTGTTTTAAGTATTCATCTAGATTTTGTTGTCTGTTTTTCGAAACTTAAATGTAAGGTTTTTAAAGGCAGAAACTTTATCTATGTTATTTAACCACTATTTCCAGTAAGGTGACCAAGCACCCTGGTTTCCCTGGGACTGAGTTTTCATGGATGTGGGTGTTTTAGGGCTAAAACTGGGGATATCCTGGAAAAATGGGGATGGGTTGGTCATCCTATCAGGGCCTCTGCATATAGTTTTATGTCATGCATCTCACTCTTCCAAGGAGTATCATTAACATCAGAAATACCAGAGATTTAATTATTGCCGTTGTATTCTGGATGATGACAGCAATGTAGCTTAATTTGCAGAGTTGCTGTTTGAACTGGGATGGTGCTGGTTCTATCCTCATTCAAAGGAGAGTGTGTGTTGTACTGTAGGCACTCAGCAATTGTTGCCTGACACACCATTAAAATCATAAAAAGGGAATAATATTTAGTTATGGTTTATCTATGCAGTTGCTCAGTCTCAAATTTTGGGCGAAATAATTTCTTGTTGGGTAGGGAGCTGTCCTATGCATCGTAAGGTCACACATACATACACAGAACTATATATATATAACCTACATACTATGCATATATACTTATATTTTATGTATGTATAATAAAGCTAGGAATTCATGGCCATATGGGTGTCATATATGCATACACATTGTCTTAAGTGCTGTTATTTCATTTTATTGTATGACTCAGGATTATCAAATAAAGCCAGTTGAGAAAAGTGTATAGCAAAAAACAATCAACAAAGATTTTCTTGGTTTCAGGAAATAGACAGCAAATCTCTTCACTATAAGAATAGAATCCTTTAAAATAGGCTTTTAGATTAATCTCAACAAAGTGACCATCACTATAATGAGTGAGGCTTGGCAGAACTATCTTTAACTCCATTCTCTACTGTGACAAACAGCAAACCCTATGCTTAGTAACTGCTTGCATTGTTGAGATGAAATTTGTCATGTCACTTCCTATATAGTCCCTGATTGTATTTGTGGTATGGGATGGCTCTACAAAGTCTTCATAGAATTGCAGCTATCAGCTATTCATTGCTATCATAAACCACAAAATTACTATTTTTTTGTGCAATCATCCACTTCCAATAGTTCTTCCCAGACCCTTCAATGACTAGTTTAGGCATTTGGTAATTTTCTTTGGACTTCAACATTCACTTTGTTCACAACCAGACTTCTTTTTTTCATTGTTATGAGGAATATCTTTACAAAAGCCTCTTTAATGTGTTTTTACAGAGGCTATTTTGTGGCTTTGTTAGCTCTTCCTCTTAGTCTCTTGATCAAAATTACCCCAACAAACTTGTGATGGAATATTTTGCTTCAGTTTCTCCTGGCTTACATTTTATCTCCTGGTCTATACACTCACACGATTTAGTTACTACAATATTCTTAACCTGCCTCAACTGCAAACATCTAAAATATCTTTGCCTCATCTTTCAAAAATTCCTCAAAATGCATTTGGGGAAGGTACAATGTTTTATGCTTTATGACTATTCTATTCATAACTTAGAATTTGTCATAAGCCTCCATTTTTAAAGGAGGGAAGTGTTTTCTCTGAGGACCAGTAGGTTTTCCTGCACAAATGAAAAAATGATGAAGTTAATTTTTCTTTTTGCTCTCTTGTTTGCTATTTGCTTCAGATTTCTCACCCTTACTAAATAGGTCATTTATATATCATATTAACGCACCCTTCCTGTAGCCAAACAACCCCCAAGAAGCAAAAGTAAACCCTCCATAGAGAAAAGTAAGATAATAAAAAATGTAATATTATCTCTACAATTTGTTATATATAATGCCAAGCATTTACTCACAAATTATCAATCATTAAAAAAACAAAAGCAAGAGAAAGTAAACAGACAACAGAAACAGACCTTCAGAAAAATTAGTGTTGGAGTTAAAAATTAAAAATAAATGTGACCAATATTTTCAAGAAAATAAAGGGATAAAATGTAGAAGTCTAGAAGATAAATTAAATCAATAAAATAGAATCAAGTACAAATTCTAGCATTAAAATGTAAGTTCATAGATATTAGGAATGCAAGAAATTAAGAATGTAGGCTTAGAAGGTTCAGGAAATCTGAGGATTCAAGGTTCTCAAATGAGCTTATTGGTATATCTCCAGCCCAAGTCTAACAGTCCCACTTCTTCTCTATGAGGGCCCTAAATTTCAGATAATAGAATCATTAAGGCTTAGAATTCATCCATCATTTCTCCCACTTGTAAAATTAAATTCCTTGCCTGACATTCAACTATTTGTGACCAGGGGCTGTATATGATGAGGGACTCTTTAAATGCTGCATGTGAGGCTTTTTAAATTTTCCTGCTTTACTTTAAAGTGTTGATTCATAGACCTAAGCTCGTAGTTTTCTCTCTTCAGTGACTCAGCCATTCCAGTTCCACTGTCCTTGTAATTAGCATTTTTTCTATACCTCTCAGTTGCCCAAGACTTGCACCAGATAGTGAATTTCATTCCACTTGCATCTCATCCCAGCTCACCACAGGTAAAAGTATGAGCAATCACACTGCCTAAGCATGCCTAAGACCATCAGTACTCCATCTACTGCTAGTGATAATGCCATCATCTGGTAAATTATACAGCTCCAGAATTGCATCTGCAAAATTTGCTTTTTAGGACAACTTCTCTCAAGTCCTTAGAGGAAGAGTCTGAGGAAGAGATTCATTTTCAATTGTTTATTTAGGATATTCTCCCCAGGAAGAAGAATGAGAAAGGTGAGATTGAACAGGGCCCAAACGCAAAGATAGAATGTAATCTCTGATGGAAACTAGCCTTAACCTGATCTCACTATGATGATATGAAACATAGATTGCACATGAAATTGGCCTCCCTTGAGCCAAGAGGTACAGCTGTTGGTACCAATATGTCAGTTAATCATTGTCTGATGGTCAAAGGTGGGGATGGGGAGGTGGATAGAACTTCCCTGAGTAGGTGGTTCCAATCAGCCAAAGGTGAGTCTGCAGATAACTAAAGAAGCTGTGACCTATGGAAGTCAGCTGAGTAGCTGTATTGGTCAGGGGTCCCTAGAGAAACTGAATCAATAGGAGATATGATAGATACAGTTATATCTGTATCTATCTACCTATCTCTATATATACAGAGAGACTGAGATTTATTATGAGAAATTTACTCATGTAATCATGCAATTATAGAGACTAAGTACCAAGGTCTGTCTGTGGTCAGCAAGCTGGGCACCCAGGAAAGCCAGTGGTGTAATTTCCAGACCAAAAGCTGGCTGGCTTGACACCCAAGAAGGGCTGATCTTTCTGTATTTGGCAATTCATGAAAAATATGGTTTGTGCAATCCTCTGTTATGCTTCAATAAAAATATCATTTAAAAAGAATACAGCTTGACAAGTTGACAAACAATTCTATTTCATTGTTTGTTGTGCTCTGATTATTAAAAGTCACACAAGAATCTGGAAAGTTTACATGCTGTCTAGAAAATGGGATAAGTCCTAGCCTTTTGTTCATGTCAGAGACTCTCTTTACCTCTTCTCCGTCTGCTAAATCTGGCAGCTCTTGAGTTATCTGTTAACAGTTCTCCCGTGTTATCTGTTGGTCGCTAATCTGTTAGAGCCACTCACAAATGGCTCTCTTCTCCCTTATCATTGCTTTCAGAGCCTCATCACTTAGTATACAATCCCAGTGACAGACAAGAGCCATAAATAATCTCTCTAAATTCCTGTCTGTAAATAAGCTATAGGTCTCATTTTCTTTCCTGTCACCTTCTGCCATTTTCTTTCCTTTTTTCCTTCTGAGTGAAGTGACTTGCCCCTTATAAACTGTTATTATCAAGTTCTCTTCCTCCCATCTTTCTAGGGATCCCCAAAATAAACATAATATAAATGAATGCAATTTCTCTAGGCATTTTCTATTTTCAGTCCTTCAGTCCATAGCTTACTGAAGTATTTTCAGCAAAGAAGAGAAGATTGAGGGCTAACTCTATCATGGAAGACAGGACAAAATATCTTTTATTTTCAAATTTCCCAAAATTAATGTGAAATAAATAAATATTTTAAAATCCTACCAAAATAAAAATGACCTGCCATTATTTGAAATATGAAACACTATAGTCCGTCCTTCAGTGGTTTCTGTGCAAGTGACAATTTTCTCCATGAATAGACCCAATAATCTGTCTTTTATAATTTGAGCCCACTCACCCTGTCACGATTGGTTGGACTCAAATTGGGGAAATCCGGTATTCTTCTTTGGTTTCATGACTAGATCGAAGTAATTTAATTTATTTTGAAGAGTTGTCTTGACTGATTTATAAACTTGGGATCTATAGAGTGGCTATTACTAGCCTGACACTTACAAGGAGAAGTAGAAAAATCTATTCTCACTAAAGAAAAAAAAAAAGACAGACAAAGAGGTATATAGAAAAAAGAAAAAGTAGGCCAATACAGCTTCTAATTCTAGTCCTTTCCTGAGAGCCAGCTATGATCTGAAATGTGGTTGTCTATAGGTGCATTGGAATACTTACTATAAATCCTATCCTTTGGTTTAAATTAGCCCAATTAAATTAGGCTAATTTAAATTAGCCTAATATCAACTGGTAACATCATTTCGTTTAGTTAGTAAGATATATATGTATATGGAACATTGTCCATAGAAAGCTACTACAAAAATGTGGTTATGGACATATATAGCTACTATTAAGATCTCCCAAATGCTAGAAATCAATTACTTGTATGAAATAAAATGACAAAACCTACACATAATGGATCACAGTAGCTATCAAAAAGTCTAGGAGGGTGAACCTGAGCTTCTGTATTAAGTCAAGACTCGAAGCAGAAGCCCTAGGTGGGTAGAAGCCTAGATCACGACTTCTATAACAAGTAAATGCTATATTAATAGAAAGAAGCAGCCTCTGCTTAGGCTCTCTGAATTATTGTTTATTATTATTATTCTTTATTAGGAGAAGGAGAAATATTTTCAAAATGTCCTGATATCAGCAAGGAGAACTTACAGTTCATATATTATTTTTTTGGAAGGGCACTATTATTTTATTGAAAGATCACCATATATCAGCTGTTTTGCATTCTGCTTTGTATATCAGCCTCTTCCTAGAAACTGAAGAACCCAAGAAACTAAACTTGCAAACATGAAAACCTGAATTTAGAATATGATGACTTTCTAGAATTTTCTGGGTGTTGTAAGGAGTAATGAGGAAAGTGATATGGGAGGGAGAGAGAATGAAAGTTGCTATTTATCAAGCACTTACTCTGTCAAGCGTCCAGTTAAACAACTTAGATATTTCATTGTTTTTAATATTTTATAAGTTGTCTTCTTTCTTCGTCTTAGCTAGAGTCAAATATTTGGATTGCTCTTGCCTCTACTTAATATTGGCTTGGTAATATCTGATTTCCCTTCTCATATCTGCAACACAGCAGTGTGTGCACATGCTTTGCTCTTCCTGTAGTTCTTATTTATATGAAATATTCATCCATTTAGCACGCTTGTTCTCCAGTGGGACCTTCTAACTGAAAGCCTAGTTTTCGGATACATTCCCTTATAAAGAATCTAGAATTTATAACCCCCCACACTAACACCAGGAGTAGAATAATTTCTGACCCAACTTACCTTGATTTACTTATGTTAAGGACACCCTCCAGGTTGCAAGGTGTTACTGGCATCTTCCCCCTCTTTCTCATCTTTTATTTGTGTGTGGTTTCTTTCTCTTAAGGGACAAAGATGAGAAAAGGCTGTTTTAGATGTATTTTTAAATAAGACAACCAGAAGTAATTTCCCAGTTAAGAACATTTAAAAATCTTGGTGTATGAGAGCGTTAGGTGAGAGAAGAAAACTTTTTTTTTTTTATGTTTGACTGACTTTTCAGGAAATTAAGGCACATTTTCAGAGGATATATACTATGAGATAGAGGGAATTCAGAGAGCACTAAGGCCAGCTTTTACCCTTGAGTCAGGTAGCCTTGGTGATAAGGGAGACAGGAAACGAAACAGTACATAGGGAAGTTAGATTATAGATTTCTCAGAAAAATCCAGCTTCTTCAGTAGGTAAGTTAGGAAAAACCCACTATGTAGAGGCAAGGTGATAGTAGAGATCAGTGTCTGTTTCAGCCTTAGCTGGTCCCAGGGGAGACATAATAAAAAAAGCTACCAGGAAGAATCTCTAATCACACACCCTTAATTCATATGACCTACCTGGCTTGAAAAATCTGCTGAAAATGTATTTTAAGGTAGTCTAAGATTGGTAGTGGAAAATACCTCCAACAGAAGAAAAGGAAAATCCTTTCTAGAGCAATGCATGCAATTAAAAAAATTCACCAAACATGGGATATTTCCAGCCTTAGAAACACTCAGAAGCAAAGGATACAGTCATCCCTCAGTATCCATGGGGGCCTAGTTCCAGGACCCTCCCACAGATGCTAAAATTGACTGGGTGCTCAAGTCCCTTATATAAAATGGCACAGTATTTGCATAGAACCTACATACACCTTCTCATCTACTTTAAATCATCTCTAGATTACTTATAATACCTAATACAATGTAAATGCTTATGCAAATAGCTGTGGGTGTGTGGTAAATTTAAGTTTTGCTTTTTGGAACTTTCTGGATTTTTAAAAAATATTTTTGATCTGCAGTTGGTTGAATCCACGGATGTGGAACCTGCAGATATAGAGGGCCGACTGTATTGTTGTCATTTGGACTATATATTATAAGAATATATGAGGCAGAGGACTAGAATAAGTGATACATTTAGGTTTCATCATTCTATAATTACATGTTTTTTAGGGCAAATTTTGTGCAAACATAATATTCAATCATTTTCATTCATTTCTTCTCATTTAATATTTAGCTCACTTACCAAAAATATATCTATAGAGCTATTTCTCCCACCAACAGTCTTCCTTGAGCTGTGCTAAATTTGGATTATATTCATCCCTTTATTATGCATGGATTTTTTATTAAAATCTACCAAATGTTGTACATCTGCCAGTAGAAACAGACGGCCTTGAGAGGGGTGAAATATATGATCCCTAGCACCTGTTACAGCCTTATACCATAAAATAAATTATGGAAACATGTTTGAAACTATAGAAAAATCAGTATAATTTTGTAGTATGCTTTAATCTTCTATACTTTTATAGAATGAGTTGCTCATATATACCATTTTTGAAGAGAAATATATAATAGGTATATTTATGGAGAATTTTTGTCAGTTGAAGCATAATAGACAAAACATTTGCAAATGGTAATTACTTATTAGAACTCTAGAAGAAATAGGCAATGTCATTGAATCATGAATTGTTTCATAATAAAACTATGGCATTATTTTCAAAATACTGTATGCGGATTATATGAATGCCTTTTAAGAACATATATTATTAGCCACATCTAAA
The DNA here is from genome assembly GCF_963924675.1 of Phocoena phocoena. Lineage (NCBI taxonomy): Eukaryota > Metazoa > Chordata > Mammalia > Artiodactyla > Phocoenidae > Phocoena > Phocoena phocoena. The sequence goes on along the minus strand of NC_089229.1, from coordinate 43,828,389 downwards.
AATAACCTAAACTTTTGAAAGTCTAAAAAGGAAAATACACTATGAAACATTTTATTGTCAATCCCAAATCTTCTCATTGAAATACATTTCAGGAAAAGTGTATATTTCTCTCTCATTTACAATGGACTTCATCTAATATTCCTCCGTACATGTCCATTTCAATGTACATAGATTCATTTTTTTCAAATCCCTACTAATAATTCATTGATTAAGATTAACTTTTATCAAAGAACAAACAAGGGTATGTGATTGATATGATTTCCTCTGGTCTTTGATATCTACGTTTCTCCATTCTTTTTCATTCTGCTTAATTTTTAGTTGAAGGAACTTATTATTTTCATATAGTTTTCCTCCTTACCACACATTTAACAAATTCAAAAAAGGATCATTTTGATACTTTTGGAAATTGAAAGTGCCTTGAATATCTTTCAAGCAGAAACTCTTTTGGATTGAGAGGTTAGCTACACTGACTTAGCAGTTCGGTCAAGCAATTGCTAAAATTTACTAAAAACACTGAACTCATTTGATTTTAATGCTTCACTCAGAACTTGAAAAAAAATGTTAAAGTTGCCAATGGTTTATATCACATTCACTGATTCGTTTTTTTAAATGGATTATGCCACAGTTAATTTTATGTGTCAACTTGACTAGGTCAAGGGATGCCCAGGTAGTTGGTAAATATTACTTCTGGGTGTGTCTGTGAGGGTGTTTCCAGAAGAGACTAGCATTTGAATCAGTAGACTGAGTAAAGCAGATTTGCCCTCCCCATTGTTGGTGGGCATCATCTAATCTGTTGAGGGGCTGAGTAGAACAAAAATGAAAGGGAAGGGAAAATTATCTCTTATTTTCTCTGTTTTACCATTGAACTGGACATTAGTCTTTCACCTGCCCTTAAACTGGGACTAACACCATCAGCATTCCCAGTTCTGATGATTTTGGACTTGAACTAGAACTTAGGCCATCAGTTCTCCTAGTTTTCAGGGCTTTGGACTCAGACTGAACTAAACTATTGGCTTTCCCAGGTCTCTGGATTGCAGACGGCAGATTGTACTTTTCAGCTCCCAGAACCCTGTGAACCAATTCTTTATAATAGCTCTTATAATAAAGTATAAATACATGTATATGTGTATATATATATGTGTGTGTGTGTGTGTGTGTGTGTGTATGTATATGTATATCTCCTATTCTGTTTCTCTGGACTGAAGAACCCTAATAGACTTCAACAGACAAGATTATTCATAGCCAAAACATAGCAATATTGATCAAAATTATTTAAAATAATGGCTTATTTTCAAATAATATTTAACTTTCAAATGTATTGCCGTGCTAATAAGATAACTTTTTTGAATTTTCCAGCACATGCCCTGTTGATAATAATAAATATTATTTGAATGAGTGGGTATCTAAAATACTGTATTTTTATCTGAAATTCTAGGAATTTACATTTTTTTAACATCTTTATTGGAGTATATTTGCTTTATAATGTTGTTTTAGTTTCTGCTGTATAACAAAGTGAATCAGCTATATCTATACATATATCCCCATATCCCCTCCCGTTTGCATCTCCCTCCCTCCCACCCTCCCTATCCCACCCCTCTAGGTGGTCACAAAGCACTGAGCTGATCTCCTTGTGCTATGCAGCTGCATTTCTTTAAACAACTAATGAAGAGAAAAATGAAACATTTCTCTTTTTCTCCATAGAATTTCTTATCTTTTCAGCTTTTCTTGGATTATACATTCTTTAAGGTCCAGACTTTTTCTTTAATATGCAAATCTTGGATCAGTCTTTTGTCACTCAATAATTTTCTCTTTGTTCTTGTTAACACAATACAAATTTCCTTATAGAATTTATTATGAATATCATAATTAGTTCTGCTTGACTATTGTTTTTGCTATGTTGTAAAGAACTAGATATCAGAGCTGGTATTATTCAGCTTTATATACTAAATATTATATAATTATGTGATGATGGCTGATTGGCTGAATCAATAGACCAATAAATGATTAGATAGTGAATAAATAAATGAAGTAAAATTTTTCCTGGAGTCGCCTTCCTATCCCCCTTCTCTGCTTATAACTCTTTGAAGGCATGAACAGTGTATCCTCTGCAAGACATGCCAAACACGGATTTGGCAGAGAAAAGTTCTCATTGCTCAGCACTCTTAAATTCCTTTTTTCCCCTAGTCTTGTTCATAGAATTTTTGTTCAGGAGAAGACATGGCATGATCATCAGGGAATCAAGTTTTACAGAGAGATGAGAAGACAGTCTTCATGCATTTGAAAGAGCTTGCTATGTTTTGAAGTGGATTATAGAAGATAAGTTTGATAATAATACAATGTAAATTTCTTAACAAATCAAATGTGATTCTTAGTTGAATTCATGTATAAACTTTGTGTTTGAAAAAGATATTAGCTTCATACTGATACAGGTTTTGTATTTCTTTATATATTCTGCACTATACTTAATGTAGTACAAGAAAATCAGTATGTAAACTATTGAGTAATTGGCTAATGGAACTCTCATTTTAGAATTAATTAATCAAAACAAAATACACTTCTGGGATTTGATGATGTTGTTGCTAATGAGAATCTGATTAGAAATGAGTGAGTAGTGAGGGTATCTTCTAAATCTTCTTATACAACTATCTTCATTATAAACTCTTTGTATACAATTTAATAGATTCTTCTTCCTAAGTTTTAAAACAGTTTTGTAAAATTAATTTTATTTTTTTTTTAAATAGGGATGCAGTTTTCTTTAAACTGAGTTATATTCACTTAGATCAGTTAAAAATGCTTCAGTGTTATGGTCTTTATTAATTTGAAAGAGGAGCTGAAGCCTCACTGATATAATGTAAAATTGAAATTTAAAAAGTATAATAATTATGATTTAACAACTTATAAATTTGTTCATGTTTCTGGATAATATGTAAAGCAGAAGTGCATTAGACCTTATGTTTTCACACATAAATGCTCTTTTAATTAAGATAATATCATCCTTTTAAAAAAGATTCTTTCCAGAACCATTCAGTTGAATAAAATTATTATTTAAAAAATTTTAAGGGGGCGGAGTCAAGATGGCATACTAGGAGGACACAGAATTCATGTCTCCTCACAACGAGGGCACATACCAGGCACTGGTGGGGACCACGGACACCTAACTGGTTGGGAGGAACCCCCAGTGTCTGGTTGTTTCAATTATAGTTTTATTTTTCCTAATATATTTTTTATCTTTCTAATTTTATTTTGTTTTATCTTCTTTGATATTGTACTGCTCCTTTTTTCTTTCTTTGTTCCTTTTTTTTTCTTTTTTTTTTTTTTTACTGCACCACAAAACTTGCAAGATCTTGGGTCCCAGGCCTGAGGTTGGGCCTGAGCTCCTGTGGTGGGAGGTCCAAGTCCAAACTGCTGGACTAACAGAGAACCTCAGACCCCAAGGAATATCAGTTGGAGTGAGGCCTCCCAGAAGTCCTCATCTCAGCCCCAAGACCCAGCTCTTTCCAGCTGCCTGCAAATTCCAGTGCTGGATGTCTCAGGCCAAAAAACCAGTAAGACAGGAATACAGCACCACCCATCAAAAAAAATGACAAAAAAATTTGCTACAGATGAAGTAACAAGGTAAAAACCTATAAGATCAAATAAATGAAGATGAAATAAGCAATCTACCTGAAAAAGAATTCAGAGTAATGACAATAAAGATGATCCAAAATCTCGGAAACAGAATGGAGAAAATACAAGAAACATTTAACAAGGATCTAGAAGAACTAAAGAGCAAAGAAACAGTTATGAACAACAAAATTACTGAAATTAAAAATACTCTAGAAGCAATCAATAACAAAATACCTGAGGCAAAAGGACGGATACGTGAGCTGGAAGATAAAATAGTGGAAATAACTGCCAGGGAGCTGAATAAAGGAAAAAGAATGAAAAGAATTGAGGACAGTCTCTGAGACCTCTGGGACAACATTAAATACACCAACATTCGAATTACAGGGGTCCCAGAAGAAGAAGAGAAAAAGAAAGGGTCTAAGAAAATATTTGAAGAGATTATAGTCGAAAACTTTCCTAACATGGGAAAGGAAATAGACAGTCAAGTCCAGGAAGCAGAGAGAGTACCATACAGGACAAACCCAAAGAGAAACACACCAAGACACATATTATCAAACTATCAAAAACTAAATACAAAGAAAAAATATTGACAGCAGCAAGGAAAAAGCAACAAATAACATACAAGGGAATCCCCATAAGGTTAACTGCTGATTTTTCAGCAGAAACTCTGCAAGCCATAATGGAGTGGCAGGATATATTTAAAGTGATGAAATGGAAAAACCTACAACCAAGATTACTCTACCCAGCAAGGATCTCATTCAGGTTTGACAGAGAAATTAAAAGCTCTACAGATAAGCAAAAGTTAAGAGAATTCAGCACCACCAAACCAGCTTTACATCAAAACTCCTAAAGGAATTTCTCTAGGCAGGAAACACAAGAGAATGAAAAGACCTACAATAACAAACCCAAAACAATTAAGAAAATGGGAATAGAAACATACATATCAATAATTACCTTAATTGTAAATGGATTAAATGCTCCAAGCAAAGACATAGACTAGCTGAATGGATACAACAACATGACCCATACATACACTGTCTACAAGAGACCCACTTCAGACCTAGGGACACACACAGACTGAAAGTGAGGGGATGGAAAAAGATATTCCATGCAAATGGAAATCAAAAGAAAGCTGGAGTAGCAATTCTCATACCAGACAAAATAGACTTTAAAATAAAGACTATTACAAGAGACAAAGAAGGACACTACATAATGATCAAGGGATTAATCCAAGAAGAAGATATAACAATTGTAAATATTTATGCACCCAACATAGGAGCACCTCAATACATAAGGCAAATGCTAGCAGCCATAAAATGGAAAATCAACAGTAACTCAATCATTAGGTAGGGGAATTTAACACCCCACTTTCACCAATGGACAGATCATCCTAAATGAAACTAAAAAGGGAAACACAAGCTTTAAATGACACATTAAACGAGATGGACTTAATTGATATTTATAGGACATTCCATCCAAAAAAAACCAGAATACACTTTCTTCTCAAGTGCACATGGAACATTCTCCAGGATAGACCATACGTTGGGTCACAAATCAAGCCTTGGTAAATTTAAGAAAATTGAAATCATATCAAGAATCTTTTCCAACCACAATGCTATGAGACTAGATATCAATTACAGGGAAAAAAACTGTAAAACATACAAACACATGGAGGCTAAACAATACACTACTAAATAACCAAGAGATCACTGAAAAAATCAAAGAGGAAATCAAAAAATTCCTAGAAACAAATGACAATGAAAACATGACGATCTAAAAGCTATGGGATGCAGCAAAAGCAGTTCTAAGAGGGAAGTTTATACAATCCTATGTCAAGAAACAAGAAAAGTCCTAATAAACAACCCTAACTTACACCTAAAGCAATTAGAGAAAGAAGAACGAAAAAATCCCCAAAGTTAGCAGAAGGAAAGAAATCGAAAAGATCAGATCAGAAATAAATGAAAAAGAAATGAGAGAAACAGTAGCAAAGATCAATAAAACTAAAAAGTGGTTCTTTGAGAAGATAAACAAAATTGGTAAACCATTAGCCAGACTCATCAAGAAAAAAAGGGAGAGGACTCAAATAAATAGAATTAGAAATGAAAAAGGAGAAGTAACAACTGACACTGCAAAAGTACAAAGGATCATGAGAGATTACTACAAGCAACTATATGCCAGTAAAATGGACAACCTGGAAGGAATGGACATATTACCTAGAAAAGCACAACCATAAACAAGACGAAAAGACAACCCTCTGCATGGGAGAAAATATTTGCAAATGAAACAACTGACAAAGGATTAATCTCCAAAATATACAAACAGCTCATGCAGCTCAATATCAAAAAAAAAAAAACAATCGAAACATAGGCAGAAGATCTAAATAGACATTTCTCCAAAGAAGATATACAGATTGCCAACAAACACATGAAAGGATGCTCAACATCACTAATCATTAGAGAATTGCAAATCAAAACTACAATGAGGTATCACCTCACATCGGTCAGAATGCCCATCATCAAAAAATCTACAAGCAGTAAATGCTGGAGAGGGTGTGGAGCAAAGGAAACCCTCTTGCACTGTGGGTGGGAATGTAAATTGGTATAGCCACTATGGAGAACAGTATGGAGATTCCTTAAACAACTAAAATTACAACTACCATATGACCCAGCAATCCCACTACTGGGCATATACCCTGAGAAAACCATAATTCAAAGAGTCATGTACCACAATGTTCATTGCAGCTTTATTTCTCATAGCCAGGACATGGAAGCAACCTAAGTGTCCATTGACAGATGAGTGGATAAAGAAGATGTGGCACGTATATACAATGGAGTATTACTGAGCCATAAAAAGAAATGAAATTGAGTTATTTGTAGTCAGGTGGATGAACCTAGAGTCTGTCATACAGAGTGAAGTAAGTCAGAAAGAGAAAAACAAATACTGTATGCTAACACATATATATGGAATCTAAGAAAAAAATGGTTCTGATGAACCTAGGAGCAGGACAGTAATAAAGACACAGACATAGAGAATGGACTTGACATGGGGAGGGGGAAGGGTAAGCTAGGACGAAGTAAGAGTAGCATTGACATATATACACTACCAAGTGTAAAATTTATAGCTAGTGGGAAGAAGCTGCATCGCACAGGGAGATCAGCTCGGTGCTTTGCAACCCCTAGAAGGGTGGGATAAGGAGAGTGGCAGGGAGATGCAACAGGGAGGGGATATGGGGATATATGTATGCATATAGCTGATTCACTTTGCTATACAGCAGAAACTAACACAGCACTGTAAAGCAATTATACTCCAATAAAGATGTTTTAAAAATGTATTTTAATAGCACTAACTGAAGGTCAACAGTTCCTCATAGTTATAAATGTTAAGGCAAGCTTCATGTTTATGTTTTCCCTCTGGTAATGGAACCAGGGCAAATGAGACACAAATTTGTAAATGTGCAATTTGCATTTTGAAACAAGTCAGCAATACTCATTCCATTATACAAAATGCATGATTACTAAATTTTAGAAATTTTCTTCAAATTCTGCTGAAATCAAGCAAAATAAAATGAAAAGCAAACAATTAGTCTATGTCATACAAAAAATAAAAATAAAAAATCAGATATTTGCTCTCTTTCTATACCAGTTAAATAGTAATCAAATAAAATAATAACTATAGTTAAATAAGTAATTTATGGAAGGAATTCTCACTACAGTTTTATTTCCTTTGTGTTTTAGTACCACTAAATTAACTGACTATTTAGAGAAGTAGTATTAACAAATGAAGCCCTTTCTTTTAAAATACATTAGTGAGAAAGATAACACTTCAGGTGTTAGCGTAGAATTAACTAACTTATGATTATTAAAAAGAAAGAATTGAAATAGAAAAGTCTTAGAACAGTCAGTGGAAGCATTCCACAGAAGCTAGTGTGCATATTTTTGGCCTATTTCATTCCAATTTTTTTCTCTAACTTTGTCTTAAATACATTTGTTTCTCAAGATGCTACTAGAGAAAAATATTTCTGTCAAAAATATCTGTTAAAGTGTAAATTATATCTCTTCTAAAGGTACACAATTCACATTAATAAGACACAGAAATTGTGAATTGAAAACGTATTAAATATTTTTCATCATGTTACATACACAGAACCAATTTAACACCTTTTAAGAAGAGCTAAAGTTAATTCAATTAAATACAGTTAGAAAAAAATGGTGGTTTTTTTACTGAAACTTTTATAATTAACTCTACAAGGTTTTTGAAAATTTAACGTTTCACATCTAGGTTTGATGTTTAACAAAAAAATTAATATTCTTTGAATTTAACAAATTATTTATACATTCAATTTTTAAAGAATATTTTTCCACAGGGTGGCTAGGCCATAATTTAGGTAGTATTCTTTTATTAGTGAATATATTTCTTCAAAATTTTTATTACATGTAACACATTGATGGAGATCTTAATGATTATAGCTTTTTTCACCACTTGCAATTAATTACTTTTCAGAATATCCAAAGTAGAATTATTGTGTGAAAATTACAAAATTTTGACATTAAATGTACTAATTTTCCAAGTGTTTTTCAAAATAATGTGTTTATTTATTCTGTCACAGCAAGGAATAATAATGCTTATCTTGCAACATTCTTAGTTATATAAAGATTTTTATTTTGTTTTAATTGTGCTTTTTTCAAACATGAAATATATATATGTATATAAAGTCAACTTAAGTTAACATATTCTAAGTTTTTGGCTTAAACATTTTTTTCCAAGTTGATTAGTTAGTGTCAAAGAATATTTCTATTTTTAAGATGACACTGAGGATTTTTTGACAGATTATTGAGGTTTCCTGTTTATTTTAAATTACCTATTTATACATTCTTTATTTTTTTAATAACATTCTCTTTTTAGTTAGGTATTTTAATATGCTGTATCTTTTTAGTTAGGTATTTTAATACGCTGTATGCTAATGCTAATCCTATATCATTGTGTGTTTAAAATATATTTTCAACTCTGTCTTACCTTTTTCCTTTTTTCTGCATAAAAGATGTAATTATAATATCAATATATTAATAATTCATTATATATTGTGCTTTCTACATCTTTATATATTCCATATTTTCTTCATAAAAGTTTAAATTTTATAAATTTTGCCTATCTTACTAGCTGATATTAATTTATGTTTATTTTACAAAGTAGGAATCCTTACTTAGGCTTTTTTTAAGTGGAGGAGAGGCAGTCATGTGAGCCCAGTCTCTGCACCCCTGCATGGTCACATAAGAATGTGCTTTGGGAGAGGAAAATTTCTTTACAAAGAAATAAAGAACCCTCATAGCCTGTGCTGGGCATATGGATTTAAAGTGTGCTTTTTTGTTCTCCTTACATGTGTGCATCATATGGTACCTGGTCAATCCCACTGCTATAACTGTTTCCCGTGGGGAGAGGGGCATGCAAACCCCTCTTTGCTGGGCTGTGGGAGGAGACCCTCTGGCCATGGGGGACAACACCCACTGTTGCTGATCTTATTCTATCTCTGTGTGAGTAAGGCACTGTTCCATCCAGTGCCTGTGTGAGTTATATCTTTCTTGGAGACCTGATGCCTGCAAACCATGGAGTGGGTTGCCATCTGGGACTACTGTTCTTGGTGTAGACTTATTATGCTATTTGCTGTGCTCCATGCTATGGGACTCCTCCCATGGAGGTAGTAATAGGTGCCACTTGCTGGACAATATTCATTGATTCAAATTCTGTTTTAGTAAATCAGCTGTCTCTTCATTTATCTGTACTATTTCCAATAATGTCTACTAAGTTTCTTTAGAGCTCTTAGCCTGTATCTAGACTTTCCATTCTATTCCATTGCTGTATTTTCACAGCCTTAATAATAACAGTCTTAATTTCTATCCCTTTTAAGAGTATTGTTACTTTATAGGAAGAGTTTTCTCATCTTAATCCAGCACCAAATCTAGACTAAAGTAGGTGTAGAGACATGGGCAAGGGAGGGATGTTGACTAACTTTTACTATTGAAAAAGATTAATAGTTAATTTACTATTTTTGGTTTCTTGCTGGGGCTATGGCTATCATAAATAGAGGTTATATATAAATTACAAAGAGATGCATTTTGTATTCGTATTAATTACAAAACTGTACCCCCATCCTCTTTTTCACTCCTGAAAGACAGATTTTAAAAATCTGCACTGTCCTCTGAAGTGAGACAGTTCTGTTGCATGTTGCAAAGACTTTGTGCACAATCTTCTTGGAGGCTTTGTTCCTTTCTCTTCCATATCTCTTCTCCAATTCATTATGCTACTCTGGCTATATGGGGTTGGGTGTGGAGAAGCAGGGAACATGGGGGTGTCTGGGATGGAACAACTCTTACTTGACCAAAGTACTTGTAACCTAGTACTGCCTTCCTCTGGATTGATACATGGTCAGATGCTACACTGTTCTCTTATTGAGGTACATTTTGTGGGTTTTTCAAATTCACAGTACAGGGACAGTTGATTCTCCACAGTCTCTGCACCTTTCTTCAGAGTCACATTTGTCTAGCTAGGAAACCTTAGGTGAGAGACTTTGAAGATACTTGAGTCCAGTTATTATTCATGGGTTTGGCTGACCATCTGGCAGATAAATTTAGACTGCTTTCCACTGTGGGTCTGAAAGCACAGTGTGCTTCCATTACAGCATTCTGAAACAGCTTTCTTAGGGGCTGAAGCCAGGTTGGGTGAGGGGGAGGGCAATCTTTTTTCTGCCTGACAACTGTCCTGCTGTCTGTTAGTATTTATTTTAAATAACCACTTAACTTGGCTTGTGATCATGACAAAGAGCATCAACATTCCAAGCTATGTGGATACTGGAGAGTAGAAGAAGGATTAAACGGCACTCCAGCAACTCGCTTCAAGGAAATGCTCTTTATCTATATCTCCCCCAATCATGTCTTCCGCTTCACTCTCATGTTCTTTGTGCTGTCTAACTTAGCTGTCACTAGCCACACGTAGCTACTTAGCACTTGATATACAGCATGTGTGACTGAAAAACAGAATTTTAAATTCTTTTATTTAAAATAATTAAAATTAAAATTTCCACAGTTATGGTGGCTACCATAATAGAAAGGAAAGTCGTAGAGTTCTGTTTGGGTTAGAGGACTCAAATTCCATTTGCATGATGTGACTAAATTGTCTTACACTTTGTCTTGCTTTAGAAAGTGAGACTACTTAAAAAATAGTGTCTTCAGCTTTGGCGCTCCAGGTGAAATTTTAACTGGTACATGTTCCTACTAATATTCTTTCCCACATATTATTAAATTACTTTCTGGATCTATTGAGATAATTATATAACTTTTTATCTGTTTTTAACTTAATGGGTTGTTAAATATGGATAAATTTCCTAAAGTGAACAAGACTTGGATTCAATGGACAAACACTCCTTATTAATGATTCAGTATTTTAATACACTGCTAAATGTGATTTGTTGAAGATTTTTGCATATATGTTCATGAGCAAAAATAATTTATTTTCTTGTACTCTCCTTGACCACTTTTTAAAAAAATTTTATTTTATACTGGAGTATAGTTGATTTAACAATGTTGTGTTAGTTTCAGGTGTACAGCAAAGTGATTCAGTTATACATATACATGTATCTATTCTTTTTCAAATTCTTTTCCCATTTAGATTGTTACATAATATTAAGCAGAGTTCCCTATGCTATACTGTAGGTCCTTGTTGGTTATCTGTTTTAAATATAGCACTGTATACATGTCAATCCCAAACTCCCAATCTATCCCTCCCTCTCACCCTTCCCCCCTGGTAACCATAAATAAGTTCTCTAAGTCTGTAAGTCTGTTTCTCTTTTGTAAATAAGTTCATTTGCATCATTTTTTTAGATTCCATGTACAAGCAATATCATATGATATTTGTCTTTCTCTGTCTGACTTAACTTCACCTAGTATGATAATCTCCAGGTCCATCCATGTTGTTGCAAATGGCATTATTAATTCTTTTCAATGGCTGAGTAATATTCCATTGTATATATGTACCACATCTTCTTTATTCATTCATCCTTGACCACTTTGGAATTAAGAGTATAACAGCATCATTAAATTGGTTGGAAAATAATGTGCATTATTTCCTTCTTAAAGATTTGATAAAAAGCATGTGATTCTGATTTCTATTTGGCAGGAAGAGGTTTAAATACTTGTTTGACTACTCTATTTAGTGATTGTTCTTCGTTTAGATTTTTACATTTCTTTGACAATTCTATTAAATTCTATTTTTTAAGAAAACTATTCATTGACATTAAATCATCTGTATTTTTCTTTTGATTCTTCCACTTATATGATTCAGGTGTGCTTCTAGTTACAGTCACATCACTGTCAATAATGATAATGCTTTGATATTGCAGTGACTCTGAATTACAGAACTTCTGTGATGTCTAAGATACACTTGATAAAAAATGTTATACTTATTTCTTATACCCCATCTCCTTTTGTTTAACAGTGATTGAACATCATTTATATTAAAACTTGCACTGAACAATAAACAAGTAACAATAGGAGGCCCTTTGAGTGACAGCCTAAAAGTTCTTTTGAAACCCTAAACTATAAGTTTTAGTTTAGAAAATGGACACTAACCAAAAGGCCATGAGACAGAATTTATGAAGTTTAAGTACTGCTTAGGGACAATCACATCTCTCATATTCCTTATTCTACTGTTTCATCCTTTAAGTTTAGATCATATCAGTACTCTCTAAAACTGCTGCATTTGTCATTCCACTAGAATTTAAACCCCATGGTGTATTATGCTCTAAATTGTATATCCTTACGTTTGTATAGGTTTTAGTTATCTAAAATTATTTCTTTTGTCATTTTTTCTTTTGCCTATAATATATTTAACAAAGATAGAATTTATTAGGGAAACTAGTATTATATATGATAGTCTTTGTACTCAGGCCTGAAAAGAAAAATAATATACAGACTCTTCTCTCATTAATCTTCTGACCATTATTTTAATAGTATTACTTACCAGGTGAAATTGTTTAATCAGTATTCTCACACTGTCTAGAATTTTCTCATTTTGAAAGTTGGAGGTATTGTTCTTATACAACTTCCTCAGTTGTCATGCTCAAAGTATATATTTTCATGTTTAGATAGGCATATGTACACACATACATATATGCGTCTTCTAATTTTTTGTAATTTAGTAATCCTTGTTAGCTTTAATAAAGTTAAAATTTGGTTATTTGCAATTAGAAAGTAAATATTTGATATATTAAGGTCGCTTCTCAATTTTTCTATGCCATGAATGTAAGATAGCTGATATATTAAACCAGTGCACATTAGTAAAAAAGAAAAAAAGTTTTAAAATACTATAAATAATGGCCTTATATTAGATTTTAAGGTCCTTATAAAGTCTGTATGGACTCTGTATCAGAGAATGTCCTTCAGTCCAGAAACAGCAAAAAGAACATGTGCAGAAGGAAATAAAGATCACATTCCCAGCTTCCTGCTTATTGTTTCAGTAATTCCTGATACTTGTACAGTTCTTATGTAGGGTTCTGTGAGACACCACTGTAGTGTTATTATAATTGCTTTTTTGCTGGAGCTAATTGCACTTGGTTTCTTTCCTGGCACCAAAGCTTCCCAACTAAAACAATCCACCACCAAAATAAAAGTAGAATTAAAACTTGATTCCAGCAGTGTGGAATATTGGTTATAGGAATTAAATGACAGTACTACTTCGTTTCTAATTTCCCAACTTTTTAAGAAGATATATGGGACTATAGCTAATGAAGAAAAATGCTAAACTATGATATATATATATATATATATATATATATATATGATGTGTCATATATTTAAAGTAATTGTAGAAATATTGAAGCAATGCATATGGGAGGCCAGTATGAAGCAATTTAAAAGGCACTATTATAGAAATAGGGGCTCTTTTTTCTTATGAATTTGATGCAGGACAAGGATTTCCAGAAAGCAGTTTCTCATGATTCAGATTGTATAAGATCGAGTCACAGAAACTGTCTTGTCTCTGAATAATATTTTGTGGTTTCTCAGCAAAAGACCTTTGAAGAATCAGAAACATGCATATTTCTCCATTGGGGACCCACAAAATGCTTTCACTGCAGACTCACTGGCATAAAAAAAAATGCTGTCCTCAGGAATCTATAACTTCTCTACAATACAGGTGGGAAATGATGAAATAAGTCTCTGAATGATGAAACGCCTGAGTAGCCAACGCTCTAAACACCAATAGGCAGAGAAATGTATGTTTCGTAATGATTCAGATAATAAGTGCTTGCTTTGTGTTTACTAAGTTCTTTAGATACAGTCATGTTTTCAATCACATATCAATCATTTGAGACTAGGAATTGTTATCACCGCTGAGAATCAAGATTGTAATAAGTGATGGGCTCAGAATCACCTAGTCTGACAAAGTAAGACCCAGGATTTGAATCTAGGAGGTCTGGCTCCAGAGGGTGGTCACCCCATATGCTTCTGCTCTTTGCTATGCCAAGAATAGACAGGTGAATAGCACAAGTAAGCATGAAGAATAGTCTCCGGGGACTTCCCTGGTTGCACAGTGATTAAGAATCCACCTGCCAATGCAGGAGACACGGGTTCGAGCCCTGATTTGGGAAGACCCCACGTGCCATGGAGCAACTAGGCCCATGCGCCACAGCTACTGAGCCCGCGCGCTATAGCTACTGAAGCCCGTGTGCCTAGAGCCAGTGCTCTGTAACAAGAGAAACCACCGCGCATGGCAACCAAGAGTAGCTCCCGCTCTCCGCAACGAGAGAAAAACCCACGCGCAGCAAAGACCCAACACAGCCAAAAAATCAAATAAAATTAAGAAAAAAAAAAGAATAGTCTTCAAAGGATGTGTATGTTCTCTAATTTTGTTGTACTCATGCAGTTTTGTCTTTTACCTCCATGAGACACAATGCCATGACAGATAAGGCACTTAAGCTTGCAATTACATATGCTCTATAATTTGATATATTCCTTTCACAAATACTTGTTGAGCACCTCATCAAAAGCTAATCACCCAGCAGGTCACAACAAGATATAAAACAGAAGGTATTCCTGAAGCTTCTAAGGAAAGTAGGGTGAGATAGTTAATGCTGAATTGTAGAATCAAGTATCCATTAAAAGGCAGAGACAATAGCTGCTAGAACCACAGATGTGAGGGACAATCACTCAACCAGACTGTTCAGCCAGGGTTTCTGCAAGGAACTGGGATTTTACCTGACATGTAAAGTAATTGCCTCTGTCTCTGTCTCACAAACGGGAAGCTCTTGTAAAGCAGCCATCAAGCCACCAAATTCTTCATCCACAAATACCCTATGACTCTCCAAACCTACAGATCAGCAAAAGTTCAAGTTCTAGAATTAAGTATTTGACTTCGTTTAATAGAGTTGAATGACCCTCTGACCTGAATTCTCCCCTTTCAGTTATGTTACCTGCTTCTTTAGGCCATAATTGAACTTGATATAGTTTACACAGGTCTTAGTTTGGCACTGCTGACTTTTATGATTCTTTTTTCTTTCCCTTTAGCAATAATTATCTTAAATAACTTCCTAAACATGTTCTAAAACTTACACAATTAGTTGAAGATGCTAATTTACTATCCAGCAATGTATGATTCAAAGTCTTATTTCCTTTCCCCAACATCTTGTTGCCTTTTTGCATTGGACATAAGGTGTCATGCTATCTCAGATTTATATCTATAACACCTGGGGACTATCTTTATTTTTAATTTTTTAAGGTACCTGGTTCCCACTGTTAAAGCTTAGTCCAAAAGGATATGAGAATAGAAGTCATCTAAGCTTTCTAATTCTTTTTGTGTTTTTAAGTGTTATTCTTAGTGTTATTCTACAAGAGCAGTATGTGTTAATGTTAGCATTTAAGTGTTATTCTACAATATAAGAGCAGTTATGTGTTAGGGATAGCTTCCATAAAAGCATCAGTTGTGAACTTTTCCAGGAATATAACCGATAGATTATCAATGAAGGAAAATCAAATATTAAGTGATCAGAAAAATTGAGTATGAACTCCTGAAATCACTGGAAAGTTCATGAAATTTTCCAGTCCAAGACCTGATCCAAATTGACTGACATTCTTTATATTCTACTATATAGAGAGAATGTAATCTATGAGATATTCCTTTAAGTTTTCATATTTTTTCTTCTAAGATATGAGAGCCTTTTTATGAACTGTTGGGCTCTTTAGATGAGGCTCTGGAATAAATCAAAATGCAATCAAATAAATGATGACTATTCTCTTAAATTATGCAGAATCTTAACAATAACAATATATGGGGACAGCACTTATATGGCAAAAGTCGTTGCCAGACATTAAGTCCTCTGAGTCAGTTATCCATACTCTCTTCCACCTGTGCCTACTTTAGATCAGAACGATGTTAAATGCGCATCCGACTTTGATGCTCACTTTTGTGACCATTTGAGTTACCTAGAGGAGAAAATGTTAGCAGTCCTACATTTTAACTATATTTTACCTTTATCATCTTTATTAAGTTTGAAATCCTCATTTCTAAGTGAGCTGGAGGCCCCTTGTCTCTTGAAAGCCTAGTTAAAGTGAACATAAGCTCCCAATTCTCAGACTTGGGCCATCTCCCCTGGCTCCACTTTCCTTCCTACCCCTTCCTTGTTTCCTCCTTATTCTCAGATTGCTGTGGGTCCAGATCACTTTTTCCTTTTCTATTCAATGGAGAAAGAAAGGGAGAGAGAGACTCTGCTCAGCTCCTATCCTCATAATTGCATATTGAACATAGTAATTGGTTCAACAGAATAAATGTGTATTTGGAACCACATCTTTGAATGGCAGGTATGATTAAAAATTCTGCCAATCACACAAAAGTGCCAAGGGTGTAGGTTAAAGGCAACTCAAGTCCTTATAAAGTTTTTGTGTGTTTGTTAAGTGTCTTTGAAAATGTGTGTGCTTTTGTGTGTGAAAATACACATCAAAGGTCACGCCTCTAGCAACCATAAAGTACGTACCTTTTGGGGAACCTGAGGCAAGGGTGTGTTAAATAGTGAGATTAAAAACCTCATGTGGTAGCAGTTCTTAACCTTCCTTTTCTGAGATTACTTTTGACAGAAAGTGAACTTACTCTCTATGCTTGCTGATATATACTAGTATGGAGTAGTTTGGGGGAAAAAAAGCCAGTTAGAAGACTTAGCAGATGGCTACTGAGTTAATGTAACTTAGATCTTCTTGGATTGGACATAGGAACATTTTTGTACCTTGGAGTGGTGATATTCAAAGTACAGTGTCTAATTCCAGAGGTACAGGGGAAAAAAATACTAGAACTTGTATTTTCCTTTATTTTATCTCATCAGTTTAGATCTACTTCTATTTATGAAGTATTAGTACAGTTGTGTGGACATAAAATTGATAAGTAAAGAACACATGTGTATTAGGGAAATGTGCTTAATTTTATCATTATTATTATTATTACCATAAAGTAGGATATAAGGGAAAAAAATTAGTTACTGGTTGAAAGGTGTTCTGCAGTACTAAGCATAAATGGAGGTCCTTACCCACCTTCAAAACTCCTAAATTGTTCTTGATGTGTCTTGTCAGCTTGACGTGAACAGTAGATTATCTACTTTGTAGGAGGGAAAGCAAAAAGCATGAGTGACTTGCTATTCCCAGTGAAAGTACAAACGTATTTCTGTAGATGCTTCCACTTAACATTCTGTCTTAAAAAAGTGATTCTTGTTCACTTCATGCAAAATTTATGTTAATATGTACACACACACAAATGAAAGATTGTTTCACAAAAAAGCAATGGCTATGGTACAAATACTCAGTAAATATCTGTGTTGTAAACTAGCAAGTCCATTTTTATGTAAAGTACATTTTATAAGCTAAACTTTTGTGAGTTAAGAATTGCAGAGAAAATTCCATTATATGTTGTAGTGAAAAATTGTATTGTACAGTCCTTTCTAATATAGTTTACTTTTGAAAAGTCCTTTGACTTGTTTGAAACACTTAATAAATGAGTCTTTAGAATTTTTTATAATAAATATTATGCTTCACATTTGTGCTTATACTTTTATACTTCTCAGTGACATTTAATACTGCATGTCACTGTTTTAAAGATTTTTAACTGCAGCCAAAAAAGTTATTTTTTGTATTTTAATATATTAGAATTGTTTCCAAAATACTATTTATTAATAATTCATTGTGATAAGCATTATAGATGAATCATATTCAAATCTCAGAAGAGGTTAGATAAAGATATTGAGATAATTATGCCCACTATGTATCTAGTAAACCAGTTTTTTAAAACTTCTGTAATGAAATTGAAAATTTCCCTACTGTGTTATGATAACATTTAAAAAATATTTAACTACATTTTTTTTACAAAGCATATAAAGGTGAACTATGGTAGATAAATAGTTTAGATAACATCTGAATTAAAGAACGATAGACTTCACATCAAAATCAAACATATGTATTCACTTAATGTCCTGAGAAATTTCTAGTTATTTAAAATTTTATCGCATAAGCAGATTTCCTTACCAGTTTTACTAATGGCAATGTGTTGCTAATGAGGATTCTCCCTGCATAAAAATGCTCCCTGGGGCTATTTTAGAAAATGACATTTTTCTCCCATGCTATTAAGGTACAGGTCTAGTTCCATTTTTAAGAATTCCAAATATGTAAAAATCTTCTGAATAAATTCAGAAGGTTTAATACGATTAGACATACCAGGTAAATGACTAATTGTATTTATCCTTAAAAGTAGTTATTCAGGAACTTCCCTGGTGGCGCAGTGGTTGAGAGTCCGCCTGCCGATGCAGGGGACACGGGGTCGTGCCCCGGTCTGGGAAGATCCCGCATGCCGCTTGAGCGGCTGGGCCTGTGAGCCATGGCCGCTGAGCCTGCGCGTCCGGAGCCTGTGCTCCGCAATGGGAGAGGCCACAACAGTGAGAGGCCCGCGTACCGGAAAAAAAAAAAAAAACGTTATTCAGCTAGCAACATCTTTCCGTTCTTTTTGTTTTCTTTTTTAAAAAAAATTTAATTCTTACAGACTTTTCAGAAATATAGCCATTGGAAAATGGGGAGTATACATGAATCAATAGTAAATTAAATTACTATTCTAATGCACCTAATCATATCCTAGAGGCCTAAAACTATTGATGCTGTTTTCACAAAAATCTAGTATATTCTAAAGAGAGTAGTTTCTTTGCTATGAATCTCAAATTCATTTTGTATAATTATCACACTGATATTTGACAGTGTGTTTAGAGGCATATTTACATTTAAATGTCTTTCTCTTTATTCATTACGAGCCTTTTGGAGGTAAAAAATATTATACTTGCTTTATGTTGTAAAAGATAAGATTGATCTCTTTGGTATTACTTAATTGTTGATAATAATGCTAAAAACACACACCTACATAGCTCCAAGAATGCTTGAGTGATTAATGTGGCATGTTGAAATCACTTGAGATTCAGAAATGAAAGGTACTATATAAATATAACATTTAATGCTATTATGATTACAATTCAGGGAGTTCTGATACAACCTCATAACCACTTTACAGGATTTATTGGCCAAGGAAATTACCTGGGTAAAATATAAAATCATTTCAATATTTCCAATACTGAGCTTATTCAAAAACTTTCTTTGAGTCTATGTACACAAAAGAAATAGGCAGTAGGGATAATTATATTGTAGGAGATTAATCTCAATTTCGAGATTAAAAAACTATGGTCAAAACCATACAAAACAGAATAAGAAACTGAAATATCATACTCAGATGACAGCAAGCTGATCAGTCATTCCTTCCACCCCACAAGATCAAGCAGACAGACTCCTCTGCTTCCTAGATTTTCTTCAATTGAAAAGATCTATTCATTGCTGAAAAGCTCTTGTGTTAAAACAATCTTTGCAGTTCTTTTTTATTTGCCACTAGATTGATTACCTTTAATTAACCCACTGCCTTATCAGAAAGGTGTGAAATTGCTCTTTGCTCTTCTCAGCTTCTGGCAGGTTATTGAGCAGCGTTCTGTCTGCTTTGCTCTGCAGATCAAACTGAAAATACCTATCACTAAAACTCTCCCTTTCTGTCTAAACACCCCAAACAGCTGACAACATTCATTTCCCCTTCATGAGATCTCCCATCTCAGATTTTTTTTTTTAATTCAACTCTACTTTTGTTTGGAGTTAAACAGTTAACCTGTCCTTCCCCCAAATTAAACAGCAGTCTTTAAAGAAGGAGTTCCCGCCTAATGGTGAATATCTGAGTCTTTTAGCTGTCAAAGAAAATGTTATAACTCATATTTATATTTTTTACAATTTAGAAAGAAACAAAACTTTACTAATATTTTGTAGATGGATTGGCCCTGACATCTGCATTTTGTCTGTGTATGAAATTGTCAGTATTTATTTACAATTTGGAAAATATACAGAGGCAGGCAGAGGCTTCATATAAGGAAAAGGAATGAAAAATGGCACTCTTATTCATGTATTGCTTTTAGAATATTGTTAGGTATTACATATTATAGTTAACCGTCTAAGTGAGTACATGAATGAGCTTACTGGATCTATAAAATATTTAATAACAAAATAGAAAGTGACCAATAAAATTGTGTTTTTCTTTGTTTAATATTTTGCCATTTGGAGATTTATTATTTATCTCATGTGAAAGTACTTAAAACAGTTGCTGAACTTGAAAGATACAGTCTGAAGCATGAATTCCATTCAACTTCTACCTCCAGGGAGACAGAACACTTGTACATTTTCCTTTTTTTCTGGTAAGTATAACTAAAAACCATGGAATTATATACACAATAAACATAAGAAGACTCTGAAAAGTTAAGAGAAGAAGGCAGACTAGCTGGGGATCTGAGGGCTCAAGGAACAACATATTGTGAGTTCTGTGGATTTTCTTTTTGCCTAATAAATGCCAGATGTGGAGCCAAAGAAGCCAGCAACCCAGAAACATGAGTAGGTGAAGAAAAAATAAATTTTAAAAAAAGGCCTAAGAATGAAAGAAAAGGCCAGTCTAGCAAGACAGAGAAGTTTTAGACAATGACCATGCCATTCCAGGCATACACCGCAGAAAAAAATTGTGGTCCCTCTCACTCTCATGCCTGCAAAAGCCAAAGTCTGGGTGAATCTAGTCTTCTATACTTGTTAGGCTGTAATATGGCACCTCAACCTGCCAGAGTGGTGTCAGCAGAGGCCAAATGGTGAATAAGGGCCTTCACCACTACTCAGCAGTAATGAGGCCACCTTGAAATTGGTGTCACTGGAGGTCATTTAAGGAAGAGTAAAGAGGTACTCCTACTTCTCCCAGCCAGGTTGGTGTCAACAGAGGCCTACAGAAGAACTGGAACTCTCACTCCCACCAAGGCACTACCCACGCCTGGCATTCACCTCCCCTTTTTCTCTGTTGGAGTGTTGTCAGAGAAAGCCATCTTAAAAACAAATAAAGGGTTTTTTGTTTATGAGAATCAGACTCATATCATGTAATACCTTAAATGTCCAGGTTTCAATCAAAACTCACTCATCATATTGAGAATCAAGAAAACCACAATTTGAATGAAAAGGACAGTTGACAGAATCCAACACCAAAGTGGCAAAGATCTCAGTATTATTTGACAAATATTTAAAAGCATCCATTTAATAAATACTTTGATGATATTTTACAGACTTGCTTGGAGAAAACCCACAAAGTCTCAGAAAAGAAGCAGAACATATAAAGACAAAAAATATAAAGAGGAACAGAAAAATATAATGAGGAAAATGAATAACTTATTGGATGGGCTAAACAGTAGAAGAGAGTGGTCAGAGAAAAGAGTCAATGAACTTGAAGACAGAATAATAGACAGTATCCAATATGAATTGTCTTCCATTTGTGGAGGGGAAAGCCTATACCTGCTAGATAATATTCCTAAGGCTAATTATAATGTTAGTTTTTAAACTAACTAACTGTTTTTAAAATGTTTTATATATATATGTGTGTGTGTGTGTGTGTACAGAGAGAGTGAGAGAGGAAAAGTGTAGGACAATACCAAATCTGCCACTGACTAAAAATGTCTGATTATACAAGGCTTAGGGATTTGATATCTAATAACACGTTTGCTACCTCATAACACATTTAACACAGTTATACCTTTCATAATATTAATGATCATCCAGTGAATCTCCTACCAAATCAGTTGACATAATTGTGTTAATTCACTATTCTAGTCTAAAGGACCCAGTGATGACACAAGACAAGGTGCCTGCCCCAAGAATAGTAAGCAGCAATGTGTTTTCTCCTAAAAGAATTTGAAAATTGTGTAAACACAGAGGGGAGAGGGTGGGAAGGGAAAGATAGAAAATAGACTACAGAGGAGATTGGTAAAAGAGAGAGGGGATGGAGAGAGAAGAAAGAACAGCGAGGTCTATCATTAAACATACTTTAATCACTGAAAGAGGGGAGTTGACCAAGATGTTGACACAAAAGTCTCCTCCCATGGACTCACTAAATACACAACTGCAAATGGACTAGTTCCCTTTGAAAGTAATCCAGAAATGAGCTCAGTGACTTCTACACATCAGGCAAATGAGAAAATACCCAGAACAGAGTGGGTAGCAAAGGCTGAGATGCACTCTGGCTCTAAAGTTTAGCCCCATCACAGTGCCAATTGGGAACCCCAAACTCCCAGTTTCTTCCTCAGGAGCAAAGGTTTTGAACCATACTTCTAGCATTTCCAATTTTGGCTCCCACCTGACGGATGGGCTCCCCAAAAACCTAGCTCTGAAAGCAAAGGGGCTTTCATCCATGAGACTCACCAGACTTCATACAAAGAAGCAGTTCTTAATAAGCATGTGAATGTGAGCAATCACTTTTGCTCTCCCCAAAGGGCTCAGAACAGAGGCAGCAGACAAAAACACCTATTGCCCAGTCTTTCCTTGAAAGGACTTAACTGCATACTTTATGAATTGCTGCCTGAAGGTCTAGCTTCTAAAATTAGCACACATCTAGAGGCTGGCTGTGATCTCCCTGGAAAGTGCAGAATCTAGCAGACACTTTCTCCACATTCTTCCTCTCTGTCACACCAAGAAGAAATACCAAGTCACCAGTATCTCCATGGAACTGTTGATACACAGGTCTGGAGCCCAGCTTTTGTGGCTGCTGCCTGAGGGACAGGCCTGGATTGCCTGATTCTAGTAACCCACAGGGCTTACATTCACAAGTCTCACCAGACTGTAGCAAACAAAGAAGCAGTTTTTAAACAGATGTAGGAGCATCCTTCCACCGCCCCATACTATATACCAGGCCCAGAACAAAGGAAGCAGGCAAGATGGCTGTCTCCTAGTTTTCCCTGAAAGGTGCTTAACTATATACTTTCCCAGCTGCTGCCTGAAAGTCTAGCTTCTAATCCACCTGAATCTATTGATATATGATAACTGTGATCCTCCCCTTTGAAACACTGCCAGGTCTTGGCACACCCTCAACTACTGGAAACTGAGCAATTACAAAGGTGTGAGATACAACCAGAAGCTCTGGTAGAGCTGATTGAAGAGGATCATTTCCCACATGAGACCACTGTGTCAATACTGGGAGAGGTGGTGTTTTTATCTAATGCACAGAAACAACAAAGATCATAAAAGACTACAGTGGACAATTATACACTAACAAATTGGAGAACCCAGAATATATATATTCTTAGAAACATACAATGTAGGAAACTGAGTCATGAAGAAATAGAATATCTGTACAGATCAATTAATAGCAAAAAGATTTAATCAGTAATCAAAAAACCTCATAACAAAGAAAAGCCTAGAACTAGACAGCTTTACTGGTGAATTCTACCAAACATTTAAAAAGAATAAATGTCAATACTTATCAAACTCTTCAAAAAAAATTGAAGAGGAAGGAAAACTTTCAAACTTATTTTACCAGGCCAGCATCACCCCAATATAAAAGCCAGACAAGGACACTGAAAGAAAAGAAAATTACAGGCCAATAGCCCTGATAAACATAGATGCAAAAATCCTCAACAAAATGCTAACAAACTGAATTCAAGAGTATAATTAAAGGATCATAAACCATGACCAGTTCAAATTTATTCCAGGGATGCAAGGGTGGTCCAACATCCACAAATCAATAAATGTGATATAGACAATAGCAGAATGAAGGATAAAAATAATGTGATCATCTCAACAGATGCAGAAAAAGCATTTGATAAAATGCAAAATCCATGATAAAAACTTATAACAAACTGGGAATAGAGGAGCATACCTCAATATAGTAAAAGCCATATACAGAAACCTACAGCCAATATCATACTCAATGGTGAAAAGCTGAGAACTTTCATTCTAATATTGGGGAAAGGATGAGGATGCTCATTCTTGCCATTTTTATTCAGTATAGTATGAAAGTCTTAGGCAGAACATTTAGGCAAGAAAAAGAAATAAAAGGTATCCACATCAGAAAGAAAGAAGTAAAACTGTCTCTACTTGGAGGTAGCATGTTCTTACATAGAGAAAACTCTAAAGAATTCACCAAACACTCTTAAAACTAGTAAACAAGTGCAGTAAAGTTGCAGAATACAAAATCAATATACAAAAATTAGTTGTTATTCTATACACTAATAGTGACCTATCAGAAAGAGAAATTAAGAAAATAATACCATTACAATAGCATCAAAGAGAATAAAATGCTTAGGTATAACTCTAACCAAGGAGGTGAAACATCTGTATACTATAACATTGATGAAAAAATTATAGATGATGCAAATAAATGGAAAGATATTCCATGCTCATGCATTGGAAGAATTAGTATTGTTAAAAGATCCATACTACCCAAAGTTATCTACAGATTCAATGAAATACCTATCAAAATTTCAATAGCATTTTTTAACAGAAATAGAAAAAACAATCCTAAAATTTCTGTGAAACCACAAAAGACCCCTGAATAGCCAAAACAATCTTGAGAAAGGAGAACAAAGCTAGAGGCATTACACATACTGATTTCAAACTATATTATAAAGTCATAGTAATCAGAACAGTATGATATTGGCATAAAAACAGACACATAGATTAATGGAACAGAATTGAGAGACCAGAAATAAACCCATGCATATATGAGCAACTGATTTTTGACAAAGGAGCCAAAAATATACAATGGAGAAAAGGTAACTTTTTCAATAAATGGTGTTGAGAATACTGGACAGCTACATGCAAAAGAATGAAACTGGACACTTTCCTTACACCATGCACAAAAATCAGCTCAAAATGGATTAAAAACTTGAAAATAAGACCTGAAACTGCAAGTCCTAGAAGAAAACATAGGGTTTAAGCTCCTTGATTGGTCTGGCAATGATTTTTTTTTTTGGATATGACTCCAAAAGCAAAAGACAATAAAAGTAAAAATAAACAAGTGGGACAACATCAAGCTAAAAAGTGTCTGCATAACAAAAGAAACCATCGACAAAATGAAAAGACAAGCTATGTTTGAAATGGGGGGAAATATTTTCAAACCACGTATTCAATAAGGAATTAATATCCAAAATATACAAGGAATTCTTATAACTCAATAGAAGTAAAAAAAAATAACACAATTAGAAAATGGACAAATGACTTTAAGAGATTTTTCTGGAGAAGAGATGCAAATAGTCAACAGGTACACACAGGTACAAGATCATTAGTGATCTTGATGATCACTAAACATCAAGAAATGCAAATAGAAACCACATTGAGATATATCCTCACACTTGTTAGGATGTCCATTATCAAAAAGATAAGAGATAAAAAATGCTGGCAAGGATGTTTAGGAAAGGGAATCCTTGTACACTGTTGGTGGGAATGTAAATTAGTATAGGCACAATGGAAAACAGAATGGAGGTTCCTCAAAAAATTAAAAATAAAACTACCATTTGATCTGCAATTCCACTACTGGGTATATATCCAAAGGAAGTGAAATCAGTATCTCAAAGAGATATCTTTTCTCTCATGTTCATTGCAGTATTATTCACAATAACCAAGGTATGGAAACAACCTATGTGTTGAGAAATGAATAAAGAAAATGTGTTATACATGTACAATGGAATATTATACAGCCTTTAGAAAGAAGGAAGCCCTGTCATTTGCAACAAGAGGATGAAATGTGAAATAACTCAGAGAGAGAAAGAAAAATACTATATCACTTATATTTGCAATTTTTTTTTTAAGTTGAACTTATAGAAACAGCAAAAATTGGTTGTCAGGTTCTAGGGGATGGGGAAATTAGGGAGAGGTTGGTAATAGGGTAGAAACTTTTGGTTACAGTTGTTTAAGGTGTGAGGATAATGCATAATATGGTGATTACAGTTGATAACACTGTACTATATAATTGAAATTGGCTAAGAAGATAGAGCTTATTTGTTCTCACCAAAAAGGAAGAAATGTTAAATATGTGAAGTGATGGATGTGTTAACTCAATTTTACTTCAATAAAGCTGAAAATAACATACTTTAATCCTCATATTACAAATTACTTTTATATCTAATGTTGCTGTGCCTTTAAATTTTTTTTTTTTTTTTTTTTTTTTTTTTTTTTTGGTGCTACGCGGGCCTCTCACTGTTGTGGCCCCTCCCGTTGTGGAGCACAGGCTCCGGACGCACAAGCCCAGCGGCCACGGCTCATGGGCCCAGCCGCTCCGCGGCATGTGGGATCCTCCAGGACCGGGGTACGAACCCGCATCCCCTGCATCAGCAGGCGGACTCTCAACCACTGCGCCACCAAGGAAGCCCTAAAATTTTTTTATAAGAGCAAAGTATTCATAGCCTTTTTGAAATCAAATAAAATTGTTTCTCTATGAATATGTTTTATTTTTGTGTCCAACTCTTCTAGTATACTTTGTGTTATTTTACATCCCTAAAATATTTGTACATTTATTGGTTTTCATAAATATGTTCCCAAATTGCTTTGTGTTACTAACAGTTCATGCTAGTGGGTACAGCCTATGAGGGACAAGCAAAATGATGAATGATAACTTTTCAGCTGCTAAAAGGATGCTAATAGCAAGAAGAAATTTTTACAACTTAAAATTATCCTCCTAGTAAAATTATAAAAACACATTATCTATATTTTAAGCAATACTTGAGGTTACTTTTCCTCAAGGAAAGAAACACTATCATTTTTTGTTAATTATGTTAAGAATTAATGGACTCATAAAATTTTTTACCTGTTAGGAAAAATTTGGAACTGATTACAGAGATAGAATGAGAGTTAATATATAGTTTTAAAAGGGCAATAAAATTACAAAATTACTTATATAATTTATGGCTAAGAAGATGAAAAAGGAGTAGACAGGTAAGAGAACAAGAAAATGAAAAAGGAGTAGGAAACAACTTGATTTCAGTTTCTAAAATAATTAAGGATGCATTTAAGTATAGTGAAATATGTCATTTGAAAGTGTTGTTTGTTGTTTTCTATTGGGTTTTGACCTAAAATCTGTCCACTTTTAGCTACAATACAGAATAGCACTAAATTTCTCCAATTGTATGAGCTTCAACTACCAATACAATTCTGAAATAGATCTGAATTTCAGCTTTAAGCAATCTGCTTGCTTGTTTGATTGTACTTTTCATTATACTTTTCCCAGCCAAGACTTCTCTTTTAAGTTACAAAACATTCTGGTGGTTTTTATTCACAGTTTACATGATTGGTTTTAAAGTGTTGCTTCAAGAATGATAGTTTCATGTAGTTGTTGCTAGAAATTGTCTTGCATAAGAGATGTCAATTTTTAGCCTGATTCACATTTCCACAATAAGTTAAAAATAAATATTTTAAGCATTTACTTACATTCCTTCATTTTATGTTGAGGGACACTAATGTTGATTACTGCATTGGTTATGTGTGGGGTAGTGTTATTATATTGTTCACTATCAGGTTCATTGTGGAGATATCAACATTATATCAGTCATAGTCTTTTTCCTTTCAGATGGTATAGAATTAAATTATTTTGCACATTTCACTAGTTTCTATTATCTCAAACTTTTTCTTTTTTAACCAGCTCTGTTTCCCATTAAACATATCAACATCACAACAACTTGATATGATGCACTGAGAAAGGCACATCATTTTTGTGGTATTCTTGTCCAAAATGCATAATCTCATTCCAATGATCAGAAAATAGTGACAACTCCACATTGAGGGACATTCTACAACATAACTGATTTACTCTTCAAAAGCATCTATCACAGTAAGGAAAAACAAGGAAAGGCTGTGAAACTATTACATATTGGAGGAAACTGAAGATAAATAACTAAAGAAGTCCTCAAGTTCATTCTTTACGTCTGCATCTTTATTGCTGTCCTGCCCCTAGGTTCTTCAGAACCTTTTTTTTTTTTTAGATTCCATATATATGTGTTAGCATACAGTATTTGATTTTCTCTTTCTGACTGACTTCACTCTGTATGACAGACTCTAGGTCCATCCACCTCACTACAAATAACTCAATTTCGTTTCTTTTTATGGCTGAGTAATATTCCATTATATATATGTGCCACATTTTCTTTATCCATTCATCTGTCGATGGACACTTAGGTTGCTTCCATACCCTGGCTATTATAAAAAGAGCTGCAGTGAACATTGTGGTATATGACTCTTTTTGAATTATGGTTTTCTCAGGGTATATGCCCAGTAGTGGGATTGCTGGGTCCTATGGTAGTTCTAGTTTTAGTTTTTTAAGGAACCTCCATACTGTTCTCCATAGTGGCTGTATCAATTTACATTCCCACCCACAGTGCAAGAGGGTTCCCTTTTCTCCACACCCTCTCCAGCATTTATTGCTTGTAGATTTTTTGATGATTGCCATTCTGACTGGTGTGAATTGTTACCTCATTGTAGTTTGGATTTTCATTTCTCTGATGATTAGGACATCACATCTTCTTTATCCACTCATCTCTTGATGGACACTTAGGTTGCTTCCATATCTTGGCTATTGTAAATAATGCTGCCCTGAACATTGGGGTGCATGTATCTTTTCAAATTAATGTTTTCATTTTTTTCATGTAAAAACCCAGGAATGGAATTGCTGGGTCATCTGGCAGTTCTATTTTTAGTTTTTTGAGAAACTGCCATACTGTTTTTCATAGTGACTGTACCAATTCACATTCCCACCAACAGTGTACAAGGGTTCCCTTTTCTCCACATCTTCGCCAACATGTGTTATATGTGGAATTTTTGATGATAGCCATTCTAACAGGTATGAGATCGTATCTCATTGTGATTTTAATTTACATTTCTCTGATGATTAATGATGTTGAACATCTTTTCATGTTCCTGATGGCCATCTATATGTGTTCTTTAGAAAAATGTCTATTCAGGTCTTCTGCCCATTTTTTTAATCATGTAGTTGTGATGTTGAATTGTATGAGCTGTTTATACACTTTGGATATTAACCCCTATTGATCATATCATTTGCAAATATTTTCTCCCATTCAGTAGATTGTCTTTTTGTTTTGTTTATGGTTTCCTTGCTGAGCAACAGCTTTTAAGTTTAATTAGTTCCCTTTTATTTATTTTTGTTTTTATTTCCTTTGCTTTAGAAGACAGATCCAAACAAATATTGCTATGATTTATGTCAGAGTGTTCCACCTATGTTTTCTTCCAGGAGTTTCATGGTTTCTGGTCTTACATTTAGATATTTAATCCATTTTGAGTTTCTTTTTATATATGATATGAGAAAATGTCCTAATTTCATTCTTTTACATGTAGCTGTCCAGATTTTCCAGCACCATTTATTAAAGAGACTGTCTTTTCTCCATTGGATATTCTTGCCTCCTTAGTCATAAATTAATTGGCCATAAGTTCATGGGTTCATTTCTGAGCTCTCTATTCTGTTTCATTGGCTATGTGTCTGTTTTTATGCCAGTACCATACTGTTTTGATTATTGTAACTTTGTATTATAGTCTGAAGTCAGGGTGCATGATACCTCTGGCTCTGTTCTTCTTTCTTAAGGTTGTTTTGACTCTTCACAGTCTTTTATGTTTTCATATAAATGAAAAAAATTTTTTTTTTAGTTCTGTGAAAAATTCCCTTAGTATTTTAGTAGGGATTGCACTAAATCTGTACATTGCTTTGGGTAGTATGGTTGTTTTAACAATAGTAATTCTTCCAATCCATTAACATGGTATATCTTTCCATCTATTTGTGTCATCTTCTATTTCTTTCATTAACATCTTATAGTTTTCCAAGTACAGGTCTTTTACCTCTTTAGGTAGGTTTATTCCTAAGTATTTTATTCCCTTTGATGTGATTGTAGATGGGATTGTTTCCTTAATTTCTCTTTCTGAGACTATTTTATACTGTTT
This sequence comes from Phocoena phocoena, assembly GCF_963924675.1. Taxonomy (NCBI): domain Eukaryota; kingdom Metazoa; phylum Chordata; class Mammalia; order Artiodactyla; family Phocoenidae; genus Phocoena; species Phocoena phocoena. The sequence goes on along the minus strand of NC_089229.1, from coordinate 43,798,456 downwards.
TAATAGTGAGCACTGTTCCCTCTAAAACTGGGTGAGTGGTATATGAAGTTGATACCCGCAAACATATGAGCTCCTTTAAAATAGGTGATGGATACAATTTACTAAACACCAATCTCTACATTGAGCAAGTTATACATTGAGCAAGAACTTTTCTGGAGATTTGGGCATTGGTCATGTCTGAACAGTAGTGCTAGTCACCAGTAATAGTTCCAGTTTATGTTTATTCTATCTGCTAGATTAGGTAAAGAAAAATCCATTTCTCAGAAGACTGTACATTAGACCAAATTGAAGTCTATTCATGTGGTCACACAACCTTAATATTTAATATTCTCACAATAACAGCTTGCCAGCTTATCTTTCTCTCCTTTCCTAAATATTTTTTTCTACCTTAGGCAGAAAACAAAACAAATGTCCCTTAGTATTATCTTTAACTACCCAAAGTTGACAGGATACTTTATCAAATAAAATAAGTGAAAGTATTACACTTTTATTTGTCATTTGAATGATTTCTCTTTCTTCTTCTCCCACCAAATCACCACCTGTTCAGGTGAAAAATAGGACACCAATTGATTTGTTTATTCCGGAACATTAGCTATCGAGAATCAGCTTAATCCAAAGGTTCCCAAATGCTGCTGCACTTAGAACTACCTGGGGATTTTGTAAAACCCTGATGCCCAGGTTGCACCACATTACAGCTAAATTAGAATGACTGAGGGCAAGAACCAGGCATTAATACTTTAGAGAAACATTTCAAACAAAACAATGAAAGTCTTTCTGTTGTAAAAGAGTTAAAAATTCTGAATAGAATGAAACAATCTTTAAAAGATTTTGCTAAGCTTACAATATATTAAGGCAAATCCCAGAAGGAACCCACAAAGCAAGTAATATACAAAAAATGCTCAAACTCATTAATAATGAGGAAAATACAAATTAAAACAATAATTACCTAAAGTTTCACACCTGTTAAATTGGCAACAATTTTAAAAATAGCAAGAACTAATGGTAAGATGTGGGGTGAAGGGAACTCTCATTCACGCTGGCAGATTTGTAAATTGGCACAGCCCTTCTGGAGAGCAATTTCATACTCTCTAGTGAAGTGGAAGATGCACATGTATTATAACTCAGCAATTACATTTCCCCAAGAAATGGCCACATGTGCCCAGGGAGACGTTCAAGAATGTTTATGGTAGCATTGTTTTATAATATTGAAAAATTGAAAACAATCTGAATATTCATCTAGGAGAATAAATCAAGAAGTTGTTTTATTCACACAGCACTGCAATATATACACACTAAAATGAACAAGAGCCTCTTGTAATAATATGGATAATTTATTTTAAAATATTGACTAAGAAAGCAAGTTCCAGATGATCATAAAGTATAATATCTTTAATATAATTTTAATGCATGCAGAATAAATTACATGTTGTTTGAAGACAACTCCATATGAAAAAATATATAAAACTTTGCATGAGTATTTAAATGCCAAATGTGGAATTAAGGTTATCTGTAAGCAGGAACATTGGAGATGAGGTCTGAGAGGAATAAATTGGAGACTTCAATTCTATTTTATTTCTTAAACTTAGTAATAGACACACAAGTGCAAATTATATTATTACATATATTTTCTGGTGTCAGAAATAATTTACTAAACAATAAATTGCTTTTTGTACACTTACTGAAAATTTCGTGCTTCAATTTTGTACTTGTAGTTTTCAACTGGGAGTCTCCTAGCCTAAGTGGACGATAATTTCTGAACCCCTGTCTTTTAACATTATTTGTAACCTGTAGTTATGACTGCCTAAAAGAAAGTTTTAATGCACACATTTTGCGTCAGAATTGCTGACAGTGAAATCCTTTAACCTAAAATTGTTTTTCAAATTGAGTAAGTAAAGATTAATGTTTTTAGACTGTTGCTATTTGCTTTGCTCCATACCTCATCTAAAAGTTTGCAGATACTGTTTCTCTTACCACTGCTAAAGAGAGAGACACCCGCCTGAGAATTAAAGAATTTCTCAGTTGTAGGTACTCACACAAACAGTGAATTAGTTATCATATAGTATCTGCCTGGAAGGTTTCTGACTGACACTCCAGGGGGCCCACAGGGTTTCTCAAGACCTGCCACTCTCAAAGTTATCACCCCAGGTGATTCTGCCTTAAGTGTTTTAATCCTGGCTTTCAATTCCAGTCTACCTTATCAGTTGGACATCCCTTATAATTGTTCTCTGTTCTGTTTCTGTTAATGATTTATTCACCCCCATAGTTTTAACTAAAATGGTAAAATTAACCGTGACTGTTAATGCGTTTCTTTACACACTACTCCCTTTGTTAGTATAGGTACCACCTGGCATACTCCACTGAGGGGTGGAGGGGAAATCTTTCTCTTATTTCCAACTCCCAAAACGTTTAATTTCAAGGATCATCTGGAAAAGCACTATGATAATCTAATGTACTCTTGCTTCCCTTTGACATTGTAATGTCATTATAAAAATCCTCTGTACTGTTAGGTAGGCCAATGCCATGTCTGCCATAAATATAGGTAGTTGTTCCAATGATAATGGAGTTTGAAAAATGACACTAAGTGGCATAGTAAAAAGCATCCAATCTCCTCTAATATTGCTGCATAGAAAAGGCTACAAAGGACAAGAGACAAAAGCCTATTATAACTGAAGAGGCGTGTTTCCCTATCACTCAGGATCCTGCAACCTGCTACTAATGATACTATATTATAGAGTAAGAATTCCATATGGTCCTTCAAGACACTTTCTTTGTTATGCTCTTAAGGTTTCTAACCTCCTATTAAGTCCTAATTGCTCTAAAAAATCTTATATACCACCTGACACCAAGTATAGGTGAGAAGTCTAGCTATATCCATGAATCTTTACTAACAAATATGGTAAAACAAATTTTGCAAGTTAAGTTTTTTAGCTGAATTATTTTCTTAGTGGTCCCATATTTTAGGCCTACTTTAATCATCATAATTTACAAGTTTCTCATTTACATATAATTATTCTCTGAACTTTCTCAAAAGTAAACAAAACAAACAAAACAAAAACCACTTTTAATTGATATATATGACTGTTATTAGTCAGAATTTTTATTTTTATTACCAAAAAAGAAAAAAAACAGTAGTAGAAAGAAGTTGTTAAAATTACAGATATTTCACAGAATTTTTCAGTCTGAGAAAGTAAATTCTAGACTGAGATTCTAGAAATGACTTTCTAACCCACACTGTAGAACTAGCTCTTTCAAAGAGCTGTTTCCTCTGTCATGACAGAAAGCTACAAATCAGGAAGCCATTCCACTCCTGCCGTTTCAGGTCTTTGTAAAAATTGGCATCAGCACAAGATATATGTGGTACCCTAGTTCTTTTTCCATTTATCTAATCAGAATTTCCCTTGGATGCATGTAATTGGTGGAATCTAAAATTCATATCTGAGCCTTAGTAGAGATAAAGGGAAATGATTTTTTTAAGTGTGGGGGAGTGGTTTGGGGGAGATTCTGTATTGGAAAGGCAAGTAAAATAGGGCCAAGTAAAATGTAAAGAGAGGGACCAGATTATATAGGTAACTACAGTCTTTCCGATTAGATGGTCATCAAAACAGATCACCACCACAATTCCCACCTTTGACTGTTCAATATCAAAACAGCAGTAACAGTACCTTTGAATGTAATATTGATACATTACAACTGCCCACACGTAAATAAAAATATTTTCATCCATTCCTCAAAAGGCAAGGTCCCAGTTTCATCAATCACTGAATACAGTTTCGAGTCTAGGGTTTCTAATTAATGGCCTTTCCTCTGTAATTTATTCACAGACCTATCTCAATAATCTCTAAACTGTGTATTTAAGAATAAATTTAACCCCAACCAGTACATCCTATATAAATAAAAAGTGGAAGAGTATGTTGAAAAAAATTAGCTAATATAACTAATCCATGGGTTATTTCTATGACTTTCATTTCTTCAACTTTTCACAAGGTCAAAATTACTGTTTATACTAGCTTTTCTTGTTTTCTGGTTTAATATTCCCTTTGCTTTCAGTCAGCATTTCAGTTGACAAGGACTATTTAATTGGTTGGATGTCTAAACTTCCCTAAAATTTATGAACTTTTTTTTTTTTTTTTTTGTGGTACGCGGGCCTCTCACTGCTGTGGCCTCTCCCGCTGCGGAACACAGGCCCCGGACGCGCAGGCTCAGCGGCCATGGCTCACAGGCCCAGCCGCTCCGCGGCATGTGGGATCTTCCCAGACCGGGGCACGAACCCGTGTCCCCTGCATCGGCAGGCGGACTCTCAACCACTGCGCCACCAGGAAAGCCCTGAACATTTTTTTTAATATTACTACATTGTATTGTTGTTATCATGCATTAACTTTAACCACTACATGTGGCATTTCTTGTAGGTGCCTTAGATCTTCTATGCTTGCATCTTTTAAAAGCAACAGTATTGCTCTTTGTTAATCAGGAGCAATCATTCCAGACTTAAGGAATCTCTCTTTTCCTGTTTTTCTCAATGACATGGGAAGCCCAAATGGCCATTTTGATGGTTAATTGTATGTATCAACTTGATTGGGTTAAGAGATGCCCAGGTATCAGGTAAAGCATTATTTCTGAGTGTATCTGTGAGGGTATTTCTGGAAGAGATTATCATTTGATTCAGTAGACTGAGTAAAGAAGACATCCTTAGCAGTGTGATGGGCATCATCTAAACTTTTGAGCGCCTGAATACAACAAAAAGTGAGGGAAGGTCAAATTCTTTCTCTCTTTCTGAGCTGGGATGTTCATTTGCTTTTTGCCCTTGGATGTTGGAGCTACTGATTCCTAGGGCTTTTTGGCCTCGGACTGACTTACACCATCAGCTCCTCTGTTTCTCAGACCTTTGGCTTCGAACTGAATTGTACTACTGGCTTTCCTGATTCTCCAGCTTGCAGATGGCAGATTGTAGGATTTCTCAGCTTCCATAATCACATGGGCCAATTCCTGTAATAAATTTCTCTCTCTCTCTCAATCTCTCTCTTTCTCTCTCTCTGTATGTGCATATATATATAGTAGATAGATAGATAGTAGATAGATTGATATATATATATAAATATATATATATACACATATATATCTCTTCGATGGATTCTGTTTACCTGAAAAACCCTGGCTAATATAGCCATTTAGTAGTCACAGCTTATAAACTCAATAGAAGTATGTTTTGAATCCTCTTATGGAGAGTTTTATTTTTTCCTTATTATTGTAAGACCTCGGAAATGGTGAAACTCTAAATATCATATATAACAAAATCAATATTTTGAAAGTTGGCCAGGAATCCTGATTGGAAGATGCCACTCTAGCTTGTAATCCTTGTTCCCTTGGGTCCATGTTTCTAACTCTGGGAGAAATAGCACTACATATTGATCTTTTGTTTAGAGCCTATATACCATGGCCCAAACCCAAATTATTGCCCCCCTTATAACATCTTAACTGAGTATTCTGTGGAAACTTCCACTGTTCTTTCAGGCCAGCAGTTTTTGAGTGATGAGATATATGGTAAACCTAATAACCTTATACGCATGAGTTTATTTTCTTCCTTCTCTTTCTATAAGGATAGTTTATCAAAGAAATATTCTGTGGGATATATAAGCAAATGAGGATTCAGTAAGGATGCAAATAGTGGCAGAATGGTGGACAAGGAAGGAAAGTCCACCACCATAATCAATTCCTATACCAATAAGGGAAAATAGGGCTCCTTCCATGGTGGAAGATACTCAACATAATCAACCTGCCATTGATAGGCAGGCTGGTCCCCCCAAGGTATGGTACCATGTGAAAGGCTCTGGATTGCTGATGGTTAGCTCCAAGTGAACATCAAGTTGTAGTGATAGCCAATTCAGCCTTGGTTAAAGAAAAAAAAATATTAATGATCCCATGTATTGCTTCCATTCTTGCTACATCCAATTTGTCCATTAGCTCATTTAGCAAGAGTGTGGTAGTTGAAGAAATGTCTCACTAATATCTACAGGGAAGATCATTTTGTCATTTGATTATTGGGAGGTTTTTTGCAGTGGGTATTATTTGATGACCATTCACTTGAAACATGTGTATTCTCATTCCAGGTCTGCAGTGAAAAGTTCTTCATCCACATACATTTTTCCCTTAACTTCCTTGGCATCAATATTACAGTCTTGGTTCTTCCAAGTTCCCAGATATGTTTGTGAGCCCAGTGATGAAATGCTCATGGGATAAAGTAATAATTACACAATAAATGCTGAATCAATAACAGATAGGATGAATGAATGAATGGAGCAACAAATTCACTCAAATTATACACCAAATAGGAAGCATGCAATTCTAAATGCAACTGGTAGATCTGCCACAACTTACTATTTAACTTTAGATATGTCTTTTCATAGTAAATTAGGCTCTTCATATTAGATAAAATTATATAAGGGTATCCAGTATATATAGATACAATAAAAATAATTTGGGGAGAAAAGAGAATGTAAGCTAAATTTACACCTTTCTAATATTATATTACTAACAAAAAGTGGGTTTATCAGCATTAGGATTTATAATTTTAGAGACAAAAGTTTTTGCCATGTTACAAAGGAAAAATAATTGTTCTTAAGTTACATCAATAGCCCTAAAACCATAGTAATCAGAGACTAACTCTTCAAATGACATCATTCTTGACATTGTTAATTATATTACTGCTTTCCACTGAAGCAATGTATTTTAAATACATTTTGAAAATACTCATGATTTAATGCAGTGCACCATCTTTACTTAAAAACAACTTTTATTCTGAAGAGTGTGATTCAGAGAAGGGTACTCAGTGCCAGGGATGAATATTGTTTGAGGGGAGATTAATCATTAATAATGGCAGGTACTATTACCCAGTTAAAAGAATCCCTTACAAACTACTCATTAATTATAACTTATACAGAGTTTCCCTTTCGTAAATAGTTTCTATAGCTCTTTGTATCTCTAGAATATTATTCATGTTGCAATATATAGAATTAATTGAATTGGAAACTAATTAAAGTAAATGAAATGCTATTGTAAAGACTGACTGCTTCACTATAATCTTATTGATCATGATTGTCTTCACATTCGACATCACCATCCTTCACTCCCTTTGTCTTAGGTTCACAGTTATGTCATTTTAGTTATTTTATTTTGTTGTTTTCTGTTGTAAAACTTAATTAGCTGTGTTTTTAAGTGTGTATAACTCATTAGAAGAAGCAGTATTTGTGTTATTTTTCTGCTAACGTTAGTGATGTGTGGTAAGGCTCTAGCTGTCTGCGGTAATTGAGCATAAAGAAGCCACTATGTCAGGAAAATATTAGATCAAATTAATCAATACTGAAACACAAGGAGACTATAGCATGAAATGATTTTGACTGGCATCTAGGATAATTCATCTACATTTATTAAGTAAGCAAAATTTGCAGTAAACAATTTTCTCCCATAAATGGAAAGATTAATTTCAGTGTTAACCAAATCTCTTTCATATACAGGATGAATCATTTTTTCTTTGGTTAAGAGTGCATTAATCATTGCAGATGAGTGTCTGCTAGAGTCTAATTAGTAACCAGATAATGCTTATAATGTGTTTTCTTCAGACTCATGCAGCTTAATTTTCTACCTTGATCCTACCATGTGTGTATTTCATTGTGTAAAAGTAAATGGGGCAAACTAGATAAAAAAGCAGCTGACAACAAGAGTTAGCTATTAATATCAATGCTCAGCTAATGAAATATCACAAACTTATACACTTTATGTGTATCATCTCCCATATAAGTCTACCACACCAGATGGAAATAAATCACTCTTTCAATAAAAAGAAGAAGCTTAATACTTGAAATTCTATAAGGAACCTTTTTAGGAGTGAGATTCCAACTTATTAATTGCAGATATAAAGACACTATAATCTATGCCAGTTAATGTAAATCTCTCTGGAATTCAGGTTTTAATTAAACTGGTAAAGATTCAACCCTGCACTATTTTCACTATAGAATTTCTGATTTATTAATCACTTTCATGAGTCAGTATTCTGTTTTGCATTAGTTATATGTTCTGTAAGTAAAATCTATGCTTACTTCTGTATTCATTGTTATTTTGCATCTAGCATACATTAATAAATAAAGTAGCAAATGCCATGACTTCTTCAGGAGGATAAAACATGATGATCACCATAATTCATGAAGAACCAGGATTCTTAGTCACTTCCCTATTCTGAGATGAGTGTTCTATTCATTACAGACTTAATAAGTAATAATAGCAGAGGGCAAGAGTTCCATTTCACAAGCTTTCATTCTATTTTGAAACTAACAGGCATTACATTTCAAAACTCATGGATCGATCCTTAGATTTCAGAGTAGCATTACCTGTAATTCTGGAGAGTCATGAAATGTACTGTTTCTTATTCTCTAAGACTCCAAGTCTTGTTCTTCCTATTCTTGTTCTTACTGAGTAAAAGTATCAGCTCTACAGTTGATTTCTTCCCTCCTTAATATGCATGAAAGACTCAGAAAGAACCAGAATATCATGAAATGATTTTATCCTCTTTTATTTTTATGATAATTTCAAAATCCATGTTTATAATGCATTCTCCATTATAAAATATAGTTTTACAGACATTATTTTAATTTGTTCTCACACCTATCATTAAATGATAAGGACAGGTATTACTAATTCAATTTTAATAGAACATGAGGCTCATAGAGCAAAATTAATGAATTTGTCCTAAGCTGAATAATAGCTAGTAAGTATGAGAGTTAGAATTTCAACCCAATTCTCCAAGTTTTCCATCTAGTTCTCTTCCTTTTATAAAATACAGAGTTTGGGTTTTTCTGTTTGTTTTTGCTTTGGGTGGTCATCACAAAATAGTTTCATCAAATTATCACAGGCTTTGAGGTAGCACTCAAGTTTTTAATTAATTGCTTAATCATTTGAAATAAAGCAATGTTAAGTAACAAATAAATAAATATAACTACATGACTACATAACTTTTATGTAAATTCCATGAAATATTATCTTACGTAACTAAAATGAAACTCTGAACTTTTTTAAAATAGTGCATGTATTTTATTATTTGTTATTTTCCTAAAAGTCATCACAGTAAAATGAGAGTTATGCCTAGTTATGCCTAGTGTGTATAAGTGAGGACATTTTAGGATTTGTCTAATAAGTGAACATTGCTATCTGAATGAATAGCTCACCCATATTGGCATCTAAACTTGTGGCTTATGGGAAATCTCAGCACCCATAATTTCATAATTCATTCAATTAATTTTTGCATTGATAGATCCTTCATGTTTGTGTAATACTACATTTTCATGTGCTAAGTGCCTTGTAGGTGCTAGGAACATTGCATATAGCACAGAGACACTTCCCATTTTTCAGATACAGAAATTGAGGCTTAGAAAAATAAAGCAATTTACCAAAATTTCTACAACTAGGAATGTAAATGAACACAGATTTCTCTGACTTTAGAACTCTTAGACTTGCCCTGTATCTTACAGTGCCATCACTGAAGTCATTTATTCTCTCTCCAGCTTCTTCTGGACAGTGTAGAGCTGAAATGATGAGAAGTTAATGTGGGGATTTAAGCAACAATGCTACCCTTTCCTTCAGCTGCACGTTTTTATCCCAGGGCAATTCTGTATTATTGACACATTTCCTAAGTCTTCAAGAATATTCATGAAAAATCTTTCATGTTATAGAATGTTCTAGAAGACCAAACAATGTAGCTACTGTGATATTTTGCATACGACTTATGAATCCTTTAGGAAATTCTTAAACTTGTCCATAACCTAAGAAAAAGGTCTTAATGATGTTACGTTACAGACGGAAAAAGCTAAGGCCCAGAGAAGTTAATGAATTGATTAAAATTACTGTTACCATTGACAGAACCAGAATTCAAATTCTACTCTCTTTGATTTAGATACATATATTTTTAACCACTTTGTTTCATTGCGAGTGATCTTAATTGTAGAGTGTCAAGCCTGATGGGATATTGTTTGCATTTGAAATTTTCATTTTCAATAAAATAACTTGCTAGCACAAATGTGCTTTCTAAAACTGTTTGTAGATATGCTATAACATCTTACAGCATTGATAACAAAAGTCTGTTCCCTTCTTAAAGTTCATTTTAGGTTCATAAACAAGTAAACCATTTCAAGAATGCTCTTGGGAAATGATCACATCCTAACACACAATTAAAAATATTTCAATAAAAAAGTATATGGGTAAAAGAAGTAGAAACAAGATAAATCAATTATTTAAATTCTTTAGCAGAAACAAGTTAGATAACTACAATTTTTAAGAATGCTTCCTATTTGTCACGTAAATGAGGGAATCCCCCCTCCCATACCAGATAAGAGATCAAAGACATCTTTTAGAGGATGTCAAAGCAATTTTAGGGAAGTTTAACCAGGGAAGTTTAACCACAAAGAATTACAATGTCAAAGCCGGTAGAAGAAAAGCAAATCCTTCAGGTATGAAGTGTCACTGAGGAAATACCATACCCACTGTCAGAATTACCTTGCCTAGAAATTGTGATCAGGGCTGTCACTTGTTTATTTACAAAGCTGAGGTTCTGGTGTTCTCAACCTTCTGTCAATCACGTCAGTCAAAAGTTTTTCTCACTTAACTGAAAGGTCTTTTATCTTTCATTAGTCACCCAACCATATTCCTTGAAACTTCTTGAAGTTCATTCTATGTGATAAAGAAGTTGAGGTCATCATATTCTAGAAGAATTTCTTCTAGCATCAAATCCTATCATGCATTGCCTATACTATTTTTTCTAAGATTTTTAAAATTATTATTTTAGTTGGGACTCAACATCTGTGCTACTCAGATGAGGAAAATATGTAGCTCTATTTTCTATAACAGATATTATCTTTTTCTAAAGTCTACATTCTCGCTAAAAATTCAGGGAATAAGCAAAGTTACAGTTATAGATAAAATCTATCTTTTCATTTAAAACTGTCTCTTCCAGGTAATTTAGTATCTCTCTCTCTCTCTCTCTCTCTTTTTTCCTGAGCATTGTATGGCTCTTGTAACTGAATCCAGTGAATTAAATATTGCTTGATTAATAGACTCATAATCAAAATTATTGTATAATAGTTTCACCATTTGCCAAATCAAAACTTCTCTAGGGGCAACAAATGATGATTTTCAGTGCTAGAATAAGGAGAGTCAAAGTAGGATTAAGTTTTAGTGTCACAGAAAATGCTTTCATTTTTCAGATTGTTTTTTTTTTCCTACTTTGTATTATGGGTAAAAACTTGACACTCTCAAAAGTGTGTGTATCTCTTCCTTTACTCTAAGTGGTATAATCCCATCAAAAGCTCAATTTGTGTAGCATCTTTTCAGTTGTTTTTGTTTTAATATATTTTAATAACATGGTATATTATTCTACTTGTCTCTTTTCCTTTCTCCACGTAAAGTATGAGTTGTTGTTCATCATCTATGAATTATATAAAAAATAAAACTTCTAGATATAACCATATGCATATAAATTAAAATTTGAAGATACATGAAGAGCTTTTTAATATACTTGCCTTATAAATTCATGTATAAGAAACTTATATGTTACAGTCTATTTAGTAGGTAAACAAATGACAAATTTAAAATTACTTTTCAAAAATGCATACTTTTCGTAAGTATATCAAATGTTATAGCTGTGAATATCAATAGTCATGAAGTTTATGTAGAGAAAGAAATTAATTTCTCAGATCACTTTACTCAGGAGAAGTGATTTGATTCTCATGGGTGTTAAGATAAAATAATGTTGGTAAAGCATTTTTAGATTCACTCTGTAAGTGTGAATAAAAACTGAGGATCTCTGCAAGTGGAAAGAAAAAGGGAACATGCTGGTGGTGAAGAAAATCAGGAATTGGACTGTTCCTTCTATGCATATCATCATCTGCTACTTTTCTGTCAAGTCCCATTTTTTCATTATCTCTCATTTTTTAAGCTCTCTGATATTTGGGCTTCTCACTTGAGAAGAAATAGTTAAGAGATGGTCAGAAGATTGAAGATTTAGAAAATAATGAAATTTTTTTATGTTAGAAAGACTAAAAACTCAGAAGATTGATGTAAGTATGTAGACAATGAGGGAAACTTGAAATTTTCAAATAACTATATTTTTGTTCATTTTAAGGTGTTTGTCAATTTTCCTTCTCCTGGCTTCTTTTCTCTTCAGTGTAAGAAATTGAAAAAGTGTGTGTGTTTGTGTATACATGTGTACAATGCATGTTTTTCTCAAAGGATTACAGTTTTCCTGATATGATTAAATCCTTAAGGCATTAAATGACTTTGTATGGAAAGCAGAAACTGGCTATATAAGTATATGCTCACACAGCAAAAACATGGTCATTCTTTAAATGTGAACTTTTAGTTGAATAAAATACGAATTTTATTTTTAAAATAACAGCTAAATCTTATAAGATCTGTTTGTGTGAATTGTTAATCGAGTTATTTCCAATGAAGACAAGAAAGATACAAATGTTTGTCTATGTTCTTCTTCCCTCCTTACCGACATTGCATTAACACAGGCCATGAAGGTATTTTACATTTTGATATTTAAAATAAATAGGTACTATGCTATAAATTGACTATCTGGAAACACTTAATATCAGCTCAATTATATAGTTAATAAGTTTAAATCCTTTGCTGAATATTAGGATTAATCACCACTTTTTATATTACATTAGAGAAAATAGGTGTAGATAAGATATTCTTAAAAAGAAAAAAGTTCCTGCAGCCTGAGAAATAGCTTTTCTGTGGTCTTGGAAGTGAAAGGATTTATAGCAGGGTGGAAAGAACTGTCTCTGCCTACCTTGAATATCTTGTTTTGCTCCAACAAGTGGGCCTTTACTGTAAATTTTTTACAATGTTGACTTACATTCAATGAATTCATTAGAACATGACTTAATTTACACAGATAATATTTTTGGAAAAAAGCTGCTTGACCCAAACTGACACTAAAAATTGCAAAATTGCAAAAGAGCACTGTTATATAGTCAGTAATTTTGTGCCTTCTTGAGGCGCAATGGAATTTGTATTATTCTATTAATGTATTAGATGGCAAAGTATTGTGCTCATTACTCAGTGTCACTGTAGCTATGCCAACAGAATACAATACACATTTACATTACCAAACTAAGCACCCATCACAACAAGAAATCAATGAAAAAAAACCTAGAAATTAAAGCAATTTTCTCACTGCCCCGCCCCAAAAAAGAGAAAGACTGCAACTAACATCCAGTTCTAATTAATTAATTAGCCAACCAAGAAAAGTCATTTATCAGTAATGAGTTAATTGAATCATTTTTATCAATGGCTGAAAAAAAGTGTGTTCAGAAAAAATCAACTGTTTAAGATAGCTTTTTGAGGAGAACAATTAAAGACTTGAGGTCATTGGGAGCAATATACATAGTCAAAAAACAAGGCAAATTATTTGAGATGGTTTTTCTTAGCTCTTGATGTGTCAACAATTGTTATTAGTCCTTCTCAGTTTTTTATGCAAGGGATTGATGCTGAGTTTGGAGTGACTGAAGAATTAGCCTCCATCAACAGTCTGCATTGCAGAACTACAGTGGAGATTAGTTTCAAAGTTGAGATATCACAATTCAGTACAACCTGAGGTGAAAACTGCTAAGATGTGTTACAGTGGGTGGTGATAAAAACATGTGTAGAGCAAACAACAAGGCCCTACTCTGTAGCACAGGGAACTAAATTCAATATCCTGTGGTAAACTATAATGAAAAAGAATATGAAAAAGAATGTGTATATATATATATATATATATATATATGTATTACTAAATCACTTTGCTGTAGAGTAGAAATTAACACAATACTGTAAATCAACTATACTTCAATAAAATAAATTTTTAAAAATATGTGTAGAGCAGAAAAAGGTTTATTTGGACATAATTACAAAGCTTTTGCAAACAGATGGTTATTAATTGCATTTTTTCATCAACAGGGATTTTTTTTTTTTTTTTTTTTTTTTTTGCGGTACGTGGGCCTCCCACTGTTGTGGCCTCTCCCATTGCGGAGCACAGGCTCCGGACGCGCAGGCTCAGCGGCCATGGCTCACGGGCCCAGCCGCTCCGCGGCATGTGGGATCTTCCCAGACCGGGGCACGAACCTGTGTCCCCTGCATCGGCAGGCGGACTCTCAACCACTGCGCCACCAGGGAAGCCCATCAACAGGGATTTTGATGATAATATTTAAATCTATTATGTGTTATGGAAACAGTAATGTAAAAAGTGAATTTCATTTACTCTCAGAATTAAGCATTATTTTAATTTTTTATATGGCATGCTAACATGCCTTACTACACAGAAATTCTATGGGTTAGCTAAAAATCCTTGAGCTCAAAAAAATCACAATTTTTAGAAAAAATTTGGAAAAACCTGAAAACTAGCTTTTATTGCATAACTCATAATGTCTCTTAATGAGTCAACCTAAAATTACAAACAATGCCTATATGCAAAACTTATACTGGGGAAAAGTAATTTCAATGACAACTGATTTTTTTCTGTATCCCAAGTACTGTCAAATTGTTTTATATACTTCCTATGCTTCAACTATTAAAACAAGAAATAAGATCTCTATTGTCACACCAATTTGCAGGAGATATATTCTCTGAGTTCAAATTATAATTTTAATACTGTTTTTTTCATATCTTGATGCAAGTACAAAGGAAATTTTCATATTTCAAAATCCATTTAACTGTGCAATTGAAGGGCTTCTACCTTTCTTTATTTGGAAGTGATTCGTCTGCAGTGTAATGACATGATAAAAGGAGAGTATAAAGAGAAGAATCTAAGGCAGTTCTATGAATGCTTTTCACATGATGAATATGCTCATTATGTGGCAGTGCTAATCTATGTGAAAGACATTGTCAAAGGTGAAATACATAAAATCCCATCCAAGTCTAGTACTAACTCATAAACATTTGCAATTGTTTATGATAAATGAGAACAATAATTTTAAAAGCAAATTAAGTGAAATGTTTTCTCTCAAAAAAATTCCATTCTTCTCGTTAAAAGACACATAGTACAAAAACATTGTACTCCACTATTGGAAAATCATTTTCTGTCTCATACTGGTATGAGTACCTACCAAATCATGGCCTCCAGAGCTACATTATGTACCCACTTATCCATTACAGAAAAGTTTTTCAACTCCTGTTCTGTATCATAATTGTAGTGGTGGTTATACAATTATTTGTCAAGATTGTTGAATTTTACACCTAAAGTTCATGGAATTTTTTGTATGTAAATTATTTCCCAATAAAGTTGATTACAATGCTTGAAATGTTTTACATGTAGAGCATGATGTTTTCTTTGTAGGAGGGTTTTAAATTGCAGGTCAACTTATTTTATTGGCCTATTATCTGCTTTAATATTTTCTATGTCTCCATGTGTCAAAGCCCATAGAAATGTATGACACAAAGAATGAACCTTAATGTAGACTATGAACTTTAGTTACAAATAATGTATCAATATTTTTATTAAATTTAATAAAAGTTACACATTAATAGAAAAATATTAATAGTGGGGGAAACCGTGGAGGCAAGAAGAAAGTTCGAGAGGTTTATGGAAATTCTTTAATATCTGCTCAAATTTTTGTAAATCTAAAATTATTCTACAATAAATTATATTCAAAATTATATATATATATGAATTAGCTCATTTGTTAAACATGTTAAAAAATATTTTATTTTTCCATAAATATTCTTGAGATTTGTTCTGTGATGTAAGTAACTTAAATAGAATCCATTTGATCTGTTTGAGTCTTAAGATACATTAGGTGTGACTGAGCAGCATTTATTCTAAGGATAAATATTCCCTACTACTGAGGCAAGACCTTACTGAGCAGCTTATTGAATGCCCAGTGAATTATCTGATATTCTAGTCTGGCTGGTGGTAACAGACACTCTTCCTAGCTCTGTGTAAGTATTAGGTCCTGTTCCTTCTAATCCTTTTGTATGTTCTTTCCTTGGCTTCTGGTAGTTTCCTCTCATGTGCACATTGATCAGTTCTCTGATGACTACTCAAGGAGACCCCCAGTGGGTCTCATCTCTGTTTCCTCAACTTAGAATGTATGCCAAGCTCCAACTGGATTCCCTTCTTTCTTTGCTGCAGCCTGAAAAGTTTCTCAGATCAAAAAGCTGGTGCCATCTTCAGGGTTGCCTCATTGGTTTTCCATCCTCAGGAATCATCATCTTTCACTGTCTGATGTCCAATATCTTGAAAACCATTTCTTATTTTGTCTCACATGTCTTAGGTAAGGGTTAAATCCAGTCTCTGTTCTCTCCATGATGGTCAGATGTGGATGTATGCCTAGTGATTTTTGATTAAGTGTCTGGAATTGTGTATAAAAATTGTAACAGCTCAGGATGATGATTTTAACTCTTCCTGCAGAGCCCATACTTTTCTTTTGGAAGGTACTGGATGTAGAGGCAGCTCAAGTTGATCAAATTAAGAAATTAGTGATTTCAAAATTAGATCTTTCTGGTCTATTTTTTATTAGTGCTTACTCCTATATTATATCCTGCCTTAATTTTTAACTGAAATCCGTGGTCTCTACCAGGGCTCTTCTTGACAGTTACACAAATAGCCAATTTTTGTCTCTCCAATCTCACAAGCATGCTCAAAGCTCAGCTTAGTTTGATCTGTGTGCTGCCGGTTTTTCCTTCTCTTCTCAGCATTGAGTTCTTGCAGTATAAGAATCGTCCAATACCTTGAAAAGAAAAAGCATGAAGAATATTGATCTCATATGTATGCCTTTCCCTCCTCTTTATGATCTTGGACCTTCTAGTCCTTGTTCCTTGACTCTTTTCAATGTCTAATTGTATCTAGCTGTCATAGCTCTTCCCAGAGAGGAGATTTGTCTCATATAAACTACTCCATCACTACCAGAGGTATAAGTCTCTCTTTTATTTTTTTTTTTTTTTAGCGTTTATTGTTGTTGTCTTCTGAGTTTAATACTAATGCTATACTTATGGCCAAACCTTCATCATCAGTTATGTGGGCACATAACAGTCTGATGGCTCATATCTTTGTCTCTAGTTTTACAATTTTTCATCCTATCATTCATACACCTCAGCTTTAAATCTTTCCAACATTTTTCCTCAACTAAAATAACATTGTAAAATATATTCCATGATTGGTTCCTTGTCTTTATCTCTAACTACTTGCTTACTCCATTCAGACCAACTTTCTGTCCTATGTTCCAATAAAATGAAAAACTTTGGGTTACTTAAAGAAGCCACAATCTTTCATTCTAACTTTGCTCATACTGCCACCCTAGCCTTTGCTCATACTGCCACCTTTGCCTTCCACCCTCTATTATTTAACTTTGCTCACTTTTTATGCTTAATTCAATTTTCACCTTTTCATCATTTCTGCCAATTAACAACCAATAGGTTTACAATAGCTACTTTAAGTGCTAAGTACATTTATTGTAATATATTTAATTTCATATTTAATCAGTACTATTAAATACTGTTGATAATATTTTATACAAATTTTAATATGAAACTGTGATTTATACTTAATATTATATAATTATATAAAATGTTATTTTAATAATAAATATATAATTATTCGATTCATTTTTCTTTCTCCTTTATTTTCTCCTTGAGTAGAACAAGACAGAAATAGAGTTTTAAATTTGTGTCACCTTGTGACAGTGTATCAAAAGAGTAGATTATGATAGCTTATTTGTGGTAGCCAGCCTCCAAGATGACTCCCAATGATTACCTCCAAATATTCGCTTACTTGTTTAACCCCACCCAATTAAATTTAGGCTGGACTAAGTGGCCAGTTTCTAAAGAACAGAATGAAGCAGAAGTGATTAACATGTGACTTGGAAACTAAGTCACAAAGGGCAGTTTGATGTTGTACTCTCTCTCACATCACTTTCTCTGGGGTAAGCTAGCTCCATACTCTGCGCAACTCTGGAGAAACCCATTTGATGAACTGAAGCCATGTGGGTGAATTTGGATGTGGATTCTCCAGCCCAGTAACGCTTTCAAATGCCAATAGTCCAACTTGTCATCTTGACTGCAACCTCAGTAAAAGCCCTGAACCTGGGCTATCCAGTTAAGATGCCTAGGTCAGATTCTGGACCCCGTGAAATCATGTGAGATAATAAACTTTTTTCTGTTGTTGTTGTTTTAAACAGCTTAGTTTGGGGATAATTTATTATTACATAGCAATAGATAGGAAATATATTAGTCATATAAAGCATAATACATTTACAACATATTAACTCTTTAATACTTTCAATAACCTGTGGGAAATTATCATGCTTATTTTTTGAGGAAGAATCTGAAGCTTATGGTAGAGGGTTAAGTATGCCCATCCTAGAAGGCTTTCTCTTTATTATAGTTGCCTCCCCTATCATCTGCTAAGAGAAATTATTGCATTAGAAGAGCTCTGGCAATTGAAGGAGGGAAGAGTGTAGAGGCATGTCACAGAACATGGAAGATACCACCCTTTAAAAGTAATGGGTTGCAGCCTTTTTTATTTAATAAATTGATAATTTATTACAGAAAATCCTAGGATCTGCTTTTAAAATTCTGAAGCAATATACGGAAACATAATTTGATGGAATATGTATATCAAAACAATCAGGTTGCAACAGAATATTCTGATTTACTGTAGAATTAAAAGTGTATACAATGAGTTCTGTTTGCATACAAAGTATACCTTATTTTCATAAATATATGAAAATTAAAAATCACACTTATCAATCTCTCTAAACTTCACAAATTTTAAACACTTCATGTAAATATGAGCTAGCTTGAATCATTCACTCTCTTTTGGATAGCCATTCACTTGTAAATTGAAAGACTGTCATGTGAATACATATAAAAGAGTCATAAATCAGAGTGAAGCAGGATGTGTATGAATATGCAAATTGCACAGAAACTTGAAACTCAGAGTATTCTACTAATCCAATTACCAGGAAACTGATTACCAATCTGATTCAAGCATGTGAGGATGGTTGCTTCATTAAAGTTAATGGCTCCCTCTGGCTAGCAATGAGTGGGGTTACCAACTGTTAAATTTTGGTAGCCCAATAAAAAATGTGTTAGCAGACATCTAAACATAACAACTATTAGAACTCCATGTATGAAGAACAATCCTTTCCTATAACTAAGATTCCAAGAGAAGGGGAAGAACACATGACTCTCTCTATGGGGCAATATATAGCATCAAAATATTTTTTAGCAAAAGAAGGTAACAGGTGTGGTATAAGAAAAGCTTCAGTTCATTATATTACATAAAACTGAGAAAATTAAAACTGAGAGAGCAGAGATCCTTTTCTCTATTTTTTAGCAGTTAATCTCTAAGTTTCATGTTTCTGTAGTGGTACATTGAAAATTTTAAAAAATACAATAAAAGAATAAAAATGTATCAAATGAAATTTGGCATTTTACAGCCTCCCCAAATATTGTTTTAAAATTCATAAAGTGTTCATTCACAGCAAACATGCGCAACGGTGAAAAAGTGAAAGCATTTCCACTAAGAGCAAGAACAAGAAAAGGACGTCCATTCTCACCACTCTTATTCAACATATTTTTGGAAGTCCTAACCATGGCATTCAGAGAAGAAAAAGAAATAAAAGGAATACAAATTGGAAAAGAAGTAAAACTGTCACTGCTTGCAGATGACATGATACTATACATAGAAGATCCTAAAGATGCCACCAGAAAACTACTAGAACTAATCAATGAATTTGGTAAGGTTGCAGGATACAAAATTAATGCACAGAAATTTCTGGCATTCCTATACACTAACAACAAAAAATCTGAAAGAGAAATTAAGGAAACAATCCCATTTACCATCGCAACAAAAAGAATAAAATACCTAGGAATTAACCACCTTAGGAAGCAAAAGACTTGTACTCAGAAAACTATAAAACACTGATGAAAGAAATCAAAGATGGGACCTCACTCGTGGCACAGTGGTTAAGAATCCACCTGCCAATGCAGGGGATATGGGTTCTAGCCCTGGTCTGGGAAGATCCCACATGTTGCAGAGCAACTAAGCCTGTGCCCTGCAGCTACTGATCTTGCACTCTAGAGCCCACGAGCCACAATTATTGACCTGCGTGCCACAACTACTGAAGCCTGTGCACCTAGAGCACATGCTCCGCAACAAGAGAAGTCACCACAATGAGAAGCCCGTGCACCACAACGAAGAGTAGCCCCTGCTTGCTGCAACTAGAGAAAGCCAATGCGCAGCAACAAAGACCCAACACAGCCAAAAATAAATAAATAAATTTATTTAAAACAAAAAGATGACATAAACAAGTGGAGAAATAGACCATGTTCTTGGATTGGAAGAATCAATATTTTGAAAATGACTATACTACCCAAAGCAATCTACAGATTCAATGCAATCCCTATCAAAATACCAACAGCATTCTTCACAGAATTAGAACAAGAAATTTTACAATCTATATGGAAACAAAAAAGACCCCAAATAGCCAAAACAATCTTGGGAAAGAAAAATGGAGCTGGAAGAATCAGGTTCCCCAACTTCAAGCTACACTACAAAGCTACAGTAATCAACACAGTATGGTACTGACACATATGGTCACCTAATTTATGACAAAGGAGGCAAGAATATACAATGGAGAAAAGGCAGCCTCTTCAAGAAGTGGTGCTGGGAAAACTGGAGCGCTACATGTAAAAGAATGAAATTAGAGCACTACCTAGCACCATACACAAAAATAAACTCAAAATGGATTAAAGACCTAAATGTAAGAAGAGACACTATAAAACTCTTAACAGAAAACATAGCAAAAACACTCTTTGACAAGCCACAGCAAGATCTTTTTTGACCCACCTCCTAGAGTAATGAAAATAAAAACAAAAATAAATGGGACCTAATGAAACTTAAAAGCTCTTGCACAGCAAAGGAAACCATAAACAAGACGAAAAGACAACCCTCAGCATGGGAGAAAATATTTGCAAATGCAGCAATGGACAAAGGTTTAATCTCCAAAATATACAATCAGCTCATGGAACTCAATATCAAAAAAACAAGCAACCCAATTAAAAAATGGGTGGAACAAATGAATACATGTAAAAATTCACAAAACCTGAATAAAGTCTGTAGATTATGCCAATGTCAACTTTTTGGTTTTGATATTATACTAGAATTATATCAGATGTTGCCATTGAGGAAGCTTCGTGAAGGGTACAAGGGACCTCTCTGTATTATTTTGGTGAATTCTTGTGAATCTGTAGTTATTTAAAAACAAAAAGTTAAAAAAAAATGGGTGGAAGACTTAAATAGACACTTCACCAAAGAAGACATACAGATGGCCAAGAGGAACATGAAAAAATGCTCAACATCACTAATTATTAGAGAAATGCAAATAGGTGGGTCAGAATGGCCATCATCAAAAAATCTACAAACAATAAATGCTGGAGAGGGTGTGGAGAAAAGGGAACACTTTTGCACTGTTGGTAGGAATGTAAATTGATACATCCACTATGGAGAACAATATGGAGGTTCCTTATAAAACTAAAAATAGAACTACCATATGACCCAGCAATCCCACTACTGGGCATATACCCTGAGAAAACCATAATTCAAATATGCACATGTACCCAAATGTTCCTTGCAGCACTATTTACAATAGCCAGGACATGGAAACAATCTAAATGTCCAATGATAGATGAATGGATAAAGAAGATGTGGTACATATATGCAATGGAATATTACTCAGCCATAAAAAGGAACGAAATTGGGTCATTTGTAGAGATGTGGATGGACCTAGAGTCTGTAATACAGAGTGAAGTAAGCCAGAACGAGAAAAACAAATATTATATATTAACACAAATATGTGGAATCTAGAAAAATGGTACAGATGAACCTAAAGGGCAGGAATAGAGACATAGATGTAGAGAATGGACATGTGGACATGGAGGGGAAGGGGAGGGTGGGACAAATTGGGAGATTAGGTTTGACATGAATACACTACCATGCGTAAAATAGATAGCTAGTGGGAATCTGCTGTATAGCACAGGGAGCTCAGCTCGGTGCCCTGTGATGACCTAGATGGGTGGGATGGGTTGGATGGGAGGGAGGTCCAAGAGGGAGGGGATATATGTATACATATAGCTGATTCACTTTATTGTACAGCAGAAACTAACACAACATTGTAAAGCAATTTTACTCCAATAAAAGAAAAAATAAACACTTTAGAAAACATTAACAAAATGTGTATGTCTTACAAAGTACCATTTCATAAAATAATCCTGCTTGTAGAGAAGTTCCTGAGTTTGGTGAATTAATAAAATCTGTGTCCATCAAGTTTATTTCAGAAATTGATTTGTTTCACTGAGAGTTCTACTTTCCCTTAATTAACAGTGTCACCTGAAGTACAGGGACCAAGCTTTAATTAATGTGATGGGGATCGCGTATTTTAAAAACTCATGGATAAAACTAGCTTTATTCCTGATACCAGGCATCATTTTAGTTCCTCCATTAGGTTCATAAAAAATAGCAGAGAAACACATAGCCTTCCAGGACAATAGCTCAGAGTTTTGTGTCTCTCCTGGGATATGTAAAGCCAGAACCAAGACTTAAAGTAGCCCTGGGATGTTTCCTTCTGTGTAACTGCTTTAGAGCCTTAGCTTCTAAAACTGTAAAAGAACTAGCATGGCAGAAGATGAGGAATCAGTTTCAACTGTATAAAATGTAATGTATTTGCTTGAAACAGTTTTTTTTTAATTTCTATTAAAATTAGCATTTGTTGACTTGAACAGCCAAGATGAAGAAAACAATAATTTTATACTCTGGTGCGCAAAGCATTTAGAGGGTCCACTAGTTTCAGTGACAAGAAAATTGCTATGCCACTGACAAACATATTACTGAAAAAGAGTTAAACTAAATTTTACATCAAGGCTCATGTCAACAAACAAGTTTTCATGTTAGTCTTTGATTGAGAGATAAAACCATGAAAAATCAATAACCTTTTTGAAAGAGTAGAAGATACAATATTAACATGTTGCTTGGTATAGAGATGAATCCTGAGAATCTCATCTCAAAAAGAAAAGACGTTCTATGATTTTTTTTCACTGATGTGTTTTTCAGATGTGTGTGTAATCATTAGAAATAAGGTATCTGTGAATAAGACTAAGGTTTGAAACTTTCTAATTTGAAATAATTATTTTGAATTTGATGGTTAAGAGAATTTCTAGCAGGAATTTGCATGCTTTCTTGTCTTCCTGTTCTCTAAAGCAGGAATACAGAATTTATTTCTTTTAGACTGCGGTAAGCATCTTGATAAAGTCTGCCTTATTTCTTCTATTTTTCCGCTAAAGAGAAAGGTTAGGGGCAAAATAAAATATATAACTATTCTATAAGCAAAGACTGAAGATAAATATATGGTAATAGAATCCCCTCTGAAGTAAGCAAATATGGCACAGAATGTTTTAGTTCATTTTTGTGCTGGCCAGGTAAAGATTGTTTTTCAATTACTTGTTCAAAATGAAAACTTGTGACCCAAACACCTGTGCCAGACTGGTATTTGAGATCACTAATATGCTGTGCATGATATCCCTTGGAACAGATGCAAGGGGAGAGAAGTGACTAAATTTGCTCCATTCTGATGGCTGATCAGAGGACGATATAGCCAAGAAACAGAAGAACAGTGGCTTATATGAGAATTACTCACTGCATCAACAGTCCATCATGGAACCAGACTCAGCAAACATACAGACTGAGAATTTTATCAGTACTTAAGAGCACTAAATGCCTCTGTTAAAACTATGGAAGCTGCCTTCTTATGTCTTATTGAGAGCTATCATGAAGCAGTATACATTAAACCTAACAAATAATAAAAAATGGTGTTACTTTATGAGATGCCATTTGCTGTTGACTTGTCTATGCAATATCAATGTTACTAACTTGCTTTAAGTATCTTGGATTTTTATTTCCGCTAACATTTTCATTTGATATTCCCCCAGAAAGGTAAATGCTAAGTTAGGTTAACTATTAGAGTTAGAGGATTAGATATAGACTATACATTCCATCCTTTAAAAGTCAGAGGTTTGGTATAACTATTGTAACTTATGTTGAGATTCTTAATACTTAGATATTCAATCATACAGAATCTCATGCAAACCTAAATGCTTAAAAAACAAGCAGCAACTTTTGCTTAGAGCAATTGTTTCCAGAGAAGTTTGCATGCAACCTGAATGAAAAATTAGCACTTTTACTCATATTAATTTTTATAGCTAAAAACTGTAAGAGAATAAGAAAAATACCAGGATATAATAATATTTATTATACAAATTACAAGGCTCCTTTACTTATTTGAAACACACTGTATTTAGGCAATTGAGTTACCCTACAAGAAAAGTGAGAATTTCATAATAGACAAGATTGACAGCGCTGCCTTCAAAGTTTATTCGTGTCTGGTTAAGTTGATTTCATTTTAAACTATATTAATTCCCATGATTGACAGATAAAAATACCAGTAATGCAAGCACAAACAGAGAACATGGTGTATAATTTAAACATACCAAATAAGTCTCATATTTCTTACATGAGGTCATCTCCAGCCATATCACATGGTTTAAAAACAAAGAAAATTCTAATCAGAGCTTACAACTAGTAACTCCAAATGCTTTGTAATTTAAATCACTTAAATATTGGAGATAAAGATGAAGATTGTTTCTTGCCCAGCCAGAGAGAACTACACTGGGATGCACAGTATCCATCAAAGCAAATGCTTGACCAGAGTTAAGAATGTTTAAGAAAGCTTAGAGTTCTGGAATTTATTGATTATTTATGAAACAGGTTGACAAGAAACTACTGTGAATGTTGAACTTCACCTTGAATAAAATTACAGCTTGAAATGTAACTTCTTATATTATGACTTTAATGTTATCAGTAAGATATTTAAAAACTGAGTGTACAGAATATGAAGATAAACTTTATAACTGTAGAGTAAAAATCTTTTTTATATTTAAAGTGCTGTTTGTTTTCTCCTTAGCTCTTTATGCTCTATTTCGTATATGCTTTATAATGCACATAATACATCAGTAGAATAGTATATGCATACAAAGTCTACACTAAGTACATATATTTGGGTTATATGCTCAATAATTTTTATTGACATACATGCAATAAAATGTTTTGGAGACTTCTTATCTCCCAGTTCATGATAGCAGTTTGAAGGCACATGATGGTGTTCAGAGTCTTTAAGCACAAGGCTTTACCCACTTTTCAGCCTCATCTTTTTTTCCTCATCCTTGCCTTAGGCTTACAACCATGAGAAATCTTTCAGCAGACCAGTTTACTCTCACAATCCTATGCCCTTCCAATGATGGATAACACTAAGATATATCAAAGAGAATTTCACTATTATTTTAATTGAAACTGGCCTATGACCTTAAAAGTCTGTTTTATAAGGATTGAAAATTTATGAGAAATAATAGCTTATTTGAAATGATGGTTTATCACCCTGTTGTCAAAACCTGTAAACAAATATAAAATTCCCTAGGAACTAAACGTTCAAAGAAAAAGAATTTTAAAGTAATATGCATTGAAAACTAATGAACATGAAGAAAAATAATGTCCTCATGCTCCTTATGAACCAAAAAAATTAAAAGTCAGATTATGTTTAGCATCACTACAAAGTTCACATGTGACATGGATTATTAATTGTCTGCCAATTTTATTTTCATCATTTTATTAATATACTCCATTGTTTTTTAACTTGCACATAGCAGGGCTAGAGACCACATGTGCCAGACGCTTTTGCAAATAGTTATGACCAGGACTAAGTTCTATCTAATAACAAAATAATGTGTGCAATTTCTGAGTAACACCTTTAGAAATAACCTGTTTTTCCTTACTGAATGCCTCTCTGACTTCGCATGGGCTATAACGTGAAGGTGGTTGTATTGTGCAAACTGCAACTGGGAAGGCAAGTACAAAATCTAAGGAAGGAAACTTGAGTCATCTCATGAATGAATCTTTCTATCCTCCTAAACCACATATTGTCTTGGACTGGGAAAGAAATAACCATTCTGTCTCTTTAGAGTCATAGATTTGGTATAACTAGTGTAACTTATATCAAGATTCTTAATAACAAGAATATTCAGTTTAAAAGAATCTCATGCAAACCCAAATATGGATAAGTTTTTCATTTCTTTACAAGCAGTTCATTAGACATTCAGTGGTTTATTTATAGCCTGGAAAGATAATAAACTTGTTCTAGCTTGTTATAATTCTTTTTTTATCTTACTTTGGGAAATGGAAAAGGATAAACATATATATATATATATATATATATATATATATAATATGTATGTATATGTATAATATATATGTAATGGTATTATAGAAAATGACCTATTAAGTGATGTCAAGTATTTTGAAATATATATTGCCATTGAAATAGATTGTCTCATATACTCATCATATAAAAATAAACCTATCACCTTAAAATATATAATCTGATTTCCTGGGTCAACATTTATACATATACATGTAACCAATCCAAACTGGATTCTGAATATTTCTTCTATGCAGTTGTCTTTCTACTTAAAAAAATGAAAGGCCCAAAAGCCATGATATGTAAAAAATACATTATAAATTTCAAGCATCTTACAAAAAGCTTTTGTTATTCCTGTTTTAAAAGAAAGTGAAAAGTCACCAGCTGCTTCCTATCAGTGTGATGTTGGGCACATCATATAATCTCAGTTTTCCAATCTTTAAAGTGAGGGAAATGAAGAGTTCTCTAAGAAGCTATGGTTCTGTTGGTTTCCAATACAATCAATATATAAAAATTATATTTATTGTTTTGACCAGTGATTGCAATCAAGAAATTAAAGAATTCTTGGATCTTAAAAAAGTGACCCTCTTAAAATGATAGTGATCATAGAATAATGAAACTTGAGTCAATTGATAGGCTTTAAAATATTTTCATATATTATCTGATAGTAAATGAAATAAAAATATTATAGTTTTCCAATAAATGAATACAGGTTTAGAATAAAGGTATTCTACTATAAATCAGTAAATTCACTTTTATAGTAAAGGTACTTTTTTAAAGGCAGTGAAGTATAATTATCTTGATTTTCTTTAATCTTCCTTATATTCTAAGAGAGATTTTTAACAACTCTTTAGGTACTAAAAAAAATGTTGGCATTCCATTAATTTGTCAGTACTAAGGAATCACTGTAAGACGGAGAGGATATCTTTCACTTTCACTGCAAATTCTTTAATATCATCTATTGAAAAGGAAGGACTAGTACTCTTCTATTTTTATCCACTATCTTAGGCATGGTAATTTAATCTTTCTGAGCAGTAAACAGGTAGCAGACTCTACATTAGCTCACTGCTATAATGTGAACTTGAACAATTGGATGTCCAAGCTCAATTGGGAACATTATATATGAATTTTGAGTAATAAAGCATAGTGGCAAGTAAGACAAAGCTGGTTAAAACAATTTGGGATGAGGAGAGCAAATGATAACCTATAAACAAACACCTGTTTTGCATATACATGTGTTGCTTTGTATTGTATCATGTTCCTCTGCATTTTTTATCAATTCCATAATCCAGGAGTGTATGCAGTATTTTGTGTGTGTGTGTGCATGTGTGTGTGCATGCACACAATATAAGCTAGATATGGTGGCGTTTCTTAGAAGACAAATAAAATTTCTTGTTTACTGTGAGGTACTGATAGGCACTAAAGACATGTATAAGAATGTTCAGAGCAACTTTATTCATTATAGTAAAAAACTGGATCAACACAAATGGTCATGAATAGATATATCATTGTATAAGTCACTCACATAACAGCATGTCAACAGACAAGATACAACAGGCAAGATATATCTTGTCAATAGACAAGATATAATATATATATTATATCTTCTTTATCCGTTCATCTGTTGATGGACACTCAGGTTCCTTCCATATTTTGGCTATTGTAAATAGTGCTGCTATGAACATTGATGCATGTATCTTTTCAAATTAGTGTTTTAGTTTTTTTCAGATTTATACCCAGGAGTAGAATTGTTGGATCATATGGTAGTTCTATTTTTAGCTTTTGGATCATATGGTAGTTCTATTTTTAGCTTTTTGAGAAACCTCAGTACTGTTTTCCATAGTGGCTGCACAATTTTACATTTCCTTGTATACCAACAGTGTATGAGGGTTCCCTTTTCTCTACATCCTTGCTAACATTTATTTGTGTCCTTTTTGATTATAGCCATTCCAGCAGGTGTGAGGTGATAGCTCACACTGGTTTTGATTTGCATTTCCCTGATGATTAGTAATGTTGAGCATCTTTTCTTCTACCTGTTGGCCATCTGTGTGTCTTTGGAAAAATTCCTATTCAGATCCTCTGCTCATTTTTTAATCAGATTGTTTTATTTATTTATTTATTTTTGATGTGTTGTGCAAGCTCTTTGTGAAGTTGATAATGAGGGAGGCTATGCAGGTGTAAGGATAGGGGATATACGGTAAATTTCTGTACCTCCTTCAATTCTCTTGTAAACCAAAAACTCCTCTAAAAAGTAAAGTATTAAAATAATCTTACAAATAAATTGTGAGATCTTTAAGAATGGCATAATTTTTATTTATAGCCTCAATATAAAAGTATACTTTACCTTAAGTAGGTACTCAATTTTTGTGGAATAGCTTGTCATGAACAAAACACTTACTGACATAATTTTAAATAACATGAGGTATTTCCAGCTCATAACTTACTACACAAAATAGGTTCAATAAATATTTTTAATTTATGTGTATATAAATGAAAAAATAAACCTTAAATTTTATTCTCACTTACAGAATCTCAGTCAAAATAGCTATTAGCTCAAAACAGTTATTCTTCAGACATCCCCCTTAATAAAATGTGTGTATTCCTAGTCACAGAAAAAGATCTGTGTAAGGAAAATACTGCTGAAATCAGTTTAGATTTATGTTAATTATATCCCTAAGCTCCCTTACTTTTCATATTTGAAATGAGAAGCCCAGAGTTTTCCTAATTCTTTGCAAACATTTTAATGGGGAAAAAATTACTAAAATTTTATGTGGTATATCCCTTTTCATTTAACAGTCTTATTTGTTTTTGAAAAGTAAGTCAGATCATTTTCCACTACAGAAGACTATGAGTACTACTAAAGGAAGATTAACTAGAATAGAAAATATTTTCCTGAGGGATTTATATTCAAAACTAGACAGCAATGTCAACATTATTTTTCTATATTGTTTTTCCCTATGTAAGAAATTTAGTTAAGAGAAAGGATACTTGAATATATACTGTGGTATAATTATCTTGAAGTAACTACTTTCTACCAATAAGAATTTTGATGCAAACAAGGCCCAGTGGGTTGCTGTGATAGTTTCCTCAATGAAACAGCAAAAGTTGATGTTCTCACCAGTACTCAGTAACTGAAATTTCTTGTGGTTTAAATAATTTTGTTAGAGAAAAGGATTTCCAAATTGTGTTTTACTGGATCAATACTCAGGAAAATAGTGGGCCTGCTCTTAAAGAAACTGTTAAACGGAGGAACATTTAATTTTGTTTCTGGCTTTTACTTATAGTCACCATATTCTTTCTGCCTATATTTTTTGTGTTTTCATATAATACTTTTATTAAATACCGTAGGCTGCTTATACATTTATTTAATCATCAGCTTTGAGAAATATAAACTACAATTCTTATTTTCCTTAAAGATTGACTTTATGAGGAAGGGATCAAGATGGTGCAGTAAAAAATACCCTGAGCTCAGCGTCTCTTATGGGCACACCAAAGTTTCAACTACTTACAGAGTTACAACTACCTATGAGAATGACCTGAAGATGCACAGAAAACATTTTCCACAACTAAAAATATAAAAAAGAAGCCACAATGAGATAGGTAAGAGGGACAGAGATGTGGTCTTGTCAGGAGGCACACCACACAGGTTGGTGACTCATAAATGGGGGGGATGTCACAACTACAGGAGCAAGGGGACAGACCCCCACATCAGGCTCCCCAGCCTGAATGTCCTGCACCAGGAAGAAGAGCCCCCAGAAAGTCAGACTCTGAAAACCAGTGGGGCTTACATTTGGGAGAAGTGGAGCTCTATAGGAAATAGAAACTTTGCTCTTTTAAAGGGTGCATGCAAAATCTCACATGCTCTGAGTCCTGGCACAAAGGTAGTAGTTTGAAAGGCACCTGTGTCAGACTCACTTACTGATCTTGGAGACTCTCCCACAAAGGCAAGAGGCAGCTTGGATTTCCCCTGGGAACTAAGATGCCAGAGGCAGACATTTTTGGGAACCTCATTCTATCATGCTGACGTGGATGCTGACAAGTGCCATTTTGGAATCCTCCCTCTTAGCGTATTAGTGCCTGGGGTCAGCCCCACCCACCAGTGGGCCCACAGCAACTGCAAGAAGCAGGGTCCCACAGCCAGCTGGGCCAGGGATCTCACCTTGACTTTCGGCTTTTCTAAGAACTCCTCCTTGATTCCTTCAGCTATAATCTTTGATATTATACTGGAGCCATGCTGTTATTGTGGAAGGCTGTGGGTAAAGAAATCTCTAAAATCTAATAAAGTCTCATGGTTTTAATAGCCTTTGTCAGAGGATTGTGACTTTCCCAACTTTTTTCCCCAATGTGATTGCTTTTTTTCTCTCTTCTTCCTGATTCTTTCATGGACATCATTCTTCTCAGTCTATTTCCTTGATGTTCTGACCCCTATTGACTACTTCCCATTTTAGGTGACACAAAAAGGCTAAAGAAGGTTGAAGTGAAAGGAATGCCCTTTCACTTGAATAATGCTGTAGCAATCTTTTACCCTGGAGAGTAAGCCTTTATTATGGAGAAGGCTCAAGGAATTCTTTACATTGATTACTCTTCCCTTCCTCTGACATAGATAGAGGGTATCTTTCTCATATCTTCGTTATGAGAACCTGGTGTGAATCCTCTAGGTTAAACACATAAAAGCTTAACCTTGGCTTTGCCCCCTGGAGTTTCTTACTCTCAAATTGAAATCCACACCCAGTCTAGAGTGATTTGTCAAAACAGCTTCTGCTCCGGGCAACCAAATCTTGGCTGTGTCTCTTTGGATGAGCACATCTCTACAGACTTTGGTGCGGTGATTTGCCCTCTGATGGGTCCAAGTAGAATCCTTGATTTTAAGTTTTTTCATCTTTTTCTTGTTGTAAGGACAGGAGTGATGACTGTCAAGTTCTTTATAGGTCAGCTCTGATACTAGAAGTCCCCTTTAAAGAGTTTTAAATGTTCTCATTCATATGATCAGAATGTGATTGTAGATCATAGTAAAAAAAACTCATTTAGTGGTTACCAAATACTCTTCATTGAAAACATTTTTATGTACAAAGAGTTAAACATCTTTCTGAAAAAAAAAGATTTTGTAAAATAAATTATTTTCCTAATTTGTTGTCTATTAATCAATGAATTCTGATTCTCTAATTGTGGTTGTAAGTGAAATGGCCATATGCTGCATATTAATTCTAATTGTTGAAACACATTTGGACTCATGTAGTTTATTTTTGTTTTCAGATCCACAGCCCAAACCCTGGCCACAGAAGCCTGTTGCAGATGAGTGTGTCATGACTTTCACCAGAACCCTAAAGGTACTATAGACTCTTAGGTATTTTCCTGAGAAACAGAAATGTCCTTTTCTTTTCTGCTCCAGATAAATCTTATAAAATTTTAGATTAATATAATTCCACTTAGGGGCTAGAGAAAGGAAGGGAGATTTCACAGCTAAAAAGGTATTATTTTTTAATGGTAATGATGATATTTGCTTCTCTCCTACAGACATATGTAGTGATAAATATAAATATTTTTGTAGTTTGGTTTCCTTGGGGCAAAAAATCCATAATGTTATTCATTTTATTTTCTTTAGTCATGAATCAGAATTCAATTTAGTCTAGGGTTCAGGAAATATCCTTGGAGGTGAATAGCTGAGCAAAATTGGGAATTAGCTAACTAAGAAAGAATAACAGACTTCTGTGTAGAAAGGATAGTTTATAAGCAGAGAAGGAAAAAAAAGGAATATAGTAAGAAAGCTAGAGATAGCATGATGTTTCCTAAGAACAAGAGATTTCTTCTTACTAGAGCATGCTAGAGATAAGCAGGAAAGGAGTATAGTAGGGGATCTGTCATGAAAGCTTTAAGAACAATGTTAAGGAATTTGGATTCAATTCTACAGGCAAAGAGGCGCTTGTACCAAGGTGATGTAACAGATAATGAGGGTTGAAAGGACCATAGTGGAAACAGGAAAAAGAGAGTCAGGAAAATATTGAGACCACGTTGGAATGATTTTGTTTCAATATACAAGCTGAGGGAAACGTTGAAGTCAAGATTGCTGTTATGATTTCTAGGTTTGGTGATTGAATAGATAGTGCTGATATTTCCTGAGAGAGAAAAAAAAAAAAAAAATGAGGAGGGAGACACCCTTGAGATGGGGCAAAAATGAGAAAAAATGAATAGGCCCAGGTTGGTATTCTATGAATGGGGAATTTGTTACTTGTAGCATATTTGTAGTTAATAACATAGCATTTATAGTAAAAACTATGTGAATGTTTGTAGAGAGGAAAGAGCTAAGGTAAGCACTCCAGGAAATATCATAATTTAATTAATAGAAAAGGAGGAGACAAGGAAAATGAAGGAATACTAATGTCTAAATGGAAGAGGAAGCAAGGTGAGTGACATCACATGATTCAGTGGGCAAATTATTTTAAGGAAATTAATATTATAAATTATTAAGGAGATTATATGGTCAACAATATTAAAATCAGTGAATCAGTGACAAAGTACAGAATGTCTATTGTTCTTAGAAATATAAAATTTACCAGTTGAAATGCTTTTTCAGAGTAATTTTAGTAGAAATATATAGATGTTAGTGCATTAAGAAATGAATGGAAAATGATGAAAGTACCATACCATTAGACTGAAGAAATTTAGTCCCAAAATTAAAAGAGAGAGAGAGAGCCAGAGAGAGAGAGAACTGTAATGGAGAGGAAAATCTAAGTGAGTGTGTGTGCATTGTCATGAGAAAGACTTGAGCATGTTTGTAGTCTAGGGGAAAGGGGTAAGTAATCATGACTAAGAAGGCAGATACAGAAGAGATGGCAGATCCCTAGGAGGTAGAAAGGGGCTAGAGGGCCACTTCCCTTCCTGTGACTTTGGATAATTGGTTAGCTCTGTATGCAGATAACTGTGTTGGTTGGGGATGATAGACAGAATTGCAGAAACCATAGTCTATGATTTTACTATTCTTGTTCTAAATCTGAGGTGAAAATGTCAGGTTCGACATTTAGTTCGGCCAGTTTCTGAAAGTGTTTGCATTGAAGTAAATGTTTATCTACAATATTTAAAAAAGACTCATGGTTTGTGGGTGGTCTGTAATTCTAAAAACAAGCACATTTTAAAAAATAACCCCCCAAAATATAGACAAACCTGTGTCCTCTTGTGTAGCATACTAAAAATAAATCCTGTATTGTTTGGAACTTTACAAACCATTTGGGAATTGCATTACCTTAGGTAGAACTGTGACTACATGCAACTCTTTTAATAACTTAATCAGTGAGAAAATATAGTAAATTCTTAGTGTGAAAAGATAGAAAATAAGATAGGTTTGCACATTTGCCTCCCTGTTTTTTATCTGCTCCATTTTCCTTTCTGCATCTTTACCAAGCCCAGGAAAAGAGCAGCAGCTGCTCTGGAAGTGCCACACCAGCCTGTGCACAGGCACTTCTTACCCCTTGTGAGTGAAATTGACTAGAATCACACAATCTTCATCAATTTCCCACTTGGTAGAAATCAGTTCTTCTATGCAAGGGGACTGAACTACATTTGCTCTGCAGCTGGCAGGGCCATGGAGTTACCTTGGAGGAAGAAAAGGAGATGACCTGCTGCTAGTGAGTGAATACGCTCTGGGTGGGTGTGTTCACCTGATTTTGTGATTGGACTCAGCCTCCTATACAAGGAGAGTGGAAGAGGCTCAAGCAGAAAACAAAGGGTTTCTTGTTTTAATGCTGAAGTTCCACTCTAACTCATAACTAATGAACTAGCATCCTGCACAGCAGTACCATGTTCCACAGGCAGCAATTATATAAGAATAGCATTCCAAACTTGGTCGTTCTGTGACTGGCTGACACACAGGCTGCTAGTGTGGGAAGAAGATTTTCACACAGATGTTAGCTAGAAAAATAGACGGATGGAAGTGATGGTAGCTTACTGGGTTCACAATCAGAGAGGACCAAGATTTAAATTTAAAATCCTTAAACTAAGGCACAAGACGATTCATGCTGAAAATATTTTTCCTTTGTGTGACTTATGAAACTTCTAAATGGGTAGATTGCAACTAAAAAGCACAAAATGGGGTGATTTTAGTAACCAGCCTCGTGTAATCTCCGAAAAATGTAAATTGGAATTTCCTATGGAACTTATTACAAAGCAAATTCCTAGACTATACCTTGTGAGTCTAATAGTAATTATGGATGAGGCACAAGAATTAGTCATTTATAACAACCTCCCAGGTAATTAATGTGTACAATAAAGCTTAAGAACTACCAGTATATATTTACCTTGGTAAATGACAAATAGACACACAACATAATTATGAGAGAAGAATCCAAAGGCATTTTCAGTTTAAATGTTATCTATAATTTTTAACTAGTACCAGTTAAATAATCCCAAATGTGAGAAAAAAAAAATTATATGATAAAGAACAATTATCTGAGTAATTTTAGTTATCGTTTGAATAGCAGAATTCATGTTTCTTTTTATACAGGCAGGACACTTGAGCCAAGCATTTGAAGACATTTACTAATTGCTATTGACTATTAGCACTAGAGAGCAAACATGCCTACTGGAAAAGAAGGCTCAAGGGACTTGCTGAAATCATGATAATCCAGCCTATTACAGAACTTAAGTTGTACATCACTTCAGCACACAATATATAGCACAATAGGTACCTCTCTCGTTTCTTGAGTTAATTATACTGCTCCTTAATTACAGCAATCCTGCTGCTGTCCCCACTCCCAAAACAAGTTCTGACTGTGCCTTAGAATCCATGTCAACAAGGCTGTCTATTTTCCTAACGTCCAAATTACAAGTAACCACACTGAACAAATAATCTCATGGAAAACAATTTCCTTTTAGTTTAGGTACTTTTATTAGATAAAAGATACTAGTTAATCTTCAAAGGCAGAAGTCTACACAATGTATGGACATACACTAATTAATAAGCCTTTATTGACTTAGTTTGAAAAAGTCCAATATAGATTATTATCTTACTGTACCTAACAGTAAAAATTACTTTAGTTTTTATTATGGTCTTGGAAATAGAAATTCCTTGTTTTTATAAGCAATTTACTTATATAAAAAATATGTAATCAGGGAAGTAAAGATGTTATCCAAAGTATCTCCATTGCTTCAGTTAGTTCTTAGGAAATTAATTCACTGAAAAAAATAGTATTCAGCAAAACTGGGCATAAAATCTAAAAAGTTTAAAAAACAGTCTTTCCTCTGCTACATACACTGCCAAAGGAAGAGTTTATACAATGCTGAAATAAAAAAAACTGTAATGTTTATGCTGAACTTCCTGTATTCATGAATAGGAAAACGAAGTGTAACCAATCAATTAGTAATAACCCTTTGTTTTTTGAGGGACACTTTATTGATATCTGGCTTTCCTAATATTAACATGTCACATACTGAATAGCTTCACTGTGGAAAAGAAAGGATAGAGGGTGATTTTTATGCACTGTTTTTATGTTTTGTGTAACTACTGGCGTAATTTGTTTATCCCTAAAACCATTAGGAACACAACACATGAAATCAAATGAAAAGGAGTGCCAAAGATATTATCTTAAATATTTTTTAGCCCTTAAAAACATAAATGATCCAAAACCAAACAGTTGTAGTTCATGATAATATGCTGTATCCAATATGTGTTCTGTAATGATCTCTTTTGACATCTTTTTTCCAGCAGCCCCAACTATACCCAGGTGAACTTGGAAACTTTTTGCCCCTCCCCTATCTTGCATTCATGACCTTTCAGCATTCACTAAATTACACTGTGATTACTCATTCTCTACTAGACTCTTAATTCCTTGAGACTATGGACCAAAATTTGTTCATTTCTTATCCTCAGAATTGAGATTGTATTTTGTATATATGGGGCAGTTAATAGAATTTCATTGAAAGAATAAAAAAGTCATTTGAAAATGTCTTAAATATTAATGTGACACACGATGTCTTTTGAAAAATATAGATTATCTGCCATAAATCTTTCTTTCCTCTCCAGGCTTTACAAAGGAGAACAATATTCAGGGATTAGGAGTAGAGAGTTGTTAACTCATACTGCTTTTGTTTCAATCATGAGACAAGTAACCTTTGTTCAAATATGCTCATAGTGAATTGTGTTGAATTTATTTAAAGCTGGATCAGCTACACTTAACATCAGATTTTCAATAGCTTGCTGTCAAACTGTCAAACTGGAAGGAATTAAAAGATGAATCTTTTAAATTATAAACAAATATTACCTAAGTAATTGTAGCTTATTTACTTGATAGATGTATTTTGAGGTTTATTATTTGTTTGCCATCAATAGAAGATAAGAATTACACTAAAATAAAATCATACATTTAGAAAAAAATCTTGGATACATAACATATTATGTAATGTAGTCCAGTAGTGTTATCTATGCCTCATAACAAAGTACTTTGTGTGAGCTCCAAAGGTAATCTTGAGTTCTTTGAACTGAAGGCATACAAAATAGAAAGGATAAAAATACATTTAAATTGATGGTAATTGACTTGAGCTTTGCATTTATTCCATGTTAGTTTATGAAATGCATTTATTTTTCATTCTAGCACGATATTTACCTTCAATTAATACTGATAGCCAGCAATTATCACACCTAAAAATAAATATTACCTCAGATTTTCTAATCTCTATTTTTTTTTATGCCTGACTCATCTCTGTGTCATTTAAAATTTTTATAATGCTTTAGTCTTTCTAAGTTGTCTAGCCATTCCTCAGGCTGATATTTTCCATCTTTCCAATCTTACCTGTCACACATTAAATATACAGAAAAGAATGGAAACTGTGGTGATAAAAGAAATCAGCCAGGCATTTCCCAAAATAATCTAGAGCAGAAGAAGAGGGATGTGCTGTGTCTAAGGGGAGACTATTCTGTTTTAGAAAATTAACTTGCAATACAACACCACTTTCAGGTACTCTAAGTTTTTCCTCTTTCATAGATTATGATCAAAGACCGAGAAACAGGAATAATTAAGAGTATATACATGTATTCTACTGAAAGAATAATTCATAAAGAGACAGTTTACCTTCAAAGAGAAAAATGTATCAAGGTCTAAGATGACCACTTCATCATGAGAGGGTGAAAATAAATGATACGGCAAACTTAAGATGAGAGATACAAGTTTCTCATTTCTTATCACTATTCGGGAATGTACATTTATTTGGGGAGAGACTTAAAAACAGAAACACACAAAATTCTGCTGTATCTTTGTAATATGTATACAATGGCAAGTAAAGAGCTAGGTGGTTGTGGATTGGGACTGGAAAAATATACTATTTAAAAAAAAGAGGGCTTCTCTGGCGGTGCAGTGGTTGAGAGTCCGCCTGCCGATGCAGGGGATATGGGTTCGTGCCCCGGTCCGGAAGGATCCCACATGCCGTGGAGCGGCTAGGCCCGTGAGCCATGGCTGCTGAGCCTGTGCGTCCAGAGCCTGTGCTCTGCAACGGGAGAGGCCACAACAGTAAGAGGCCCGCATACCGCAAAAAAAAAAGGAGAAAATGCTTCTTAATTATACTATATTTTGAAGCAATGACTGTCACATACAAAATAAAATTTAATTGCATATATCTCTTTATGTATGTAGAAATAGAGTCATAGGAGGACTTAAGTAAAAGTTATTATCTATTATAAATAATATAGACCTATTAAAAACATTAAGCAAAAATTGGTAGCAGAGTGAATACAATATATAATATCTTAACTAATATTACCTTAGGGATCCCTAGGGCTTGCAAAACACCAAAAATTTATCCCCTCTTTTTTGTTTTCATTTTCTCTTCAGTTTTCAAAGAAATCTATATTCCATGTAGAATTCTAAAATTTGAAGCTATAAAAGACAAAGGAGTATCAAAGCTATGAGGTGAATAATTGATATTTTTATGGATACCAAGAGGTTTGTGTATTGTGATATGACTAACATGATTAACAGATTAGATAGAATGTTGTTAGATTAAAATATGAGTTATATTTTCTGATATTCATTAGAATTACATAAAACTTTAATTAGAATTATGTATATGCGTATGTATTAGAAGTACATATATGCATAAAATACATAATAAAGTGTACACAGTGGTAACAAAGTGTGATACATTATATGTTTTTACATATAGTGTTTATTAAAATAATAATTATATTTTTTATACATTAAAAGAACATAACTCTTAGATCTGACTGAAGTGAAATCAATGTCCCCAAAATTGGAGAGAAACGTGAATACAGGGAATCGCAATGTACTGGAGCACAAACTCATGAGCAGAAACCTCAGAGGGAGCCAGGGCTGGTGTAGGAAAACCTAAACTGTAACTGACAGATAGCTGGAGGCTCAATGTGGACAACTCTGAGAGTTAAAAACTCTAGAGGAAACTGCTCTCGGAGTGCCCCCTACAATTTTGTGTTTTGCCTCTAAATGCTAGACATGGTTCTCACAGTGAATATCAGACAAAAATCCCATCATGATTCCAGCCAGAGGAAGGAAAAATAGCTATCTTAAAATATTTTACCAGAGATTAACCCAGTGTTTTCATTTGTTTGTTTGTTGTAAATAGTCTAACTGACCTAGAGGAAGGGAAATATCCACTTCTAGCCAACTCTAGCATTCATGGGGAGAAGGTAAATACCCAACTCCAGACACTTCTAGCCATCCCATCCCACCCAAGTCGGGTGGGGTGAGGAGGGGACTGAGAATTATTTGTGAAGTTCACAGTCCAGTGGCACAGGATCACTAAAAGACTGAGATCTAGTCATAGGACTACAGGAAAATCCCCTCCCCCAACATCTTACCACCACAATTTACTATAGTTCCTTTCACCCAGTACCTCATGTCCAGCTATCAAGAAAAAAAATTTCAAGGCATGCCAAAAGGCAAAAACACAATTT
This sequence comes from Phocoena phocoena, assembly GCF_963924675.1. Classification (NCBI taxonomy): domain Eukaryota; kingdom Metazoa; phylum Chordata; class Mammalia; order Artiodactyla; family Phocoenidae; genus Phocoena; species Phocoena phocoena. The sequence continues at coordinate 43,759,216 of NC_089229.1, read as the reverse complement.
GAATAGACATAGCAAGCCTCAGAACCAGATATGGCAAGGATGTTGGAATTATCAGATTGGGAAAAAACAAAGGATTTTACTCTTCAAATTACCGTATGTATGAAGAAGCCTCAAAATCACATGGTTCTTGGTTTTACCCTGAATTAAAGATTGTACTGACCAAGTATTCCTGGGAATATTTATGCTATTCATATCGAAAATACTACCTCAAAAATGAGATTGATTTTATCTGTCCTCAGAAGACCCACCCTCCCACTCAACCACTTTCCTTCCTCTCTCTCTTACTTCTTTCCTTCTTTCTTTCCTTCCGTTATTTTGTCCACAAGACATACTTTGTCAGACAATATGCTAAATGCTGGAAATACGAAGATGAATAAAAATATCACACCTTTTAGTTCACAGTCCAGTATAGAGATTTCTTGAGGGAAAAATTATAGATACATTCATATGGATTAGTGCACTACCACTTCATAAACGAACAGCAACCCAGCTTTCTGTATAGAGAGGATTCTTGATATCTGCTCTGAGAGATTTTGATATTTTCAGTTTATATTCTTAATTAACTATACATGTAAAAATCATTAAATTGACAAAAATATCATTAATTAACAGACTAATCATATTCCTTCAATTAATTGTATTCTCCTTTGAGGTCATGACAAAGGCAATCAATCTGTAGTTAGAATCAAGTACAGAATAGGGGGAGATTTTCAGATTTGATTAAGGTTTTTGAAAATTTGAAGTCATAATTGCAGTGTTAATTGTAGGTTCATAGGATTCCCAGGAATACATGAATTATACCAATTATCTCTAATAGGGATGGCAGAGGAAGAAGCATGGAGTGACTCAGAAATAATTTATATTGTATGAATAAACTGTTCCTTTGGCTCACATCAACAGGTTTTCTGATTATATAACCAGTTACAAAATGAGAAGAAAATAGAAATTGTCACTTACAGGAAATTCCTTTATGCAAACTTTTTTAAATTTTTCACAAGTTTAAAACTTATTTTGCCTGAAAATCACTCTTATTACTTGGATTTTGACCATATATAAAAATAAAATGTTATATAAAATAAATGTGATAGTATAATTTACAGTTTACATTTAAGTTAAATATTTACTCATTTTGTGCTTATGGAATAGGTAAATTAATCTCATTTCTTGGTGAATGTAAACATATTAACACTATTGCTCAAATATGAATGCTTACCCTGTAATAGTGCCTCTTGTTATTCTGAGTGACCTAGTAGTCAGAGAACTTTCCCAACCTCCATACTAATACCTCACATTTTTTCTCCTCTTTTTTCCCCCTTTTGTCAGAATAGAATTGGGCTTAACTGAGAGATCCTGTGGGTTCAGTTCCAGACCATGACAATAAAGTGAATATCATAATAAAGTGAGTCACACAAATTTTTTGGTTTCCCAGTGCATATAAATTGCATGTTTATACTATTCTGTAGCCTATTAAGTGTGCAAAAGCATTATGTCTAAAAAAAGTACATACCTTAATTAAAAAATAGTTTATTCTTAAAACATGCTAATCTTCAGCAAGTTGTAGTAGTAACATCAAAGATCACTGATCACAGATCACCATAACAAATATAATAATAATGAAAAACTTCTAAATATTGTGCAAATTACCAAAATGTTGACACAGAGACACAAGGTGAGCAAATGTTGTTGGGAAAATGGTGCTGATAGGCTTTCTTGATGCCGGGCTGCCACAAACCTTCAATCTGTAAAACTGAAATATCTTCAAAGCACACTAAAATGAGGTATGCCTATATCTGAATTTTAAATGTAGCACTACTTTCTCATTTTGTTCTTACAGTATTCTGGGGTATGGCTATAATATCAGAAGTGCTGGTGGCAAGAAAAGATAGGTACAGTAGTCAAGCAAACCCCAAAAGTAAACCTCTTTTCCACGTTGCCATAATTCTAGCCAAGGTACTTCTCACCTCAGCAGTGACTTTACTGTGCACTATTGTTTAACATACATGATCATATTCCTTACTTTGGGGGAATCTGCCAAATAAAAAATTAGTTCTCTACATTCCTTTTTGTCTAATCCTATGGGGTCATGAGTTGGAAAGATGGATTTATTTGGAGGTGACTCTTTATATTGATTTAGTTTTAAATTACTTGATATAATTTTAAACTTCCAAAAGGTACAAAAATAATGAGGAATTCCCAAATACTTTTTACTCAGATGCTCCAGTTTTTTATATTTTTCCCCATTTGTTGGTAGACACACTTAATGGTAGATAAAACATTTTATGTTTGTATTTGTTTGTTTTTCTTTCAATACTTAAAATATTTCACTCCACTCTCTTATTGCTAGTCTGCTATCATTTTTATCCATCTTCCTCTATACGTAAAGTTTCTCCCATCTCTGGCTTCATTTAAGATTTTCTCTGCCTTCGTTCTTCTTCCATTTGAACAAGGTAAGCCTAGATTTCTTTTCAGCTGAGGACATACTTGGGAGACATACTCGTATTTTCCTTCTTGGTGTTCTCCGGGCCTCCTGGGTTTGTGGTTTGGTATCTGTCATTAATTTTTTAAAGTTCTTGTCCATTATTACTTCAACTATTTTTTTCTACTCTTTTCTACTTTTCTTTCCTTCCTGGTAATCCAATTATATATATGTTACACAGTCTGAAACTACCCCACGGTTCTCAGTTCTTGGATGTTCTTTTTTTTTTTCCATTGTGTTTTCTCTTTGCATTTCTGTTTCATGAGTTTTCACTGACCTATCCACAAGCTTACCAATCTGCCATGTTAAGTTTAGTAAAGTACATCATAACATCATAAGCATTTTTTATTTTACTTATTTTGTTGTTTTGTTGTTTTTGACTTCTAGTGTTTTATGTGGGTTCTTTTTTTTTTTTCCTTTCTCTGCTTACTTTCTTCATTTGTCTTACATGTTTACTTTTTTCATTAGAACTCAATAAATTAATCATAGTTATTTTAAATTACCTATCTAGCAATTCCAAAGCCTGTGTCATGTTTGATTCTGCTTCTGATGATTTCTTTGTCTCCTCAGCCTGCCTTTTTTTTTATTGTGTTTTGGCGTAACTTGTAATTTTCTCTTGAAAGGCAAACATTTATCAATTGATAGGAACTGAGGTAAATAGGTCTGTTATGTGAGGATCTATGTTCATCTCATTAGCAGTGGGCTCCATGAATATTTGCTGTACCTATAGATGCCAGAGGCTTCAAATTATGTTTTTGTCCATGTTACGTCTCTTCTGTTGATTTGGGGCTTCCCTAAGTACTCTTCATCAGAGAGAATTAAGGTCTTGCTGCTTTTCTATCTGTAATCCACTGTTATTACACTAGAGCCCTGTTGTGGTGGTAGTAAGGAGGGGAAAAAGGAAGTTCTATAGTCTTCTGATTACATCTCCACTTTTAGACAGTAGATGTTGTGGAGAAGATTCTGGGTTTATTTCAGTAATTACTCTTCCCCCCCACCCCCGCCACAGTCAGGAGGGGATTTTTCTTGGATACTCTTTGTAAGAATCTAGTGTGGTTCCTGTACATAAATCAAATTGATGTGATGTGTCCCTCTTAAAGCTCCAGCCTCCAGGAATTCCTCACTCTCACATTCATGCCCACTGAGCCTCCAGCAATTTACCAAAAATCCCATTTCTACAAATTTATGGCTTCTGATACAATTAAGCAGATCTTAGTTAGCTGTGTCTCTTTGGACTTGACTGTCTCTCCAGATTTGGGGGTAGTAGTATGTCTAGCCATGTCTGTTTTCTCATAGGTCCAAGAAAAACTGACTTTCAGTTTATCCAAGTATATTTGTTGTAAAGATGAATATGACTACTTTCAAGCTTTCTACATGTTAGAGGTAAAACTGGAAGTATTCTCCTCAAATTTTACCTTTTATTTTTAGTACCTACTAATAATTTTCTAACTCCTTTATTCCTTCTATTTGATTTTTTTGGTCATTGTTTTGGGAGGAAATGCTTTCCCTTCTCTGCATTTATTCATTTATGTATTCATTTATTTTTTTATGTCATTGTGGTCTAAGTGATTTTTCTTTAATTTAATAAGATGCAATTCAGTAAATATTTATTTTGATGCTCAAGTTGTTCCAGACTTAGCCATTGTGAACCTTGTCACACTAATTCCTGACAAGTCTCCATGATTCTTGATACTTCATTTCTTTTTGACACAACATAGGGTCCCTGGTTCAACTTTTATTCCCCTGTCCTATTGTAGAAATCAACCGTCCTCTAAAGAAATTTTGTTCCTTTTAGTAGAGATTGGTATTTAAAAACTGAGATCTGGACTTACACTGCTTAAATCTGGTCTTCTTTTCCTTCTGGTCTTTTCCTCCTCCTTCTCCTTTATTTATAACAGATATTGCCTTTTAGTATTCAGTCTAGGATCCTAGGGAACATTCTGAGGTGATGAAAATATTCTTTATTTAGATATGTATGTAAGTTTCATGAGAGTATGTATTTATAAAACTTCACAGAATTGTATCCTCAAGATGTGTTTTTATTTTATCATTACATTTTATCATATGTAAATTGTACCTAAAAAAATATTGAACTCTGGTGAAACTGTTTATTGCAGGAACATGGGTTAAGAAGTCTGAAAATTCTTTCTGTGTATTCTATTATTGAGCAAATTGAATATATTGAGGATAATTAGAGCCAAGTTTTTCACTATGGAGGAAAGGAATTTTATTGGTGCTAAGAAAATTGAGTAGCCATATGCAAAAGAATAAAGCTGGACGCTAGTCATACCATATTAAAAGTATCATAAAATGTATTATAGAACTAAATATAATAGCTAAAACTATAAAACTCTTAGAAGAAAACATAGGCATAAATCTGAATGCAGGGCTTCCCTGGTGGCGCAGTGGTTGAGAGTCTGCCTGCTAATGCAGGGGACACGGGTTTGAGCCCTGGTCTGGGAGGATCCCACATGCCGCGGAGCAACTAGGCCCGTGAGTCACAGCTACTGAGCTTGCACGTCTGGAGCCTGTGCTCCGCAACAAGAGAGGCCGGGATAGTGAGAGGCCCGCGCACCGCGATGAAGAGTGGCCCCCGCTTGCCACAACTAGAGAAAGCCCTCACACAGAAACAAAGACCCAACACAGCAAAAATGAATTAATTAATTAATAAACTACCCTCAACATCTTCTTTAAAAAAATTTTTAAAAAAACTTAATGCACTTATATTAGGTAACGGGTTCCTAGCTATGACAACAAAAAGCACAAGCAACAATAACAAAAAGATAAATTAACATCAAAATTAAAATGTTTTTGCTTCAAAACACACATTAAGAAAATAAAAAGACAAAACACAGAATAGAAAAAAAGTATTTTCAATCTATGTACCTGATAAGTGATTGGTATCCAGAATGTATAAAAACCTTTACAATTCAACAATTAAAAATAATCCAATTTTAAAACTTGACAAAGGATTTTAATAGACATTTCTCCAAAGGATATATATATATATATATATATATGGCCAATAAGTACACGAAAAGATTCTAAACATCATAAGTCATTAGGGAAATGAAAAGCTTAACTGCAAAAAGATGCTATTTCACATGCATTAGGTTGCTAAAATAAAATTGCAGATAATAATAAATATTCATTAGGAGGTAGAAAAAATTGAAACTTCATTCCCTGCTGGTTGGGATTTTTTTTTTTTTAAACATCTTTATCGTAGTATAATTGCTTTACAATGGTGTGTTAGTTTCTGCTTTATAACAAAGTGAATCAGTTACACATATACATATGTCCCCATATCTCTTCCCTCTTGCATCTCCCTCCCTCCCACCCTCCCTATCCCACCCCGCTAGGTGGTCACAGGGCACTGAGCTGATCTCCCTGTGCTATGCAGCTGCTTCCCACTAGCTATCTATTTTACGTTTGGTAGTGTATATATATGTCCATGCCACTCTCTCACTTTGTCCCAGCTTACCCTTCCCCCTCCCCGTATCCTCAAGTCCATGCTCTAGTAGGTCTGCATCTTATTCCCGTCTTGCCCGTAGGTTCTTCTGACCATTTTTTTTCTTTTCTTTTTTTTAGATTCCATATATATGTGTTATCATACGGTATTTGTTTTTCTTTTTCTGACGTATTTCACTCTGTATGACAGCCTCTAGGTCCATCCACCTCACTACAAATAACTCAGTTTCATTCCTCTTTTATGGCTGAGTAATATTCCATTGCATATATGTGCCACATCTTCTTTATCCATTCATCTGTTGATGGACACTTAGCTTGCTTCCATGTCCTGGCTATTGTAAATAGAGCTGCAAAGAACATTTTGTTACATGACTCTTTTTGAATTATGGTTTTCTCAGGGTATATGCCAGTAGTGGGATTGCTGGGTTGTATGATAGTTCTATTTTTAGCTTTTTAAGGAACCTCCATACTGTTCTCCCTAGTGGCTGTATCAATTTACATTCCCACCCACAGTGCAAGAGGGTTCCCTTTTCTCCGCACCCTCTCCAGCATTTATTGTTTGTAGATTTTTTGATGCTTGCCATTCTGACCGGTGTGAGGTGATATCTCATTGTAGTTTTGATTTGCATTTCTCTAATGATTAATGATGTTGAGCATTCTTTCATGTGTTTGTTGGCAATCTGTATATCTTCTTTGGAGAAATGTCTATTTAGGTCTTCTGCCCACTTTTGGATTGGGTTGTTTGTTTTTTTGATATTGAGCTGCATGAGTTGCTTGTATGTTTTGGAGATTAATCCTTTGTCACTTGCTTCATTTGCAAATATTTTCTTCCATTCTGAGGGTTGTCTTTTCGTCTTGATTATGGTTTCCTTTGCTGTGCAAAAGCTTTTAAGTTTCATTAGGTCCCATTTGTTTATTTTTGTATTTATTTCCACTTCTCTAGGAGGTGGGTCAAAAAGGATCTTGCTGTGATTTATGTTATAGAGTGTTCTGCCTATGTTTTCCTCTAAGAGTTTGATAGTGTCTGGCTTTACATTTAGGTCTTTAATCCATTTTGAGTTTATTTTTGTGTGTGGTGTTAGGGAGTGTTCTAATTTCATGCTTTTACATGTAGCTGTACAGTTTTCCCAGCACCACTTATTGAAGAGGCTGTCTTTTCTCCACTGTTTATTCTTGCCTCCTTTATCAAAGATAAGGTGACCATATGTGTGTGGGTTTATCTATGGGCTTTCTATCCTGTTCCATTGATCTATATTTCTGTTTTTATGCCAGTACCATATGTCTTGATTACTGTAGCTTTGTAGTATAGTCAGAAATCAGAGAGCCTGATTCCTCCAGCTCCATTTTTCCTTCTCAAGATTGCTTTGGCTATTCGGGATCTTTTGTATTTCCATACAAATTGTGAAATTTTTTGTTCTAGTTCTGTGAAAATGCCAGTGGTAGTTTGATAGGGATTGCATTGAATCTGTAGATTGCTTTGGGTAGTAGAGTCATTTTCACAATGTTGATTCTTCCAATCCAAGAACATGGTATATCTCTCCATCTATTTGTATCATCTTTAATTTCTTTCATCAGAGTCTTATAATTTTCCACCTACAGTCTTTTGTCTCCTTAGGTAGGTTTATTTGGTTGGGATGTTAAATGGTGCAGCCACATTGGAAGACATTCTAGCAGTTCCTCGGAATGTTAAATGTAGGGTTTCCAAATGACCCAGAAATTCTAAATTCTACATATATATTGAAGAGAAATGAAAATATATATTCCCACAAAAAATGAATTTTCAAAGTAGTATTATTCATTATAGCTAAACAATAGAAACGCCTAAATATCCATCACCTGATGAAAAAAAAAATGTGGTATACCCATACAATTGGATACTATTTAGCAATCAAAAAGAACAGAGCACTTATACATAGTACAATGTGCATTTACTTTGAAATGTTTGCAAAGTGAAAGAAGGCATTTACAAAGAACCACATATTGTATGATTGCACTTATAGGAAATGTCAAGAATAAGAAAATACATAGGGACAGAAAGTAAATTATGAGTTTCCAGGGGCATGTGGGTGGAAGGGTATGGCTGTTATTGGGTATAGGGTTTCATTTTGAGGTGAAAAAGATGTTCTAAAATTACATTTTGTGGATGGTTGCCACCTCCTAGAGCAAGAACTGCAGAATTCTACACTTTTAAGGATGGATTTTATTATATGTGAATTATATCAATAAAACCACTGTGGGTAAAGATTGCACTAAGTCTATAAATTGATTTGTATGAAATTGACATCTTTACAGTATCTTATCTTCCCATCCCTGAACATATGTAGCACTTTATTTAGTCCATTAATTTCTTTCAACAATTTCATTGTGTTTGATGTAGAGGACATGCAATCTGTTGTTTCTTCCTAAATATTATCTTATTTTATATGTTTTTCAAGTGGCCCTTTTTAAAAATTCTAATGTTCTTGTTGTTTGAAACTAATATATAGAATTTCAATTGATTGTTGTCTAATTACCTTCTCTCATTCAACCATACTAATTTGCATGTAGGTGTTAGTAGTAGTTTAATGAATTTTGTAGAAGTTTACACACACGCAAAAAAATTATGCCTGAAATTAGGGACAGTTTTGCTACTTCTCTTCCAGTCTTTAATCTTTTTTTTTTTTTTTGCTTCAGTGAAGTCAAGGACACCCATTACAATCGTGACATGTTGACTACAAATGGTAGTAAAGACATTCCTGCTTTGTTCCCAAGTTTAGGACATTTGAAATATTCAAGTTCACTAATAAGTATATTAGCTGTGGGTTTTTTATAGATGCTCTTTATCAGATAAAGAACATTTTTTCCTCTGTTGACAGTTTATATTATGAATTAATGTTGAATTTGTCAAATGCTCTTCTATATCTATTAAAATGATTTCTTTTCTCTTTTATTTTGGTGAATTACTTTGTTTGATTTTTTCAATATTAAAGTACCTTTCCTGGGGGAAAACCCACTTGGTCATGATGTCAATTTAGTTTATATGTTACCGATTTGGTATGCTAATATTCTCCTTAGGATTTTTGTATTTATATTTATGAGGCACCTGGGCTTGTAATTTTACTTCTTTTATTATCTTGATCAGTTTACTTCTTTATTGATCAGTTTTAACACTGAGTGTTGTACTGGCCTCAGAAAAGGAGCTGGAAAGTGTTTCCTTCCCCATTTTCTGAAGGAATTCTTTTAAGATTTTATTTCTTCTATAATGTTTCAAAATGTTTAGAGTTAATTCACATGGGCCAGTGTTATCCTGGTTGGAGAATTTTTAATTACAAATTGAATATCTTTAAATAAATACAGGACTTTTTAGACATTTATTTTACTTTGATTTTATTTTTAGTTTTTAATATGGTTCAATTTATTTCTATTGTTTTTAATTTTTTTTCCAATTTTTCTAATCTTTTTTCCCCTTTCCTGCTTTCTCTTGGATATCACGGCTTATCTAGGGATTATATCAATAATATGCATTTTAAACTTATCATTGACTATTAGAGTTTATATTTTACCACTTCACATAAAATGAAAAAGACTGCAAATGAACCATATAATTCCTTTTACCCCCATTCCAATGTGTAATTTTTATTATATATATCCCTATACACATTGTGAAATCCTCAATACGTTGTTATAATTATTGTTTGAAAGACTAAATTAAGAGAAAAAATTAAGAAAAGAAAAGTATAAAATATTTTATATTTACCGTATAGTGATCATTTTCAGTGCTTTTTATTCCTTCCTGCAATTCAATTTCTTCAACCTAAACAACTTTAATATCTTATATAATGTGTATTTGTTTACGATGCTGACATGACATTTTTGCAGCATGGAAAGGAAAAAAATGTCAAACCACAATTGAATAGTCAGTGAAAACATTCTTCACATATGAATTCCATCAGAAGACATTTTCAGATAAACAAAAATTATAGGTGTTAATCTTGAGAGGGCTAATATTTCAGTACTACTTATAGCATCATGGCCAAAAGCAGGAAAATGCCTCTTTAGCTATATTTGCTTTTCCTTTTGTATATAGCAATAAAAATTCCTGGCTCTAAAAGTCTTGCTTCAAAGTAAGAGAAAAATCTATTAAGGTGGTAGGTGGAAATTGTAATACAGATGCAAAATATACATGTATATTCATAAATGGGTGAATTATGCTTTTTAAAATATTCTCTTTGATTTTAACAATTAATGTTTTAAAACTGCTTATTTTATTTAAACATTCAGACTTCCTATTTCTATTGAGGAATCTGCAGATCTTACAACGTTAGACCCTCATATATAATATTAACACTTAGTTGGATCTTGAAAAACCCAGTTCTCCACAGTGTCTTTCTCTTTATCTCATCTATTAATGAAATTTAGTCTTATATTAACAGGTCTCTCTTGAGTCTGATTCACCCAAAATGGAAAATTATGAACACAAAAATCCTGGTCTATGTGGAATAACAGAAAGACAGTAACTAAAAGGATGGAGAATTGTTTAGAAAACTATATGTATTTCTAGGTATTTACATCACTGGGCGTTCCCAGCTTCCAACTGCTCCTCAATCTACCACCTAAATGAGTGAATAAAATGCTTCTTACCACCCTTCACTCCCTTCACATTCTTGCTCTCTTGAAATGTAAGCTCTAGTTATGAGCAAAGAATCCATTGACAAAGAGGAGGCCACATGTACATGATAAAAATTATAATTCTGTACATATTCTCATGTATATAGGAGCAGAGATTTTAGAGAATTATTAAAATATTTTATCTGGCATGTTAGTTAAAGATAGCTTTGAAGCTGGTTATTTTATTTATTTATTTTTGGCTGCATTGGGTCTTCATTGCTGAGTGTGGGCTTTCTCTAGTTGTGGCGAGCGGGGGCTACTCTTCATTGCGGTGTGTGGGCTTCTCCTTGCAATGGCTTCTCTTGTTGCGGAGCACGGGCTCTAGGCGCACGGGCTTCAGTAGTTGTGGTGCATGGGTTCAGTAGTTGTGGCTCGCGGGATCTAGACCGCAGGCTCAGTTGTTGTAGTGCATGGGATTAGTTGCTCCATGGCATGTGGGATCTTCCTGGACCAGGCCTTGAACCTGTGTCCCCTGCATTGGCAGGTGGATTCTTAACCACTGCACCACCAGGGAAGTCCTGAGGCTGGTTATTTTATTAAAAAACAATCTCAATGTTATAGATAAAATAATTTCAAAGTAAATAGAAAAAAGTTGCATGTATGCTCTTATAGAAATTTATAAAATTTGTGGACATGATATATTATTTACATAGGTAGTTAGATACAGATGGACTTTTAGATAGATAGATAGATATAGATAGATAGATAGATAGATTGAATTGATTTATCCAAGTCATGTTCTTTTCTCTGGGAGGAAGTTAGCAGTTAATTTTCCTCATATATCCTGTTATTAGACCAAATGATAGCTCATGTCTTTCTGATATTTTGGTAAATACTGTTTCAATTGGAGTATGGAAGGGGAGATTTTACAGTCTACATTGCAGCCTATGTAACTGTAAAACTTTACGGACTTCCTCCCTTTAGAATGGAACTTTGCAATCTACTTTTTGATTACATTCTTAAGTGATATGATTCACTTTTTTAAAAATAGAAACATTCCAACTGATGATAATATTGTCATAACTAAAACTCAGTTGCTCATAGATTCAGAAAACAGGCTGTCATATAACATGACTGAATATTTCAAATAATCAAAAATTTTGAACATGGAACCCACCTAGCACAATATGTTTAAATACTGCAAAGTTTGACATGTGCAGAGAAATTAATAAGGTAAACTTTTATACAATATTTAAAATTTGTTATACTATTAACTAGGTGTTTTAGCTCATTAGAAATCTGCCTAAGAGAAAATATTAAAATTCAAGTATAATTATTTAAAATAAGCATACAACTTTGCTGTTCTCATACTGAATTTATCAGTTTGTTTTGACATAGGTTTGACACAGCCTTGGGCTGTTGTCTTACTTTTTCTTATAAAATAGACAATGCTGTAATATATATATATATATATATATATATATATATATATATATATATAGCATTTTAGTTCGACATACAAAGATAAAGAAGTGTACATACTTGGATGCATTTCCCTCCTCCCCATCTGACAATCCCATTATAACTTTATTGTAAACTGAGAAGTTAAAATATAATTGAGAACTGAGCATTCATATGATATGCCTGCAGCACCCTTGATGAAAATTTCATTTGTTAAGAATGACTTATGTAGACACTTAGTAATCTAAGACATATTTCAAATCTATATCCTCTAACATCACCCCATCTTTCAGCAAATCCTTACTGCTAGAAACAAAAATGCAGTTGGCTAAAAATATAGGAAGTTACTTCATTTTAGAAATCTGCTTTATTTTCTTCATTTAGTCTTTTGGAATCCTTGCCTAATTTTACATTATCATCTTTTATTTCTCTAAAACTAACCCCACATTTATATCTATAGTCTGAACTTGTTACATGTATATGCAAAAAGTTTTGTTGATCGTCACCTCAAACTCACTATATGCAAAATTTAACTCCTCCATATCATCCTCCAACATACATTTGCTTTCCAGCTAACCCAATTCTGTCAATGAGTTTTTTTCAGATGATTTTCTAGATTCCTTTTCTAGAAAACTTGGTCATATTTGATATATTTTTGTTTTTAAAAATCTTTTTATGTTCTTTATGTCACTGAATCCTACTAATTCTTTCTTTAAAATAATTTGATTCTTCTCCATGTATATCAGAGGTTCCAGGAACACTGCCAGAATTATCTTCTACCTAGGTAATTGTAACAGACTAAAATTTACCTCCTTTCTATTTTAACCATGTTAAATTATTTATTCCACTACTGCCCCGGGCTCTTAGGAACAATGATTTTCAAAAAAACTTCACATAATTAAATATTTATTGAATAAATATCTACTCTCTTGCACATTTTAGAAAGACATCTAATATTTTTATTAAAACCTTAAATAGTTGCAAATGACATGTTTATTTCACTGAGATAGCCCTGTCTTAAAGTACTATTTAAATGTATCAAGAAATCCAAATACTATAAAAAATTTGATAAAACCATTACCTATTAAAATATATGAATAGCCTCTTAATTAATTGTAGGTAATTATGCATCTACTATATTCCTAAAAATGAACTTATAGAAAAATACTCTTCCTGAGTTTTATATGGTTCTAATAGTTATCTCTGGCCAGTTTGAGTGAATATAAGATACTGGCTTAATTTTTCTTGCTTATATATCTTAACTATGTTATTTAATTGTATGACAGTATTAAGTATTGCCAGAAAGTCTGATGACAAACTGATTTTCTTTCCCTTATACATTAGATAAACTGTCTGCCTAAATGCCCAAATAGTTCTTTTCTTTTTCATTTTACTCAAAGTCAATACTTTTGTTAGGATATATAAATGTATGGGTCATTCTGTGTTGATTTTCTCATTTATGAGCTGTAATAGTGCAATACTAAGTTTCCAGTAGTTTTTTTTTTCAATGATTTTTAAAATTTTTATTTCTGCTCTATTGCTTGGTTTTCATTTTGGTGATTCTTATTTTTAGCTATGTTGGATTATCTTGGCCTATCTTCTATATCTAATGACTTTTCTCAAATCCATTTGATTTATTTCTACATTCATTTAAAAATTTCAAATGTCATTTTTTCTACATTTTATATTTCTTATGGCATTATTCATAATTATTTCTGTTTCTTCCAATTCAGTCTTTATTTCTGAGATGACTTTCTAAAAATTTTCTAATTATTTCCTCTCATATACCTTTCATTTATTTTCTCAAGCATATTTTTTATTTTATTCTATTTCTGATTTAAGCTGTTCTTTCAGAGCTTCTATTACTTTTGTATTAATTTTAACTCAATTTGAAATATTAGGTTATATTAAAAAATTATTTTGTGTGCAGGTCTTTCTGTTACACCTTCACTTTTTTAGGGATGTTACTCTGCTTTTTATTCTTTTATTTCTCTGTACTAATCTCTATGGAATTCAACCAAAAGTATTTATTGGTTGCTCATTTTTAAGTGAGATTAGTGTTCCTGTATTTTTTTAGACAGCAATTTTGGGCCTTCATATGGTGCTCCATCTATCACTCTAGAGATTTTTTTCTCCATTATTTTCATAAGATGATCAGACATGTTCCTGAAAATTCCCTCTCAGTTTCGGATGCTCTTCTCAGTTTGAACTGGGATGCTTGGCAGTGAATATCTATGGTGACTTGTGGATTCCTCAGGTCCCAGGGCTATAAGAGCTCAGTGCTTTCTCTCTACTTTCCCTCCTGCAGTTTTTGATTTCCCATGGGTCTTGTAGATTTGACTCCACACACATATTTTTGAGTTCCCGAAATGATTTTGTCACTTGATTTTATATAGATATTTTCCATGGGGCTTTTGGTTTTGCTATCCTAATCTGGCTTTGTGTGTGTGTGTGTGTGTGTGTGTGTGTGTGTGTGTGTGTGTGTGTTGGTTTCGTTGGGTGGTTGGGTAGTTGGTTAGTTTTTTTAAATTGAGATATTGGAGGAGATTCGCCAACCATCCAATCATTGAATCCATCTTTCCAGAATCCCAACCTGACCTATTTTTTATAGTAAATTCTCAGAGATGGTAGATTCTTTGTATGTAGCCATCTTTTTATTGCTTTTGAAAGTAATAAACTCTTCAAATTTTATGTGAATAATTGTTTACTGTAATTAACTCTGGACTTTTTATCACTTTATAATAATAGAATTTCAACATCCAATGCATATAAAATTGCCAAAAATATTTAAAGGAGGAATTATTTATGTTTTCAGCATTTTAACATTTGACTTTCTGTAAATCTAAGTTTTAAAATCCCAGAATATATACATATACTCAAAAGTGCTTAGTTTAACTCTGAAACTAGCATAATCAAATTATTATTACAAAGGTATCATTTAGAATGCATGAAGTAAGAGCTAAGGCAAGTGTTAATGCTCAGCAATACCTTTAAGAGTCACACACACACCTTTTTTCACAGGATGTAATCGCCAAAAATCTTTCCATATATGATTATCTCGAGTTTACAGTTACTTCCAATGACAACTCATATGCTCTCATTTATTAGATATTTTAAAATGTATATTCAGACTACAGACACAACTAAACTCTAATATGAGATTTCCATATCTGGAAATTTACCCTGAATATAATGCTCTAACTTCAAATATTTAACCCTCTTCCATAATAAACTTTATTTTTATCTCTTACAATCAATTTACATAAAACTGAAATGTTCTCTTTTAATCTGAACCAGTCCTCTTAATATACATTCATACCACTATATATACATTCACACTTACACATATAAGTTAGAGCTATTAAGTTCATTGCAAAGAAATATCTAGTTTCTTAAAGCATTATTATCCAACCCAAACAATTATTAGTTATTAATGCAACTTTTCCCTGCTTCTATCCTGGCTAATCTATATTCCATTCTCAAAATAGCAGCAGAAGAGGTCATTTTAAAACTATAAATCAAAACATATTGTTTTTTACTCAAAACCATTCAGTAGCTCCCCACTTCACTCAGAGTAAAAGCAAAAGCTGTCTCCATGGCCCTAGCTGTACAGTACTACAAGATCTGGCCTCTCTTCATTTTTCTAATCTCATCTCCCTAGTCAGTCACTTGGTCACACAGTGACAGCTTCATGGGCATGCAACCTATGTCATCATATAGGGCTCCTTGCTCAAATGGACCCCACACTTTAATTCTCCCTTGTCACCATCTTAAAACTCTTAATATTTTTAACATTTTAATTTTACATAAATTACTTAACTGGTTCTGCTGGTCATTCTGGTATTTCTTGAATATGCCAGTTATCACCACTGGTTTTAGTAAGTTGTTCCTATTTTCTCAATGTTGTTCCCCCAGAAAATTGCATGACTGCTTTTCTCACCTCTTTACAATTTTCGCTCAACTGTCAGACCAAATCTGAACACCCTGATAAAAACTATAGCCATTCCATTACCATCAGCCATGTTGAATTTCAGACTCCTTGTTACCATACTTGACATTTTCTTTTCTCTATAACCCCTACTGCCTTACAATTTCCTTATTTCCTGTGGTTTTGTTTTATTTTCCTTTTTTTATATCCCTCCATTTGCTCGTCTATAGACTACACAAAGGCAGGATCTTTTGTCTACTGACATAGTGTAATGCAAAGAAGCATGCTTGGTATAAGTAGGAATTCAGTAAATCTTTGTTAAAAAATGAATCAATTCAGTCCTTTTAACTAGGGTTTAGCTTTTGTAGTTTTACTCGTACATATCATGTATCCACAAATGCATACTCTACCATTGCAAAAATTTGCTGTTTAGGTCCCAATTTCCTGAATGGCATTTCTTTGATCAAAAGAATGATACCCATCTAGAAATTAAGACGCTTTTTTGGATTTGAGAAAAACACTGACTGATCTTTATTAAGAACTTTGCAATATGCTTATTAAGCTTTGTAGTCTTTCCTAATGAAAATCAGGAGACAAGAGCTCATTATTACTGCTTATATCGCAGTGTGATAAAAAATCACATTTTCATGAGGCCCTAATATCCTTACTTTGTGATGTGAGTCAGTACAATACAAAGGTTACAGTGGACATCTATGGAGTCAGTTTACCGAGGTTGTATTCTGGTTCTACCATTCTAGCTGTGGGATGTTGAGAGGTTACCTACTCTCTATACCTTGGTTTCCTTATTAAACGTGAAGGGGGCTAATAATAGAACTTCCTCAGAGTTGAAGTTTTAAAGACTAAATGAATTTATCAACATAGCACACTTTGTACAGGAAAATACTAAACACATACTAAACAGAAACATATTAGGCACTGTATAAATTTGCTAATACCACATGTAAAATGGGAATATTATTTATGTGCTGTGTACATCTCTGGTTCTTGTAAAATTCAAAAATAATACAGTGAAAAATGAAGAATTTAAAATTTAAAAAGAACTATATAAAATACATTGATTCAGTTTAATGACCATCATAAAATAATATTGCTGAAGAAAAAAATTTGTATTTAAAATTAAATCTTTACTATATTTTATCTCCTCTCTCTATGTCCATCATGCTTATCTCTAAGATGACAGGTACATTTTGTGCATTGTTGTCTGGACATTAGAAAGTTGAGAAATTATCAAGCCTGTATGATTCATGAGAAGTGTATAGTAATATAGATATGGTCTCTTTGAGAAATATGACAGAGAGGATGGAGACTATTGTTTGGAGATTGAGATTTGTGAATAAACACAAACTTTACAGGTAACCATTGGCTCCATGTTTATTGAGCAATGCCATTTCTTAAATAGGGCTAGCACATAGAAGAGGCAGAGGAGTATCTGTTAGAATTGTTAATAAAAAGGGTCATTTTAATTATTGTTATACAATGATGTTTATTAATACAGACAATTTAATTTCAAGAAATATTGCACTTTGATCCCCCAGTTCTTCCTGCACATTTCTAGTTTGCAACATCAAGCATTTAACTGCAATTCAGTCATATGTTTTCTTTGACTCTAGAGACTAATAATTTTTTTCACTAAATCAGAGTCCTGTGAGAACACTGACTGATAATTGAGTGCAGAAATAAAAGAAAAAAAAACACCCCATTTATTCTATTCAGCAAAGAATTTATTCTGTAACTCTGAAGGACTGTGAAAACTGATATGTTAAGTAATAGAACAAAGAGCCAAAATGAAATTTTATCAAGAGCTCACAATTCCAAAATAGGTTTGATAGTAGTTAGAAACATTCTTTATTTCCTAGGGACCAGGAAATGTCCCAGTTTGCTAAATAACCATCTGGAAAGCATGAGTACTAGGGAAATCAGATTCTAACCCTAAGGTCATCTGATTCTAACCCTAAGGTCAGCTTAATTCACAGCTGCTAGATAGTTGATATGTGGTTGATACTGAACAGATATCTACTTGGAAGCTAAGCTATGAAAATGTTCAGATGCACTTAAAGAAATCCAGATTTCACAAATGAAGAACAAATCAAGCAGAGATTTAAACTGTCAATAAAACCAGAACAAATGATACAGTTCTTTTGGTGGTATCAGGATTTTGCATCCCCCTAGAGACCAAGGAACATACATTTGCCTTAAATATGTCTCCATTCAATGTTATGGCCAACGTGCGGCCTAGTTTTAACATAATTTTTTTCTTTGCTATTAGCTAGGTAAATATCATTGGAAAACTTATTTTATTTTTAAAATTTCAGTTACTTAATCTGTAAAATAATAGTGATTTTTCTTCTCTATAAAGTGGACTAAATCTAAATTAATTCTAAATCTGAAATAAGAAATTTTATTTTGGAAAAATTAATCATTTATTGAGAAATAAAGAAGACAAAATATTGAAGTAATTTTGTGAACATTTATTGACATGTAATTGGATATTTTTAAAACTGTGATATATTTTGACAAGAAGAAAATTATGCAATTACCTGGTAACAGTCATCAATAAACAAATCAGGTGAGTCTCACCTCTATAAAAAAAAGAAAAAAAATTGAGTAGTTAAAGTAAAAAAAACCAAAAAACAATATGCTAAAGGTTTTGGAGGCAACAACAACAACAACAACAACAAAAAACTGTGAAAAGATGCATATAGATATAAGCATAAATAAATAGAGCAAGGAGTGATTTTCATTATTGTTGTAGTCAAGGCTTTGGGCAACAAACACCAAAGAAATAATTCTGACTCAAAAATCATCCCACCCGGGCTTCCCTGGTGGCGCAGTGGTTGAGAATCTGCCTGCTAATGCAGGGGACACGGGTTCGAGCCCTGGTCTGGGAGAATCCCACATGCCGCAGGGCAACTAGGCCCGTGAACCACAACTACTGAGCCTGTGCGTCTGGAGCCTGTGCTCTGCAACAAGAGAGGCCGCGATAGTGAGAGGCCCACGCATCGCGATGAAGAGTGGCACCCACTTGCCACTAGAGAAAGCCCTCGCACAGAAACAAAGACCCAACACAGCAAAAATAAATTAATTAATTAATAAAAACTCCTACCCCCAACATCTTCTTAAAAAAAAAAAAAATCATTCCATCCAAGTCGCCATGACTATATGTTCTACAAGGGAGTCTGAGGTCAAAGCTTTGCACAATTGTCTGTCCTGTACCCTCTGCATATCTTACCATATGAGCTTTGGCTAAGACAGAAAATCAGTTAAGGATTCAGGATCCTAGTAGTTCTCAGAAGATATATAAATTATAGCATATACTATGATTTAGCCTGACTTACAATCATAGAAGTTTAGAGAGGAAAAGTCACTGTAGGATGCTGTGGTTTAGTTTAAATGATTAACCTACTTATGAGAAGTTGTTTCATACCAGAACAATCTCATTTATTATAAATACTGAATCTTGGAAAGGCCACTTACTAATTCTATGATATAAATGAGTCATGTAGAATATCAGGCTGAATACTTAAATAATTTCAGGATGATTATCCATTACAACTTACTGGTGAACTTTCTTATTATGAAACCAAGCTATCTGAAGACATAATCATTGAATTATTAATCCAACATAATAATCATTCAATAGATGAGATAGAAAGATATTGATGAGAGAGAGTCCATTTATCATTAACTATAGTGAAGTTTCATGGCACTTTTAACCTCTTTTGTGATTTTTTGGAAAGATTTTATATTTTACTTAAACTCAAGTACCTAAATGCTAGTATGTGGATAATGACAGTTTAGAGGCTTATGAAATCCCTGAAGAGTTTATGTGACTACCCAAAAGGGCTTTGGGGCCAAGATGTACTTTAGGTTGACATTCTATGTAGTTGTTTATATTATAATGAAATGGGTCTACAAAGTATGTAGCAGACCAGAAAAAATTGATTTTTTTTTTGAGAGTAACATTGTTTTATCCCTTCTTATGCCCTTACCCTGTCAGGTTACCCAACCTGTCAAGGCAATAAATAGCCTCTACCTCCTGCTATGCTATGCTCAGTGGGTGCTTAGTAAGGTCAGAAAACTGAACAAACAAGAACAAAGAATAAAAAGGGAACATTTTTATAAAAGACAGAAACATTAAGAAGAAATGGAAAGATAGATATGGTTAGTTTATGGTAATACTTTGCAAGACATGCTTCATGTGACATTAATTCTATAAAATACTTTTATCTTGCTACAATCAATGAAAAAAAAAGTGCCATGTTCAAATACCTGAGAAAAATCTGCATATTATAACATATTCTAAGACATATTTGCATATCCAGTGCTCTAAGTCATGAAGAAACTTATTTAAATTTGCTTAGCTATGTGATTCCCAAATGTGCTTGATTATAGAAGTCTTTCTATCATTCAATTCCTTTCAAGGAGCTTCTCAAATCAGGGTTCGGCAAATCACACTTTGGGAAAACATGGTTTGGGTTAGATAGCCAAGTGCTGATTGTTCCCTTTCAGAATGAAAATTAAAAGGGTTAAATATATTCAGAAGATTAACATTTTATATTTGGTATATATACATATTTTTTTTATTTAGAAAATTAAACTATCTGTGAGTTCCTCTCAGTAAAACTATGGCTCTTGTCACTCTATGGGCTAGATGGTACTTTCATCCCTTGGATCACAATGAAGAATTAATTGCAGAACACTGAAAGACACTATTTCTTTTTCCTCGACCATATATACAGACAAATAGAGTACAGCTATTACGTCATTGCTTCCACCTTTTGCAAGTATCCCACTGGTCTGGTGACCAAGAGGAAAAAGCATGGGTCACTTAGAGAATGAGGCTGACAGGATTCCACTGCTAAAGCCAAATATCTGTGAATTTAACTGGTCAAACTTACCAACAGTGTGAGGAAGTGTTTTGACACTCATTAATTTTTCAGAGCAGAAATTGTAGACCAGTGTGACCTCAAGTCATAAATTTCAGATTTCACTGGGAGTAAGAAGAGAAAGGTTCCTCTCAATTCCTTATATGGAAATATAAAAGAAACTAATGTGATTTCTAAACAAAGAAAGCCTCGATTTTTGCAGATGTTTTGTGTTCTCTCTTCATTCAGATATGTTTGTCTGTTTTCAAAAAGAGGTACATTGATCTTGCTGTACAATGAATAGCACTATAGAACTTTTAATACCATCTTCTTCACATTAGAAGCCTCCATGTACGGGACAGTCTTGATGGCAGGAGGCTAGGTGCATAGTTCTTTATGCAGTTACAGTCTAATAGAAAAGATTCAAATTAAATACATAATTTTAATACAATTAGTTTAATGGAAGTAGGTACATGCAGAGTGCAAGAAAGGATATGAGGATTAGAGACATTTGAGCTGATTCTAAAAAATGATTAAAAAATAGGAATAATCAGAGAGATGAGACACCATAGCATGTTGTGTGTAGAGAACTATTAAGCATATAATCAAAGACATAAAGTAACTAGAAGTGGGCAGTTATAAAACTGAGGAGGTCAAGTGTGACACAGTGTTCTTAGCTGGGTGAGTGGGTTAACTGCGGTACTGCAATATAACGCTGAGAATACATAAATGGGTTTAGAGGAGAAGAAGATTAACTTATTGTAAGATTTTTTTTTTTCTAGAAGCATCTAAATGTTCAAATAGAAAAGGCAGAGCAGAGGAGAAATATGATTTAATATTGATAATATTCAGCATATAGGAGACAACTAAAAATGTGAAAGAAGATTAGATAACCTATATGAACAATGGGTTGGAAAAGACTTAGAGAGGACAACTTAATTTGAAGGGATCCATAGGGAATATTACATCTAAATGCATATTATTTTAATATTACATATTATTTCATGCCTTATTGTCCTATATATGATATTTACCTTTTTAAGTATGTTTAGACTCAAAGTTATTTTCTTTTGGTGTTACCCAAATAATTTAAGTATTTGTAGAAAAAGCACCTACTTTTTGAATAGTCCATCAGTATTACTATTGAACCCACAAACTATGAGGATAACAAAAGTCCTACATTTTTACATTCTCTTCAGTATGAGCAGGGAAGTTTCAATTTTTGAATCATAAATGGCCCTCCATTTGAGGTTATATTTTATGCAGAATGTTTGGTGAATTATTGAATTGTTAACCCTATATTAGTATGATTTCTTCAGTGTTCTTAATCAGGATAAATTCTCTTCCACTTTGCAGGGCTACTGAGCTGTAGAATTAGACCTAGATGGCATTATTTATCTTAGGAGGGCAACATGACATAATGGAGATTACCATGGTCTCTGAAATTTGAAAAATCCAAGCTCAAATAATTAGTGACTTTCAGGGTAAGAAAACATAACTTAGCCAGTTATGCTCACCTTCATCGTGCGCAAAACTTAAATGTAGATCTCAGAGATTGTTTACGTATGTAACACCCAATATCAGATATAGACTTTTTTAAGACTCTAGAAATTTTTCTCATTGGCTTTTTGATTTATACTCACCCTCAGAATTTCTTAATTATTCTAACCTTTATAATCATCGATAAGTACTGTGGGTTCTTGAAATTCATATAAATTAATTTATATGAGATATTATCATCTGTGTCTCATTTCCTTTGCTCAACATAACATCTATGAAGTTAATCCATATTATTTTGATTATCAGGATTTCATTCTTATTTAGGTGTGTAGTATTCTATTGTTTGAATATTTTATCATTCATCCATTTTCTTGTAGATAGTCTTTTGGATTGTTTCTAGTTTTCAAATATAAATAAACCTTTTGCAAACATTCTTTTGCATATGATTTTGAGGACCTATATGCTCATGTCTTTTGGGTATATGGTAGCAGTGGATTTGCTGAGTCATCATGTAGGCATACGTTTAGCTTTAGTAGTTACAAACAGTTTTCCAAAGTCTTTTAACCAGTTTACACAACCACCAACACTGAATGAGAGTTCCAGATTCTCCATATCTTTGTCAAAATTAATATTATAAATCTATTTAATTTTAGCTGTCTTGGTAGATGAAAAGTGGTATATCATGCAGGAATTAATTTGTGTTTACGTGTTGATAGATGATGCTGAACATGTTCTATATGCTTTTTGGAGATTTAGATATTCTCTTTTACCAACTCCTGTTCACATTAGTTTCTTCTGAGATGGCTTGCTTTCACCCTCATTCCTGAAGGATATTTTCAGGGATATAGAAGTCTGGGTTGACAGTTCTTTTCTTTCTGGACTTCATTCAGAACTTTCAAGATTGTTTCTTTGTCTTTAGTTTTCAGAAGTTTGATTATGATATTTCTTGGTGTTGATATCTTTGAGTTTATCTTGTTTCAGGTTTGCTCAGCTTCTTAAAATTGTGGGCTTCTGTCTTTTGCCGAATTGGAGGAGTTTCCAGCCATTATTTCTTCAAGCACTCTTTCAGCCCCATCCTCTTTTTTATTTCCTTTCTGGACTCCAATAATATGTATATTAGGTTTTGGGGGGTTTTTTGCTATGACCCACTGTTCCACAGTGTTCCTGTAGTTCCATTTATTTTTTTCCAGTCTATATTCTCTCTGTAGTTCTTATTGGATGATTTTTTTTTTTTTTTTTTTGGCGGTACGCGAGGCTGTCACTGCTGTGGCCTCTCCCGTTGTGGAGCACAGGCTCCGGACGCACAGGCTCAGCGGCCATGGCTCACGGGCCCAGCCGCTACGCGGCATGTGGGATCCTCCCAGACCGGGGCACGAACCCATGTCCCCTGCATCGGCAGGCGGACTCTCAACCACTGTGCCGCCAGGGAAGCCCAAGGATGATTTTTATTTTTGTATTTGCAAGTTTACTGATTATTTCCTCTGTTCCATTCATTATGCTGTTGAACCTATCCATTGAATTATTTCAATTATTGTATTTTTCAGCTTTATAATTTCCATTTGGTTCTTTTTTATATCTTCAGTTTCTTTGCTGAGACTTTCTGTTTCCTTGCCATAAGTTTCTATTTTTTCATTTGTTTCAAGTGTGTTCATAATTGATCATTTAAGCATTGTTTTGATGACTGCTTTAAAATCTTTATCAGATAATTCTAACATCTCTGTTATCTTAGTGTTGGCATCTATTGTTTGTCTTTTTTATTCAGTTTGAGACCTTTCTGGTTCTTGGTATGAGGCATAATTTGATATTGAAACCTAGACATTTGAGTGTTATGAAACTCTGGATCTTTAAACCCATTTTAGCTGGCTTGCTCTGATGCTGTTCTGGCACGGGAAGGGCAAAGTGAAGCTTTGTTACTGCCAGGAGAGAATAGATGTGCAGGTTCCCCACTTGGCCTCTGTTGACACCCAGGGTCAGGGGCTACTCACTACTGTTGTCAAATGGTGGATGTTCTGGTCCCCTACCATGTCACTGCTAATATCTCCCTGTCTAGGAGAGATAGGTCTGCCTCGTTTCTGCATCTTACATGGCTTCCAATTACACTAGGTTGGGTGAGGGGATGGCCTTGTTGCTGCTGGCAAGAATAAAAGTCTTGGCTCTCAAAGAGGACTCCTCTAATGATTTCCTAGGGGGAGAAGGCGGGGCACCAGCTCATTACTGCCAGGTGGAAGTGGAAATATAGGCTTGCTATGTAGTCTCCATTAATACCATGTAAGGTTCTTTTTACCACCTAAAGGAAATGTCCTAGCTCCCAACTCAGTCTTCTCTAATCACACTCATACATGGTAGGCAAGGGAGATTGGTACACCTTGCTACAACATGGAAACAGTGGAAATCTAGGCTCCCCATTCTGCCTTTGCTGGCTGGGTAGGGATGGTGCCATGTTCTTTCCTATTGTGTTTCCTGCAGTAGAGTGCTTATTGTGTAAAAGTTTCTATCTGGCTAGATGGCTGCTTTCCTGGTTCTTTTGTTAGAAAGAACAAGCATCTATTGGGACTTTTATTTTTGTCCTTACTTGTTGGTGTTTCCAGGTCACTGACTTCTCCAGCTCTTAAGTTTGGGATGTATAAAACAAAAAGAAAACCCAGGAAACTCATCACTGTGCCATTCCTCAGACCCCTGTTTTCTAGACTGTCTGCCTGTCTCTCTTCACCTTTCAGAATGTTTGTTATATAGATAATGTATAGTGTCCAGGGTTTTAATTGTACTTAGCTAGAGGAACAGGGAAAATATGTAAATATGTCTACCCTGTCTTCCCAGAAGCAAAAATATATGTGTGTATATATCTATATATATAATGTATCTCTGCAGAAAAAAAAATATGTCTTTGTCAATAAAATGATTGTTTTCTTAGAACATGGTGTACATACTACATTTTTTCTGGGTTACTTAACCTACATTGTACAATTAGTGCAATAGTTCACCTAGATAGAACTATTTATATGTTTGTCAGTCATTGATAAATTTCTTAATTCTCCTCTAAGAATAGTTATTTTCAATGATGGCAAATTAAGCATATTAAGAGTTTATATATTTTAAAATAAATGTATGCTTTAATTTAATTCAATTTGACTTATCACAAATTGTTGACAACTATTGGTATGATCATTGACAACATAAACCTGATAATATTAAACATGTATTCCTTTCTCAGGATTAAATTTTTTTTGTCATGATACATTTTTCTTTCAATACACTGGTGGATAATATCTGTGAATACTTTATGACTTTGTTACACTTTTTTTTAAAATTTGGTCATATTATGTGGCTATACAGTTGATGACTGCCTTATAATGACTTGAGAAGTTTTGTAACTTTTCTTATGCTCTCAAGTGATTCAAATAACATGGAAATTAAGATTCCTTATTGTTTATTGTGTGTGTACATACATGTGCTCACATGTATGCATGCAGATAGTTGCATTTCTCTTCTAAGTACAATATAAAATTGTACCCCTTTTACCATTTCTCTTTTTCAACAAATATTCAGTTATAACCAAGGAAGGGTCCCTGCTCACTAACTATGAAAAAGAATGGTTATATTTGATGATAAGATAATTATTTGATTTCTCACTTGGTCATATTTACTGAAGCATATAAACTCAACTCCTCAGTTTCTCCCAGGTGTGGTCCTCTCTCTAATTGAGGCAACCTCCAAGACTCTAGAGGCAACCTCCAAGACTCTAGATGCCAACCCCTGATTATCCTTCTTTCTTGATTTATTCAACTTTATAGTCACCTTTACCCTGACTTCCTAACTTTCTGAGGTATACTTGTATTGTATGTTAAGATTAAGTAAGGGCTCTATGGCCAGAAAGCATTTTGAGTAGCAGCATTCATTTCTGAAAAATCTACAACATGAGACTCAGAATAAAATTGATGGTAATGCAGAAAACTCTATGCCAGTTTACTCCATCACCCTTTGATGTCCTTTCTTGGTGGCACTGCAGAGGATCAAAATCAGTCCTGGAATTGTAATTCAGAGGTCAGAGGTCAGCAGTGATAGAAACAGGAACAGAGTGGCAGATCCATTTGGTCAACCTCTCAGCAGATAAAAACTTGTCTAACACATAGATAAACAAAACAAAAACAAAATACTTCTCTACAAAGTATATTTTTGGTGAACTGTCATGAATCTTCTTTTAAGAGAAAAAGCCGATTCGGATTGCTTATTTTTGTTCTCATTGTTTTGAAAATTCCAGCCTCTAGGTCTCTCAAATTGACTCAGGCTAAGACGACTAATTCAATTATGTCTGTTCTTCCGTGTGAGCTGAAATTTCCCTAATTTTTGTTTAGTAACTTAGCTTCTGGTGACAGACTATTCAGGTCTGTTCAAAAGGTTTCTACAGACTCTGTGAGGTAGAAGGCCACACTATTTTGCCTCCAAGGAACTTGGATACTGCCTTTGAAATCCCATATCAGAATGACCCATGACTGGAAGGAATCCATTCTGAAGGTTAATGTTATAGCTGTTGATACCTGCTGCCACGCCATTTTGCTTAATGAGTGGTAAAGGGTCTTCCATCTCTGATGAATCTTTTAGAGTCTAATTCCCATCCAGTGTTCTTCTTTTCCCTGCAGCATGAACATACTTCCATGAATCCCAGTGTTTGACTGACAGAGAAGCTTCTTCTGACACTTTCCTCACCTGTTCCTAAGATCGCATTTGCCCGGTCAAGTCAGATTAATCCTTCTTCCCAGTTCGAAGTTTGAAATTCAAAGACATAGTTAATTTGACCCAGAGTCATGTGAAATGAGTATACAGTTGATCTCTTATCTCTGTTACCCAAATTATTTCTAAAAGAAAGCTCAGCCTATATCACTTCACTAATAGAATTAACTTTTAAGAACTGCCTATATTTAAACACCATGGTTGTTGGTTTTAAAAAAAAATTAACCAGAACACAGAAGTAGTTTTCAGACAAAGGGTTACAGTTTTTCCTTAGAATGTTAAAATTTTCTTAGTATGCACTGAATGATCAAGTGCCACACTGTAGTTGCTTTGAATGAAAAATAATAAGCCCTGTGACTTGCTGGGCTTATGACAGTTATGTGTCCCAACTTTCTTTCAGAAAAGTGTTATTGGAGGGACAGGGAAATCTCTGCAGTTTGGTTGCTTTTTATCTGAATATACACACAAGAGAAGGTAGTTTTCAACTACACTGGGTTGTTTTTTTTTTTCCTGCATTCTCCCCTGAGAATTGTCTTAAGTTGTTTAGTTGAAAGCTTAAATGGTAAAGGGACTAGAATTGATATTTAGGATTCTGTGAGGGAATAAGGAATTGAAGGCAGGCCCCTGAGAATTGTCTGTGGTGACATATGAACACAATTATGGTCTCAAACTGACGGCTGAGAATCCATGAACCAAAGAGTAGGCTGTAAAAAAAGACTTGGTGCCCTTTTGCTGAGAGAGCCTTGGTTCCTCTGCTACATTTCGTAGACAGCTCAGAGAGAACAAAGACAGACAAACAGGCACACTGAGTGTGAAA
Organism: Phocoena phocoena; assembly: GCF_963924675.1. Taxonomy (NCBI): domain Eukaryota; kingdom Metazoa; phylum Chordata; class Mammalia; order Artiodactyla; family Phocoenidae; genus Phocoena; species Phocoena phocoena. The sequence goes on along the minus strand of NC_089229.1, from coordinate 43,731,365 downwards.
CCAGTTCAGAGGAAGAAAGGTTAATTAATAGCAGAGATAGTAAAGTCACACTGAAATCCAAGAAAAAGACCTTCTTAAGGACACCACTGAAAGGCAGAGCATAAAAGGATCATAAAGGGCAATGGGCACACATAGTGGAGAAAAAGTTAGATTTTGTTATATCATAGAGTCTAAATTTTTAAAGGGCTGCTAAGACGTGACCACAAAATTGTACACTGATATCTTGAACCCCAGAGTTCATATCTTCCCCACAGGATTGTATTAGTGAATTAGAAATGAAAAATTTTTGTTAATATTTTGTCAACTGTTTCACATGTTCAGATGGGTTCTGAATATTTGTGGCTAGTAGTATTATAATCATTCTCTTCTTTTGTGAATTGTCAATTCACAGTGTGTTCATTTACCTATTATTATATTTGTATTTTCTTATCTAGTTGCCTGAGGCATTTAAACTTTAATGATATAAATACAGTTTATTTTAAATAAATATTTTGATTCATAGCTATTTGTTTTTTAATTGTGGCTTTCTTACACTTGAAGTTGTGGTATTTTATGCTGGAAATCTATGGATATTCTTCTTTGGAACTTCTTCCATTGCTTTTAAATTCAGAAAATTCCCCTGCTTTATTTTATTTATAATATCTTTGTAGTGTATAACACAGTTAATACTAAACAGAATCTAACTATGATGTTATTAGGGCATCATCTTAAATATGTTCATTTGTGTTTGTTTCTGTCTTAATTTGAAAGTAGATGTATTTCTAAAACAGTTTATTGGCTCCCTTAGACTTTTCTTTTTTTTTTTTTTTTTTTTTGCGGTACGCAGGCCTCTCACTATTGTGGCCTCTCCCGTTGCAGAGCACAGGCTCTGGACGCACAACCTCAGTGGCCATGGCTCACGGGCCCAGCTTCTCCACAGCATGTGGGTTCTTCCCGGACCGGGGCACGAACCCGTGTCCCCTGCATCAACAGGTGGACTCTCAATCACTGTGCCACCAGGGAAGCCCTAGACTTTTCTTTTTTTAATCGAACTATGCAAAGGGATGGAGAAAAATGATAGAGGAAATGATATGGCCTATTTTAGCAGGAATGTTTTAAAAATACCTGTTGAGTAACATATTAATAACACAATAGAATTCTTGAGGGCAGTAATTTCTTCAAAGACATTACAAGCTCTGTATCTTTTAACATTATACATGTGACAAAGAGAACAGAAGAAATGATGGCATGCATCTGCACTGCTAAGCAACTTGAGAATAGAAAATTGTCAAAATGATATAATTTTTCTTTTCTACATAACATATATCGAAAAACATTACAGGGATGTAGAAAGTCAAAGGGAGTACTTAAGTTTATTTAGCATTATTACATATCTATTAATTATGTAATTGAAAACTACATTGTATGTGTTTTTAAAATATAAAATGTCTAAAGTTTATAATATACAAATATTATCTGTGGAAACAAGTTTAGAGTAATAAGGGACTTTATTCTATTCCTCACAAAAGGAAAGTGATAAATGGTAAATTATTGAAATTTTTTAAAAGTCATGGAAGTGTCAGTACAAAAATGTTTCATTTAATATAGATACTGGAGTAGGATGTGGTATGTTTGGACAGGAACAGAGTCTGTTCTGATGCAATTTTTCATGGCATTCTGTTTATTTTGACTATCTACAGGAGCATGAGGGTACTGACTATAAGAGTTGATGTAGAATTATGTGTTTCATAATTATCTTCTTAATAAACATTGAAGAAACAATTTAATTAAAAGAGTGACATGTTGGACTTCCCTGGTGGTGCGGTGGTTGAGAGTCTGTCTGACGATGCAGGGGACGCGGGTTCGTGCCCCGGTCCGGGAAGATCCCACATGCCGTGGAGCGGCTGGGCCTGTGAGCCATGGCCACTGAGCCTGCGCATCCGGAGCCTGTGCTCCGCAAAGGGAGAGGCCACAACAGTGAGAGGCCCGTGTACCAAAAAAAAAAAAAAAAAAAAACAGTGACATGTATAACAGCAAAAATATTATCTAAGAACTAAGCCAAGGCTTTGGATTGAACCATGTTGATTGACTAAACAGTTATTAAATCATAAACAAGAGTTATGCACATACAGCAACATAAAATAATGATAATTACAGTAATAATAATAATGATAAAAACATCCAGTATGCGCCAAACATTGTTCTGAGCACTTTAGATACATTTTAATCTTCTTAGCTTCATTTAATTGTCATGAAAACTCTATAAAGAAGGTATTAACAGTACATCCCATACCTTTTTATTTAGTTGTTTTTTAAATTTAGAATAAAAATATCAAAGATACAGAGATAATATGAAGCAAAACAACAGCACTAAAAACTAAAGCAAAAACAAGAAGACAAGATATGAATCCAATTCTGTCTGATTTTACTATGCTATACAGGTATTTAGCACTTCTAAAAACATTTTGTTTTATTTTTTATCATATGTGGTAAAATTATATTTTTAAAAAACAAGAGCATAATCTCATAATTCAGGTTAGTGGTTTCCAATAGGAGGAAGGCAGAGAAGATGGGAGCACTTAGAGAGTAACTATTTGCAGTGTTTGCTTCTTTAGTTGGGTGGTAGATTCATGAGTGTTTGTTCTATATCTGTTACCAATATGTGACATTTATTATATATATACATATATATAGAGAGAGAGAGAAAAAGAGAGAGCACACAAATAATAAATATAACAACAATCTCAGAAGTTCCTAAAATTTTTTCTTAATTTAAAAAATCCATTTAGATTATATAAAGGTTATATGTTATGTGGACTAATTGGGCCTTTCCAGAACTTTTGTATTCAAAATTCTGGACCTTTAGAGAACAAAAGAGATAAGCACTATTCTTTCCAGAAAGTTGAAATTAGTCAGGCTTACTCATGACCTTACTGGAATATATTATATCATGATGAACAAACCTAGTAGAAAGTATATGATTTAACACAGGTTTTAGTTTTTATTCGTACCATACACAATGCCAAAAAAGGCTTTGCCTATAACATCTTACTTTCCCCATGAGTACTTAGTTTTGAAATGTTCATTGAATTGACATAACATAAAATACAACTAATATTCCCTTCCCTAGCCTTCAAATGGATTGTTTTATCATGTAGGTACACAGACACGCACATACACACACACTCACAAATGGCAGCACTGTCTAAACACAGGACAAAAGGAGATACTGGTGCATAAAGAAAAAGTAATTGATACAATACACTGTAGTGGGTTTATTCCATAACTCTTTTTTTTTTTTTTAATTTTTGCGGTACGCGGGCCTCTCACCGTTGTGGCCTCTCCCGTTGAGCAGCACAGGCTCCGGACGCGCAAGCTCAGCGGCCATGGCTCACGGGCCCAGCCGCTCTGCAGCATGTGGGATCTTCCTGGACCGGGGCACGAACATGTGTCCCCTGCATCGGCAGGCGGACTCTACCACTGCACCACCAGGGAAGCCCCTGCTCCATAACTCTTGCTAGTGGTTATGGAGACAATTATGGTATATAGTGAAATACACAACATTAAATGGAATAGTTACTTAAACATTCAAGTGTGATAAAGTATTTAGTTCTTCATCTGCAGTATCTTTTAGTAAACTTTCAAATCTCATGACTAGAGATTTTATTGACTTATAATTAACATAAATGTACAACATTAGAGGATAATTTTTAGAAGATGAAAAATGTCCTTATGTTTCACTATTAGCTAGATTCATCTCAGATATTTATGTCTTAATTCTAAATATAAAACACACTGGCTTTTCTTTAGAGGTCCTAAAACAAACTCATTGGTAATTACTTAAATGTGAAATGAAGCAAAAATAAATGATAAATATTACTTTATATTAAAGATGTTTAAATTCCCTACTAGTTAGATAAGAACTTTATAAGTTGTTTTCTATACACATTTTAGCATACTTAAGAAATGTTACATGTATTTATATCAACTTAATTTTTCAAAAATTCCTCAAGAAAACAGAATAATTTAATAGCTATATTTTTATTTTATTTTTATTACCCTAAACCTTTTGCTAAATATATGATGTTAAAAGTAAACAAAATTGTCATCTCAATAAAAGTACTGAACTCTGAATATTACCATCATATTTATGCCCTAATTGAAAACAGCATTCCTCTTTCCATGACTTGTACTTTCTACCCGACTTTTATAAAAAGCAAGGTTTTATAGACAACTCAGAGAGAACACACTGCTTTGTGTTTTGTAAGTAATTCAAATTTTCATACTTCATGTACCTGCATCTTGTGAAATTTCAGATTCCAAATATAAGCCCCTTCATAATGTTTTATAACAGTTCTAAAACTACTGATAATGTAGAATCATTAATCATCTACATGTTATGAAATCTATTACCTTCTTTTATCCTCTTTGCATCAGGAAAATTTTTGGCCCGCTGTTTCTAAGTAATCAATACATGTTTTTAGCTTTAACCACTGCCATCTTGTCATTTTCAATTTGTTCTTATGAACCAATAAAACAAAGCAGAGGTTTCCACATCTTTTTTACTGCCTTGAAAATGTGCTTGAACATGCAATGTGTATACCTTTTTGTTCCTTAAGATGTTTCTTCAGAGTAACACTTCATATGACTTTTCCTATAGAGCTCAGCTGTCCAGTAAGGTAAGCTACATTAACTATCTAAATTTATTTTTAAGTTAATCAAAAGAGTTCTTCAAAAACCACAGACCTCTGAGTATCAGAGCACAAAGATGCTTCAGTCTCTGTCATCCAGGGGAGCTAACTATATTTCAAAAATGGAATGGCTGTAGGGAAACATAGGGGATTTTACATTTTAAAACATATTATTTCTATATTCTGCCTGACAACTCCTCCATTGCCCACAAAAACCCAAAAAATTCTCCTCTGTCCCTTTACCCAGAAAATAAAGAAAATCCAGAATTCAAGACATAAAAGTAGAGCTCCCTGCTACAAATGGAGGGTGAAACAGAATAACATATTATCCATTTTGTTGTGCTATGGAAGAAGAAAAGCTAGACAGTTAATTTCTTAATAGGTTATTCTGCCACATTAAATTCTTAATAAATCACTTTGCCACCTTATATGATAATTTTTGTTTTAACCCTACACTGAAAGCACACAGGTGTGTGCTTGGTGGAGGACAGGGAAAATGAAAGACAAATTGTGTCTTATTCAATGAAATATATATTAATAGACATTCCCATGGGTACCACAGAATAAATGAAGTGAGGTATTCATAAAAGCCTATGAGCAGTGAGTTTTTATTCACAGCAAATATAATGACCACCAAAGCTTAGTGTTATCCACACAGTCACACAAAATTTTATATTTATATTAGCACACAACTTTGTGGCTATATGTTCATAGAAGAGAAGTTTTCACACACATTAGAGGAATGGTTTTGTTCTTTTGTGATTTCTGTAGTGTTTTTTCTTCACAACTCCCACCCTCTTTAATTCATGTATTACAGGAAAATTCTAATTATGTAAGTGGATTAGCTGAGATACATGACAGTATGTAAAATGGGTCTTTTTCCTTTTTCTTTTCTTTTTTTTTTTAATTTTGAGAACTATAGACAAGTCTATCTACATTATAAAACAATTATAAAGCTGCCAGAGTTCCTCCCCCACCCCCCATCCTACTTTGGACTTCACCTATTTGTTAAAAGGGAAAGGTAGACAAACTATTGTTTCACCTTTACCCACAATAATCAAGCCATATAAGTGGAAAATGGAGAGCTTTGGAGGGAGAAAATAAGTATGTTAGTGCTGGGTGTGGCTCACTAGAATAATTGAGGGGAGCTCAGTCTCAGCGAGGTTGCAGTACTTACTAAAGAGGGAGTTGACATTGATCATTTCTGGTTGGCTATTTCAAAAGCTGCAGAGACCCTTAGGGCCATCCTACAATAGCCACTGGAGGGTGTTCAGTTCTTGAGAAATTGACATTTGTCCTCAGTAATTCAGGAATATATATATATATACTCAGAGTTTGGTGCCTGTTTCCTTTCTGAGGAATTTTGAAGACTGGTGATTTACTGGATGAACCACGACTAGTATGGCAAGGAGAGATGAAAACAGAGAAGTGGGCCTGGGTGCATAAGTTCTACTAAGTTAAACCAATGCCCTAGAAAGTGGCACTGTCAAATCAGGATATGGATTGTCAATATGTATATCTTGAGGGCAGTGGCTTCAGAAGAGGTCCCCCATATGCTCCATGAGAAAGCCATCATTCTGATGCCAGTAGAAATAGAATGCTGATGGGTATTAGCATTCTCCTTTAGCCTACACCGAAAGGATCTCATCCAAGTGGTCATGCCTCCCATGAAATTGTTTTATAATACAGTGTAACTTCTAAGACACAATAAAATAGCAAGAAATCCACAACATTACAAACACTTTCAGAAATCTAACTAAAGAAATGATGTTTTTCTAGATATATTTGGTATAGAAGAGCTTGAGCAATGTTTTTCAAATAAAAATTAGTTTCATATTGAAATAACATGCATATCATTTTTGTAAACACAAGTAAGCATTAAATCTGTGATTTTTAAAGACTACTATTTCATGAATATACAACTATTTTTTTCCATTTTCTTATTGATTTTAAGGCTATGCCTAAACATATTTAGTGGATAATTTATGCAATTGTCCCAATAACCAAACAAAACTGTTTATCATTCAAATGCTTAAAACTTTGGAAATAAGAGTGGAGGTTTTTTGGTTTCATTTCAGTTATCTATTATTGCCTATATTTTCCAATTCATGCTTTAATGTTTAAAGCATAGCCTATTTTTCTTTTTAATTAGGTTGAATTTTATATTTTTTTCCTGATTAGCAATTCTAATAAATGTGTAAATTTAAAGTTTCTTAACCTTTATAATAATAGTCCTGTAGTTTAGCATTTTAGTGAAGTTTTCATTATCATCAAATTAAATACCTACTTTATAAAATAAATAATTTATTTTGTTTAGTTAGTGCTTAGGATCTGTGCATGTTTTAAACATCTCGAAAAATATAACGACATTTTTTCCTAAGTTGTTCAATGCCTACGTAGTTTAGAGCCCTATATTCATATGTAATATATAAACTCCTTGAATTAAACACAATTTACAGTGGCTATTTAGGAGTGTTACCAAGAGATAGTATTCATATAACACATGAAGAAATAAACCATAGAGCCAGAGAATATTTGCTTCTTGAAAGTTAAAGTTTTTCAGGAAGCATAAATGTCAATCCAAGTTAAAATACCTTTATGGGTCTTTGTAGAGTCTATATAACGATGGAGATTTGATCTGTGACATTTCAGAGTATTTCCAGGTTCAGTAGTCATGCAGTTTGACAAGGCTTCCTGGTGTAACTAATAACACAATGGCTATGGTGGGTCTCGCATCTGTAGGGAATCATTCCTACCTTCAGATTTACTGTAAGGCCTGTTGAGTTTTGAAGTATTACTTAGAAGTAACTCGGTGTATATCTACTATTACTTGAAATTTTATTTTTAGAGTTTATTGAGCTAAACTACAGGAGAGGAATGGGAAGAGATTTCCTAGCCGAAAATTTTAGATTTGTCACTACTGTTGAATAAATTGTTTAAATTAAACGTTATTCTTGAAGAGCAACAAATAGACTAAAGTTATTTGTTAAGCTAGAAGAGTTTAAAAATGATTTTCCTAGATAGAGCTTTTTGCTGTCTTTAAGAAAAACATACAAACATGGTGATTAAATGTGTATACCTAAGGGGGAGAAAATCTCCTTCTGATACATGGCATGAGAAAATATTTGCTGACAAAGTTAAAATAAATTAGACATATGCAGAATTTTTATCAAAGGAACCTAAAACCTTTTTCTCTTACATGTCTTCCAAACAAGATGGGTGTTATCCAGTTCGTTTTGGAGGTATTGCTTTAGAATGCTCTAAATTAGAACAAAAGTTGAAATCTGTATCTTTGGATTATTTTCTGTGGAAACTGGCTAAGTCATCACTTTTTGATGGTGTGCTAAGCTTTTAGTCTATTACACTTCCATAGCTTAAGAGTCTATCATTCTTTTAGTTAATTATGCCCTTTATGCTCTTTTTTTTCCTATCTTATTTCACTTTGTTGATTGGGAAACACCATTTTTATGAGCTAGTCTTTCTGTGTATGTGGTACATGTGAGTATATAATTCTCATTTTATAAGTGAGAATACTAAATCCTAGGGCTGACATAGCCGCAGAATCCATTGTAACACTGTGCATCGCCTAGAATCCTTTGAAACTTTTTCTATTTCATTAATTATTAATACACATTTAAGAACGAAAAAAGAAAGAATGGAAAAGTACTTTTTATATTAAATGAATAGCTCATGACTGTCTGCTGGAAATTTATCAGGTGTACCTAAGGACACTGTTGAGTTTGAAAGAGATTATTCTTAAGTTAAGCATTTTGCTTAATAAAAATTATATATGGATTATAAGTATTATATTTAAACAAACCACAGTATATTAGGAAGACCACTCCAGGAGGAGTTTTGGGATATAATGAACAAAAATAAACTGGGTAGAAACCTCAGCGAGTGAGGGAGAAAAAAGATTAAAATATTTTTGATTGTATAAATAAAGAAAATTCTTCATTTTAGATGAAGGGAAACAGCAGTATTGTATATAGAACAAGTAAAGAAGGGGGCTTAAATTGTGTGAATATATTAATCATCAAAGCACACCCATTTTTATTATTATGTTCATTATTGAATCCTATTGGAATTAATTTGTAGAATCCCATTTTATCATAATGCAAATGGGATTCAGCTTATATATTTTCTAAATATTTCTAAAACAACCATATAATATTTTAAAAGAGTAGTTATCGGGTTTCCCTGATGGCGCAGTGGTTGAGAGTCCACCTGCCGATGCAGGGGACACGGGTTCGTGCCCTGGTCCGGGAGGATCCCACATGCCACGGAGCAGCTAGGCCCGTGAGCCATGGCCGCTGAGCCTGCGCATCCGGAGCCTGTGCTCCGCAACGGGAGGGGCTGCAACAGTGAGAGGCCCACGTACCACAAAAACAAAAAGTAGTAGTGATCATACGGTTTTTAAACAAACATGACTGACTAATTAAATACTTTTCTGTATTATGATAAAATAGTAAATGCTCTATAGATATTTAGGTGGACTTTTAAAATTTGACAACACATATTATCCAGTCTTTAGGAAAATAAAGCAAGGAGGGAAGATGAGTACAACAAGTTAAAATAGGGTAGCCATGAGAGGCCCCTTTATTTAGAGTTATATTTGAGCAAAGGGTTAAGGTGGATGAGGGAGCTAGCATGTGAATATGTGGAAGAGGAACATTATGATCAGAAGGAAGAGCAAGTGCAAAGGCCCTGGGGTAGGACCCTAATTGGCAAGTACAAAATTCATCAAGAAAGCCATTGTGGCTAAAACGATATGTAAGATAAGAAGTCTGGAGGGGCATACATTGAAGCAGTAAGGAACAGATATGTGGAAATTTTCAGGATATTATAAATACTTTTTTTTTTTTTTTGCTGTTCTAAATGATATGAAGAAGGCATTGTAAATTTTTTTAGAAAAAAAGGAACACGCTCTAAGTATATTTTAGAAAGGATCAGTCTAGCTTTTGTATTAAGAACATATACTAGAGGAACAGATAATGGAATCAGGGAGCTCTTTAAAAGACTTTTGCTATGATCCAGATTTGGACCAGAGAGGGATTACTGGAGGGGTGAGAAAATTTCTAATTCTCTATATGTTTTTTAAAGTTTAGCCAGTTTTGATGTGGTATGTGAGAGAAAGGGAGAAGGCAAGGAAGACACCTGAGTTTGGGCCTAGGCAGCTAGAAAGACAGAGTTCCCATCAACTGATGTGTGTGGAAGACTGAGATACGGGCAGGTTAGGAATGTGTCAAGAAGACCAAATCTGAGATGTCTCTTAGATATCCAAACAGAGATGTTAGGTAGGCCACTGAATAGATAAATATTGCATTCATAGTAGATGCAAATATGGGAGCCTTCAGCATACAGTCTGCATGAGATTGTCATGGGAGTTAGTACAGAGAGAAAAGAAAGGACCATGGGCCTTGGGACACTCCATCTTTAAGAGGTTGAAGATATAAGGAGGAATCAGCAAGTGGGACTGAGGAGGAATGACCAGTGATGGAAGAGGAAGAACAATAGTGATGGGGAATGGCCCTGGAAGGCCGACATTAAAACGTTCTCCTGGGAAGGGAGTGATAGATCACTTGTGTCCAATAGTGCTGCAATTTGATGAGAACTGAGAAATACATTAAGTTTTAATACCATCGTGGTCATTGGTGTCCTTGACTAGGAGATTTTCAGTGTTTTGGTTGGGGAATAATTTCATTGGAGTTCCTTTAAGGAAAAAATCAGATGATAAAGATTGAAGAAAAGCAGCATTTATACTACAACGTGGGAATATTATAGTAGAACATGTAATAATACTAAGCTGTTGATATACACAAGCTCATTAAATCCTCATAGAAATTCTTGAGGCAGGGACCCTTAACACTCTCCACTAAGGACAGAATAGTGACTTTAAATTTACAAAGTAAGGAGTACAAGGGTTAGACACAAATGAGGTTTATCTGATGCCAGATTTCAAGTGTGTAACCTGACTCTTATCTCACATTCTGGAAGAACAGGAAAGAGAGAGGTTATTGAGAAAATGCCATCTGAGTTCAATTTCAAAGAACGAAAAGTAGAAGAATATGCCAAGTATAGAAAGTGATGAGACAGGAAAGAATAATGAAAACAGTTCATAATAAGCATCATTTTTGCTGTAATCTTTACTGTCTTTTCTGCCTGATTTTCTTTAGCTCTGTGTAAATTTCCTGTAGATTTGTGACTATGTGCTTACAATAATTTATACAGTCTGTGCTGCCATTCTAAGACATGTAAGAAAAGAAGAAATGGGTGGAGAGGAAGTATTTGATTACACTGAGAAATAAAAGATTCATGGAAAATAAGCTAAAAATCAAGCTATTTTTTAAATTATGATGAATTAAAAAGAAATAATTTTTACTCTCAGATTATTATTGAATTATTTTACTTGTTTTGTGTGTTTAGGAATTTAATATTAACATTGGTTGGTTGCAAGCATGAGCCTGAAATAAGTAAAAGATCTCTAAAGATCTCAGAGTTTCATGTTCACATGCAGCACACATCACACTGCAAATATGTAGAAAAACTTTGTGTCTATTAATATACAAACTAAACCTTATTTTGAAGAATAATACTATTTAAAGCTAATCTATGTGTTAAATCTATAATCTGTTGACCAAACTGAAGCTCCCTTGGTAAATTTTCATATCTTCTAAGTACCTGAACATTTTAAGAATACCCCTTAATTAAATATAATTCCTTTACAGTTAATTGGCATTGATTTGCAATCATGCCTTATAATCATATTTTAAAATCATCATTCTCTTTATGGAGAAAATCAAATCTAAAAATTTTCAGTTTACTTCTTATTTTGTTAATTTCCCTACTTACCTCTAACTTTCCTTATGGAATATTGGATAATCATCAGATCTAGTGCTGAAGGAATCTTACTATAAAATGAACAATTTATTTTAAATATCAGACAGTTACAACTGAATTCTTAAAGATAAGTTTTCAAGCAAGAGTTCACTTTTTTCCCATTTGCATAATTTTAAATTATTGGGTTGTACCTATAAAGAATGATTACCCATTAGTGATAGTGAGATGATGTATAAATTCAAAGACTCACCCAGTTTGGTCTGATCTCTGTGTCCTGCTGAGTCACCCAGTTCTCCATGTGATATACGTGGTCCTCTCACAGAGAACTATACAAGATGCAAACGCCTCTCTTAGTCCAGTCAATGTACCTGCTCTTGCTGGTCTTTTTGAACAACCTAATAATTTCTCTCCCATGTTTCCTTGTTCAAATCCTAATTACCCTATAAGGCCCAATTCTATAGTCACCTCCTTCCTCAGATATCCCTGATCCTTTGCTATGGAAAGAATTTTCAATTCCCAATACCAAATTGAACTTTATTTGTATATCATTTCTCAGGGGACATTTGCTACTTTCTGTATTTTATTTTAGTTATTTCTGTGCATGCCCTACTGATCTTAACTTTATGTTTTACTGGTTTCATTTTTCACTGTCGATTCTCTTATACCATGGCTTCCAAATCTGGATTTACTGCAGTCCACCGCCTAGTCATTTAAATTACACATTGATTAAATTTTCAGTGAGGGATCATGGATGTGTTTATTCCAAAACCCTTGAATATCTGAAAATATCTTTTGTGTTGACATCACATATGACAAGAGCACCATAAAAAAGCTAATGATATCTAATCCATAACATATGTTTTAGTGAAAATTCATAACTAATCATTGTATCCATGAAATAGCAACCATAGTGACTTTTACTTTGTACACTTTCAGTTTTTAAAAATGACCTTACATGAATGAATGGCATGATTTAAATTTCTCATTCTAGGATATATTTCTGAGCTGTAAAGTTGTATGTGCAAATGCCTATGTAACAACTTTTCATATAATAACTGTCACAAGAAACTTTTCACCAATACTACTCCTTCATAGTCATACCATCTTGGGTAATGGCACCATCTCCATGCAATCTCTCTAGGTATAAACATGGAAGTCATTTTTGACACTCCCCTATATTTTCCATAGGTCAAAAATATATTTTAAATAAAACCATTCTGTCACTTCCATGATCAAAGATTATATTTATCTTTTATTGTTTTTACGGTAACAGCCTCTTAACCAGCTTCTTAATTATCCCCTTTCTAATTCCTTTTCTATGGGAATTTAAAATATTCTTAAATCATCTTCCAAAAATAGTATCAAATTACATAACTCACCTGCATAAAACTCAATAATTTTGCAATGCATTTTTTTTTTTTTTTTTTTTGGCGGTACGCAGGCCTCTCACTGCTGTGGCCTCTGCCGCTGCCGAGCACAGGCTCCGGACGCGTAAGCTCAGCAGCCATGGCTCACAGGCCTAGCCGCTCTGCAGCATGTGGGATCCTCGCAGACCGGGGCACGAACCCGTGTTCCCTGCATCAGCAGGCAGACTCTCAACCACTGCGCCACCAAGGAAGCCCTTGCTTTACATTTTAAATTCACCTTTTAACAGTTGTCTTGACATGTGACTATTACTATACTACCTTAGTGCTTAAATAATGTCCTATTATTTACAAAAATAAAATAAATCACACCATTGACACCACCGCGAAAAGCACTCTTTTTCCTCTTCTCTTAATATGCTCAGGCAAATACTAGAAGGAGAGGTTTTGTGAAGGCAAAGCTTGCTTTAGGCCCTAAAATGTAAACATTAACTGCAGCAAAGACCACAAGCCTAACCATCTTTTTGGAAATTGCAGAAGTCAGGAAATGCCAATATAAAAAGTAACTCTTATTCTTTCTGATTATATTACTGCTATTAAAGCTTACGCACACATGCAGACTTTAACATATCAAGAAAGTATGTGTACAAACAGTATATAAGACTCTTTGTGGACTGAGAACATTTCTTCATTACCCATTATTCTCCTCTTACTTTCTATATTTCAAAAAAAATATATAAAAATATATATAATATATGAATGTATAAATATTTATTATATATTATTGTTAAATATATAAATTATAATTAATATATTAAATTATTATATTTATATATTTTTATATATATTATATATATATAATATATATCTCCTCTTGTCTCTTAAAGTACACCAAGGTTGTTACTACAGGTGGGACTTAGGCTCTTCTATCTGTCCTGATGAATAAAAATGTTCTCAGCAAGTCAGTGTTTTCAAGCTTATATTCTAAAATGTATACCTAAATGACAAATATTCTTATTAAAGTAAATAGATTAATTCTGCTAATTTAAATATAAATTTAAAATTATTTTCAACAAATATATGGAATACATCAAATGCAAATAAATATTTCCTGCATTTATACTTTATTTATTGAAGAAAGCTGAACAAGTTGACATTTTTGGTCCAAAGATAATAGCAAATCTTGTAAAAGGGCTATTTTCAAATATTAATAAAATGTTAATCTAGAAACAAGTGCATGCTTACATGAAAGAAAACAGAACATTTTGAAAATAATATAGTTTGTTATTATAAAATGAAGCCCTAATCTAAATTCAGAGTTATCCATTTTTAAGATTGCTAGTCTTTAAAAATAATTAGATTTAGGAATTAGATATTTAGTACTTACTTTTTCTGACATGAAGGTGTTTAAAGCCGCTATAGAGGACTGAAGAATGAGCTTATTCTACTATGGCACCACTATTACAGGAACTTCATCCTTAACATATATTCATTATTATCTTCGAGCAAATAAGTGAAGGAAGAAAGGGAGTAAATCATGTGAAGAGCTATGAGAAAGATGTTGGATAGGGGGGAAAAAAAGTGATCTGTTTTGGACAAGTGAAATTTGTGATGCTTTTTATGTTCAAACTTTTATGACTATATACAAAGCAGAGTAAAAGTTGGTTTGTATTTATTGTATCATTTAATTATCATAAAATTTCATAAATTTAGCATTATTATTATTCTCACTTTTGGGAAAGGAAGCTGAGGCATATATGGGATAAGCAATTCTTCAAGGTCATGCATCCGGTATACAGCAAAAGGAAATCGAGGACTTAGGTCTGTAGGCTTCAAAGCCCATGTGTTCTCCTGTGCAGTACATTATCTAAACTACATTATGTTCAAATAACCAAATCCAATAGACAATGGTGCATTTTTAGGCATGTGTAAAAATTGATGAAACTGTTAGTTATTCTAACCAGGATTTCCTAGAAAGTTTATCACACCCAAATAGTTTTGTACCCTATGCCTAAGTTTTAAAAAATTGCTTAAGAGTTGAAACTTTCAAACTAGAGTATTAAGAACAGAATACTTTTTTCCACGATTTTACAAATGAGTTAACTCCTTCTAGCATATTTGCCCCAACTAATTGTTGTCATAAAATTATAGCTCATACAAAGTTATATGTAGGTTAGTCTTCTTATGCAATAGCCCGGGGCTAAATAAATGTAACCATACAGTCTAATATAATATGATTTTATAAGCAATGGAATAAATTTGTGCAAAGTACTCCATATGTTTATATCCCCAGAGGCAAAACTCTGATAGAAGCAGTGAAGCCAAAGGGGGTGGATGACAGGGATAATTGCAGACTAATTTCTAAGCTAACATTTAGTAATTTTAAAAAATAATTGATACAAAACTGCCTTAAACATAAAGGATTTGACCATTCCAACTAATTTTGTTGCTGAAAAGGAATCACAGACTTTGGCTCTCCAAATGAAGCTAAAGAGACCAACAGTGAATAACTGTCAGTCTTGTTTATTGCAATTTGTCGACAGTGTAGATTTTTGTGGAAAGAGCCAAAAGATACTTGCCTGGTGTTAACACAATTTTTGGTGCACTGTGTTTAGCTCTGCTTTATGCTTTTACTTTACTTTAATTGGTTGGCATAGGTTATGCTAAAATTTGTTCTATTTTATACACAAAATGCAGTTATAGTATACTTCTAATACCTTGAAATGGGAACATTGAAAGGAGAGCAAAGTTATTTTATTTAAGGACCCATTCCTCCATTATGAAAAATTGGTTTCAATATAAGAACAAGGGATTCTGGGGAAATGACAGTAGCATGATATTTAATCCCCTCAAATACCTTTATAAAAGCAGATAGAACAATTAAATAGTAATCCCAAATGGATGGACCACATTTACAACAATATTAGATTACAAGGTATCTTCACAGACCCCAAATACAAGGGGTGGGGAGAAAACAGTTACAAGCCCTGTGTTGTCTCAGCCTTTGTACAGATGGAAGAATGATGAAACAATTAGACATTTTAAGATCTGAAGGCAGGATATTCACCAGGAGCCAATTTGAAAACAGCAGTTAAAATTAGGAGAAATTTTGCCTAATCCACACTTGGTCAGTGTAACTGTCTGTAGGAAGGTCTGGCAGGGCTGGAACAGTCTAGCCCCTTTGAATTTTTAAATTGATTAAGCGTGACCAACTTCCAGAACAAAGTTCCACACTACGGGGGAAAAAAACCCCCCAAAAACCTGAGAACTGAATTTCTGAATTCAGCTTATCAGGATAAGGCCAATAGAAATGAAGAAAAGAAAAAGTCAGATAAAAGTGGGGGAGGGAAATTGAGCCAGAAAAATCATATTTTTAAATACTAATAATAAAGAAAACAGATGTGAGAGCTCTGTGAAGTTATAAAATCTATTCTGAAAGAAACTTCCTTTTAAAATTTCAGGAAATTTATAAAATTTCAAATGTTCATATGAAAATAAGCCTTGGATATATAGCTACCTATATAGAACTAAGATTAAATGAGGAGAGGATATTGAGTATAATTACTATATGATAGGACAAAGTAGATTTAGTAATATTAGAAATAACTGAGGACAAAAAGAATGCATTTACAAATCTTTTAAATGTGGTCAGTAATCATATTAGTTTTGGAAGCATTTACATTGTTATGTGGAAACTAACGTCGGTATGATGTGGAATAAGGCAAATGGATAATTATTGCATATTGTAATTTTATCACCGCCTTCTGTACCTGAAAACAGAATTCTCAAGGTGAAAGAAGAATAGATGTAAAGTAGAAGAGGCTGAGTAGTCCTGCACTCCTGAATTTGAACTGGAAAAATAGTATAAACTCATTAGGCACTTTATCCATCCATTGATCAAGTCATTGTTCTATCAATGTTTATTTTCCTATAAGTTTCATCCACAAAATTGTATAGAAAGAAATCAGGTAAAAATAAGCATCCCTATATATGTGTTAGCATACGGTATTGTATATACACTACCAAATGCAAAATAGCTAGTGGGAAGCAGCTGCATAGCACAGGGAGATCAGCTCGGTGCTTTGTGACCACCTAGAGGGGTGGGATAGGGAGGGTGGGAGGGAGGTGCAAAAGGAAGGGGATATGGGGATATATGTATACACATAGCTAATTCACTTTGTTATCTAGCAGAAACTAACACAACATTGTAAAGAAATTATACTCCGATAAAGATGTTTAAAAAAAAAGCATCCGTAACATCCAGACTGTAGATTTAAATTACCTTTTCCCACTAAAGATAATGAGGACTTCTTGGAGGAATGGCTGATTCCAGTTCTGAGGCAGAAAATGACACAAAACAAATCTGGAATATCTTGTCATTGAAAAACTGTCGGGATCACATCTAAAGGAGATAAGAATCAATGTGAAGAGGTGCTATAACTAAAGATAAGATAATCTGAGCTTCAAAATGAATTTATATTAAGGAACTGAAATCCATCAAACACGTTTAAATACATGAGTTCCTAATGATACTTAAACAGCAATCTACTTACTTTAGGGAATGAGAAGAAACAAATTACCTGGAAATCTATAAAATAAAGGGAAAAATCAGGGATTTAACTTGTTTTTCCATTTAAAGTGTTACTTTTAAAATATTTTAAGTGATAAGTAAAAAAGAGAACTAATGCTTTATTAATATAACAAGTAGCAAACACTAATACTTAATTAACAGATGAAGGAAAGTGAAACTTTATGGAACTACCCCTGGTAATAACTAAAAAGAGAAATGATAAATCAACTCTCAGTGAATTAATGGATAGATGAATTAAGCATAGAAAGAGAAAGACAAGCTAGAAAACCAAAATCATGTGTGATCTTGCCTAAAAAAAAAAAAAAAAAAAAAACTAAGCTAAGTCTATTTTCTTCCAAGTTGCAGAAAATACAGAGGGCAGTGGAACATATGAATTGCAAAACGGGCATGTAATCAGCAAATCCAGACGGGAAAATTTAGATGGCTTGTGATTTTCAATTTGATAAGTTGTAAGGGGAAAAGAAAAGATAGAATTTGCACCTGTAAATTAAGAAGCTTAAGAGACATACCAAATTTTAAGAAAATGGGTGATACTAAACTACCATATATAAGGATGCATATTTAGATAATGAAAAAATTAAAATACACAAGAAAATAGCTGCACAAAAGACAGGATTGTGGGGGGGTGTTTTGAGGGTTGTGACTGAGATCTGGCAAATGAAAGGGTTTCTGGGCTTTCAAGCTATAGAATACCTATAATTCTATAGGTATCATATCTAAATAAGATAACTAGATATTTGTGTCTAATGGTACAGATACATGTAAATCTACAATTTTATAAAATAAAATGCCCTTTTACATTTAGCGTGTAGCATGGGTTTTATTTAAACATTATATTAAATAATTTTTACATCAATAAATATGTAACTAAAAGATATTTAAAATACATATAGCAATCTTTAAATTGCTATGACACAATTATTTTATTGTAATTATATTCATTATTTTTAGACAGGTTATTCATTTTTAACATTGTCCTAAACTGTGCTAAAATGACCATAAATAAAATTTGCAAAACATTTATATTTATAAGTATTTGTATGATTGTTGGCCTGAATGATGTGAAAAAAATAAGGACCTGGTATGTACTGATAAATTGCTTCCCTAGAAATGTGCCAATTTATACTTTATGTTATTTTCTATTTCCTGCAGTTTTGCAGCTGCTTATAATCTTTACATTTTTCATAAAGGTTTATGATCTTTAAATTTTTCACAGAACTTTAAACGTTTTCATAATCTTTTAAAAATTTACATTTAATATAGTCCCATTGCTAAAAAATTTAAAGCAAAGAAAAATTTACAGTTAAATTTGAAAACCAGGTATTTGCCGTGGGTTGCTGAGACTTTTCCTGAATGCTTATCATCATAGAACATGATGACTCATGTCAAGTTTCGTCATTGGATGTCCTCAATTATATCTTCCTGTTATTATTAGGGTAAAACTTGATTTCTTAAAAAAAATTTGTTGTGGAAAAAACACTTAATATATGCGGTCTACCCTTTTAACAAATTGTTATGTGCACTATGTATTTTTGTTGAGGTACAATGTTGTAAAGCAGATCTGTAGAGTTTATTCATTTTTCTTGAATGAAACTTTATGCCCATTGATTAGATTTCCCTTCCCTCCAGTGGCTGGCAACCATCTTATCACTCTTGAGTTTGACTACTGTAGATACTGCGTATAAGTGGAATCACGCAGTATTTTTTTTTCTGTGACTGGCTTATTTCACTAAGCATAATGCTCTCAAATTTCATCCTTCACATATTGCAGAATTTCCTTCTTTGTAAAGTCTCAATAGAATTACGTTGTGTGTGTGTATATATATATATATATATATATATATATATATATATATACCACAGTTTCTTTATCCATTTATCTGTCGAGGGAAATTTATGTTGTTTGCACATTAAAGCTTGATTTTTATAGATATATTCTATTTTGTTAAATTTGTTTTCTTTTTTAGTCTATTTTTTTCCATTAAGCATTTCATCTTTATCTTATTTTATTTCAAGTATTCCTTGTACATTTAGTGTAAAGATCCTTTATCTGCCTTGTAGAACTTCCAAATGGTTGACCTTTTACTTTCAAAAATTTTATTTTCCCTATGCAGGCAGTGTACATGTAGTCAGTGCTGTTTCCCACGATAGTCTCATGTTGCTCTTGTTGGGTATTTTGCTTTTCTCTTATGTTTGTTACTGGGAATTTAATTGTATTTATTTTTATATTCAAATATTAAAGCCTTTGGGAATTTGCTTTTATGCATGGTGTAAAATGGAAAAATCATACAAGCAAAACTAAAATTCTTCCAAATTTCAAGTCTTTTATGAAATAAAGTTTGAATAAACTTAGGAATATTTAGATATTATCAGTGAAATATAAAGCACTTAATGATGGAAGCATATTAATTTTAGAATGTCTAGATTTCAGTGAGGAAGTTTTCTAGGACTTAACAGTGTTTTTATACTATGATGTTAATAACTTGATCTCTTGTCAATTAACTTACGGTATGGTAATTTAAATAACTTTTTTGTGCTAATTGGTAGAATAGTTTTGTAATTTTGCAAGTATATCCTTTGTATGTGTATAAGCAACTTGACAATATTAATTTTATCTACCAGTTCTCCCAATAACCTGTCTAGTATATTTTCTGTTGATTAACCTATTATTTGACTAGATGATTAAACTAATAACTTTTTTTTATATAGACACAATCTATGCATATGTTGGTAACAACCACTTGGGATTTATTTATTCTAGAAAGCATAATGTTTAAGTTAATTGTCAAAATTCTATAGAATGTAAAGCACGACATTTGAATTAGACATCATATGTCTAATTCTAACTATGAAAGCTTAATATTATATTTTCGAGTTGAACAATAGATTGGCACTGCATCAATTGTGCTCTCCTGTAGAGCTCTTAAAGTATGACAGTATATACTAGCATCCCACACGTGTTCTTAAACTTTGTTCTTTTTGCTCTTCACATTTCACACAATCAGATAAGTCTAATGATATAGAACTGAAACGAAAGAGTTTCTTCATTCCACATTCTTAATGAATTCCATCTTTGTCGCAATTGCATTACGTTTATGATACATCTTTTTATGACTCGTATCAGCACTTTAATTTCTTTTGTTTTCTAGTAATTTATACAAAATAAGGAAAAATTCAATAAAGTATCTTATTAATTGCACAAACACTATAGAGAAAGATGACACTGCAATAGCCAAAATTTTGCTCTCTGACAGCATGACCAAAGTATAAAAGTCAAAATTTTCAAACAAAATATAGTTTAGGAGTGACAATATTACATATATATATATATATATATATATGGATTGTTAAAAACTCAAACATAGAAAAGGCAAGATTAGGGAGGGTGGGAGGGAGAGGCAAGAGGGAGGATATATGAGGATGTGTGTATATGTATAGGTGATTCACTTTTTTATAAAGCAGAAACTACCACAGCATTGTAAAGCAATTATACTCCAATAAAGATGTTAAAAAATCAATAAAATAAAATAAATAGAATCATAATATAAAAAAAGAAAAAAATTTTATTCCAAGTGTGATAGCATATTCATTTTAAGAATCTAGTAGAAAATTAAAATGTTTCTTTGAATACTATATAATTGCCTATGAATTATTAAACTGTAATTGAAGAGAAAAATAAAATCCATCGATCCTTTCTATCTTGATGTACCTCTCCTAACCTTATCTATCTTAAGAAATTACAGGGAATTCCCTGGTAGTCCAGTGGTTAAGACTTGGTGCTTTCACTGCAGTGGCCTGGGGTTCAATCCCTGGTTGGGGAACTAAGATCCTGTAAGCCCCACAGTGTGGCCAAAACAAATAATAAAATAAATAAATAAATAATTTTTTTAAAAAAGGAATTACATCATCATTCTTTCAGTTGCTCAGGCCAAAACCTTTTAATATTTTCTTAAAATTAAAAGAATATTTAGGGCTTCCCTGGTGGCGTAGTGGTTGAGAGTCTGCCTGCCGATGCTAGGGAACACGGGTTCGTGCCCTGGTCCGGGAGGATCCCACATGCCGCCGAGCTGCTAGGCACGTGAGCCATGGCTGCTGAGCCTGCGCGTCTGGAGTCTGTGCTCCGCAACGGGAGAGGCCACAACAGTGAGAGGCCCACGTACCAAAAAAAAAAAAGAATATTTAAGTTATTCTTATTCCTTACTTTTTCTCACACTCCACATCCAATATAACAGTAAACATTATTGTTTTTACATTGAAAATGTACCTAGAATCTTGCCACGTTTCACCATTTCCTGTTATCCTCGTCGTTCCAACAACTCTTCTTTTTCATGAACTATGTCTATTGGCCACCCAAATGGTTCCCTGCCTTTGTTCTTGCTTTTATACCACAAAGGTCCAATGTTAACAGAGCAGCTAGATTGATCCTTCTAAAACATAAAACATGTCTTGTCACTTCTCTGCCTAAAACTTTCCAATGGATTTTTATTTTGTTTAGAGTAATATCCAAATTATTTACAATGGCCCACAGTGTTGTATACAGCCTTCCTTCCAATATGTCTCTGACCTGATCTCTTACTTGTGCCCTTGCTGACTCTGCTCTATCCAAACTGGAGTCCCTTCTAATCCTTGAACATGCTAACTAGCCTCCCACATCTGTAGTTACTGTTTATTCAGCCTGGCGCTATCTTTCTTCAGACATATGAATGGTTTGCTTTCTCCCTATTTTTAGGTTTTTATTGAAATATCTACTTTTTAGTGATGCCTCCCAAAGCAACCTGTTTGAAATAACAATACCACCTCTCTTGACCTCCATCTCACATAGCAGTAGCACCATCTGATGTACGTATTTTGCTTACTTAGTTGTGCTAAGTCTATTTCCACAACAAGAATTTAAGCTCCACAGAGAGAAAATGTTTTCCTATTTTGTTCACTGTTGTAACAGCCCAACACCTAGATTAGTGTTTGTGACATACTATATTCCCCATAAATATTTATGGAATAAATTGAGGACCGTAAATTTGTATTACAGCTTATGCGTTTGGCAACTATTCATTGAGTAATATTGGTTAGGACCTCCTGACACTGTGATATCATGTGATCCAGACCTCCCCCACAGGTGCCCCCCTTTCTCTATGTACCTACACCTTTGCAGTTCACCTGCATCCTGGAGAGTTGCTTCCTGCTTACCTGGTGACACTGAACCACCTATAGTCCAGGAAAATCAGCAAACTTCTCTCCTTTCGAGTGGGCTGGCTGCAAGTACACCTTATCCTTGGATGTGTTAAAATAAATTTCTAGGCCCAAGATGGAGTTGCTCCTGCCCAGGGTGACACTTCAGCAAACAGAAACTTAGATAACTCTCATGTCCCTGTAGATGCTCTTCTTGGCCTGAAACTCAAGATATCCTTATGCCAATCCACAAACACCAAGCCAACTCTGGGCTCTATACTAATTTCTTTGTTCCTTCTTACCCCAATCAAGGTTGATTATATGGCTCCAGCCAATCAGATACTTTCTGTTTTTCTCTTCCTGTTTCTTTATTCTTTATCCTATAATAGGTACCTGCCTTCTGCCCTATTTTGCAGTTCTCTGAAAGGAGACTGTTCACTTCAGGAACTGTTAAATGAAGTTTCTTTTTAACACTTAAATTGTCTTCTTTAATCATTTTTTAACAGGTTTTATGATGAGGAATGGGATCCTAAGCTGACTGCTACTGGCCTATGGGACGATGAAGTGCCCAGGCAAAGCACCCACTGAACACTTTGAATTCACTGCTCCACTCATCATTACTGAGGGGCTTGGGTAAGTCACTGTTGGATTTAAGCTCCACTCCCTTGTGTGCAGCTCTCCAATCCAAACAAACTTTATTTTTAAAATACGCATATCTTGTTCCCAGGAAGTTTCTGGGGCTCTGGAAAGATTGCAGGGCTTATTAAAATTCCCAGAAATGTTCTGGGTCCCAGAAAGTTTCCAGGTTTGTTAGAACATCAAACATATGAAATGATAGTGATGATTAAATATATATATGTAAAATAGCTGTACACTGAAAATGACAAAACATTGACAAGAAAAACTAAGAAAAATGCTCTTTATCAGGTTGAAGAAGTATTCTTCTATTCTTGGTTTGAGAGTTTTTCTCAG
Organism: Phocoena phocoena; assembly: GCF_963924675.1. Lineage (NCBI taxonomy): Eukaryota > Metazoa > Chordata > Mammalia > Artiodactyla > Phocoenidae > Phocoena > Phocoena phocoena. The sequence continues at coordinate 43,707,759 of NC_089229.1, read as the reverse complement.
GATGTATCTCGGATATTGTCAAAAGATTTCTGTTTATTAAGACGATCATAATGTTTTTCCATTTTCAATTTGTTAATATAGTGAATTACATCAGTTTACTTTTAAGTGTTAAATCTACCTTATATTCCTAGGGTAAAACCTACTTGAGTATAATTTGTTATCTTTATTTGTGGGGATTCATTTGCTAAAATTTTGTATATAATTTTTACATCTATATTCTTAAGGTATATTGGTCTCTGTAGTTTAATTGAAATATATTTGACTGGTTTTGGTGTCAGGATAATTCTGGTCCCATAATATAAATTGAGACATATTCCCGCCTCTCACATTATCTCTAAGAGTTTATGTAGAACTGATATTAATTCTTCCGTAAATATTTGATAGAAATTAATAGTTAAGTGAACTAGGCTGGGAGTTTCTTTGAGGGTTAATATTTTCAATAACAAAGTCAATATCCTTAATAGGTACAGGGCTACTCAGATTTTCTATAACTTCTTTCGTGAGCTGTGTTAATTGTGTCTTTAAAGAAACTTGCTTGCTTAATCCAAGTTGTCAAATGTATTGGCCAAAACATTAATACTATCCCTTAATATCCTTTTAATATTTGTAGAAACTAGAGTTATGTAACCCCTCTCATTCCAGGTGTTGTTAATATGTGTCTTTTTTTTAATTTGATCATCCTAGCTAGAATTTTATCAATTTTATTGATCTTCTCAAAGAGCCACCTTTTGATTTCATTGATTGTCTCTATTGTTTTCATTTCATATTTCATAGATTTTCAGTCTGGTCTTTATTTTAAAATTTATTCTAATTACTATGGTTTTAATTTAATCTTTTCCTTGTTTCTTAATATGGAAGATGAAGTCGTTTGTTTTGAGATCTTTCTTCTCTTCTTCTTTAGGTATTTAGCGCCATAAAGATACCAAGTACTGCTTTAGCTGTTACTTATAAAATAAGCTGAGGCACATTAAAAGTTTTAAGATTTTGAGCAAACATCAGTTCCCATGGGGCAGCACCAAACAGGAAGTGGTTGGATTGCTTCTACAGGAGCTGGAAAAGGCTTTTATAGAGCAGATGCAGAAGTAAAGCAAAGAAATTATTTTGTTCCCTATAGATTAAGTGGTTGCCTTATTTGGGAAAATTCTGGTTGGCTTTTTGTGATTGGCTGTTCTTAAATTTTATTGAGCACATTTATAGGACTTCACTTTGGCTTAGGTTTTGGTTTGCTTACATAGGCTACCAACGTATCAGAGCTACCTCAGTCTAATGACCTCCTTTTTTAATTACTCTAACAGCTACCTGAACAGTTTTTGATGTGTGTTTTTGCTTCCTTTCATTCAAAGTATTTTCTAGGGTCACTTTTGATTTCTTCTTTTGCTCTGTAGATTAATTAGAATTGTCTTATTTAGGCTCTCAGTGTTTGGGGAATTTCCAGACATCCATATATTTGGATACATTATTTTTATGAAGTTTGAAATATCTTCTATGTTTGCTAAGGATTTTTCTTTTTCACTTATGTATTATTTAGAAGTTATTTCAATCCTTTGAAATGCATTGAGACTCATTTTATGGGCTACCATATGGCTTATATTGGTTAATGTACTATGTGGATTTGCAAATTTTCATGCTGTAGTTATAGTACCTAGTGTTCTATAAATATCAATTGGGTCAATATGTTGATAGCGTTCTTCAGATAATTTACATTGTTACCAATTTTTAAACTATATTTGTTCCACTGTATCTTGAAAGATGGGTTTAAATGCCTAAACCTATGATCATAAAATTGTTTATTTTTCACTTAATTCAATACTTATTCATGAATAAGTATACATACATTTACAATTCTTCCTGATGTACTGACCTTTCTTCCCTTCTTCATTACCTTTCTTCCCTTCTTCCTTCCTTCCTTTCTTGCTTCCTTCCATCCTTTTTCTTCCTTTCTTTCTTTCTCTTTCTTCCTTCCTTCCTTCCTTCCTTCCTTCCTTCCTTCCTTCCTTCCTCCCTCCCTCTCTCCCTCCCTCCCTCCCCCCCCCCTCTTTCTTTCTTTCCTTTCCTGGTGATCTGAGTTACTCATGCTGTCATCCCTCTTCAGCCTTGAGAACCTCCTTTATTATCTCTTGTAGTACAGGTTTGCTGATGACCACTTCTTTCATCTTTGTTTTGCCTGAAAATATCTTTAGTTTGCCTTTATTCTTGAAGAGTGTTTTCACAATATATAGAGCAGTTAGTCGATTTTTTCCCTAGTATTTTAGAGTATTTTGGCCTTCATATTTCATGATGAGATGTCAGTAGTCATTAAAGTTATAGTTCTCCTATATGTTTTCTGTCATTTTTGTCTGGCCACTTTGAAAATTTTCCCTTTATATTTAGTTTTGGTCACTTTGATTATTTTGTGCATACCATGGTTTTTTTCATATTCATCCTGTTGAGGGGAGCTTCTTGAACCAACACATTTATATTTTTCTTTATCTTTGGAAAAATTTTGGCTTTTACATTTTTATACACTGAAATATATTTTCTACCCATTTTCTCTCTCTCTACCTTCCACTACTTCTCTTTAAAATGTTACACTTTGTGTTATATTCCCTGGTATTTCTTAGGTTTGAATAATTTCTTTCAAATTTTGTTCTCTCTGTCCTTCATATTAGTTTATTTGTATCAATTTATCTTTAAGCTCACTACTTTTTCTGTCTTAAGCCCATTATGCTGTTAAGAACATCCAGTTATTTTAAAATTTTACTTATTGTGATTTTCTTGGTTTCAGAATTTCCATTTTATACTTTGTCAATATTTCAAATATTTTTATTCATTGTGAATCACATCTTTCTCTACTTCACTGAGCTTAATTATAATAACTGTATTAAAATCCTTGTCTGCTAATTTCAACATCTGGGTGATCTCAAATTAATGTTGATCTCAACTAATGGACTTTCCTATTGAGAATGGGGTACATTTTCTTGGTTCATAGTATGTTATGTAATTTTTTATTTTACTCTGGACATGTGTTTTGACTCTCCTCTCAGAATCTTCCTATTTTGATTCACCCACCAATGCCTACAGGTCATATTATTTTCTCCAAAGATTATAGTTGTTATCTGTGGGAAGGTGAGAAATGGTGGGAGCTTACTTAGTTATACTGAAAATAGAAATTTTGTAAATCAGTTTTTTTAATTTGTGCTAGTGTAATTCATATGGAGAAATTATACTTTCCCTGGAACCACTGGAAATTCATATGGAATAAATGAAACCTCAACTCATATCATACCATACCAAAAAAATAGCTTGAAATGGGTAATTGTACTGAACAGAAATGCTAAAAACTTAAATTTTATATAAGGAAACAAAGGAGAGAATCCTTATGATATTAAGGTAGATAAAGTTCACATGGGTAGGATACAAGAAGCAATTCCATAAAATAAAATATTAATAAATGTGTGTGGTAGCTAGTCTCCAGGATGGTCCTGGTCATCCCCTAGTACTTCCTGGTATTCACAACTCTGTGTAATTCTTCTCACATTGTATGGGGTTGGAATGTGTCACCAATAGACTATGGCAGAAGTGATCATAGGTCATTCTCTGAGATTGAGTTATATCAAATACTGTGATTTCCATCTTGGTCTCTTGGGCTCTTGCTCTTGCTCTATCTCTATTTCTACTTCTCTCCCTCTTTTGGATGACACCTGTTCAAGAAATTGAACTGCCTTGCCATAAGCAGCCCTATGGAGAAGCCTAGGTTGGAGGAACTGGAGACTGGGTGATAACCATGTGAATAAGAGTAAAAGCCGATTCTCCAGCTCAGGTCCAACCAGCAGTTTTACGGCAACCTCATGAGAGATCCTGAGCCAGAAACATCTATCTAGCTGTTCCTAGATTACTGACCCTCACAACTAAGTAAGATAATGTGTTGTTTATTTAAGCTGCTAAATTTGGAAGAAATCTGCTACACAGCAATAGGTAGCTACCAAATGGGGTTTTGTAAACAATGAAAAAATATGTTCTTTTAAAGAAACTGCTAAGAAAATGAAAAGGTAAGATGCATGTTGTGAAAAATGATTCACAAAAATGTACATGACAAAAGTATAACTAGAATATTAAAAAGCCACTTACGACAAAAACCCAATTTTTAAAATGGACCAAAAAAATTGAACACTTCACCAAAAAGATATTCAGATGGTCAGTAAGGACATGAAGAGATACTCACTATCATTAATCTTCAGAGAAAGAAAAACAAAATCAAAATGAGATACCACTATACGTCCACCCACTAGAATAGCTAAGTTTAAATGGCTGGCAATACAATCTGTTGGATAAGGCATGGAGCAACTAGAACTATTCTTTACTGCCAATGGGAATTAAAGTGGACAAGCACTTTGGAAAATTGTTTGGCAGTTTCTTAAAAAGTTAAATATACACTTATCATATGGCCCAGCAATTTCTCTACCAGGTATTTATCTGAAGTAATTGAGAACACTTGTCTAAAAATGACCTATATGTGAATGTGTTCACTAACTCTCTTCATAAAAATGTCCACACACTGCAACACTACTCATTAATATAAGGAACATATAACATGATGAATTTTAAAAACATTATGTTGAACAGAAGAAATCAGATGCAAAAGACTAAAGACTGTAAGATTTCATTTATATGAAATTCTAGACTATGCAAAACAATTAAACAGTGACAGGAACCAGATCAGTTTTTGCCAAGGAGTGGGATGTGAGGGAGGGGCATGGATTGACTGCAAAGGAACATGACGGGTTGTTTTGAGATAATAGATAATAGGATCATTGAGGTGCTAGTTCCATGGCTACATGAATTTGTGAAAATTCTTCAAACTGTGCATTTTATATCTGTGTATTTTATTGTATATAAATTTATCTTAAGTTGTTTAAGAAGGCAGTAAATTTTTGTAGAGCACGTGAAGCTATGCATAATTATTTTTATTTTTAAAATTGAGCTTAAATACCTGAGATAAAGACCAAATACATACCTGAGCACTTGTTCTAAGACTATATTCTGATTATTAAGTACTCTACGACCTTTTTACAGGTTTTAGATTTGATAACTACAAATATTTTTCCATGTTTAAATAAGTCATAAAGATAAATCAACCATGCTTTATTTTTATAAACTACTTGTGTATGTGTGAGTGTGTTAAAATATATGTGTGTATGTATATGGGGGAAAAGAATAGAAGAGGTGATCAAAGGAGACTAATAACATAAGAAGGAAAAGAGAAATAAGTAGATTGTTCTATACTAAATTAGAACTAAATTTTATCCACCTTCCTTATTTCAATACAAAAATATTCAAAACTTGAATTTTTTAAATATTTAAAGAAATACATAAATTATTCTACATAATGGTGTGAACCTAAACTGCAAAGTTAAATAGCACAATAACTCTGCTAACTTAACTATTTATATACTTTGCATTTTATTATTATCTTGTCAACTTTTTCCAGCATTCACTTCTAAAGTTATTTATTTCATGTTTAGAGAAAGAACACCAAGCTTGGATACTGGGGAACAAGATCTCTGCCACTTGCTAGTTATAAAATTACTTTGGAGAAATAACTTAGAGTCTGTGAATCTTAGTTTAATCATCTGTGAAATGGGGACTCAATTAGGAAGGTGATTAAAGGATCACAAACATGACTTTACTTCTGAAGCTTCAGATTTTGTAGCTAAAGTTCAAAAGGCTTATTTTATATATACACATGCACACTTATATATATAAAATACAGAGAGGGATCATTTATATTGAATTTGATTTTGATTTGCATTTTATATATCAATATGTGAAAGAATTGTTCTTGATTTTGACCATTAACATAGCTAATTCAATGAAGTGTTCATTCCACTAAACTCCGTTGCATGTTAAGAGTTCTGGTGATCAATTTTCTCCCTCCGTGAATCTTCCAGTATAAGTTATAAAATATGAAGGAAAAAATCTTTTAATAACCCCTCAACAATTATACAAACAGGCTCTTTAAAAGATAATTTATTGAATCTTTGTTATTAATATTATCATTGTTACAGATATACCCACTTCATATATCCCCTCATATTTTATAAAAAATGGCATTAATGCCATTTTTAATAGTGACTTGAATAACAAGTCACTATTTAATTATTTGATTTCAGGCATAACAGATGTATCCCTTATACACTTATAATGATGTATTCTTTAGCTTGCTATCCTCAAGTCACTGACAAATAAAGGTGCCAATTGACAAAGGCAGCTTTCAAAACATATAGCTGTTTATTTTTTCATTTTAGTTTTAGGTAGGATTTTGTAAGCTCATCACATTTTTTATGGATTATTTTTCTATTCAAAGAGCAAGAAAGCAAACATGAAATTGAAGCCTCCAAAACTCTCAAAACCACTATTGCCATTCTAGAAAATTAGGAGAAGCTAAGCTACTTGGTGTTTATAAAAGCATCAGATAGCAGAGATTGAAAATCAGTATTTCAAAATTTCCATTTAAAGTCAAAGTGAATGACTTTATGTCATATTAGTCAGCATTGTTGCAAGTCCTTTAAAATATATAGGGCCATAATGGATGTCAAATGAGATACAGGGGAAAAACATAGTGTGAAAAAAAAAAAGATTCTTAAAAGACAGACCCTACACATAGCATTGCGTTAATACATATCCTACTTCTCTATTTCTAGGGTTTCTTTCTTCCTTTTTTTCTTCTTTTTTTTCTGTTGGCCATTATCTTGTGGCATTTCATGTAGTCACTGCTGTAAATTAAAACTCACATTTTTCAGCACCGATATGAAAGAGAGTGACTCATGATAAATAGCCTTTAATATGCCATGTTTCCCAGGTGATTTACTAATACAGTTCTTGCAAACGGCTGATAGGAATAGTCATGCATTTTAGATGTAGATCTTTCTTTGAAATTTTCATGTTACACAAATGTCATCTAAGAGAGGCCTGAGAAAGTAAAACAACAAAAAAAATCCACAATATTAGCCAGCATTTTAAAATACACTGTTGCTTCATGTGTAACAACTTTTTGTCTTAATAGTTATGAGTTGAATTATAATATCAGCCCTCTTGAGTTTAAATTCCAGCTTCAACACCTTGACCTTGGGCAAGACACATAATGACTGTAAGCCTTAGTTTTCCTATCTGTAGGATAAGAAAATCATAGGACATATCTCATGTATTTGCTAGGCGGTACGAAGTAAATGCTACCTACAGTACCAGGTATAATACCTGGAATAAATTAAGGATTAAAAATGTTAACTTGCCTTAGTCTGTTCTGGCTACTATAACAACGCCACGGACTGGGTGAGGTATAAACAACAAACATTTATTTTTCATACTTCTGGAGGTTGGTAGTCCCAGATCAGGAAGCCAGCATAGTCCGGTAAGTGCCCTCTTCCCAGTCTCACTTCTGGTATCCTCACATGATGGAAGGGGCTAAGGACCTCTGTGGAATCTCTTTTTTAAGGTATCAATCCCATTGATTGACCTAATTGCCTCCCAAAGGCTCTACCTCCTAAAATGACCACATTGGGTGTTAGGCTTCCAAAATGTGCACTGGGGGTGGGAGGAGACACAAACACTCAGACCATAGCACTAACATTGCTGTTTTTATTTTATTTTATTTTGTTATCATTGTAATGAGCAATATATTATTCATCAATTACATTGCTAATTACAGAGATCAGTTTACATCACCTTTATTAAGTAAACAATGGTAGGAGTATTTAACAAGCATTGTATTTCCAACGTTCAAAATTCAATGTGAGTAGCAGAACCCAAAGATTAACTGGTACACATAATTACCAAATTTACCAGACATTTTATTATCCTGTGTTTATGTATTTGTTGAGGCAGATTTATATATTCACTCTAAGGTAATACAGTTGTTCTGAAGTGATTCTCAAGATGGTCGGTCCAATTAAATTGAAAATCCTTTAAAACTAGAAGATATATTAGAGATGCCATGATGAATTATACAACATAAACTTCAAAGGGAGGTAGAAGAGTTATCCTTACATCTGACTCTTTTCATTTACTGAGATCACAAATGAAACCTATGGGGGGAAAATAAGCTTTGTGATATCTAAAGGCAGGGTTTTGGTGCACCACAGGACCCATTACTTTGATAAAACAAGTAATTTCATAAATATCTCTGTACTTTGATATCTCAAAGTGAGAGGTATAGGGATATTAGACGTTGATTGCAGTAGATGCACTAGATCTATCAGAGGATAGATTGCTATTTGAATGTCTCTGATTAAATTATCCAGAAGAATTGTTTTCTAGTTTCAGTATTGCAATGGAAAATCTGAGGCAAACCTAAATTTTCTTCCTTTTCAGTCACAAATTTTTGAACTTTTCTTCTTCTTCATAGATTTTTTTTTCTACTGATACTTTCTTTTTCTTTTCCATTTTCTTTTTTTTTATTTTAACATCTTTTATTGGAGTATAATTGCTTTACAATGTTGAGTTAGTTTCTGCTGTATAACAAAGTGAATCAGCTATATGTATACATATATCCCCATATCCCCTCCCTTGTGCATCTCCCTCCTACCATCCCTATCCCACCCCTCTAGGTGGTCACAAAGCACCGAACTGATTTCCCTGTGCTATGTGGCTGCTTCCCACTAGCTATCTATTTTACATTTGGTAGCATATATATGTCAATGCCACTCTCTCACTTCATCTCAGCCTACCCTTCCCCCTCCCCGTATCCTCAAGTCCATGTCTATGTCTGTGTCTTTATTCCTGTTCTGACCCTAGGTTCTTCAGAACCAGTTTTTTTTTTAGATTCCATATATATGTGTTGGCATACGGTATTTGTTTTTCTCTTTCTGACTTACTTCACTCTGTATGACAGATTCTAGGTCCATCCACCTCACTACAAATAACTCAATTTCATTTCTTTTTATGGATGAGTAATATTCCATTGTATATATGTGCCACATCTTCTTTATCCATTCATCTATTGATAGACACTTAGGTTGTTTCCATGTCCTGGCTATTGTAAATAGAGCTGCAATGAACATTATGGTACATGACTCTTTTTGAATTATGGTTTACTCAGGGTATTGTTTCTCTTTTTTTTTCCCTCTTTTTTGACTTTCTTTACATTGAATTTCCCTTAAATGCTATGTCTTTTCAATCCACTTAATTAGGGAATGGTTTAATCTGGGAAATATTTCTGATTTTTGCTTCTTTTTCTAGTACTGCAGTTTTTTCTCTGGAGTACCCCATGTACAGAGGGTAGCTATTGTCTTCTGTCTCCCATATCTGCTAAATTTTTTGCAAATCCTTTTTATATGTTTTGTTTCCCATTAAAATAGGATGGTAGGTTGAGGTGCACAGCTACTTCTGTCTTCTTCACTATGAATCAACATCTCTCACATCCTCCCTCCATACTTTTATTAGACCCAATTAGATTATTAGAACCAATTAAAGTCTATGGTTAATAAACAAATAAACTATTTCCTTTGCACACTCTCAGTTCCCTTCCCTGCTCTGCCTCAGTTGTACTTTCTAAATCCTTACCTATTTCAGCAATGCACTAAGCTTTCTGGCACTTCTCATTCTAAATTCATAACAGTTAAGTTTAAGTGAGACCTCAGTGCTCCCTGATAGTGTTGCCCTTCACCTCATATGTCACTCTCCAAAAGGACTATTTTACACTGTTTTCACATTTCTCAATATATCAGCCTTTTCTCCTCTTCCCATTACTTTCTGCTTGTGACCTTATTATCTACTCATTTCAGTTGAAAAATAGAGGAAATTAGAAGAGAATTTCTATATAAGTCCACCACGACTTCCACAAAATATCCTGCATTAGTAACTATATACAGAATCTTTCCTCCTGTTGTTACAGATGAATTATCAGTGTGCCTCTTAATGGCCAACTCTTCTATCTGCGCTGGATCTCATGACCTCTCAAGTATTAGAAGTTTGTTTTCTTATTAGTCCTCTCTCTTCTGAATTATAATTATTCTCTCTGTACTGGATCAAATATGCTGAACATTTCCCACCTTAAAGAAAAATAATACACACATCATAGACAAAACTCCCTAGACTCTAATTTGTGCTTTCAGAACAACCTTAAAGAAATGTGTCACTCCACTATTTTCTTCCTTTCCTCATTCTCTCTTGAACTTATTCCAACCTTGAGTGAAGTCCTTACACTCCACAAAACCAAAACATGCTAAGGTCAGCAATGATCTCCTCATTACAAAATCCAATGATCAATTCCAAATCCTCATTCTACTCAACCTACAACCTGAAAACGTAATGCAGTTGAACACTACTTCTTTCTTAAAATACACTGTTTACGTGAAATCCAGAGCCCACAGTTCTCTTGATTATTTTTCTAATTTACTATTTTCGGGCTAATATTCTTACTGTTCCTAAATTCACCAGTGTTGCAATATTGGTATATCTCAGGGATCAATCCTTGGACTTTCAGTATCTATGCTAAATCCAAGCTTATCTCATTTAGTACATGGCTTTAAATATCATTTACATGTTATCTAATCCCAACAATGTTTTTAAATTATCCTTCCTTCCTCTAGAGTGAAGTTCTATGAGAACATGGGGTTTGTTTTGTTTATTGCCATATCTTCACTGCTTAGAACAATGTCTGCATATTGTTGTTGAACGATTACATGAATAAGTGAATAAAAAAACAAATGAGCTCACAGCCAAATTTTAAGCACTTGGAAGGGTGCTTAACTATTCTGTTCTGTTTTACTCAGAAGAGATTTTCTCAATGCTGTAATGACTTTCTTCCTGTTCGTCTTGACAGAATTCAGACAAGTGCAGAATAACATGTATTAACAAACTATCTTCCTCTCTACCACTTTTGATAAAACGGTGTATTTATGTTACCAGTGTATTCCTCCAAATATAGAACTCACTTTGGAGGACTCATGAGGTCCCAGGTAGAAGATAGGCCATGGTGATACAGTTGTGTTAGCAAACAATTATAAGTCAAATGCCAGTGCATTTTGTTCATTCCCTTACTATCTGACCAAGCATTTTCTGAGTATCAGAGACTGAATAAATACTAAGGGAGGGAAGAGTGATGAGAATGGAGTGTAGAATTCTAGATGCTGTAAAAAAAGTTCTCCACATTGACCTTTAGAATGAGAGAAGATAAAAAAGTGGTGTACAACTGGAAAAGAGGAGGGAAACTCTTTTTCTTTCATAGATTATATATTTAAAAAACAAAAGGTGGAAAATGGGTATGAAAAAATTACCAGTTAGTAAGTAAAGCTAGTAATATGCTTGATTAAAAAGTACTTAGACAAATAGGTAGAAATGCATTTTATTCTAGTAATAAGCAGTGAGGAAAGAAATTAAAATATTGTCTTCACAATTGGCAATATAAGTATATGAAATGCCCAATAATGCCCTTTTCTAGAATATGAAGAATAAAAAAAATGCAGAAATGACTCTGAATAGATGGAAGTACATAATCTGTCCTTGGATATGAATATTACATATTTTCAAAATGCTGTTTTCCTAAGTTAATATTTTAAATAACACCAGCTTTAATTTTGAATTAGAGAAACTGTTTCTAAAGTTGGTATTAAAAGAGAAACATCCTAGAATAATCAGAAAATGTCTGTATGAAAGGAGGATTAGGATGGTGACAAAGGAAGTATTTCAGTTGGATACCAAAGGATAAAGCTTCAGTTAATAAAATAAGTTATTTGTGCATGAGTAGACTGACAGATCAATGGAGCATAATAGAGAATCCAGAAACAGCCCCCAAAATATGAATTGATTTAATCTATGAAAATTAGTGGGGAAAACAAGGATTAGTAAAGAGACTATGGTAGGGAATTGAGTAGCTATTTGAATAAATCTGGATTTCTACTATATACCCTATTATAAAATTAATACCAGAAGTGTCCAATTTAAAAATGTAAAAGTGAGTTCAAAAAAGTACCAGAATAAATATGTTTTTTCATGTCTTCAGTTGGATGCCTAAGGATGGCATAGAATCTATAAGCCATAAAGACAAAGATTGAGAAAAATGCAAGAAAAAAACATTAACAAATGCATAAAACAAAAACAGATTGAAAAATATTTGCAATGCATAACAGGCAATTTACTTCATGTATAAGCAGCCATTTCAAATCAGTAGGAAGGAAAAATACCTTGTTGGAAAAAATAGGCAAAGATATAAATTCACTGCTTTTGGAAAAAAATTAAAACAGGCACTCATATATGAAAATATACTTACTATTACTTAATTCAAAATATAAATTAAAACAAAAATTAGAAAACATCTCTCTAAAGTGAGACAAGGGAGTTCCCTGGTGTTCTAGTGGTTAGAATCTGTGGCCCAGGTTCAACCCCTGGTTGGGGAACTGGTATCCTGCAAGCCATGTGGTGTGGCCAAAAAGAAAAAAATTAAAAATTAAATTAAATTAAAAACCTTGAAAAAAAAAGTGAGACAAAACTCTGGATGGGTGAGGATGAGGGAAAATGTGTATCCTAATAGAGAGGAGCTGTTGGTAACCTTAGTAACACTAAAATTATCACATATCTAAAATATTTTTGAATTTTAGTAAAACTAAAAACTTGCATATTTTGAAGACTTTGGAATATGATAGGAGGGACCAGGTAAAGGGGTGTCAAAAATAGGAAAAGCAATAATTAATACAAATAAACAAACAAAATTTCTTAAGATAATAGTTTAAGCAGTGCATCTGTTGAGCACTTTTATCTACTTAAGTTACATTTTAATAAAAACATTAAAATAACAACAAAGAAGAATCTCACAGAGAATGAGAAAATTAAGTGATTTTGAAAGGCAGGAAAAAATGTGTTCAGGTTGACAGTCCATTAAAAACATGGAAGACAGAGTAAGCTTAAGTTCAAAGCAGGAAACAGTAAGAAATCTTACTTGTTAAGAGAACTTCCATTACAGTAGGAAAAGTGAATAATATGGTTAGAAATGTTGGCATAATATTGATTATGATTTCTGGGCTACTTAAGGAATTTGAAATTTATCTTGAATATAATGGGAGTCCATTAAAATATTTTCAGAAGATCAATTTGAGATCACTTGAAGAATGGATTTGAGATGGAAGAAAGATGAATTTGCAGTGAGGATAGAGAATGAAGATGAATTCAGATTTATAGGAATTGGGATGACAAAGCCTTGGTGAATGATTGAAATGTGGAATGGGAAAGAGACTTTTTAAAGACTCTTAAGGATCTCATAAATCCTTAAGGGGGACTTCTTAAGAATCTCATAAACATTGAAGCAATCACAGAGATAGAAAATTAAAGGTAAAGATAAGTTTGGCAGAGAAAGAATGGAGCTGGGGAAATTATGTAATTAATTATAGATATAATGATACTCAGGTTCTTATGAAACACTCTGGTGCAGGTGTCCATCGGACAAATGAAACTAAGAATCTTTAGCTCAGAAGCAGGTTTTAGGCTTGTGAAAAAGATATGGAAGCCTCCAAGCTACAATAGAATCTGAAAACATGGGAAAGAAATCACTGAAGGAAAGAATGCCAAATGAGAAGAGTGGATGACGATGGAGAGAAACTTGGTCCTACAGCCACTTAAGGGATCGTATGATGGAAAGGAGCTGGTAATGGCAGGGGCGGGGAGAGGCATAATAGTTAAATTTTTGAGGTGAGTCAGTCACACCTTCTAGATTTAATTTGCATTTTGTTTCTTACCAACATTATTTTGTGGCAAGTTAGTTTCCTCTCTTCAATAAAATACTCACCCAGTAGTGTTATTCAGAAAATTAAAGGAGAAAATGCATTTGGAGTACTCACTAGTGTATTCTAAAATTGTAGTACCTAATGGGTATTAACTATAATGGTATAAGGAGAAAAAGTAGAAAAGATTAGAGAGAACAAGGAGAGTGTGGTGTTAAGGAAACCATGAGAGTACACTATTTTAAAAATGTACTTTTCCTATTTCTTATGGATGTGAACACCAGTTTGATGGTGGAAAGAAAAAATGAAATGCATTTTATTTAGCCACTGTCTCTCAGGAACAGGAACAACCTATCTTTCCACTCCAAAGACAGAAGATTGCAAAGAAAATAGGCGGCTTCTAATAACAGTGATTATGGCATTATTAGTGAGTATTCTTCTATAGGGTAAAATTCTTTCTTTCCTTGTGTAGGCATATATTCTTCTGCTTTATTCATGATGTAATTTTTTTTAACAACCATGTGAACATTTGTGAAATTGTAGGCATTCATCAAGAAAATGTTTAAGGACACTTGTCATAACTGTGCATTATAAAATCATGATTAACAGTTGAAATAAAGACATGGGTATGGTTGTTAACAAATACACTAACGATAGATGAATGCACACTGGAGGAGATCAATTTTGTGGTCAAATTAATAATGCAAAGGAGACTCAAATTTCTAGAGACAGGTGAGAATATTATCTTGGCAGATTTGCCACTAGTTATTATGATAGCAGAGGCAATTGCTATACAAAGAAATTATCCATATGTTTTAATTGTGAAATTAACAAGTGACATAATCAAAATGCTAATTGACAATCAGTGAAAAGCTATGTATATTATCTCATTTTAGTGTGTTTTTAAGTTTCATGATAAAATCTATAATTGTAAACATCAGGTACAAAAGATGAGCAAACAGTAAAATAATCTAAAAAACTATTGCAATTACTAGAATTTAAATGTCTAAGGAAAGCATTTTTTTTCTATGGAAATCTCAATGTTAATTTTAACAGCGATGCAGCTGAAGAAAAATCATGGTTTTCTAGTATTTAACAGAGTTTAGCATGGATTTAGAAATAAATGATAGACACATATTGCTGAAATTTTTAATTTTAATAAATTTTAACACTCTACCATTTAGTCACTTAATGAACAAAACTCTTTAAGATAATATTTTAAAAGAACAAAGTTCAAACTTAATTTTTAGGACTATTTTTTCTTTATTACTCAAAAGACAGAGCATTAAGAATGCTGGGAATTACTAATTCATTATTCCAATTCTAGTAGTTTATTCTACAGAAATAATATAAATGGATATATACTTATGTTCAAAGATGTCCACAACAGCATTATGTAAAGCAAACAAAAACAACAGAAATAGTATTTTTAAAATTAGAAGCTTTCTGAATGTATGATTAGTTTTCCTGAATGCCCATTCAGGGAAAAAGAAAAAGTTAGGCACATTTTGTTACACTCTGTATGCTGGAAGATTATGGAATAATAAAACAATATTTGTAAAGAAATTTAAATAATAGAAGTCTTAAGATTAGAATGTTAATGAAAAAATAATTTTAAGAAATGTATATTCTTTTAGGCACCCAAATATTTAAATAATAACAGAGCACGTGCTAAGAACCCATAGTGTTCAACATGAATTCCAAATATTAACTTATTTAATTTTGGCAATGACCTATGGATGGGTACCATTATTATTTTATCTTTCAGTGACGCTTTGAGTCTAGCTTTTGTATTGCCATTTTAAAAAGAAGAATCTGGGCTTCCCTGGTGGCACAGTGGTTGAGAGTCCGCCTACCGATGCAGGGGACACGGGTTCGTGCCCCTGTCCGGGAGGATCCCACATGCCACGGAGCGGCTGGGCCCATGAGCCATGGCCGCTGAGCCTGCGCGTCCGGAGCCTGTGCTCCACAACGGGAGAGGCCACGACAGTGAGAGGCCCGCGTACCGCAAAAAAAAAAAAAAAAAAAAAAGAATCTGAGGCAAAGATATTCTTGCTCTTTGTCACGCAACTGTTAAGTAATAGGGTCAAGATTTAAAGCCAATCTGTCCCAGTCTGTGCTGTGAACCACTAAATTCCATCAGAAATACATAGCAAAAAGAAAGACTGAAAAGAAATGTCCTAGACCTAGAGTGTTAACAGCAATTATTCATCTTACCTTCTCCAGGGCTTTATTAGTTCTGTCCTTATTCTCTCTTCCCTTCATCATTTATCTCTCCATTTCTGCTGAGTCATTCTCAATTATATACCATCTCATAGAACCAGATTGCTCCATTATCAACCATCTTGTAGAACAAAAATAAATAAATAAAAATCCAAAAACTAAATTAAAAAATTTACACTTCTATTTGTTTCAGCAAAACCCTTGAAAGAGTTGTAGATGTTAACTCACCTCGCATTCAGTCTTCCACCCTCAGGAGAATTTGTACTGTGTCAAATTAGCTAACTGAGACATAGTTTCCCTGAATTCCCCTCCCTGCATGGTTCCAGTTTGCATGGGTCACAAGGGACATCGTGAACAAGAGTTAGACAGAGGAAGTCATGTTCTTTTTTACTCTAGGAAGGATAGAGGGGGGATAAGTTGCTGCTATCAGCTCAGGCAGGTTGCCCTTTATCTGTTGGCTCAACTGGTTGGGATGGGCTGCAGCTGTATCCACAGTAACTTTAGCTACTGCCCCACCTCCTCCTTAAGGATCTTTTGCACTCCTAGCTCATTGACAAAAGTCACTAGGTCTTCCTGCAGGACACGCCGACTATTGAAGTTAGAGTCTCAGAGGTGATAGGAAATCAATGTCAGTTCCATTCTGTACTCCTAGAGTCCATTCATTTTTGGGTATTCTAGTTGTTCCATGTTTCCCCACTTCACATTAATGTCAATCTTTTCTTAGTAGATTGCACTGCTGACTTCTGGCCACAGCTCCATCAGGGATAGCATAATGAATTCCCACAATTGTTAAGGTTGAATCCCTACAATAAACTGTTTATTTATAAGGGGTTCTGTTTCTCTGATCAAGCTCTGACTGACAGAAATCTCTCCAGAAATGAATTTTGTTTCACTCAGACCAATGAAATGTCTTCAAGTACCATTTATTTCATACCATTTCTCTCCAGAAGTTCAGCATATTTGAAACACTTTCTTCTATTGTTTACAGTCACACTCCCAGGACTTTTCTTGTACCACCCAACTTTTCCTTATTTCCCTTTGCTGGCTTCTCTTTCCTACACAGTTTCTAAATGTTGGAATGTTTCAAGGCCAAACTCTTATTCCTCTCTAAACCGTGTCTAAGTGGACTCGTACATCTACTTCTATATGCTCATGGCTCCCCCCATTTACAGCTTCTACCAGATCCCTTGAGATCTAGACTTGTGTAACCAAACAGCCTCCTTAATATTTGAACTTCCATGTTGAGTTGTATCCTCAGATATAATATGTGAAAAGTACAACTATTGACTCCCTCCCTTCTCCTCCAAAAACTATTTTGATCACATCTCTATCTCACTGAACGGCACAGATAACCCAGTGGCTTAAACCACTTACCTGGGAGTTTTCCTTCATCATATTGTGTTTTTATAACTTAGGTGTATTTCCATTAGAGATGGAATGCCTTTGGATGAAAACAGAGTATATACCCAAAAGCTATTACTTGAAGTTATTAAACCTGAATAAATATATCACTAAAGTTTATTTTCTAAGAGAGAAATTTGGTGTATATTTGTAATAAAAACAAATTGACAAGTTGCTAGAATTTTATTTATAAATGTTCATTTTATCAATGACTATGTAAAGCTGAAATATATAAATATTAAGAAATTTTGTTTGGAGGGAAAAGATATGACCTCTTGCCTTAAATCTATTGTTTACACATATATGAGATCTGTTAAGTCACTTTACCTCTAAAAATCAGTTGTGTCATCTGTAAAATGGAGAAAACAATATTTTCTCTAGCTAGGTCACTGATTGGTTATGAAGATTATGTAAAACTATTTATAAGACAGTATTTTTTAAATGATAAAACCCACATTATGCCGTTGCAATGCTGCTAAATGAAAGCTAGTCTTAACTTCCATTGTTAATTCTGTGTCCTAAAATTATATTTTTATTAATACTTCTAGTTTTCCATGTTAAAAACTTGGTATCAATTTTTGCATATTTCCAGGTAGACCAAAAGAGCCCCTTCTATCCTCTTTCCCCATCCTTAGACCAGTGGAAGCACAGGACTTAAAAGATGTCAAGAGTTTTGACCACTAGTAAGTACACAGTAGATATAGTTTATTGTATAAAACTATAAAATGCAACTCAGATCACAGAGTATGGCCTTTGAATATAGAGTATATGACACAGTGACCTCCAGTTGAGGCAGGGGAGTGAGTAGTCCAGGTGCTTATGGGAGACACTTCTCCTCAGGAGAAGGCCCAGCCTTGAATGACAGACAAGTCATTCTGTCTTAACCAGACCAAAAGAGGCCAGCTTTTCCACACTTACCTTCATAAGCCCATTGCTTAGCCTGGGCATACTTCCCAATCTCAACACAACCTTTCTCTCCTAATGTTGGACAAATTTGCCAGCATAAAACTTACTTTAGATGTGACACTCTGATGATACACTAATAGCCATGACAATAATAATATCAATGAATACATTCCCTCAGCACTTTCTGTATAGACGTTATATGCGTTACTTAATTTCATTTTTACAAAACCCTTTGGGGCAGGTCCCATCATCAATCTCATTATTCGGGGAACAAAATTGAGGCAGAACATTTTGTATGAAATAACTATAGACATGAAAGTGGAGATTCAACTTTTTTTTCATGTTGTGTGATATTTATGTTTTTTCTTTGTATAAATTTTATTTTTTTGTTTATTTATTTTTGGCTGCGTTGGGTCTTTGTTGCTGCGTGCGGGCTTTCTCTAGTTGCGGTGAGCGGGGGCTACTCTTCCTTGCGGTGCGCAGGCTTCTCTTTGTGGTGGCTTCTCATGTTGCGGATCACGGGCTTCAGCAGCTGCGGCACGCAGGCTCAGCAGCTGCAGCACACGGGCTTAGTTGCTCCGCGGCATGTGGGATCTTCCCAGCCAGGGCTCGAACCCATGTCCCCTGTATTGGCAGGCGGACCCTTAACGACTGCGCCACCAGGGCAGCCCCCATATGTATTTTTATATATATTTTGTATATATACATATTTATGGCATTTTCTATACAAATTTTTTTATCAATCATTAGAATCACTGAGCTTAAACAGATTATATCGTTTTATTATGGTTTCTCTAATACAGACAGACAAAGAACAGAACAAGGACACCATGTTAGATTTATAAAGAAATAATGTCAAAATGGTTAATGTAAGTCATCAGTTCAATAAACGGGATTACATTTTAGTAGGACAAAAGATCAATGAAAACCTGTTTATGTTCATTGACTAAAGGCTGAAACAGCAACCAGGTAATGCTCTTCCTATCTTTAGGCTCATTAGCTGTGGCTATCATATTTGTTGGGTACCGTTACATCCAGATGTTTCTGGACAGGTCAGCTGATTTTTACTTCCATGTACAGATTAAATAGTAAAAGATAGGGGGTGATATATTCAATCACTAGTCAAGGTTTGAGGCTTTTTTATTTGTTGCTATCTTTTTGTCTCTTTATTTTTCAAAATATTGAGATCTTCATAAGGCAAACCTTGAAGACACAGGACACTTCTCTCAAGGATTAGTATGGTACAAGAGTTAGAAATGCTGTATATTTCTTGTTTGTATAATGTCCTCATCCATTCACTCTACAGACTTGTGTGATGTAGTATTATGCTCTCTCCCTCTGATTATTCCTTAAGCAGATCCAAAAGTAAGGACTCTAATAACATTATTTCCTCATTAACTTGCCTTTTCTTGGTTCTACAATAGTCAGTATCACTTTCCTGGAGAGAATATTGTAGGTGTTCTACAGAGGATGTAAGTAACTCATCCCTGGTAGAAGACTGAGTTCTAATATTTCATCTTATATGTCATATAATTGAATAATAGACACCCATATTTTGTTTTATTTTTTCTAATAGAAAGTCACACACATATGTACATATACGTATATACTAAATATACAAAATAGATATAAAAGAAATAAAAATAAGGTATACTTCCAAAATACAATTATATCACTGTACCACTATAATGGGTAATCAACAGTATGACATTCCTTTTTGATGGCGGTAGTAATTTACAGTAGTACATTCTTTTTCTAATTATTAAAAGCATAATGGTCTTGATAGATCTTGGAGTTAAGATGAAATGTATTATTTAAAATCCTCTTTATTTTGTGTGTGTGTATGCTTGTGTGTACATTTGAAATGGATGACACTGTCTGTCTTCTCTTTATATAATATATTTATACTTCAACCAAAATATGGATTTGTCATGGTCATCCTTATCCTGACATTAAGCACTGATTAACTGACTGATTGCAAATGCCACTCTTGTGGCTACTGAACAATGAAAACTGATTGTAAGTAGCTTACCCCCTAGGAGTTTGCAGGTTATGACAGACACCTCTCTCTGGATATGTATGTCAAAGCAGCATGGAGAGTTCGAATAAAAACATCAAATCATGGATAGCTTATCAAGTATATCCAGAATAGAGCAGTCAACAGCACATGAATATCAGTACATTTTATAATCCGGGATCAAGACAAGTACATAATTAAGGTGAAGATCAAGGAGAGTAGCTGTGGGACCCTGATGTCCTGACTAGGTGATGATTTACTTACTTAATTATTTCAGAATCTTCCCAGGTAAATGGGGGTGTCTGCTCTTCATAAATGTTGCTCTCAGACGTGCCATTGGGTATTTGCTGACATAAACAAATAACTATATCTTATTCAGTTTAAAAAAAATGTCAGGATACTTGATGGTAGGTTCCAGTAAATGCCTTAGGATTTCCTTGCTTAATTAGAAAATTTGCATAAATTGCCATTTTTTTCATCTTTCTCAGCTCTGGCAGTCAGAGAGGGAAGCTTGTTAAACTGAGGAATACTGACTTTCTCTAAGATATTTAATGTCAGAAGCATGCAAAAATATACAGTTGAAAAATTTTGGTACTTTTCATAAGCTTCAACCTGGATTTTAAAAACAAATTGTATCAGGAACTAAATAAAAATGATTAAATATTTTATGTTTGATTAGAAAAGAGTATAATGGTAAGCTTTTGTAAGTATGTATACATATGTATAAACATCTCTATTCGGCAAACTTTAGCACACTGAAGACTGCTGTTTTCCATCTCAAAATTAGTAAGAATATTTAGGTGCTTTAGCAAATCATATCTTTGTTTTGCAAATGAATGAATAGGAAAAGTGAAAGTTTCAAAGATTTCTCACCAAAAATTAGTTTTGTCTAGGGGAGCTTAATAATTTCTTACCATTCTCATTTCACTCTCTAATTCCACTTTTACTTCCTTTTAGAGCATGTGATGCTATCATTTTCTTATCTCTCTCTCTCAGCAAAAATGTTGTCAAAATACAGAGGTTTTATTTCAGACAAGCTATTACAAAAACAAAATAACAAGATTAGGTTCATGTTCAGTTAAATAAACCTATGATTGTGTAGAGAACATGGTTATTTCCCACTGGACTGTTGTTTTAAATACTAGTTGACTTTACCTGTACTATTTCAGTGATCACCTTAATAATATTTGAGGGAACAGTTCTTTCAAAATGCTGTCCCCTTTAAAACAGCAGACTTCTTTTCCCAAATTCTTTTTTTTTTAATAATTTTTATCAGGAATCTAGAGCTGCAGCCATAAATGGATTAAAGCAGACTGAAAACTAATTAAATTGGTTTATTCATGTAAAATGTTTAATGTTTTATTAATTTCTTTGTTCCTAGTAAAGAACACAGTCTTAGCATCAGGATAATGAGAAATACTGATGGACAGAGTGACTTTATTAGGCCATCTGGCATTCTGGCTTTGTTTCTTACTCCTTTTATAGTCGTGAGCTATCTCCATAATGCACCCCTCCAGGTAACCATAGGAACAGTGTCCACTGTGGTTTCTTGAAGTTGAAGAACAGCTAGTGCCTAAAGACATCTATGAGGAAATATATGAAGATAATTACATCCTAATTATTATATATGATATCTCACATTGTATATTAGATGTTAATGTCCTCTGTGCCTGAATGAAGAATTAGATCTGTGACCTTTCCTCCACAATGATTCTGATGGATGATATTGAAAGCAAATTCTCAAGATTTGGAGGGAAGAAAACTAATGAAGGCAATAATCTAAATTTTATTCATGATGGGACTTGTGAGTTTAAAGCTTTCTTTAAAAATCCTGTCTTACTTCAACTGCTTCAAATACATCTGTTAGTGGATGGAAACTCACCTAGAGATTTTTGCTTCTGTAAACTGGGACTCCATTTTAGAACTCTTTTTTACTATTCCCTGCACCATTGTAAGGAAAAGTAGATAACTTGAAACTAATGTGCTAGACAAATTAGTTTATAAGTATTCTGTCTGTTATTATGTAATTTACTAATATTTAAGTTAAATTTTAATAATTCACTATTTTTTCTCTTCTATGTATTTATTCCATATATTAAAATGACATGCTTCTTTCAAAAAAATTTTCTTTCAAAGAAAATTTCATAATTTTACTATTGCAATTCTTTCCTCAACGGAATACCTTGCACCCCACGTGCAGATGTCTTTCTCTAGCAATCTTCAGTTTACTGCATATCAATATATATATAGATATAGGTATAGATATGAAGATAAATAATAATATAGTAATAAACTGCAATTCACTAGATTCCTTATTAAAGTAACATCAGTAAAAGTCACACTGAGAAGCTTGGAATCTGGGTTGTTGGGCATGAAAGCTAGATTCTCACAAGTATAAAAAAGGAGGACATACTTACGCCTGGTTAAATGTGGCATCCTGGTTTTATATCTGTTCTTGAGAAGTGAGGAAATAGTAAATTGCCGTGTCTCTATGGGAAGGAGTTATAGAACACGTTCAACAAGAAAGGTGCTGACTACTGCAGAACTGATGATTTTATTTTAATTTAGTTGTGAAAAATGATCAAGATGGATGATATTTATTAAAGTGCACTATATCTGTTTCTCAGAATTCCTTATATCCGTTCTTAAGTAAGTGATCTCAAAGATTAGCACTCTTTTGTCCATTTAGACATAATTTTTGTTCCATCAACTAATTTTTCCAGTACTTTATGGTTTTAGTACTATTTATCATGCAGTATTTCCTCTTATTCTATAAACCTATGAATTCAATATAAACATAATATCTCATACATAAAAATAATGAGGTTTAGAAATATCAATTGATTAGCCCAAGGTCATGCAGCAAGTAAATGACAAAGTCAAGTTTCTGATATTAATATTGCAGCTCAAAAAATAGTGCCTGTCATATTTATAATTATACTAGTATACAAGCACATAAAAGTGAAGTGTGAATCACAGCCTGTGAACTGTGAAAAGGTATAATATTTTGAAGGGTTGAGTGAGGGAAATATAAATGCATGCAGTCTTAGAACATTGTATAATACCAAATTGTGTAATGCAAGAAATAGATGGCTTATGGATTTGGAGAAATAGATCATATATGCAGAAGTAGTCAGGTAAATATTTGTGATGGAAGTGAAACTTACACTGAACCTTGGAAGTTGGTTAAGATTTTGAGATAGTTAAGTGAAACTTACACTGAAACTTAGTTAAGATTTTGAGATAGTATGTGAGAAACGAGAAGAATCATGGCAACATTTTATTAATTGTATTGCATCTAACTCTTGGAGAATAAAGATACGTGAGTTAATTTTCCCAGATATTCTGGGTGAGGGACTCATAGGGAGTGAAATCTGATGCCACATAAAAAGTAACTAGTACTCTTATGGCATTGTTAAGCTGACACAAAGTTTGTGTGATGTGCTAGTCAATAAATACATTGTGTAAAATGAAATAATAATCTGATATTAATAAGGCTATTTAAATAATTTAGAAAGTAATAAGTTACAAATCCATTATTTTCAAGATCCTCTTTCTATTTTTTTTAATCTCTATATTTTACTATTAACAGAAGCTGTTTTTCCAGAGCCATCTTTAATTTCTTCTGCTGTCAAACTCAGGTCCTAAGTACTTGCACTTTCCCTTATTAACATCCCATTTGTCCTCCACTTATAAAACAAGAAAACCGAAGAGCTTCTCAAATAGATTACTCATGAGAATTGGCACTTTCAAGACAGCAAGGAATGGGTCTTAGATTAAAATGTTGAGCACAGGAGGGGAGTAAATTCAAATAGCCTATGGCTATATTAGCAGCACTGAGAGTAACTTTTTTTTTCCATTTTTTAATCAGAAGTTTTAGCTATTCATATTGTAATATCTTTAAGTAGTTTAAATTCGAGCACTTTGACTTAACATAAATTTGCATAGTGGATTAACCCATAGAGTTTAAATGCTTATTGGAATTTAATCTATCATTAAGTTCAATAATTATGTCAAAATACCCAATTTACAAATGTAAACAATTTAAAATAACATATCTTTGCTTTTCTTCATTTGAAGACTTAATTTTAGCTGAAATGACTGGCTAACATCAACATTACAAATGACATAATGAAAATATCAACTGTATTTAGTCTAAAAAATAAAGACACTTTTAAGGCAAATTCCAGCTATTAAACTGATATGTAATGAGCAATATTTATAGTACAGTGTTTTATTTTTACCTTTAGGGCATCTAAGTAATAGAGTAACATAAGTGAGACAAATAAAGCAGCACAATATGTCAAACCATGAAAGAATGTATGAATTAGTGAATACATTAAATGGATAAGGCTGGGATAAATCATAGAAAAGTAATAATTCAAATAAGATGCTTCCATTAGAGAAAGACTTAGAAGACTTGTGTTTTGAGCATGATTTTCAACGTGAGGTGAAGATCATGTCTAATAGCAGGAGAGGGTCTAAAAAGCCAAAGCAAGGCAGCCTAGGACAGAGATAGAATAAGAAATCATATTTATTGAACATTACAAATATAGCAGGAGCTCTGTTAAATGATTTACATGTTTGATTGAATTAAGTTGGCCAAAGGTACAGAAACACCCTGAGATTTGTCTTGCCAGTGCTATTACACCATATTAAAAAATCATGATATATTCAGATTTCTGACTTTTACAAAGTCATTGCTTTGCACTATTAGAGTTGTGAAATGCATAGCATTCTTCATTAACTAGAAAGATACATTAGCAAAGAGTATATATATTTTAAAAGATTAATATTTTATTTGCTATAGTACCATAAACAATAATACCCAGAAATATGGATTTACTTTGTTGTACTTTATTATTACAAAAGTAAATATTTTTGCCTTAATCCAGCTCAGCCACATATATAAGGATTATTAAAAGTATATGAGAGGGCTTCCCTGGTGGTGCAGTGGTTGGGAGTCTGCCTGCCGATGCAGGGGACCTGGGTTTGTGCCCCGGTCTGGGAAGATCCCACATGCTGCGGAGCGGCTATGCCCATGAGCCACAGCCATTGAACCTGTGCTCCGCAACGGGAGAGGCCACAGCAGTGAGAGGCCCGCATGCCACAAAAAAAAAAAAAAAAAAAAAGTATATGAGAAATGAAAAAGATTTAAAAATACACCAAGACTTTTTTCTTAATTATATCTCTTACTTTTTGGGAGTCAACAGAAAAATACTATGTTACCATTTTCAATTTTATTAAGATTTAATAAATAATTATAGAAAAGCAAAACACTGAGGCAAGAGCTTCATTGTTGATAATATTGTTAGATTAATGCAGTGATGAGCAAGTAGTGGTCAGAACAGTCAATTACATTCATAACAGTTTTCCTACATCTTTATTTTAGGAGTAATTTGCAAATAGCAAAATAAGCTAATATCAGGAATTTATTTTTAAAATCTTTGTGATAACTTGGACTCAGTACACATTTAATTGAAATCATTTAATCAGGTATGTTCATTAATATTTACTGCTCATGTGAAGAGTTGATAGTCAGACTGATAAATATGTGGTACTGCAATTATTGAATAATTTACAAAAGAAAGAATATACTTGGATTTATTAAACTCTGGTTTGAACATGCCATTTATTTAAGTTTTACTTGTTCTCAGTAAAATTTAACATTAACATCTTCACTCAAATATACTCAAAGTTTTTCAAAATGAAAGAGGAATATTCTATCAGCTTACATCATAAGACTTACATTGGGGGACAGATAATGCCAAATTATAGATAACTGTGATAATGACTTCAGAGATAATTTGATGTCTGACAGTATCATCATCATCGTTATCATCACTACCACTGTCATTACTTGGTACTTACTTTATACCTGAAATATTTGTAATTAATGTCTCGCCTATTTTCACATTTTATTTCCAAGTTTGAAAAACTTGTCTGAGATCACATACTTTTAAAATGGTGAAATTTTGGTTTCTTGTCCACACCAAGTATCTAGTCTCTGTACTCTTTACTTGGAACCCACTTAGGAATACCCTCTGTGACTATGAGTTTCAGCTATTTCTTTATTCTGAATTTAACTGTTTACTAGTCAGAAGTTCACTAAATTTTGAAGTTGTTCATCTTCTCTATCTCCTCACACCTGCATGGTAGTTCCATTTTCCTCTATTGAAGCTGGGGAAAAGATAAGGGTGCATTCATATTTGCTGCTGTTTGTAGCAGCAAAATCAATTACAATTTCAGACAAGTGTATATTCCACAGTCCTGAGAAATGAAAGGTTCCATGAGGGAGTGTGGGCTGGGGCTGGGATTGGTGAATTGAGGATGTCTTCCTGCTTTTTGTCACTTGATATGTGTTGAAGGCTAGTAATGCCCGTCGGGCAAAATCTAATATGTGTTTTGTGTTGTTGTTGTTGTTTTTTGAGCCTGAAATTTGACACAAGTTTAATCTACTTTTATGTGATTGCTTCAGCCTTTTCCTCATCATTTCTCAGACTCACTTATAGTTGCACTATTTCATTTTCATCTGTCCAAAACAGGCATGCTTCTTAATGTTAATTATTATATTAATAAAAAAGTAATGGCTATTTCCTTTGCATAGTACTTTATAGTGTTAAAGCTTATTCACTTGAATTGTTTTTAAATTATCCAATATTCAGAACAATTCTTTGAAACAGAGATAAATTATTATCACTATTTTTACATGGGGAAAATTAGGAAAGGCCATATCATCATGGGGAAGGAAGAATAAAAATTTTCTTTCTCTTTTTTCTGTCTCTATTGATTTGTTGTCTATTGGTGAAACATCAACAAACTTACAAATAACACATGGGCATAAAGTAAATGAAACTGTACTGAACATTGATGCATAAACAACCCACACAAAACCAATGAAATCAAAAATAAATGAAGCACAATTCTTGCAAAGTTTATTTTTCAGAATGCTTTTAGCTGTGTATCAATTATTGTGAGGTCATAATTTTAATAAATAATGTGACATTATTAGAGAAAAATATAACATAAAAATCAATGCAAAACAATGGTTTAGCCGCAAGGATTTAATAGTAAGCTTTGTTTTTCTTCTCTCTGTGAGAATTTTCTGAAACAGATTTTTCAGAAGCTCTATAAACAAAGCTTTGTCTATATCATTACATTGTCATTTCTCCCCTTCTGACTACCTTTGATCATAAACTTCAAATATTATTGAATTTGTTTACTTTGCTATGTGGTTGAATTACTTCTAACTAGGAACTTGGGATTTCTAATCCTCCTAAGCCAAATTATTTTCCTTCTCCACCATGCACTAATGCACTCATGATTTCTTGTTGATAATAAAACATGTCTTTAATTGGCACTTTCCCTAATACAGTAGGGCTTATTTGGTTTCAGACTTCCCCGGCTTGCCTTGTACTTTCCCCTAGGTATGAATTATGAGGGCCATCAACGTGTGGCAGAGTGGAAAGATAGACCAGCTTGCAACGCCTTATTTCAAATTCTTATTTTTCTCCTTGCTGAGCAAAAGGTTTCACCATACATATATTATAGAATTCACCAATGACATATTTGCATCAGGATTAGAGATACAGCACCATATGTACTTCTTGGTCCATTTCAAACCCATGTTCACGTATGATTTATATCACACATTGGCCTAAACTTTGGTTTTGCACAAAAAGTGGAGGGGAAAGATCATGATGGCTAACAAATATCTAGCTGGGTTCACAAAACAATGATTTTTAGCAAACAAAAGCCTTTCTAAAATATTTCAGCCAGAATAGCCTAAATCTTTTTTATATTGTATGTACGTATTTTTCTATATTTCCATGATCTTGGTTTTATAAGGTGATGATATATATATATATATATATATATATATTCTTTTAAATGTTCTTAAAAGTTAAGGCAACAAAGATCTACCCTATATAAATAAACATAGTTGAATTTATCAAGGACTATATATATATATATATATATATATATATTTTTTTTTTTTTTTTTTTAAAGAAGATGTTTTGGGTAGGAGTTTATTAATTAATTTATTTATTTTTGCTGTGTTGGGTCTTCATTTCTGTGCGAGGGCTTTCTCCAGTTGTGGCAAGCAGGGGCCACTCTTCATCGTGGTGCGTGGGCCTCTCACTATCGCGGCCTCTCTTGTTGCAGAGCACAGGATCCAGACACGCAGGCTCAGTAGTTGTGGCTCACAGGCCTAGTTGCTCCGCAACAAGTGGGATCCTCCCAGACCAGGGCTCGAACCCATGTCCCCTGCATTAGCAGGCAGATTCTCAACCACTGTGCCACCAGGGAAGCCTAATCAAGGACTATTTTTTATAGCCAGTATAATCATACATTGACTTTGGCCACAAAACAAGAAAATGTTCACCTTTGAGCAAAGCAACTTCCTGGTGAACCTGTTAAAAATGTGTGTTCTCGGAGACCTTCAAGATGGCAGAGAAGTAAGACTCAGAGATCACCTTCCTCCCCACAAATATATCAGAAATATATCTACATGTGGAACAACACGTATAGGACACCGATTGAGGCTGGCAGAAGACCTCAGACCTCCCAAAAGGCAAGAAACTCCCCTCATACCTGGGTAGGGCAAAAGGAAAAACAGAGACAAAAGAATAGGGATGGGACCCGCACCAGTGGGAGGGAGCTGTGAAGGAGAAAAGGCTTGCACAAACTAGGAAGGCCCTTCACGGGCGGAGACTGCGGGTGGCGGAGGGGGAAGCTTCGGAGCCACGGAGGAGAGCACAGCAACAGGGGTGCAGAGGGCAAAGTGGAGAGATTTCCGCACAGAGGATCGGTGCCAACCAGCACTCACCAGCCAGAAATGCTTGTCTGCTCACCCGCAGGGGTGGGCGGGGGCTGGGAGCTGAGGCTCGGGCTTCGGAGGTTGGATCCCAGGGAGAGGACTGGGGTTGGCTGCGTGAACACAGCCTGAAGGGACTAGTGCACCACAGCTAGCCGGAAGGGAGTCCGGGAAAAAGTCTGGACCTGCCTAAGAGGCAACAGACCATTGTTTTGGGGTGCACGAGGACAGGGGATTCAGAGCACCGTCTACATGAGCTCCAGAGAGGGTCATGAGCCGCAGCTATCAGCGCAGACCCCAGAGATGGGCATGAGATGCTAAGGCTGCTTTTTCAGCCACCAAGAAGCCTGTGTGCAAGCACAGGTCACACTCCACACTGCCCCCCTGCCCTGGGAGCCTGTGCAGCCCGCCACTGCCAGGGTCCCGTGATCCAGGGACAACTTCCCCGGGAGAATGCATGGTGCGCCTCAGACTGGTGCAACGTCACGCCAGCCTCTGCCAATGCAGGCTCGCCCTGCATCCGTACCCCTCCCTACCCCCAGCCTGAGTGAGCCAGAGCCCCTGAATCACCTGCTCCTTTAACCCCGTCCTGTCTGGGCAAAGAACAGATGCCCTCAGGTGACCTACATGCAGAGGTGGGGCCAAATCCAAAGCTGAACCCTGGGAGCTGTGCAAACACAGAAGAGAAAGGGAAATCTCTCCCAGCAGCCTCAGGAGCAGGGATTAAATCTCCACAATCAACTTGATGTACTCTGCATCTGTGGAATAACTGAATAGACAATGAATCATCCCAAAATTGAGGAGGTGGACTTTGGGAGCAAATGTAGACTTGGGGTTTGCTTTCTGCATCTAATTCGTTTCTGGTTTTATGTTTATATTAGTTTAGTATTTAGAGGTTTTTTTATTTTTTTAGTATCATTTTTAACACTTGTTATCACTGGTGGACTTGTTTTTTGGTTTGGTTGATGTCTTCTTTCTTTTTCTCTTTTTTTTACTACTTTTTAATTTTTTTATTTTTAATAAGTATTTTTTTATTTTAATAACTCTATTTTATTTTATTTTATTCTTTGCTTTCTTGCTTGCTTTTTTTTTTCTCTTTTCTTCTGAACCTTGTGCCTAACAGGGTCTTGGTGCTCCGGCCAGGTGTCAGGCCTGTGCCTCTGAGATGGGAGAGCCAAGTTCAGGACATTTGTCCACCAGACACCTCCTGGCTCCACATAATATCAAATGGGAAAAGCTCTCCCAGAGATCTCCATCTCAGTGATAAGACACAGCTCCACTCAATGATCAGCAAGCTACAGTGCTAGACACCCTATGGCAAACAACTAGCAAGACAGGAACACAACCCCACCCATTAGCAGAGAGGCTGCCTAAAATCATAATAAGGTCACAGACACCCCAAAACACACCACTGGATGCGGTGCTGCCCACCAGAAAGACAAGATCCAGACTCATCCACCATAACACAGGCACTAGTCCCCTCCACTAGGAAACCTACAAACCCACCAACCTTAGCCACTTGGGGCAGACACCAAAAACAATGGGAACTACAAATGTGCAGCCTGCAAAAATAAGACCCCACAGTAAGTTAAGCAAAATGAGATGACAGAAACACAGCACATGAAGGAACAAGGTAAAAACTCACCAGACCAAACAAATGAAGAGGAAATAGGAAATCTACCTGAAAAAGAATTCAGAGTAATGATAGTAAGCATGATCCAAAGTCTTAGAAATAGAATGAAGAAAATAGAAGAAAGGTTTAACAAGGACCTAGAAGAACTAAAGAGCAAACAAACAATGGTGAACAACACAATAAATGAAATATAAAATTCTCTAGAAAGGATCAATAGCAGGATAACTGAGGTAGAAGATGGATAAGTGACCTGGAAGATAAAATAGTGGAAATAACTACTGCAGAGAAGAATAAAGAAAACAGAATGAAAAGAATTGAGGACAGTCTTAGATACCTCTGCGACAACATTAAACACACCAACATTCAAAATATAGGGATCCCAGAAGAAGAAAAAAAGAATGGGACTGAGAAAATATTTGAAGAGATTATAGTTGAAAACTTCCCTAATATGGGAAAGGAAATAGTCAATCAAGTCCAGAAAGCGCAGAGAGTCCATACAGGATAAATCCAAGGACAAACACACCAAGACACATATTAATCAAAGTATAAAAATTAAACACAAGGAAAAAACATTAAAAGCAGGAAGGGAAAAACAACAAAAAACATACAAGGGAATCCCCATAAGGTAAACAGCTGATCTTTCAGCAGAAACTCTGCAAGCCAGAAGGGAGTGACAGGACATATTTAAAGTGATGAAAGGGAAAAACCTACAACAAAGATTACGCTACCCAGCAAGGATCACGTTCAGATTTGATGAAGAAATTAAAACCTTTACAGAGAAGCAAAAGCTAAGAGACTTCAGCACCACCAAACCAGCTTTACAACAAATGCTAAAGGAATTTCTCTAGACAGGAAACACAAGAGAAGGAAAAGACCTACAATAACAAATGCAAAACAATTAAGAAAATGGTAATAGGAACATACATATCGATAACTACTTTAAATATAAGTGGATTAAATGCTCCAACCAAAAGACATAGACAGGCTAAATGGATACAAAAACAAGACCCATATATATGCTGTATACAAGAGACCCACTTCAGACCTAGGGACACATATAGACTGAAAGTGAGGAAATGGAAAAAAAATATTCCATGCAAATGGAAATCAAAAGAAAGATGGAGTATCCATGCTCATGTCAGACAAAACAGACTTTAAAATAAAGACTATTACAAGATGCAAATTAGGGCATTACATAATGATCTAGGTATCAATCCAAGAAGAAGATATAACAATTGTAAATATTTATGCACCCAACATAGGAGCACCCCAATACATAAGGCAAATGCTAACAGCCATAAAAGTGGAAGTTGACAGTAACACAGCATAGTAGGGGACTTTACACACCACTTTCACCAATGGACAAATCATCCAAATGAAAAAAAGAAGGAAACACAAGCTTTAAATGATACATTAAACAAGATGGACTTAATTGATATTTATAGGACATTCCATCCAAAAACAACAGAATACACTTTCTTCTCAAGTGCTTATGGAACATTCTCCAGGATAGGCCATATCTTGGCTCACAAATCAACCCTTGGTAAATTTAAGAAAATTGAAATCGTTTCAAGTATCTTTTCCAACCACAAGGCTATAAGACTAGATATCAATCACAGGAAAAACTCTGTAAAAAATACAAACAAATGGAGGCTAAACAACACTACTTAATAACCAAGAGATCACTGAAGAAATCAAAGAGGAAATCAAAATATACCTAGAAACAAATGACAATGAGAACACGATGACCCAAAACCTATGGGATGCAGCAAAAGCATTTCGAAGAAGGAAGTTTATAGCAATACAATCCTACCTTAAGAAACAAGAAACATCACCAGTGAACAACCTAAGCTTACACCTAAAGCAATTAGAGAAAGAAGAACAAAAGAAGCCCAAAGTTAGCAGAAGGAAAGAAATCATAAAGATCAGATCAGAAAAAAATGGGAAAAAAATGAAAAAAAAATAGCAAAAATCAATAAAACTAAAAGTGGTTCTTAGAGAAGATAAACAAAGTTGATAAACCATTAGCCAGACTCATCAAGAAAAAAAGGGAGAAGACTCAAATCAATAGAATTAGACATGAAAAAGGAGAAGTAACAACTGACACTGCAGAAATACAGAGGATCATGAGAGATTACTACAAGCAACTATATGCCAATAAAATGGACAACCTGGAAGAAATGGACAAATTCTTAGAAAAGCACAACCTTCCGAAACTGAACCCGGAAGAAACTGAAAACATGAACAGACCAATCACAAACACTGAAATTGAGACTGTGCTTAAAAATCTTCCAACAAACAAAAGCCCAGGACCAGATGGCTTCACACGCGAATTCTATCAAACATTTAGAGAAGGGTTAATACCTAGCCTTCTCAAACTCTTCCAAAATATAACAGAGGGAGGAACACTCTCAAACTCATTCTACAAGGCCACCATCACCCTGTTACAAATTCAGACAAAGATGTCACAAAGAAAGAAAACTACAGGCCAGTATCACTGATGAACATAGATGCAAAAATCCTCAACAAAATATTAGCAGACAAAATGCAACAGCACATTAAAAGGATCATACACCATGATCAAGTGGGGTTTATCCCACGAATGCAAGGAGTTTTCAATATATGCAAATCAATCAATGTGATAAACCATATTAACAAGTTGAAGGAGAAAAACCATATGATCATCTCAATGGATGCAGTAAAGGCTTTTGACAAAATTCAACACCCAGTTATGATAAAAACCCTCCAGAAAGTAGGCCTAGAGGGAACTTACCTCAACATAATTAAGGCCATATATGACAAACCCACAGCCAACCTCATTCTCAATGGTGAAAAACTGAAACCATTTCCACTAAGATCAGGAACAAGACAAGGTTGCCCACTCTCACCACTCTTATTCAACATAGTTTTGGAAATTTTAGCCAAAGCAATCAGAGAAGAAAAAGAAATAAAAAATCCAAATTGGAAAAGAAGAAGGAAAGCTGTCACTGTTTGCAGATGACATGATACTATACATGGAGAATCCTAAAGATGCTACTAGAAAACTACTAGAGCTAATCAACGAATTTGGTAATGTAGCAGGATACAAAATGAACAGAAGTCTCTTGCATTCCAATACACTAATGATGAAAAATCTGAAAGAGAAATTAAGGAAACGTTCCCATTTTCCATTGAAACACAAAGAATAAAATACCTAGGAATAAGCCTACCTAAGCAGACAAAAGACCTGTATGCAGAAAATTATATGACACTGATTAAAGAAATTAAAAATGATACAAACAGATGGAGAGATATATCTTGTTCTTGGATGGGAAGAATCAACATTGTGAAAATGACTATACTACTCAAAGCAATCTACAGATTCAATGCAATCCCTGTCAAACTACCAATGGCATTTTTCACAGAACTAGAACAAGAAATTTCACAATTTTATGGAAACACAAAGACCCCAAATAGCCTAAGTAATTCTGAGAATGAAAAACGGAGCTAGAAGAATCAGGCTCCCGGACTTCAGACTATACTACAAAGCTACAGTAATCAAGACAGTTTAGTACTGGCACAAAAACAGAAATGTAGATCAATAGAACAGGATAGAAAGCCCAGAAATATACCCATGAACATATGGTCACCTTATTTTTGATAAAGGAGGCAAGAGTATGCAATGGAAAAAGACGGCCTCTCAATAAGTGGTGCTGGGAAAACTGTACGTGTAAAAGAATGAAATTAGAACACTCCCTAACACCATACACAAAAATAAACTCAAAATGGATTAAAGACCTAAATGTAAGGCCCGACAGTTTAAAACTCTTAGAGGAAAACATAGGCAGAACACCGTATGACATAAATCACAGCAAGATCCTTTTTGACCCACTTCCTAGGGAAATGGAAATAAATACAAAAATAAACAAATGGGACCTAATGAAACTTAAAAGCTTTTGCACAACAAAGGAAACCATAAACAAGACGAAAAGACAACCTTCAGAATGGGAGAAAATATTTGCAAATGAAGCAACTGACAAAGGATTAACCTCCAAAATTTACAAGCAGCTCATGGAACTCGATATCAAAGAAACAAACAACGCAATCCAAAAATGGGCAGAAGACCTAAATAGATGTTTCTCCAGAGAAGATATACAGATTGCCAACAAACACATGAAAGGATGCTCAACATCACTAATCATTAGAGAAATGCAAATCAAAACTACAATGAGATATCACCTCACACCAGTCAGAATGGCCATCATCAAAAAATCTACAAACAATAAATGCTGGAGAGGGTGTGGAGAAAAGGGAACCCTTTTGCACTGTTGGTGGGAATGTAAATTGATATAGCCACTATGGAGAACAGTATGCAGGTTCCTTAAAAAACTAAAATTAGAACTACCATAAGACCCAGCAATCCCACTACTGGGTATATACTCAGAGAAAAGCATATTTCAAAAAGACACATGCACCACAATGTTCTTTGCAACACTGTTTACAATAACCAGGTCATGGAAGCAACCTAATTGCCCATTGACAGAGAAATAGATAAAGAAGATGTGGTATATATATAAATGGAATATTATTCAGCTGCAAAAAGGAACGAAATTGGGTCATTTGTAGAGTTGTGGATGGATCTAGAGACTGTCATACAGAGTGAAATAAGTCAGAAAGAAAAAAACAAAGATCGTATGTTAACGCATATATGTGGAACCTAGAAAAATGGTACAGATGAATTGGTTTGCATGGCAGAAATAGAGACACAGATGTAGAAAACAAACATATGGACACCAAGTAGGGGAAAGTGGCCAGGGGATGGTGGTGGTGTGATGAATTGGGAGGTGGGTATTGACATATATACACTAATATGTATAAAATGGATAACTAATAAGAACCTGCTATATAAAAAAAAATGAAATTAAATTTAAAAAAATTTTTTAATAAGGAAAAATAAAGAAACTCTTGGACATTATTGAGGAGGCTGTCTACAGGAAGAAGTTCTTAGGAAGCCTCAGCTCTGCTCTTAAGGACTCCCAACTGATTGAATCAGGTCCACCCAGTTTATCTAGGATTATCTGTGTACTTAAAATCAACTTAATATGGACTTTAACCACATTTACAAAACACCTTTACAGCATACCTAGATTAGTGTCTGATTGAATAACTAGGTCACCTGCCCAAGTTGACACATAAAACTAGTTGTCATAGTGAGGCATTAAGACCAGCCAATATTCAAGGAAAGTATAGCAGTATCAGAGAATTTGTAGACATGCTTAAAATTACCACAAACTGGATTTTAATAAATTTTTATTTAAATCTGAAAGGACAATGGGTAATTTCAGTTACATTAAGATATATGTATACATACAATTATATATATATATATATATATCTTATATGTCTGTTAATATGCTGTCTCTATTTTTATGCATGGCAAAATGACTATAAGAGTTAGGTCTTAGAATTATGTTTGAATTTTTTTTTTCATTTATGGGTCTTTCTATAGTTTTTAGAGTGATATAAAAGTAGATTTTTAACATCTTTCTTTGTGAAGCCCAAATAATAGTCCATAAAAATATAAAATATTTCTAACAGCCATATAGCATATAAACTTTTGTCTCCCAAACCCAGCCTGGAGGTAAGCTGGGATTTTCAAGCCACATTAAAGTAAGAATGTGTCTCTTACATTGCTACCTCCTGCCCCTTCTCATGAATTCTCACTCTCCTCCTCCCTCACACTTGCACTTGACACTGTGGGTAGGCCAATCCACAATCTGTCTAAAAGAGGAAGATGAATAAAATGTAACCTGCAGGTACTCATATTCTGCAGAATTGCTGCTGTATGAAAATGACAGTCACTGCTTTAGTCACATCCATTTTGAAATCTAAGTACATGACAAGATCCTTTAACCAGTTCATTGATACATAGGTACTCCTACTCAAAACAAGTTAATGAGCCACTCAGGATGAGAATAGAAGGACAGAGTTGACACTTGCAAATGAGTTTAATCTGCTTGTCCTATAGATAAGAACCTTGATGTGGCAGCTCTAGGCTGCATCACACTAATTTAGAAGGCTTAGAAAACTCCAAGCCCATTTTCAAATTACCTGCTAAATAACTTGTTGCGAAAGTCTTGTGGCATTGATCGAATCAGATACTTTCCCCATATTCTTCTGTTTTTGTTTTTGTATTGTTTAGCTTGGTTTTGCCTAAACACGTATCTTTCACACATAATTTTCCTTTTTTGTTCTCTCAAAACAACATCTTTAAAATAATAGAGAGGAATCTAGTTAAATAGATGAAATGGATTAAAACTGTTGAAATTAACTCAGGAAAATGCTGCCTTTATGTTGAATGAATTAAATGGAGTCTTGGGTAGAGGCTTGCTGATACATTTAAGCTCTTTTTCACTGCTGATCACTAGCCTTGGAAAGTCTGTTTTCAGAACTGTAGATCACAAATGGTGAGATTCAGCCAATGACTGTGTAAAAACAAGTTCATTGAAAATATCAAAACTGGATATTAATTGCTGGTTAACTGATAGAGGGGCTTTTTGTACTTGATGGCATGTTGAGTTATATACTCTTATGAATCCTTTTCAACATTCAGCACTCAGAAAGTTTCTCCCAGAGGGTGCTTATCGTAGCAAAAACATGTGAAATATAGGTCTAAATGCACAGTTCCCTGTTATGTCTTTGACGTTACTTTAAGCCTTCAAAAAGAATATTTGTTTTCAAACTTTCTTTTCAGGGAACTCTAATTCTCATAAAAGAATCTCTTTTTTTTTTTTTTAAATTGAAGAATGGTTTAGGAAAGTAAGTCAAAGACCTCCAACCATGCAGCATTACCAGTGAAAACATGAGTTTAAATCATACAACTTAGAATTCTACATTACAACATGAATTTCAAGCATCTATTGAATGCTCAACTAGCCAGGAAATAAGAGGAAAT
Source organism: Phocoena phocoena (assembly GCF_963924675.1). Classification (NCBI taxonomy): domain Eukaryota; kingdom Metazoa; phylum Chordata; class Mammalia; order Artiodactyla; family Phocoenidae; genus Phocoena; species Phocoena phocoena. Next base: position 43,670,139 of record NC_089229.1, on the reverse strand, counting down.
AGTTTATGTGGGAATTCGTTGAATCATAACTGAGTTATTTCTGATTTTAATATACTGAAATGTACTTAAAGGGTAAGGAATATAAGCAAACTATTATCAGATTTAGCCAAGAGAGTCTATCTTTAGTTCAATCAATCTGTGTTAAGAGAACTCCAGCTTACAAGGCATGGAAGACAGGAAACTCACGGTACTCTGTGTAGGTCAGACCACTTGCCACTGTGGGAAGTAACATGCATACATATATGTGAGTTATTGGATGTGTTCTTGGTATTATGTATTATGGATAAATAATGGCTGTTCTGGTGGTGTTTAGTCTGAAAAAAAATTCTTAGAAGGTACATGACAACATTTCTCAAATATGTGAAGATTTGTCACATGTAAATAAGACACGTGAGAGTAAATTTGTAGAGCTAAGCAAGTGAGTAAATGTTACAGAGAGGATGGTTTTGCTCAGTATAAGAAATAGCGATTAGACCTGTCCAACTAGGGATATATCTCAAAGGAGGTAATGATGCTTCTCATTTTCTGTCTACTTACAATTTTTGTTAATAAGAACAAAGACTCTTACCAGATCACCATTTCATCAACTTTAGCAGAGAGTTTGAGTGTCATTTTTGGCTCAATAGGAAATGGACTCACAAAAGTCTTTTTAAAAAATTATGCTATTTGTAAGTAGGAGCATGTCATTATTTCCCTATGATTGAAAATATTGAAACTGGATATTAATTGCTAGTGAACTGATAGAGGATCTTTTGGTACTTGATGGAATGAGTTATATATCCTTAGGAATCCTTATGAAATGCTAAAATTTTTACAGCCTTAATAAAGCTTACTAAAGTAGATTCAAGAGCTTTACTATTGTCTTTTCTTCATCTGATCATGGAAAATTACTTAGCTTCTCTGGTTTTCATGCTTGCCAAATGACAGGATCACACCACATGATAGTTATGGTTCCCTTTCATTTTCCCCCCCGGGTTTATTGAGATATTATTGACATATAACATAGATGAGTTTAAGGCGTGCAATGTGATGATTAGATAAATGTATATATTGTAAAAAGATTGACAGTAAAGTTAGTTAGCAGCCCCATCTCCTCATAATTAAGATTTTTTTATGTGTGTCGTGAGAACATTTAAGATTTATTCTCTTAACAACTTTCAAGTATATAATACAGTGTTGTTAATTATAGTCATTATACTATGCATTAGCTCCCCAGATCTTTTTTATCTTATAGCTGGGAGTTTATATCCTCTGACAAACATGACCCCATTTCCCCCACCTCTCAGGCCCTGGAACCACCATTCTACCATCTACTTCTATGAGTTCAGCTTTCTTAGATTATTATTGTATTAGATGATTAGAATATGTATACACCACATCCTCTTTATCCATTCATCCACTGATGGACACTTAGGTTGTTTCTGCCACTTTGCTACTGTGGATAATAATGCAGTGAACATGGGGGTACAAATATCTCTGATATAGTGATTTTATTTCCTTTGGTTATATACACAAAAATAGGATTACCAGATTATGTGGTGTTCTATTTTTAATTTTTTGAGGAACCTCCACATAATGTTTTCTGTAATGGCTACAACAATTTACATTCCTACCAACAGTGTACCTTTTCTCCACAGCCTCACTAACACTTGCTGTTTCTTGTCTTTTTGATAATAGTCATTCTATTGGGAGGTGCTATCTTATTGTGGTTTTGATTTGCATTTCCCTAATGATTAGTGATATTGAATATCTTTTCATGTACCCAGTGACCATTTGTATGTCTTCTTTGGAAAAATGTTTAGCAAGTTCTTTGCCCATTTCTTAAATTGGATGGTTTGTTTTCTTTTCTTAAAAAAAGGATTCTATGTGCAAAAATGATGAACACTATTATAAGTCAAGAGAGGAAAGATTGCTTAATTGATGAAATAGTTTATGATAGCTTAATATGTTCAAAGTATCATGCTCACTGGAGTTCTCTGATGAGGTGGATTTAAGATGGGATTTGAAGAATGGCTACAGATTAAATATGAAGGCAGTTTTATACTAAAAGGAGCGTAAAGACAAAGTTACATTATTGGCAGTGAGTAAATTTGGAAATAGTGAAAAAAAACCTCCAATGGGGCACTTTGGCCAAATGGAAGGTCTTATGAAGCTACCCTGCATTATAGAAGTCAGAAAATTAGAATCATTGGGTCAGTTCTGTCCTGTTTTTATAAATGAAATTTTATTGGATCCCAGCCATGCCACCATTTGTTTACTTATTATTTATAGCTACTTTCCCGCTACAATGGTAGAGTTTTGTAGTTGTGACAGAGACCCGGTGGCCAGCAAAATCCTAAAAATATTTACTATTTTTCCCTGTCAAGAAAAGTTTAAGGAATCATTATGTGGCCTTAGAAAGGAAATATAGAAATACCTTGCTTGTAAACCCAAGAATTTTCTCTGCAGCAGTGATTCCCTGCTCTTTATTATTTTGGAGAGGAGTCACATGATACTTGTTAGAATATAAAAGACAATAATGGTTCAGTGGAAAAGCAGGAAGATTCTAATGATTTACAGCAGCTAAATTTCTATCTCAGAAACAAGAATATTGATTTATCATTTCTTTAAATGATAGTAATTTGATACTGCTATATATAATATTTTGTGTAACTTCAAGTATTATTTCATCTTTAATATTCAACAATAAGTCTTGTTATGGCTTTAAGGATTAGGAGAACAGTTAACTATACAAGTTAACTATGCTGTATCCAGTAGATGGAAGATATATTAGAAAGTCTTCATTTCTCCAGTACCTAATTTTTCCTTTATTCATATACTCATTTGTTTCTTCTTTGCCAAAGGAAAAAGAAATTACTTCAAAAAGCTATATTGCTGAAAAGTATGATGAAGGCATATGTCATCAAAATTAAGCAATTTGAAGATAAGGCTATTTCTGACTCATCCTGTTTTCTGTTGATTTGTGCCTTTCTCCTTTTTACATAGCAGAAGTCAGGATGAGTTTTGCCTTAAGTAAGGTTAACTTAACATCTGATGATTAGTCCATGTGATTGGTGAAAAGTATTGCTATCCATGAAACAGACCTAGTTTCAGACCCTATCAGTCCGTAAACATAATGATGCCATCACTATACCAATGTGAGTCTAAAACTGCTTTTTAAGACTTTTATTATTTAGTGCTGAGATAAAAATTTTCAAACCAGTTGGGTTTTTATTGAAATTGCTTGGGAATCCTGAGTAAATCTTTTCACTAAAATATGAGAAAGCATTGAGTTTATTGCCTGGAGTTATGAAGCTGACACTTTTTTTTTCTCCCTCTTCGCACTACTTGTTTGAGAGAATGTAAAGTCTTCCCAGTACCCTTGAGTTTGACCTGGAATCAGACAGATGGGAGCTTAATTACTGGCTGGTGTTTGACAGTCAATGATTTTCCCAACCTCTCAATCTCAATTTTCACATCTGTAAAATGAGACTAATAATCTCTTTCAAACAGCTGTTAACAGTTTTAAATAGGGGGCTAAGAAAACCTACAGTAGGCACTCTTTCTCATATACACAAACATTTTCTATGTTGATATTATAGAACCTGACTATTCCTAACCACACAGCACTGCACTTAGAATCAAGTTCCTTCCCCTTACTAAGTATCACATATTCCAGAACTATTAAGGGAGTGGTGACAATTGCCCCTGCTTGGAAGGTGACTAGGAATGATTAAACATTAATGTCTCTGGTTCTAGACAGGTCACTGGCCAGATTGAAGCAACATAACACATTGTACAGGCAAGGCAGGCGGCTGATTGTAGAGGAAATTCCCTAATATTGATATCTTCCTACCCATTTATTTAAATTAGTTCTAAAGATATGCATATCAAATCAACATTTCTCAAATAAATGAAAGTTTAAATCCCAAGCTGACCCTGAGTATAAGAGGCAGAAAATGTTATTTGAGAATATGTGACCCAGCTAGCTTTCTTATCCTTTACTTTCCCTCTATTTGTTAATAAAATAAAGTAAAATATCTGTAAAGTAATACACACACGCATTTAATTTTCTGCTCTAATGATATGATCACTGTTTGTTTTAGGGCCAAAAGCTTTGGTAGAGGAATTTTAAAGGACAAATGAAGGAGTAAGCTGCCAGTAAGTCCCTTTCCATAATGTGTCAGGGACTCTTAACAGTGAGCCCACTTGGGGATCTGTGGTCCATCCTTTTCTCTGAGAAGTTCCTGGGCTTTTTAAATGCTCTTAAACAAAAGGGAAGGGTATGTGATGGGAAACAACGGCTCTGAAATAGATCACAATCTGGTATTTGAGCAACTAGATGATCAGTAATTTGCTATAACAAATCATGCTAGCGCTTCTGAGGATGCCTGAAAAAAACAACTCAGTGTAAGAAGAAATTTAAAGGGTTAAATGTTTGATTATGTCTGAAAGTTCATCCACTTTAGAGTTTTGTTATAAGTAATGTAGTAGGAATCACACTATAAAATCATCAGGTTTAAAGAGTTTGTATATTCTACGTTGAAAATGGTTTTCTATATCAACCCCCCCAAAATATATCATATAAACACAGAAGAGAGAATTTAGGAATTTAGCAGATATTCATCACTGTTATAAGTTAGCCTGATTTACAGATTATATCATCTTTAGTTTTCTGACATAAGTGGCCTCAACCAATCCAATTATGTGCTCTCGCTTATGCGCAGAATGTATTTTGTAGTTTAAAATATGCTCATGACTTTCTTGAGAGGTATACACATTGCAGCCACTTAGAGCCAGCATTATAAATAGATATTACCACAAGAAATACAGTCAAAATAAATTCACTTTTGTTGGCCAAAATTTGACAAAACCTTAAACTAACCAGAGTTTTAAGCCTTATAGTTCATTGACAATGCAATAACATTAAAGGATTAAAAACAAATATTTTATAGACATAAAAAGTCAACCAGATTTTAATGACAGTTTAGAAGACTGTACATCTAAGAAGTTGTCACATTACAAAATTTTTGTATCTCAGTGGTAGTTTGTCATAAAATGTGTATGACCAGTGAATTAATGTATAGGATTAAAAAAATAAAACAAACTATTAAATTTTGTGGGTTTGATTACAGCTACTTCCAGAAAGTGAGCCATGTAGAAAGAGGCAGTTGTTACTACAACATGAAGTGGGAAACTGAATAGCTCTTTCTGTACATCCTTTGATATTCCAAGAATTAAGACTTTAGTCATATATTGGCAACTGTTGCAAATATAAATATCTGCAGATTATTCACTGTGAAGCAGGTGCATTTTGTTCGGGTATTTTCATATATTTCTACATTCTCTCTTTTTTGTACAGTGCTTCTCCTCTCCCTTTAACAGAGAACTACCTACCTTCCATTTTTTTCCTTCTGGATGTAGGGAGCACCTTTCCTAGGCCTTAGATTCCTGCCAGTAAGAATCTCAGGATAAAATTGTATATCCCTTGATATTATTGATATGTTAAATATGTTATATTTTTATCATTAGGGTATTTTTGATTATAGTACTGTGCCGATAGGTCACATTCCTCCTATGCTCATTTGTTAAAAGGATATAGATCTGGAATATAAAGTAATTATATAGGATAATAAAATAACTAAATAGGATTTATTAAAAATATTTATTGACATATTACAAATGTTAGTAGTATTCTGTACCTTGGGTCTGTTGAGTTAACCATCATATTCCATTGGTTTGTTGTAATTTCACAAAAAGAGAATGACTACATGGTTCTTATTTGCTAAATTTTCAGTTTGTATTTTGAGCGTTTAGCTTATTTAGGTGAGTTATCTGATGTGAGCTTTGGGTGTATCAGTTACCTGACTTCTTTGTGAGTAAAAGTGTCTTCTATTTCGAATTCTGTGAATGGGTTAAAAAGCAAAAAAAGAAAAGGAAGAAAGAAAGAAAGAAAGAAAGAGAGAGAGAGAAAGAAAAGAAAGAAAGAAAGAAAGAAAGAAAGAAAGAAAGAAAGAAAGAAAGAAAGAAAGAAAGGAAAGAAAGAAAGAAAGGAAGGAAAGAAAGAAAGAAAGGAAGGAAAGAAAACTGGAAAATTAATTGTTTCTTAAAACAAATATTTGAACAAAAAGAAAGCTCTCAAAGAATCACCAACTGTGTTGTTAGTAAAATTAACAAAAGCGAAATTGTGGAAACGTTTAACCTCTAAATTAAACATAATTGGCAGCATCAATAATTCACCATTTAGAAGATAATGTAAGTAGGAAGTTATGGTATTATAAATGTTTTCTTTTTTCCGTAAAGTGGAGCCCAAATATATATTTGTGTATAAGATTTTATCTATCATTAATTTTAAAGTAAAGACAACTTTAGTGGCTGAAGTCATAAGAAGGATATAATTTTATATCTTATTTGTAAATTTCAGGACATTCAGTTAATCATTTTTTAAATAGGAAATAGGTAACCAATTGAAAGAAAAGGTTAGTTCATGGTTGGATATCTCAAAAGTCGAATTCTTTAGCTTGTTCTAGTTGCAAGTGAATCTTACAATGTACTATTTGTTCCTTCCATACTTGCTTTCCTACTCTCTCCATTAAAATATATTTATATTAATATTTTTAAAGTGAAAACTGAATAGAATTAAGTCTAATTTATGACACTTAAATGTGTGATAGGTAATCAAATACACAACATTAGTTTTACAAAATTTTTAAAAACTTAGCATATTAGCATGAAGTAGTATTAGGGAATATCAAAATTTTCAAGAAGTTTGCAGTGAAATTTTACATGTGACTTGAGAATGGAAACAAAAAGAGCAAGATGTAATCTTTGGAAGCCTGTAATCTGCTTTAGAACACCCAACTACATAAGGCTCAGGTCAAGTCAAAAGTAAAGTGATGCTGTATAAAATACTAGAACAGTTTGATATGTGATTATGTGACTTTTAAAAAGGTTACACATCTAGAGACTGAACGAAATAAACCTTAAATCTCCTGAAATCAGGTCAAGTGGTATCACTACCACCCTAATATACCAGTCAAATGTGTAACTGTGTCAAATTCTGGTACTTGTGTCTCTGTAAAAGACAACATTTGGGGGCGCTTAAATGCACTCCATAAATTAAAAAGATGATGTAGATGGTCTGAAACACCCAATAATAGATAAGTGACTTATCTTTGGTTTTGTTGCACATTGCAATTCTGTATTTTTCCTAAATCTGCCTTCTTAATTAAGCTTTTTTAAACTACTATTAGAATGAGTTTAGATTATATAATCAGGATGTAAAATATCTGTAAAATTAAAATTGACTATAATTAGTAAATTCCAGCCCTTTCCTCACCAGCAACACCTTCACAAAAATTTTTAAAAAACAGGAAGTTTTTCAAGCCTTCTTATGGAAAAGGGATTTAAAAATAAAAGTATTTGGGATGCCAGTGCTCTGGAGGTTCTACACATTAAGCAGCCCTCCTCACTAAGCAAAAAGAACTTTTTAATTTGTACAGTCAGCTGCTGTAGCGGTTGCATTACAAACATACAGCTGCAGCACCCGAAGTGAGTCAGTAGCTTGTGGCATGGGCCATGCTCCTTCCACAACCCCAAAGGCCCCTTCCATGCTTCTTCCATGCCCCAGGCATGCTGGTGGCAAAGACCAAGCTGATGTTGTCATGCATTCTTGTGATAAGCTTAGTAGCAAAGCGTCTAGTCTGGTATTAGTCGATTTCAAGGACTTTCTGTGACTTGTGTATGTTGGGATTTGTAGCAAATATTATACTGTTCACACAGTTAAAATTACTTCCTTATATTACCCAGCACTCTTTCAGTTAGGAGGGAGCCTGTAATTAATTTGGACCAATGGCTTATAAGGTGAAATAGCATGTGACACTTTTAGGTGGGACAGTGATAAGCTCAAGAGTGATTATTCCTTCCCTCTTTTGCTGACCCAGCAACTAGCAGCTGTTGTACACAGTAAAGCTACAAGATAGTGGAGTCTGAAAATGCCTGTTTCTAGAACCACCCTCTGTCCACGTCAACCCATCTGGCTGTTTTATGCTCCAGCTGGGACTGGCTTCATGGATGTGTGACCCATGCAGCTTAGAAGCTCCCAGTATTTGATTTAATGCTCTGTGGTTGCCATCTTGAAATTCTTAATATATTTTGAACAAAAGATGTCAAATTTTATTTTGTACTGGGCCCTGCAAATTATGTAGCCAGTAATGACGCCAACAAAACCTAGTTAATTATCACTAGGAGAGGATTTTTAACGGCTGACAAAATCTACTCTAACTAGAATAAAAGAAAAAAAAAGAATTTATTTAAAAATATTATTATTTGGATACTAAATTTGTGTGCTAAACTTCCAGAAGCAATGTAAACAGAACTGTCCAATCACACCAACAAAATATTTTCTTGCAGTCCTGCAGTAGTAGTAGCTTTTTGGTTCTCACCACCCAAGATACCAAACACTGGAGAACAGAGATCCTTATAGAGCTGCCATTAGAGAGAGAGAGAGAGAATGAGAAAAAAAAAAAAAGGAAAAAGTTTTCTGACTGCTTGCTGGAGAAGCCTCATGGCCTCTGCCCTATAATCTTAGTTCTGCCTTTCAAGTCTTGCATGGGAATCTGCTTGGTACAAATCAGTCACTTTTGAAAACTTAGCTTCAAGAGTATGAGAAATGAGATTTCACCTTTCTATTGTCTAATTTACAGAAAGCGATGCTGATCGAACCAATCTGCAATATTTGCCGTAGTCAATGTTGCTCTAATTCTGGGATTCAGAATTAGAAAGCCATCCCAAAGCCTCATCCTTCAGAGGAAAGACTGTGAGCACTATCACATTAATGGTTTTTTTTTTCCTATTTTATTTATTTTTTAAAAATTTTAGCTCCATACCACATTTTTCTCCTCAGTCTCAGATCCCTCTATTTAAATAATCAATAGGGCCTTTCTTGATGGCGCAGTGGTTGAGAGTCCGCCTGCCGATGCAGGGGACACGGGTTCCCGGGAGGATCCCACATGCCGCAGAGCGACTGGGCCCGTGAGCCATGGCCGCTGAGCCTGCGCTTCCGGAGCCTGTGCTCCGCAACGGGAGAGGCCACGACAGTGAGAGGCCCGCGTACCGCAAAATAATAAAAATAATAATCAATAGAAATTTCCACTTGATATCTGGTAGACATTTCAAACTCAATATGAGCAAAGCTTATCATGCTATCTCCTAACTCTCTCTTCCATAACTGTTCCCATACTCCATGATTAGCACTGCAGCACCCTCAGTTACTGCAATCAAAATCTCTGGAATCATTCTTTCCAATCCCATACAATGGCTTGCAGACAATGTCTTAAACATATCTCTTAGTGATTTTGTTTTCTCCAATACCATTGAAACCAACTGGTATCCCTACATAAATGATTTTAGTTTTTTTCCTAAAACTTTGTCCATATAAAACCTCTGTAAAATAATCTTTAAAACAAACAAAAATGCAGCTCTAACGATGATGCTTTATTGCTTAACCAATCCTCTATTACAAAATAAACTATTGCTTTGAGGGTACATCTTAATAAGCTGCATGAAGGTCTTCATTTTCTAGCTCCTGTCTTCCTCTATATCCTCATGCCTTTCCACTCTCCATCTTGTACTCTTATGTTCTATTCATACTCAGTTTCTTTTTGTAATCTACAGACTTTCTCAATACATGCTATTCCTTTACACAGTACTCTCCTACCTAACCGCCAAATTTTGCATACCTTCACTTGACTAATTCCCATTCTTAGGTGAGGACGTGACTTAAAAGCACTTCTGAGTTTTTCTCACTGCCTCTCTCCACCAACCCCAGATTATTATGCCCTATTCTCTTGCATTCTTTACTTTTCCTACATTAACCTATGCAGTAATTACTTGTGTACTTGTCTATATTCCCTGAAAAACTATACACTCTCTGAGGACTGAGGACATAACTGTTTTGTGTTTTGATGCATCTCCATGCCTAACAAAATTCCTCACATGTAATATGCTATCAACAAGCTTATGGGAAATAAAATGAACAGACAAGTGAATGAATGGATACATAAAACAAATGATTCAATGAAGGAAACTCTAGCTTAGGCTTCTATTTAAGTTTTCTGCTATCAGATAGTACTATCTTTTTTATGCAGTGAGATGCTATGGAGTCCTGGAGATCTAGGGTTTATCCTAAGATACTCCATGGGCTTATTAATTCAATAAATATTTATCATATAATTGCTATGTGCCAGACTCAATAACTTTATGACTTTGGATATCTAAGTTAAATATTCAAGATCTCAGTTTCATTATTTTCAGTATTGAAGTAGTAATATTTATCTCACAAAATTCAAAGTTTTGTAGTAAAAATTAAATAAGTATACAGAATTATTAATTTTTTAGTGTTAATTTTGCTAAATAGCTGTATTTCCTTTCTAGATGTTGTTTATCTTATGGACAGTGGTTTGGGGAAGCTTATTCTTATTAAAACATAAATATATGACTTACATTAATATATTGTATGAGCAGAATATGTTGACTGATAAATAATTTAGAATAAGATTTTAACTAAATTAAAACACTCTTTGTATCATTTGTCTAATTTATGGTGTCCATCCCAGAGGTTTAAGGTACAATCACATTTTTCTACTTCCCTTAAGATTTTTTCTTTCAGCACTTTTATTGTTTATTGTTATTGAAATTTTTATGTAATTTGACTTTTATTTATTGATTTATTTTTACATTTTTATTGCCGTATAATTGCTTTACAATGGTGTGTTAGTTTCTGCTGTATAACAAAGTGAATCAGCTATACGTATACATATATCCCCTTATCTCCTTTCTCTTTTGTCTCCCTCCCACCCTCCCTCTAGGTGGACACAAAGCCCTGAGCTGATCTCCCTGTGCTATGCAGCTGCTTCCCACTAGCTATCTATTTTACATTTGGTAGTATATATATGTCCATGCCACTCTCTCATTTTGTCCCAGCTTACCCTTCCCCCTCCCCATGTCCTCAAGTCCATTCTCTACCTCTGCGTCTTTATTCCTGTCCTGCCCCTAGGTTCTTCAGAACTTTTTTTTTTTTTTTAGATTCCATATATATGTGTTAGCATACGGTATTTTTTTTTCTCTTTCTGACTTACTTCACTCTGTATGACAGACTCTAGGTCCATGCACCTCACTACAAATAACTCAGTTTCATTTCTTTTTATGGCTGAGTAATATTCCATTGTATATATGTGCCACATCTTCTTTATCCATTCATCTGTCGATGGACACCTAGGTTGTTTCCATGTCCTGGCTATTGTAAATAGAGCTGCAATGAACACTGTGGTACATGACTCTTTTTGAATTATGGTTTTCTCAGGGTACATGCCTAGTAGTGGGATTGCTGGGTCGTATGGTAGTTCTATTTTTAGTTTTTTAAGGAACCTCCATACTGTTCTCCATAGTGGCTGTATCAATTTACATTCCCACCAACAGTGCAAGAGGGTTCCCTTTTCTCCACACCCTCTCCAGCATTTATTGTTTGTAGATTTTTTGACGATGGCCATTCTGACTGGTGTGAGGTGATACCTCATTGTAGTTTTGATTTGCATTTCTATGATGATTAGTGGTGTTGCGCATCCTTTCATGTAAGATTTGTAACCTTGAAAAATATCCATACTCCAGCTCAGATTTTGCACTGCTTCTCAACAGCTGCATTTCTCTTACATCAGTACTTTATGTGGAGGTACACATACACATATATTAACTGTACTACTATATTTGTACAGTCTCTCCCAGAAGTGATAGTTCAGTCCAGCTTAGAAGTGAAACTCTTTTCTTTTCCTATTCTCTTTCTGACACTCATTGAACTAAGTACTGAGAAAATTAGGAATGATCAAGCAGAGGAAGGGTGTACATGTGAACATCTGTCATGCCAAATTATAGTGTTCCCACTCATGCTTGTATTTTATATCTCTCCCAAATTTCGAACTTGGAATTCAAAGGGATGTCACTGTGAATTAAATTAATCTGACTGCCCTCAAAATGTCCATTATTGGCACAATTTACATTGTAAGGAATACTTTGACTGTTCTAAAATTTCAAACACATTTTGAACATAACTCATGACTTCAACCCTATACTGTGTAGATAACTTTACTATTTTTTCCACATAATCTGATAAAGACCTCTATAAATTTTTCAAGTATGTAATGTTTCATCCATATCATCAGTTCAATACCAAACATATTCTTTTGATTTCATATATAGTGCTCCTTTCTGCCAGAAAGAACTTTCTCTTTTTTTCTCTCTTGCTTTTATGCTCTTCCCTTGCCTTTTGCCTACATATTTTCTCTTCCTCCTTCAATTTCCTAAATGTTTCCCTAACTTCCTTGACTTCTGCACCCTCTCATGTTACAAGCTATATCCCTTATCCATGGCACTTGTCTCATTTGTAATGTCACTAAATTTTTTTTTGTACAGTTGATTAATGTCTGTCTCACTCAATAGGTTATAACAAGCCTAGGGTCCTTGTTTCTTTGTGCTCACAATTGTAATTCCAGCACCTGGCATATTAATTCGCATAAAAGAGGCTTTTGATACATGGTTTAGAATGAATGATTGCCAAGTCCCCAGAGTATGAAGTAGGTGAATTTATAAGTCAAATTGAAACACACTTAAGTTAAATACATAAAAATTATCATCACTTTATATAAAATCTAGGGATAGAAATATAAGAAAGAAAAAAGAAGGTTGAGAAAAGAAACTACAATTCATAGTGCCTCTTACTTTTTAGCATACTACTATAATTCTCACTATAAATCCACACCCCTTCTATTATTTTCTTTTTACAACAGACTTGTGATACAAAGAGTTTAAGTAGTTGCTTCAACTTCCTACACCTAGAAAGTGTATGTGAAATGACATCTGATCATTTCTAAAGCCCATCCTCTTTCTACCACCCCATGACTGAACTCCTTGTAGCTTCATAACCTTGAGTTCCCTCTTTGATCCAGTTCAGACTTAGCTTCAGTGTCTCTTCTGAAGAATGAGTTATGTGGATATTGTGAGTTTAAACCTATCTTAGACTCACATCTTTTTAACTGCATTTTCTCTCTTTCTCCATAAGTACAGCCACAATTTAAATGCTCTGCAATTGTCGATTACTACACTAACAATGTACCAGATGTTATCTCATTTGAATGGTGCCCACACACTGCAGGTGCAAAATGGAGGCCACAATTGAGCAAATTTGGACTTAAGTATCTCTGTGTTTTCATTTAATCTATATGCTTGGCCATGTAAATCATTTTCTTCTGATTTTTTTCAGCTTTCTCTTTGCCTAGCAGACTTACTTTATATTACTTTAAAATCTCTGAAAAGTAAGACTGTTTTATTGTATATTTTAGAATCATTAAAAAATTCACATTTCTGAGTTAACACTCTCCTATACTATCATGCCCAAAAATGTAAATCTTGTAACTTTTTGTGGTATCCACAGTGGTGTTTCTATTGTTTGCTATACCTACGCTAGTGAGGAAAGACAAGGAAAATCTCTAATATATTCATAAAAATACTCATCTTAGGATACAGTCTAAGTCACTATTTTCTAGCATCTGAGCAGCTACTGTACTTCATTAAATCCAAAACACAGTCAATTTATGACACTGTTACAGTAATTACAATTAAGAAAGAACAATAGGATAACACTGCCAATTAAAAGTTATCGCAATATGTTTTTGTTTATTTTATACCTGTGGGAAGATATCTTTCAGACTCAATTCAGACTTTTGTTTCATGTGTCACTCTTGTATATACATTAAAATAAAGTATAAGAGAAATAATTTGATTTAGTTACTCCTAAGACCTTCCATTCAGAGTCTGGCTCTTTTGAATCACAGAATTGTCATCCTCTGTATTTTGCCTAAGAATAATATGCCCTGCGGTGACATCAAGAATATTGGTGATACAATGATGCACAATTCCTTTAAAAAATTCTCTACTTTTGTCTCCAAAATATTTTTTCATGTCACTTACTTCTGTTCTGCAGACTAGATTTTGTTGCTCTATTGAACTTTCTGGAGAATTTCATGGCAATCTTTAGGCAAAAATGGGAAACTGTATTTTTTTTTTCAAATGGTTTTTAAATACCCTACTGATGTAAAAATGTTGAGGCAATGTTTTCCCACTTGTGGTACCAGAAATAAAAACTAAACTTCCTCAAGCCCAGACAAACTTCCACTGCTTGGTCTATGACAATTTTAAGAGCCAACAATATTTCAAAGAACTTAAAATATAAATAAATAAATAGAGCTGCTCTTTAAATAAATAAAAGTGAGGTAACCCAATAGCAATCTATATTGGCTAGTGTTATACTATACCTAGTGTAATGGTTTTACTGAGTATCTGTTGCCATGTTTCTGCTATATTAATACAAGGTTCACTGATCCACTGAATTGGCATACCATAGGGTTCCTCTCTGGAGTTTTTAGACTTAACCATGTTCTTAACCTAGTTCTTTGTAATCTATGTCACTTTGCCTCCAACACGCCCTCCTCATTATGCTTTAATTTAAATAGTTGGAGATATGTCCACAAAGTACTGCTCTGGGGCAGAAGAGGGTATGTAGCTAACATTTTATGGTCACTTACCTATTATGAACAAGCCACTTCGATAGGGGATTTATATCTACTTTTGTATTTAAACCCTAGGAGCAATTCAGGATTTATAATTGCCATTTTTAAAATGACATAACAGGGATTGGTTTGGTTACATAATTTAACCAAGATAATCCAGAGTAGAGTTCGCTTAATCTAATAGACAGTTTAAGCATCCTCCCCTTCTTATTCTAACTTTCAATTACGTATAAATCAGACAACATATATTATGTTTTCTTCTTTTATTTTTTATGATATTTTCTCCATTTAGAAAATGCTTCCTTTATCATCATACTTTACTACCTCATTTATACTTATTGAAATGTGAATCACACAATGTTTTATTCTGGGTTTTAGATATACATCCACCTTACCATGGGCTGATGATATGCTCATTCCAAACAAGTCCTGCTTGATAAAGTCTCTTGAGAATCTTATCAAGTTTCTTGATTAGAGCTGGAATTTAAAGTTTGTTGGAAATAGGCAATAAAGATATAGGACCAAGATTAGAGATTGCAAATTTGTGTACAGTCTTAATATTTTCTTAAGGAAGTAAAGTGATACATAGGAAGCAGCAACCAGTACAGCAGAGGTAGAGAGGGGAGGGTTTGCTTTGAAGGGCGGACTCAAGTATAATGCAGAGCTTGGCCATGATAATGTCAGACTCGCTTTTAGCTGTTAAGTTCTCTGTTCTGAAGAAAAAATAGCATTAGAATATACACACCCACACTACCATGGAGTTGATTTAGGTAGAACTTTTTAAAATGTAGGATAGAGGAGATTATGTGCCCAGGTGTATTATATTTCCACAGAAATGTATGGAAAAGATTTTCATTCAAAATCCACAATTCATGAACCAGAGATTAGTCATTTTAAGTTAAGCAAGCAAGCTCACCTTATCTAATCATGAAGAGACTGTGACCCAGGTCTCCATAATTCTTTGCTTGTCTAAAAAATTTACTGATTTTTCTCTCTGGGTACTTATGTATATATGCATAGGGGTGGAGGATGGAATATTACCCAGATAGCATCCTCCCCATGAGGCGAGCAGGTCCAGTTTCCTTCAGTTTACCGTAGGGTCTGTGGCATATTTTCCTAGTAGAGTGCCTGGGGATATTGTTGTACCCAAGTCTTACCACTTAAAACTTTGTCATTGTAGCTACTGAAGATAAAGGAGACTGAGCTAAAGCAAAATTGAGCCAGGACTCTGTAAAGTAGTAGCTTTTAAACTCAATGCCTGCTAGCTACTGTTGTGCCATTACTTTCTTCTTTTTCCTAACAGCTGAGAGTTGAAAGAAGTCTAGTTAAATGACGGGTTTCAGTACTTAAGATTTTCTTACATACAAATAATGGCACAATAAGAATATACAAATTAGCCCAGCAAATAGAAAACTTAAATTATTTTATACCTCATTGGAAGATAGAAGTATCAAGGAAGGTCTCTGGGGATTAGAATGTGAATTGGTATTATTCAACGTATTCATTAAGCAGTCAGTGGAAAATGTAAACGAGTACACATCCAAATCTGTAATAATAAAACTCTAGAAGCTAGAGATAATAAATCAGCTCGATCAAAACTACAGATGGATCTGGACAGCTGGGGAAATTGTTCAGATGAGAAGGAGATGAGTTTTAATGGAAAGAATAGTTCGATGATGCATTTGAAGAAGAATATGCAGCAGAAAAATACAAACTAATAAGCTACATATGAAGTAATTATGGAGAACACTATTTTAGTGTATTTGTTGATAAATTGAAAAGTTTAGTTTCACAACAATGAGAGATAATTATATCCTAAATCCTCTAAGTTAAACAATTAGAAAAGAAGAGAAAAATTATAATACCACTTAGCTAGACAATAAAATTCTGTTTATAAGCTTAATGGAGATTTTTTTTTTAAGTTAGACACTTTCATTACAAAGTAGCAATTGTAATAAGAGCTGGCAAATTTAACTAGCATAGGGATAGCTGTTTGGATAGTTTTGTGCTTAAAATATTGAATTCCCTGCATATCCCCAATCTTATAGATTAATTTCAACTCTATCCTCAAAGTTTTCTACCTGGTCACATTCTTGTGACATTTCTCTGAAGTCTCAATCTCAAATCAACATGCCTACTCTTGCTTTGCACTTAAGATGCAGTGAAACTTATCAAACCAAAGATCCACAGCTGACCGTTTTGACCAAATGAAACAACTCCAATCTCCCAGATATATCACACACTCCTACCATAAATTAAGCCATACCATTTCCAATTATATAAATGTATGCATTGCTAAGAACAAAAAGAAATTATTATTAGAACACACTTCACACAGTATCAGCTTGTCCCCAAGGAGACAAATAATAACTAATATAGCTATTAGTTGGTTTACCCTGAATTTAGGAAATTGATGGGATTATACATATTAATAAGGCTTACTGAGATGGTAGTCTCCATGTTAAATGTTTATGAAATTGGGAAAAATCTATTTGAGAGTATGTAATATGATGGCAGAATCTTTGGTTGAGTACTTAGAAAATATAAAATTCTTGTCCCAGGGCTTCCCTGGTGGCGCAGTGGTTGAGAGTCCGACGCGGGTTCGTGCCCTGGTCCGGGAAGATCCCACGTGCCGCAGAGCGTCTGGGCCCGTGAACCATGGCCGCTAAGCCTGTGCCCCGCAGCGGGAGAGGCCACAACAGTGATAGGCCCGCGTACCGCAAAACAAACAAACAAACAAACAAAAACAAATTCTTGTCCCAATTCTAACCCATTTATTTGCTCTGTGGTCTTAACAAGCCTCTTATTCTCTCTGGGACTGATTAAAATCATGGTATTAAGAGTTAGTGAAAAACATAGTAGGCCTATATAAAGGTAACATATCATTAATAATATCATTAATATTAGTTTAAGTATTATTTCTTTATAAAAAATATTTCAAATAGCATATAAATGTTTGTTCTAGTGAGAGTGCTTAAATACATTTTTATTAAACTTAACAAGTTTGATCCTCCAAATTCCTGAATGCTACAATTTTAATGTTTTATCTCACTCGGGCCTCCAGATTTTTTTCCTACTTCCCCTTTTTCTTTATTTTAAGAAAATAATTCTATTATCTTGGGTCTCTTTCTTTTATGTTCTTTTAGAATTTGTGTTTTGTTCAACTCTCCCTCCTGTCCTAGATAACTCTGTTTATCATCATCACCAATGGTAATGTATTGAAAAACCTCCAAGAAGTCATAATTACTATCACTTCTCATTTTATATGATAGCCTCTTCTGTCATTTGCCCAGAAAGGAGAAAAAATTTAGTATTCACTGTAGTTCTTCACTTTTATAAATGGTGTTTCCTCCTGCACTGCTTTCTGCTGCTGTCCCAGAGCACTTAACTAATTCTGAAACCCTCTCTTGGGTGATTCTCTGAATTGGAAATTGTGACCTTGAGGCTGTACTGATAGATCACTTCTTGTGTGCTCTGATTCCATGACTATGTTGAATTCCAGAGAAGAGCATCTTTCCTTTGCTCTGGGAGATTCATTTGTCTCGAGGGTCTTTGTTTCTCTTCCCTCATGGGAAACATTTCATGTTTGTTCACACTCTGGGCACTGAATGCAAGTAGAAACATATGGTCGATAATATACTTATGGTGTACTCACACAGGAAAAAGAGTGGGAGAGGTCAGGGAGAACATATAAATCAAGTAGTAACCTCAGGCAAATAATTTCATGATATAGCATGTATGAGTCAGAGAACATTTTTCTGAATGACTCACATCTTAGGAATTACTTCTAAAAAAAAATCTTTGCCTGAGAATTGGACTCCTTTTAGATGATTATTTTTTACATTGGACTATAATACTCACACTAATACTAATAAATCACATTTTGTGGACTAATCAGGATTATTTAATTTAATAATAATAACTATCACCCCAAAAATAGTCTATTAAGGTCATCCTAGTTTACAAGGGAGGAACCTAAGTCCCAAGGACTCCCAGATAGTAAGCATGAAAGTGAGGGTTAGAATATATGTTTGTCACAATTCAGAGGACTCTGAGATCTTAAAAACTATCTTTACATATTGGGAAAATACTCCAGTCAGCAAAAGTATCAGTCCCTGTGTGCATAAATGAAGCCAAAGGCATAGAGGTAAAAGTGACTCTTTCCAGCCCTATTCCACTCTGATCAGTTATAAAACAAAAAGCCTGGGACCCAGAGTTTGGACAATAAGTGAAACTCTTCTACTCCTAGGGTTCATAGGAGTACACTGAAGACCTTGATAAAGTTATTTGGGAAAGTGTCGACACTGCTAACTCTGCCCTAGAAGTACACATTCAAGAAGATATGCAATAAATTATGGATTGTTTAAAAGTTCAGTGTAATACAATGAAATGACAGTCATCCTGAAAACCAAATACTACATTTGGTAGTAGTAGCAAATACTACATTTGGCTGCAACTCTCTCCTGACCTGTGTGGCTCAGAGCTGTCACTGTATACTGTTACTTCCATAGCTCATATTCAGTATCCACTATACTGTGTTATATTTATGTACCAGCTTCCTATTAAAGAAATCTGGCTTAATTAAAGACAAAATATCACTAAATATATGAAACCAAAGTAGCTACATGGTACTCAGGTACACCAAGGGGATAACTATAAATGAAAAGAAAGGTAAGAAAGAGGAAGCATGTCTCATACTTGAATGCACATGCATATCACATCAAATGACTTCTTAGTAGTAGGTGAAATGTTAGGTGTTAATGCCAGTAAAACAGAGTGTTTTATCTTAGGATAACCCATTGGCTTTATCCTAAAGTTTATGGTTCTATCATGCTTTTGTTGTTTGTGTTACTCACAACACTAGCATTTGGGACTAGGGATACTGTTTTAATCAGTGTACTTTATAAAAGTTTAGTTGTTGGTGGCAGAAACCCAATTCAAATTGATGCAAGCAAAAATAGAGTGTTTGGCTGGTATAACAGGGAAGTCTAAGGGTGGGCTTTAGGTATGGCTTGATGTAGGTGTTCAAATGAGATATTCAAGGATAGCTCTCTAAGAATAACTCTTCACCACTGCTTTGCTTTTATCTCTGTTGACTTTATTTTTAGGCAGCTATCCTCAGTCACAAGTAGTACCAAGTGATAACTAGTGACACCAAAAGTATATTGTATCAGCTTAGACATCTTTTTGGAAAGACATCTTTTTACTTCCTTTTCCTCTTGCTAGTAAAATCCACATGTAAGGATCTCCCTGGTCCAGCTGAGGTAATGAGTTTAGTGAGGAAATTGAAGTGCCCTAAATGTCCACATCTGGGTCACATGTATTACTAAAGTTCAAGGTTGAGTCAGTTCCCCTCAAATCACTTGAATTAAGGTTGAGAAAAGTTATCTTCTAAAAGAAAGGCAAGGTGCTTTTACCAAATGAAAGGGAAATGGCTGTTGGGTAGGCAAAATAATAGATCTCTAGTATAAATGGCACCCACGGGAGGCAGTGAAGATTAACACAGACTCTAAGAATAATAATGCATCCTCAGAGCTTAGAGAGTCCTTGAACATTATCACTCCCTTTGTTCAGTATTGGGACAGGATTTATTGGCAAACACTGTGTTAATGTTGTCTTCAATTAGCAAAATGGAACTGAAATTATCAAGATCCTGGACGAAAATGCAGCAATTGGTATTATAGCCATGCTTACTAGACCTACTCTCAAATGAAGCCAGTATATTTTCCAGCCAAAAGAAAGACTGGCCCACAGAAACTCAGCCTGTAGAAATGTAAAGGAGTTGTTGATTGCTTGAAATAAACAGAAATAGAAACAGGCAGCTGGCAGGGAGGAATCTGAGATGGGCTGATACCATTTTGGGGGAAAAAGTCTCTGCAGATCTATAATACAGAGACTGATAGACAACAGATAGGGCTTCAACTACAAAGGCATGCCATGAAAGCAGCAACCTCACCTTCTAAGCAGAAGGCAGCTTTCATAATTGATTGCCTCAGAATATATACTGGCCTTTTCAACCTGATCCTCCACTGTCACCGTCAGTTTCAGATATTAAAGTATATTAACTATGTTTTTATACCATATAGGTGCAAATGCCATACCAACACTCAAGGTCAGTGCTGGTCAAGGGTAGCCATGAATTTTTACAATATAGTGAGTCTGTCTGAAAAATTACTGACTAATCAAACACGCAAAAATCTAGCAATGAAAATTTCATCCCTAAATCTAAGTAATCAAAATAGAAACTCTGTAATTAAATCCCAGTTAAATTTGAGGCTACTTGAAAAAAATGATTAAACATTTAGAACAAGTACATTGTCTAGTCTGCTTGAAGCCAGGAAAATTGAAAGTTTGAATGATATATTATTTTTATTCATATAAATTAAATTGGCAAGCTCTTGTGTATATGTGCTGTATCTGGTTTCGTCTCAGCACCATTTACCAAAATGGGTGAATGTATATGTGTATGTTTCTGCATGTGTGCATTTATTTGTGATACTCCCCTCAGTGGCCCAGGTATTCATTTTGACTCTTAGGGACATGCTATAAAAAGAGCAATTCTTATGGTCTAATTTAAATGAGGTAAGAGAAAAAGGATTAAGTGCATGCACTTTCATTTAGCAGGTTCAGCTAGCTTATTTGTGCATCTAACATAACCTTCTAAAAATTACCATAAGCAAAATATAACAGATTGTAAACGGTTGCTCATATTGACTTAGCTAAGTACTTGTAATCTGCCTAAGCGTTATTTAACAGAACATAATTGCAAAACAGTATGATACCTCCAGAGTTTGGAAGACTGTTAGTGACTAAATCATATTTAGCAATCAGAAGGTTAAAACAGAGAATATTTAAACAATAAATACTTTTCAAATACATGCAAATGTATTGTTTGTTTTTTTCCAAATTGAAAAGTACATTTGAAATTGGAAAAGAAATCTAGTTCTTCCTCCTGGTATTTCATTTTATTAATCTTAGTTTGAAACAGATCCAAAATATAGTAAGGAAAAAAGAGAAAACCACTGGTCTTTTGGTGAGAGAGAAAAACATCTTCTAGAATTCCAAAAATTTGGTTTTAAATGTTAAGAGCAATTTTGAAAGACTGAGAAATACAATTTATGTTATAAAATACAAAGAAGGGAAAATTCACCATGATGATCTTCCAGCCCAAAAGGAAGTAAGGATCATCCAGGTCAGTGGTTTCCCCAATTACTGTTCCTACACCAGCAACATCAGCATTACCTGGAAACTTATTAGAAATTCAAGTTATCAGGCTCCATTCAGGACCTACTGAATCAGAAACTCTGGGAGTAGAGAACTGCAATCTGTGCGTTCAGATCCCCCTAGGCGATTCTGCTGCACCCTTAAGAACCACTCTTCTAGGTTAAAAGAGATGTGATAAGAATGACTTAGACATACTTGTTTGAAAAGGAGCTATTACACCTGTCCCAACTAGAGGCCAGAACACTTGGTAGGTAAGGTTGTAGCCAATATTACTACACCAAGGGTACGGGAGGAATCCCTGGGTGTGGCCTTCAACCTCCCCTCTGAGTATATAGTACAGCAAGAATATAAACCTTTTATCCACGTCCTGTCCAGCATGAGGTTGAAGCCTCACAGCAGCTTCACAGTCCTAGGGAGTACTGGGAAAGCAGATGAGGGCTCCCGTCTACTATCAGATGGGGTCAGAAATATTGAGAGGATCTAAAATTAGGACAAGGAGGACTCGAAAGTCTGAGGATCTTGGTGACCAAAGGCTGTGGCAGAATACAAAGATATTTCAGGAAAAAGAAATACAGACACTACTCTCTTTCCTTACCGCAGTGTGATCCATAACACTCTGCCCCTGCTCCTAAACATACCTCATCTGTAAAGGTATACGAAGAGAATTCTCAAAATAATTTTGTTAATTTAACTAATAATATATTGAAAAAGGGGCCTTATAGTTAACTTGCCTTTATTTGTAGAAAAGTAACAGCAGCTATTTTTTTAATCACAGTCTGTAAGTATTCATTTTTTTAAAATGCTACCATTGGGATTCCCTGGTGGCGCAGTGGTTGAGAGTCTGCCTGCCGGTGCAGGGGACACGGGTTCATGCCCCGGTCTGGGAAGATCCCACATGCCGTGGAGCGGCTGGGCCCGTGAGCCATGGCCGCTGAGCCTGCCCATCCGGAGCCTGTGCTCCGCAATGGGAGAGGCCACAGCGGTGAGAGGCCCATGTACCGTAAAAAAAAAAAAAAAAAAAAGAATGCTACCATTAAAGTAAGTGGAAAGCTATAATAACTTTTTAAGAAAAGCCCCAAAGTGCTCCTGTGATTATGTAATTGATGTTTAATCTTTAGCTTGCAATACTTGGCCATGCATTGATTTAAACAATTTCAATACCACATTCAATAAGTATGAATTGTGTTCCTAGCATTATTCTAGGTGCTTCTCATTTGTTATCTCCTTTATATACATAACAAATCTATGAGACAAATATCATTTTATATATGAGAAAACTGAGACTTAGACAAATTAAGATATTTCCCATTATATATCATATTACAGTAAGACACAAAAATAAGTATATTATATCAAAACCTAAGATCTCAACATTTATGTTTTGCCAAAGTGGCAAAAAATAATGCCTGAAGGATGTAGATAGTATAGCTTAAGTACCAGATAATATACCTGTTTTCCATTATATGTAAGCATTATATATACATATGTTGAGTGAATAAATACTATTCAATTTATACAGACTCACTTTTGTATTGGATTTGGATGGGCCTCACTTAACTGTTTTATCTAAATAGCACCACCCTTTTCTCTTTAACCCGATTTACATTCCTTCTTAACACTTAACCACCACTTGACATATATATGTGTTTGTAAATATACTTGGTTTTTTGTCTTTCCCACTCATCTGTAAGCTCCATGAGAGCAGGGCTTTGTCTCTGGTCCATTGCTGTATCCTTGGTGCTTGAAATATAGTGGAGATTCAACAAGCTATTTATAAATAAAATAACAATATTCTTGCAACTTTTAATGACATAAATATTAGTGAATAAATGTTAACCTTCAGCTAATCCCTTTTCCTTCTTTTACATAGACAATTGAATACTGATAAAACGCTCCGTAGTCTTATCTGTGGGATTTAAGGGGACATTTTCTAAATATTTGCCAGAGTGTCTTATAGACTTTAACTCTGTTGAATTACCACCTGCCCCGCCTGCAAGATGGTCACTTGGATTGTTTTTTGATATGTTTGAAGCTGATAATGTGACACTGCAATGTAAGCTTGTAGAATGGCCATTGGAGGCATTTCTGGGGAAAAGTGAGAAGTGAAAGACTGAGAAGACAGGGACAAATTTAAAAGGGGAGGTGGGGGTGGGGATTAAAACATCACCTACTTTCCACAAATGTATACCACCCTCTTGTGGCAAAGGTCATCCTAAGCACCACTGGACTACTGTCAAATCAACCAGTGGTCCCTCATCCTACCTGCCCATCATGGTTAACCCAGCAGGGCATAGCAAGTTCCTAGGCAGGGAACCAATTGCAACAAAAACACAACTCAGAACAAAAGCACAAAGTGAAGGGTTTTAGGACAGCAATCTAACACTCAGCAATTCCCAGGAACCTTTTATCTCTGCAGGCTGGAAAGAATTTTGGTTCTTATCTGTTTTTACCTAGCAAAGACATCTTGTTGGCACTAGGAGCTCCAGAAAGTGTCTGCCAAGTCCCTGTCCGTCTTGGCCAGTTTTCAACGATGTGCTATACAGTGCATTAAACTTTATGCTACAAGAAAGCAACCTGCGAGTACCTTGATCGCTGTGCTAAAGACCCAGCTAAAATGTAAAGATTTCCTGATTGGCTGACAGATGGGCTTGGGATGATTTAATGCTTCAGTCCTAAGAGTGGATGCAATAGCTCTTAAGAAACTACGGCTTTGCTCACTTAGCTTGCAGAAAACATGTTTAGGTATACTTCTTTCTTCCTTTAAAAAATGTATTTATTTATTTTTTGGTCCCTGTGGTTTTTATTCTGGTGGCTGTTGCCAAACAGGCAGATAATTGCATTCACTTGTTAATGTTCTTTGCTTTAAATTAATCATACCTTTTCTTGAGCTTCTTAACAGTTGAGTCTTATTTTCTGGATGCCCCAAACAAGCCAGAAAATGGAGAGAATAAGAATAAAAGGCACAACATTTTTTACAAGTATGCATCTATTGAAACTAGAAATATTAAAAATAATAATAAAAATATTTTTTAAATCTCTAAACATAGATTTGAAGGTAAGCCTTATGCTCACCCAAAGAAGTCATCTTGTACTTGCATTTCTGATACTGGGTGCACACAAGAACACTCAAGCTTCCATTCCTTTGATCATGAATATAGAGAACTATTGAAAGAAGTGACAGAGAGAGGGAAAGAAATAGAGGAAAACAACAACTATTTCCACAACAGTGTAAGAAATAGGTCAGAGCTTCAGAGAAAAATAGCCAAAGGTAGAAGATGTACACCTTCTCACTAGCTTATTTGTCATTTTGGGGAAAAAATAGAACATCTTTTCATAAAAAGAATGTTGCCCTTCAGTGCTAAATAAATATGCTATTAGTCTAAATGAATTTCCCAGGCTCTTCCTCTCTCTTTTTGAATTGAATATTCTTTCAGAATAGGGGATTTGTATGATTATGGAGCATCAAGACCGAATTCTGGAACACAATCAGGACTTGAAATAAATAAAAGAAGAAGTGGAATGTCTAAAAATTATGACAATAGAATTTTTAAAATGTGATTCCAATTTAGAGAGAAAAAAGACTTCCTCTAAAGAAATAAAGCCAAGTTATCCCAGCTAGTACATTATCATCACTTCCCTGTGATCATTTTTTAATTTTTTAAATTTTGCTTTATGTAATAAAGAAAAAATACACTTTTTCAGGTTAATTTATGTAATGAAAATAACAGTGGCAAGTGGCACAATCAATTTGCATTATATGCAGAGTAGCTCAGTTTTAATGAATAGACAGCCTATTATTTCATATTATGTAATCAATGGATTGGAATGTTGCTTGTTAATGAGCTTGCCTGGCCTGGATATTCCAGTGTAAGGAAATCTTTAATGGTGACCAAAGGTAAAGAACTCATTATTCCTAGATCTAAGGAATGACTAAATTCCCCAATTACTGTATCTGAGGACTGTCAGAAAGAGAAAAAGCTCAATTAGTTCAACATAACTACCTGATTATCCCCACACAATTAAATCTTATTTTTCATGCAAAAAATGGGTTGCATTTTAGAAAAGCACTGTTGCATGGAAAATATATTAAAAGAGCTCTGTGATACGTGCCTAATGTTTTTGTATTGTTGAGTATGAAAGACAATATTATGCATACAGATGTGCTACAGATCATTAAAGATCAAGAGCTTTCAGATTGCAAAGTCAACAGGCTGATACAAAAACTAAAAGAGACTAGCAGCAACTTATTCAGAATAGGAGCTTTGAGGAGTAGAATCACAACCCCACCATATCCAACATTCTGATTTGTATTGTAGATTACAAAAAATTTTAGTGCATGCTTTATTTCTAAATTAGTAGTTATGAAATAATTTACCAAATATTTTTCAGAAAGTGGTGTTATATAAGAAAAGGTTGACATCCACATCTTTGTGGATGTACCAATTTGTGAAGAGGCAATGAAAATAAGTAAAAATGTATGCTTTGGCAGATTGATTTAATAATGGGGCCACAGTAAAAGAATGGGGAAATAAGGCATTTATTGAAAATATTATTTAACAAATTTTGACAGATGTTTTCCCTTTGATAGGAACATTTTAAATGTGAAGTTTGGGTAACAGAGCAGTATCTCAAGTTTAAAGGGCATTCTGTATTTCTTGATTTAGAATATGTGACCCACAGTTAGAAATGACTGAGATAAACATTTTAATAGGTAACTCCCTCTGAGGTAGACGTTGTAAACTTTGAGAAATCAAAATTGTCTTAGGTTTAATTTATTGTTAATAATGTTTAGTAAGGAGCAAAGAGTATTTTACATATGTTATATTCTCAGTAATAAGAGGAGGAACTATTACTAGAAAGTTCTAAATGTCATTAATTAAAGAATATAATTAAAGACTACTGAAAGAAATGTATATGAAATAGGTCAAATCTCCACAGCATCAGGATTTGGCTACTTCCCTTTTGCCAGACTTCTTGGCATTAAGTTCAACCCTGACACTGCTTCTAGACCCAAAATTCTCCCTTGCCAGCAAGAATTTAATTCACTACCGGATGGTCAGCAACAAGTTGTCATTGCTACCAATCTGCCTCTGACCATAGAGGCCAAATGGAGAAATTACACTTTGTTCCTGGAGCAGGTGATTGTCCCTGGTCTCCTGTGCCAAGGTTACTCCTTAAATTCCTTATCTTAGAAATTCTCCAGTCCCTCAAGCCTGAACCCCTCCTTTTCTCTCTTGTCAACCCCTGTCCTTCCACCTTCCAGAGACTGCAACTAATCCCTAATGTCTGTCTCCCTGCTACTTCATGCAATTATTTTTTTATGGTATGCTGATCTCCCCCCTGGAAAGTCCCTGACATAGACTACTTACCATACCCATCTTTTGTCACATATTCTCTAGACACCTTATTATGCCTTTCAACCCAACCCAACCATTTTTTTGTGGAAAAAATAATGAATAGGCTTTGTTTTAAAATGGCATTTGTACAACACTTTAAAGGCAGACTCATCCAACTCTGGAGAATTAAAACCAACAAACCAATAAAACAGTGAAAATATCTCTAAGACAATGTAGAATAAAATAGAATAGAAAGCTGGGGGAAATTGAAGACAAAAATCTTGAAGAATTTCATCTGACTACAAAACATAATTTCTATAAGACGTAGATGATCTAGTTTCTTGAAAGTTTGGGAAAACTCATATGAATCTGATATATTTGGAAAGAGAAGGGAATTTTGATGACTTTGGTCATGGATCCACTTAAGAATGCTCTCAAAATGCTATGAAAACTATTGATCATTTGCTTCATGAAAAAAAATGCACAAATACATATTTACTCCAAGTTTTGCATACAACTTCAGGTCTCCTTTAAGAATTAATTGAATCAAGTATATAAACCAATGACTTCAGCAGACTTTTAGCTGTTTGTCAGAATGCTATCATTCCTTATGGAGAATTTCCTTTTATTCTTCTGTTCCATTTTCTCCCTTTGCTCTTATGTTGTTTATGAATATAGTAAAGGATCATTTAAAGATTCTAGTACTTCTTTTTTTCTATCTTGTTTTAGTGTGGAAAAATACCATCAAGAGATATTTTAAGAAACTGAAAAGTCATCATCATTAGAAGGAGCACTAGGTCACAAATAAAGTTACTGACATTGTAGATTTCAAATAATAAAGTACAATAACCAAAATAAAAAACCCTGTTAAAAATTAGCTAAGCAAAAGTCAACAAGTTGTTTTTGATTAGGACTTTATTTTATTTATATGAATTAAGAGTTGACCATTTAGTGTCTTGAAATGGCTGTAATTATTTCTTATCTACAATTAGACATGATCAATCACCTTCATGTTTACCTAGACTGGCCAAGTACAAAAGGCGTTTGTGCCTATCTATTTTCTACATTTCACTTTACCCCTTCCTGGTTTATGCACACACATGCACCATAACTGCACATCTCATCGTGAATAGCTAATCAGAGGGCCTATCAACATGCTGATCATTTCCTGCCTAGCGGAACCATTGGTGAGCAGCATGCCATACTTCCTGGCCTCCAGCTTTTTTTTCAGGCAACATCTGCTATATAATGTGTGCCAAATAGCCTGAAGAGGTAGCTACAGACACTGGGAACTGAATCCACATCTCTTTTCTGGCATTAAAAAATGTTACTAATGAGCTATTGTTTTGGCTCTTAAACAAGAACTGAATTTATAAGATTCACCAAACACCTGAATTAGAATTCCTTACATGCCTAGATCATACTCCAGTCATTTGATAACATCCCTGTTGTATTTGCCCTTTTTGAAAATACTCCCCAGATGTGTGTTTACCTCTTTAAACAAACAGACGAAGTAATAAGAAAAGATGCTTCTGAGTCACATTTCCTAGTAGGATGAATGATGAAGGATTCTTCTCTTATTTTTATCTCCATTTGGAAATGATCCCTGTAATATTACCTTTTAGCTCAAGTGTGGGACTCTGCCGTGGGGACTGCTATAGTACAAGTCACTTGAAACAGAGGACATTTTTACATGATTCTTGTAATTTTTTCATATTCAGTACAGAAATGAAATTGAGACCCCAAATCATTTGTACATAGTTTTGAATTCCCTACACTCATTTTCTCTTTTATAGTGAAAAGCAGACCTATGTAATAAGAAACATTAAAGAGAATGCAATTTCCTGCTAAATCAACTATTTGCAGGACATATGTAATAGTGACTGCAGGGGACAGATGCCTGGTTTTTATTCTCCTCTTTACTATTGACTTACTGTACAACCTTTATCCATGTGATTAAACTTTTTTATTCTTGATTCACACCTAATTTAACTGTAATAGCCATTATGAAAATCACAACAACATGTATTTATTTTCTTCTCACTTAGCCTTTTGTGTGTCCAACAGATGTAAAGAAATTCTTGAGGGAACTTGATATTATTAGACATTATATTATCTCTCCAATATTTTTGCTCAGTTTCCCCCTATGTCTTTGGAAATATTCAATCAAATGCTCTCCAAAGCTCTGAGGGAGAGAAAAGACTACTTGATTTCCTCTGTGACACACAGTAAATTAGACCAGTCTATTAAAACTGCAAGTCATGGCATATTAGATGATTGTAAAATGAATTTAGTGGAGTTAAAGAAATTTAAAAAGAGAAAATAGACAATCTTATTTTTTCAGCTTTATATGTGTGTATGTCTACTGAGGCACAATGTTACTTATATTTATTATTATAGATTGAGGTTTCAAAAAGTTAGAAAACTGCTCTTTGAACTCTATATTTTGATATGATATTAATATATTATAATTTTTCATTCATTTCCCTACAAATTTACATTTGTTTACTAGATTATAATCATTTTTGAGTGACAATTTTAAAACTTTCTTCTTCTCATTAATGTTCAAGTATATATTACTCCAGTCTTACCATGAGAAAAACATCAAACAAACCTAAATTCTACAAAATACCTGACCAGTAATCTTTAAAATTATCAAGGTTACCAAAACCAAAGAAAATCTAAGAAACTGTGACAACCAAGAGGAGCTTAAGTAGACATGACAACTCACTGTAATGTGTTACTCTAGATGGGATCCTGGAAAAGAATAAGGAGATTAGGGGAAAACTCCAGAAACCTGAAAGTATGGATTTCAGTTATATGGACTTCAGTTAATAATGTGTTGATATCAGTCTATTAATTGTGACAAATGTACCATCCTAATATAATATAATATTAATAATAAGAGAAACTGAGTGTGGAGTATATAGTAATTGTACTATCTCTACAACGTTTTTGTAAATCTTCATGTATTCTAAAATAAAAATATTCAGGTATAGATGTTTCTAATTTTAATTAATACAGTGTACGCCACCTAATTCTCTACTTTAATTTTAACAGAAGCCACCAAGATTTAGATCCAAATACCTTGAGACATTTTAAAATGTCTTTAAAAAAAAAATCAAAAAAATTATATTCTCATATTAGGGAATGATCAAGTACCATACAATAATGAGACTCATCTGTTTAAAATTATAGTGTCAAAATTAATCATTAAGCCATAAATTTTATTAATTTAAATTTCAAGGAAGCCAGTAAGCTGACTGACATGGGAAAGATAAAATAGACAAAGTACTGTCTATCTACTTTAGCAATAGTTAGCAAACAAAAGTACCCAAGACTAACACATCAAAAAGTCTTTTGGGGTTGAATTACAAAAATAAGATTTCATCGTTTACTTTGTTTCTCAAAGCCATCAACTGATTTCATTCTTCACTGCCTAATACATTTAATAATTTTTTGCTTATTTTCAAGGCTCTGAGATCCTTCCTTACCTCTGACACAATATTCATATCTGCTCCACCTTCATTGTCCATCTGAACATCATTCTCGGCCCGCACCACCTTGTAATAATTGCTCTTTTTCTTAACCTCACTTTCTCATGTTCTCCCGTTCATGCAATATCATAATAATTTTAAAGACAAGTACTATATTCATGAACACTATTAGGTCTCCACTCTCTTGTGGTTTCCTATTTTTCAAATTTTGATATAAGATTCACAATCCTTTCACTTACATTTTGATTACAGTAAGATATATGTATTTCTAAAGACTGTGAAATGAGAAAAAAATATATCCTCTAGGAAAATACATGGTGTACAAAAATTGGTGACAAGCTTTTATTTTTAAATAATATTCTAAAGAAATAACATTATTTTAAAATATTTCAAATCCCAATATGGAATACTTTATTTTCACATATTTCTTTTGAATTTAACAAATAGGTAGTTTTCTCCAAATGGTAAGATTAATTGGCATAATAATTATGCCCCAACATTTGGTAAACAAGATCATGTTTCTTTGGAAAGAGCTTTTCCATGGGGGGAAAAAATGTTTTGTTTGTTTGTTTGTTTTTCTCATTCCATAGTCATTTGTAGTTACATATATTAATGATTGTTAGAAGACTTGAAGATCTAGTGGGAAAGGCTTTAAAGCCTGAGTACTTACCTAATCTTGTAAAAGGAGTAGAGTGTCTCAAAAATGAACAGACAGATGAGAGATTTATTACTTACATAGAAGCTGACCAGGCAGACCAACTTTCTTTCAGAGTGTGAAAGGAATGCCCTGTTATTAGACCTGACTTACCTATCGATTACCTTACTAATTATGCCTATGAGCCAAAATAGCCAATATGCTTTAAACTTCTAAGAAAAGCATTGTTGCTTAGTTTATTGGCAAGATCCTTGAGTTGAGTGTATCTTTGTGTGTATGTGTGTGTATGTTGTGGGTATGGAGCATCTCAGTGATAAGCTTACATCATTAGGTTTTCTGGAAAAAGCAATGGTCCCTTGGAGATGAAAATCTTTGAATGATCGCTTATGCAAATCTCTGGCTTCTGTGCCTGAGGTGGATTGTCAGTAGTCAACTAGGAATTCCCATCACTTCCTTCTACGGCCAGGACATATTTTCCATGGAATCCCCTTCTCTGTGTTAGCACAAATTAGAGTTTCTCATTAAGAAGAACTTGAGTAAAATTAGGAAAGTGGACGTGAAGTGATCACCACTAAGGCTGTTCTGGTCAGACGTCATGGTTTAGCACCCTCTCTGACTTGCAGTTCTGGGGAAAAGGAAACTTGTCAAACTCCCTGTGGTCTTGTGGCTTCTTTCCCATCCTCCTCAGACTATGCTTCAACTAATATCATTAGTAACTCTTTTTCCAGTACTCCAGCTCTAAGTTAACCTATTTTCATTCTCCCAGTTTCTGCCAGAAATATATAAGCTCAAATCCCTATATTAAAACGTCTTATCCAGTAATACTCTTTTCCTAACCAAACTCAGATTAAAATAATCCCTGAAATTAGCAAAGGGGGAAAATAACATTAGGCCAAAGTAAAGTAATCTACATACCTATAATTCTAAATCCAGGGTAATTAAAATCTCAGAAACATAAATTAAAAAGAAAATTAATTTATATTATTAATTGTATTAGATCACCTTTTTTTCTGATATGAAGAAATTCTGAATACTTTGATAATACTAGCTGGAGCCATCTGAAAATACTGTTTTTGTAGATGGTTGAATGTTGATAATTTTTCTTGTGGCTCAATCAAATAACTTATATCAATAAGGAAGAAATAATTATTGTTAAAAAGTAGAGGTAGAGTAACATTTCCTTCTAGATAGCACTCAAGTGGGAAATAAATACATGAGGAAGGTTGCACAAAAGCTCCAAGGAGTGTATTTGAATGGAACATTGGTGACATCAAAATGTAAAAGGGAAATAAGAACCAGGGGAAAAGTTTGAAAACTAAAGTCTTTTCCATTTTAAAAGTGTTTTCTTGCTGTCAAGCCTGAATGATTTTCTAGAATGTAAGGGCATCATATGATTTTGGAATAAATTGCATTTAATGCTGATTTTTTTCTTTCTGGCTTAGTAAAACTATGCTGAGTGAGACTTCACCTTTCCATTCACAAAGGGAATCACACTATAAGTTTGGAATTTAATTAGTGTATTTCTAATCCATGCACATATTTAGGGAAGGATAAAGGATTTGGCTTCCAAATGACATGCTCTAGTATAGTTTTTATCGTCTATTTAATAAGGAATTAAAGGACACATGTTAGAGCACTTGGTTACTGTATCAAAATAAAAGAACTGAAATTAGCTTTATGTTCACTTTTTCTTTCTTCTAATTATACCCAGGAATAAGAGATGTTTAAAGGGACAATTTTAGAAGAGTTTCTTCAGGTACAATCAGTGTGAGAAGACTGGCAGGTATTTATTTTTTAAAGTGGTGAGATTAATGTACTCTGAGAATAATGTAATGAGGTATGCTAAGAAAATTGCCTATAAGTCAAGAGAGAAAAAAAGTGAAATGCAGTTAGGATAATGTAAAACCTCTCCTATAATTTGTAAGCCATTTATAATCTAGAGTCATTGCAATGATTCAAACCAATATAGTTAAATGAAATGCTTTATTTGGTGAATTTCTACTAGATAGCAATGCTAAAAATAGGACAGAAGCAAATGCAAGTCTCTTACCACATTATCAGATATATTTTTTGAATTTTTTTTTTTTTTTTTTTTTTTGCGGTATGCGGGCCTCTCACTGTTGTGGCCTCTCCCGTTGCGGAGCACAGGCTCCGGACGCGCAGGCTCAGTGGCCATGGCTCACAGGCCCAGCCGTTCCGCAGCACGTGGGATCCTCCCGGACCGGGGCATGAACCTGTGTCCCCTGCATTGGCAGGCGGACTCTCAACCACTGCGCCACCAGGGAAGCCCTATTTTTTGAATTTTTAAACTCTTTAATTTGTAAGATTGTTTCAGTTACACCATAGTCATGATCTATATATATCCTAAGAATTACTTTTAGTCAAATGTGAGCTTATACAATTGATTGTTTCCTGTTTTATCCTCAGATGCTTTGAATCCCATTGATTCAGTCATCCTGGTTGCTTCTTTGTGATTTTCAGTTTGGGAGGAGCCCATAATTTCCATATAAAATGATTAACTACATAAAGATGATCAAATGTAAATTCAGTTAACATACATAAATATAACAACCTAATTTTCACTAAAAACTTTTTCTTGTGAAATTTATTTACTTTTGCTCTTTACTTTTTATAATGAGTATCTGAAGAGTATTTCCAGATCTGTATTCTGTATTAGATTGAGTCATTTCAGCCATAGGTAATGAAAATTTCAGCTTAAATTGCATTTTAAAGAAAAGAAAATAAATAAGTTTACATAATAGGTAGTTCAGATTTAGGCCAGGCTCTTGAGATGCTTGATTTGATTTCTGAAAGGTTTTATGAAGAGCCAAGGTTATTTCTCTATCTCTGCCACCACAAACCTTTAGATTAATCTTGAGGACGGCTTGCGTCATGAGGGTGAAATGTCTGCTAGCAGAAACTGGGATTAAAAGCACCTTTCTTCACATCCAACTGCAAAGGCTTAATTTACTTCCTTAGGAATCCAAAGCAAATATTTAGTTGCATTTCATTGGCCTCAAGTTGTTCAACTTGTCTATCTCTAAATTCAGCACTGGCGAGATAAAGAAATTATTATGATTGACTTAGACTAATTATTTCATGGGGAATAAATATTGGTTAGTCAGTTATAATGGCTACTGTACACTCTTAAAACTGGTTCTAATAATTAATGAGGATCAGTTTTAGTAAAATAGTTTTGTCATTTTGTCTACTGAAGTTGTCAAAGGAATATACTTCCATTAACACTGAGAAAAAATTATGGTCTACAACTTTGGTTGTTCTCTTCTGTATTCTTATTTAGCATCTTTCTCCATTTCCCAACAACAGCTATGGCAAACTTTTAATCTCAACTCTCCTACCGTTAGTATCCCAGGTTATCTCTTTCTTCAAATGATTTTACCTACTATAAAATAGTAATAGAAATAGCCAAAATAACTGAATTTGTATTATCTTCCTAATTACTAACACCATCATTCATCAGTCCACTACTTGAAATTATACCTGAATTAATCTTAATCATCATTGTGTATGTCTTACTTCAGGGATAAGATTTGTTTATTTACTTTAAGAAGATTAATCACATTCCTTTTTACTTCCCTTTTCTCATATCTTTCTCTCTCAGTTTTACTATCTGACTTTTGTGTCTTTGATTTTAACGTTAACTGACTTCTTAATTCAGCATCTATAATAATAACTAGCACTTATGTAATGTTTACCAGGCAATGGCACAGCTCTAAGCGCATCTAGGCATATTAGCTCAGTTGGTACTTAGAGCAAATCATTAGCTTAGCTGCTATTATTTTCTCCTTTTTACAGAGGAGGAAACAGAGAGACATTATAGGATTAAATCCAGGAATTCAGGATGAAGCAAG
The DNA here is from genome assembly GCF_963924675.1 of Phocoena phocoena. Classification (NCBI taxonomy): domain Eukaryota; kingdom Metazoa; phylum Chordata; class Mammalia; order Artiodactyla; family Phocoenidae; genus Phocoena; species Phocoena phocoena. Next base: position 43,634,958 of record NC_089229.1, on the reverse strand, counting down.
GATCTGTTTCTAATCCCTGTGCTATCCAGCCTCTCCTAGAAATTGAAGGTTTAAATAAGTCACCAAGTTACAACAAACATGAAGTTGCAAAGTAATATCACCACATGATGATTTTATGAAACAAAAGGATTAGAATGTATTCCACCATTTTTACAGGTTTATTTAGGCATAATTTATAATACCATAACACTTACCATATATGTTTGTAATTCAGTGAGTTTTAGTAAATTTACAGATGGGGAATTATCACCATCATTCAATTTTAGAATGTTCCCATCATTCCAAAAATGTTCCTCATATTCCCCCATTTTGAATCTTCTCTATTGCTTCAAGAATAAAAACATAGAGAAAAGTAAAGATATTAATTTAAAGAATGCTATTACTGTACTACAGTGGTTATCAAAATGTGATCTGGTAACCTTGAGATTTCTCCAAATCCAGTCAGAATATACACAATATCAAAACTATATGTTCATAGTGGAGAGATACAGGGTAGCATGGACAGTAAAGAAATAATTGATATTGCAAATGATGAATGCAGTAGCAGATATGGGAATCCATTTGACCTCTATTTAACAAGATATTAAAGGATTTACAAAAATATAAGACGTCACTCTCTTCTTTTGGAAAATATAGTTATTTTTCAAGCAACATATATTATTCATGTTAACCTGTAATAAGCTGATTACCATTATTTTGAATGAGTTTGTAAATATTTTTAACTTGTGTTTTAATTTATAACACAGTAAATATCAATAGATATAAGAAATGTAAACAATAGCGTTTAGGGTTCTTCAAAAACTTTTAGATTGAGTATCATTTTTGTACTTAATGTATCACACCACCAGGACCAAGAAGGAACGTATTGAGAGGTGCTAACTCTTTAACCTTTGATCTTATGAAGATGCCTTTCACAGGACCACTCGGAGAGATTTCAAATGTGTTTATTGTACTTTTCAGACACATAATAAGGATGTTTGGCTTATACCTTAAAAAGCTTAAAATGAACTCTAGCAAGAGGATAGAGATGTCTGTATTGGATTAAGCCTAATATCCAAGCCTAATATCCAAGAGGATAGAGATGTCTGTATTGGATTAAGCCTAATATCCAAGAGGTTGTTGGTGCCAGCAATGCATAAATGTTTCCTGTGAAACAGATAAAGGCTATGAGATAAGAAATCAGTTATAGACTGGTCTCAGTTTCCATCACACAGGGATGTAAGGAAGACTGGAGAGATTCAATATCAAAAAACCAGAGTGACTCCTGAGTGAAGAGTGACTTGATTTGCAAGCAGCCTTCAAAAATCGAGATGCATTATTTTGAGACAAAGAGAACTGCAGTAACAGGGGCCTATAAGAAACATAAAATTCCCACAGAACTACCTCTTGAGACTTTTATTGCTGGGTGGAATGTAGTGACTAATGAGGATAACTTAAAAAGCTGAATTAAATAAGAAAAAAATAAAGAAACTTTTGAACGTCATCAGAGAACTGCTAAATTCCCTAGGACTAATAGAATTAATACCTATTACAAAGAGTAAAAAACCAGATGTTAATCTGAAATTGCATTTTCCCTAATGAATTTTTTTTTTAATTTATTTATTTTTGGCTGTGTTGGGTCTTCATTTCTGTGCGTGGGCTTTCTCTAGTTGCGGCGAGCAGGGGCCACTCTTCATCGCGGTGCGCAGGCCTCTCACTGTTGCGGCCTCTCTTGTTGCGGAGCACAGGCTCCAGACGCACAGGCTCAGTAGTTGTGGCTCACGGGCCCAGCTGCTCCGCGGCATGTGGGACCCTCCCAGACCAGGGCTCGAATCCGTGTCCCCTGCATTGGCAGGTAGACTTTCAACCACTGCGCCACCAGGGAAGCCCTTCCCTAATGAATTTGATAATTTCATGTATGAACGTGGGACTGAAATCTAATTTTTCTCTGAAAAAAAGGCCACAAAATTGAAAACATAAAAGGCCTCACACACATGCTACCTTGAAACATTTGCTGAAATCTGAACATTCTTAGGGAAGGATACTAAAAAGCTAAGCTGAAGTCCTCTGAAAAGTAGGGCAGAGTTTTCAGCAGTATTGTAATGCTGCATAGACCATGCTGGGGGAAGGACCACAGAGAACCTACCACACTATTACTTGAAAGTCCTAGGAAAACTATGGCTTAGGAACAAGGATGATAAAAAGACTTACCAAATCTGTAGCTCCACCTCACTTATTGCATTAAGAGTATCAACTCACATCTTCCTGGCAGAGAAGAGCATGTGCCTTCTATAAAGGTACACCTAGACTAATAATTTTCATACAACAGAAAAAGCATGCAATTCCTATTTGAATGCAACATTAGTGATTCGTCCATCAAAAATATGATGCTTGTTTTCAACTGTTTTTTGAACAGAGGAGATGATTCACTTTGAGCCATTTACACTTTCTCTATGAGTCACTGGGTGGACAATAGCATAGGTCTGTAAATGATTGATGTGCTATCTTTTATCACTAAATAAAGCAGAGGAGAAAGACCTGTTCTTGATAACTAGTATATCATTGGTTACTAAGCCACCTTTCAATAATTTGCTAAATCAATTTGATAAATAACACCCTAGTTGCATAAAAGTTGCCATGAATTTCAAAAGAGTATAATATTTCCTAGCCACTGATTTATTCATGCAACACCAAATCCATCAAACAATATATAAATCTTTTTGTCTTGTACTGAAAGTTTCATGAAATTGAACGATCTTTATATATTATAAGCAAGCTGTAAAAAATGAAAGTATATTTCAAAAAGAGAAAAAAAATTAATTCAGCATAGATCTTTAGAACAGTCCAATATAAATTAATCTGATGGGTTTTTTTGGGAAAACATTAATATCTAATGCCTTTAGAATATTTTCCACGAGGCACTTTTTTGGCCATGCATTATTCATTCATCCATGTACCCAGTCAACAAGTGTTCATAGAATCCCTTCCATGTGGTTCCAGCAGTGAGTAAAAAGACAGATGCTCCTGTTTGAGTGTAGCTTACATTCTACTGGAAATTATCTTATCTAAAACTTAGAGCAGCACAATAGTTAGTTCTTATTATTGTCTCTATTTTATAGAGAAATAACTGAAGTTTAGACCATCTTAATAATTTTCCCATGGCCATGTAGCTGGTAGGTAGGAGATGTGGGTATGAATACTTGGTTATTTTCTCAACTCAGGAACTGTGGTAATTAACCACTATTCTCTATTGCCTACATGTAAAACTGTATGAAGTGTTATGTATTTGTATGAATTAGATCACCAATATTATAACTGTGAATTTGTCTTTCAAAAAAATGAATAGGGCTTCCCTGGTGGCACAGTGGTTGAGAGTCCGCCTGCCGATGCAGGGAACACGGGTTCGTGCCCCGGTCCAGGAAGATCCCACATGCCACGGAGCGGCTGGGCCCGTGAGCCATGGCCGCTGAGCCTGCGCGTCCGGAGCCTGTGCTCCACAACGGGAGAGGCCACGACAGTGAGAGGCCCGCGTACCGCAAAAAAAAAAAAAAAAAAAGAACAGTTTCCACTATCAAGATGAGTTAGATGCTGACTTTAACCAAGATCCTATATAAACAGTATCTTCCACAATATTACCTTTAAAAATCCCCTAGGAAGGGTTCACCTTAAGACTGCCTCTCACTAAGTAATTCCAGCCAGGGTTTTGTTGTTTTTGTTTGTTTTCTTTGGGGCTTGTATTAGTGTCCTAGGTCTGCCATAAAAAAGCTACCAGAGGGGCTTCCCTGGGCTTCCCTGGTGGCTCAGTGGTTAAGGATCCGCCTGCCAATGCAGAGGACACGGGTTCGAGCCCTGGTCCAGGAAGATCCCACATGCTGCAGAACAACTAAGCCCGTGCACCACAACTACTGAGTCTGCGCTCTAGAGCCCGCATGCCACAACTACTGAAGCCGGTGCGCCTAGAGCCGGTGCTCCGCAACAAGAGAAGCCACCGTAATGAGAAGCCTGTGCACCACAATGAAGAGTAGCCCCTGCTCGCCGCAACTAGAGAAAGCCTGCACGCAGCAACAGAGACCCAACGCAGTGAAAAATAAATAAATGAAATAAATATTTTTTTAAACAATTATAAACAAACAAAAAAAGCTACCGGAGTGTGGGTGGCTTAAATTAACAGAAATTTGTTCTTTCATAATGCAGGAGGCCAAATGTCCAAAATTAAAGTGTTGTCCACATTGGTTCCTTCTGGGGGCTCAGAAGGCAAACCTATTGTGTATTCTTTCCAAGCTTCTGGTGGTTGTTGGTAATCCTTTGCATTCTTTAGCTTGTGGCAGCACAACTTTATTCTCTGCCTCCATCGTTAGATGGTGTTCTCCCTGTGTCCAAATTTCTTTTCTCTTATATGTACACCAGTCATTGGATTTGAGCCAACCATAATCTAGTCTAACCTCACCTTAATTGATTACATCTGCAAAGACCTTATTTCCAAATAAGACAACTTACACAGGGTACTGGGGAATATCACTTGAACATGTATTTCAGGGGACACAATTCAAAACACAAAAGAACTGAATGACACAACAAAAAGTATATAAACTAAAGATAGTGCTTGTGAAAAATGTTTGTCTTAAAATACTAGAATTTGTTTTAAGTTTAAAACAATTTAGAAATGTAAATTCTGACCACCAGTAGTAGACAGAATGGTACAAGATGTCCATACCCTAAAAGGCTTGTAAGAAACTTAATTGAAAGAAAAATTTTGTCTCATCTTATGCTTGCCCCAAGTATATGCCCATTGAGTGAAATGATAGGAGAAAGTGTACACTGTTTGTTCATCTACTATTTGTTGTTGAATTAATGCATATTAAATGGGAAGGTACTGTGACTCCATCATTCTATGCTTTAGAAGTGAGATTTAGGACATTTTCTTTTGTCATTTCAGGAAGCATGTCTTAAGTTTGAAAATAATCCTTATCAGTATGTCACAGATTCTGAATCAGGATTCTCTGACATTTTTCTTAAGTTAGTCCTTAATGTTTGTGAACATTTCATCAAATAAAATAAATACTAAAGCATACCACTACCTCTTAAGTAGAGACAGGTTGCAACATGGACATAGATTCCATTTAAGTTTACATTTCAAATGCAAAGTGAAAAGGTTCAATGATGATGCTGAATTTTCCAACAATATAGAGAAACCACATCTAGATATACATCTAGATATATTTCCAACAATATAGAGAAACCACATCTAGAAGCTACATGAAGATTCACAGATACATGAAAAATTATGTTTTGAATGTTAAGTTTTACTGTGTGAGGCAGGGGTAGTTTAGAGGATAGGAAACATCAATGATGACTGAGGAAAAAGAAGGGCCATCAATGTCTTTGGAAAAGAGAATAGAAACATTATTTTCTAGTTAAATCTATCCATTTTTTAGGAAGTAATTTCCAAAAATTTATTTCAACTAAACATATTGTCTTACCAAAGCTGTTTCTTTATTCTCAGAGCTGCCATCAGAAAATATATGAAACTAATATTGTTTCTTTGTTTATCCAAACTTGTAGCTTAATGGAGTGAAAGGAAGAGAAACATGTCTTATCAATGGCTATGTATCATTATTCTCAAATAACAACAATGCAATTTATATATTGTCCCAGTAACAGACTATAATCAGAACAGAACTAAAAATGTAGCCTTGTTTACTAGAACTGTGGCTCAGTAGATAGTATGTTCAGTTATGGATCAATACACTGTAATCAATCCCTTGACAGTATTTAATTAAAACTCAGAACTCTGGCCAGCATTTATACCTCTAAATTAAAATACATCACAAACTAACCAGAGCTAAACAAATTTAAATACCTACATAATACATGGCCAAGCACATAATGACCCAGACACTTGCCTGCTTGAAACCCTCTCACCTTCAATGAGCAATGCACTACTATAAAAAGAGCTTCAAGATTTTTTAGAGAGAAAGTGATGCCAGGTCTCAAGTTAGCTTAATGTGGAAGTTGGTTTTGTCATGCACAACATAAATCATCCAGAGCTCCAAACAAAGCCTTAACCTGATTCTCAAAAGATAACTTCGGTAACTTCAATGTGAAAAGGAATTTATGTATCATTATATTATTAGATGCAGTATCAGTTAAAGCAGTGGTAGATGTGTCATAAAATAGTTTAATCATAATTATAATAATAATAAATTGTATCCCCAGTGCTTCATTAAATTTAATTTACCCTTCAGTTACTTAAAAAATTTATTTAAAATGTATAAAATGAAATATAAATCTCCCTCAGAGTTTGACATTGTTTTCCCCATAATTTATTAATTTATTTCTCAAATTTGAAAGTTTTGCGATTTAGCCCCACTTATAATGCACACGATGGTAGAATTAGAGTTGTCAATATATATTATGATGTTAAAGTATTTCATGTGAGGAGATAAGTTCTTCTGTAAGTATTTCTATTATATAATCTTAATCACATAGTCCAATTTCTACTATATAGAAAAGGTTTTGGAAAATAATCTGATATAGATGACTTATAAATCAACTGAATATTTACCATATAAAATGAATAATTTTCAAAATTTAAAATTAAAAAATATATAATTGAAATTTTTTTAATGAATAAAAATAAATCTGAAACTTTTCCTCAGCCGGGTACAATGCTCTCCTCTTTAATGTAACCTTAGTTTTAGGAAGTGGGTAATTAAAAAAAAAAAAGAAATAGAGTTTGAAATAAACAATTTAGGGGAAACTTGGAAGTGAAATAAATATTTCCTCTCTGAATTAATTCTGCTTTATGTGTCTTGCTTTTCTTTTTTCAAATTTGATGTATACATTTTATTTCTATACCATATTTAACAAGAACCATAATCTTTACCTAATTACATTGAAAAAATTATCTCTTTATGATTTCCCTTTGAAATCTTAATGAACAAACTGAATCAACTTTTGTTTATCTCAAACTGATCTTAGCATCAGAATGTTTTTAGTTTAACAACAACAATCAGATTCACTACCATACTCAGTTTGAGGCGGTTGTTACAATAACACAGAACTGAACTTTTTTGCCCATTGGTTTTAATTATCAACCAGGCAAAGTTAGTGTTCATCATGTATTATTTGCATTCAACTTATTAGGTATATGATTTGGTGATCTTTTAAAAAATTTTTGTAGAAGTATAACATATATATGTCAATCTGCCAATACTACATAAATATACAGTATAAGGAATAACCATAAAGTGATGGTTATTCATTAGAGAACATTCCCATCTGCCCCACATATTCCTTCACAATTACATTTCCTCCCTGTCTCTTTGAGGTTAACATGATCTTGACTTTTATAGTAATCAATTCCATGATTTACTTTATAGTTTTACCTTCTATGTGTACGTCAAAATAGATCAGTTTGTCCTGTTTGTGCACTTTATATCAACAAAATTATATCATATCAACATATCATTTTAGTGTGTTATTTTGCTCAATATTTTAAGGTTCACCCATGGTGTTGGATTTAGCTAGTTTTTTTAGCTTTTTTTGCTAGAGAAACTTACATTTTATAAATATAACACAATTCATTTATCTCTTCTAATGTAGATGACCATTCAGTCATTTCTAGCTTAAGACAATGATGAACAATGCTGCTACAAGCATCTCTATGCATAGGTCCTGGTGCACCTATACTGATAATTCATTCAAGAGCGGAATTATCTGTTCTTAGGATGTACATATTTTTAGCTTCAGCAGATAATTCCAAAGAGCTTTCCAAAATGGTTACAAAAGAGAATACACAAACCAGTAAGGTATGAAAATTTCCATTGTTCTACAAATTTTCCAACACATGGAATTGCCAGATTCTCTATATATTTTTTAAAGATGTTGCCCAGCTTTTCATTTGATACTGTTGTTATCATTTGCATTTTTTTTCTGTTTTGAAGTTCTTATTCAAGAGTTTTGCCGATTTTTAAATAGGTTGCCTTCTAGTTTTATCCTTATTGATAAGTAGAGTTTCTGTATATTCTAGATATGAATTGTTCATCAATTACTATGGATGGAAAGACGCTCTTGATTTGGATGTAGATAAATTTATCCATTTCTTCTCATATCATGAATACTCTGTTTCCTGTTTAAGAGAACTTTCCCTAGCCATGTTCTTGGTCAATATTTTACATATCTTTTTCCTCTTCTCAATAGCTTTAACATTTTAATGACAAGGTCTTTTTTTATGAAATATAGCATACTTGTAATATAATGCACAACTCTTTAGTATATAGCTTTGTAAAATTTTGCATACAAGTTTATCTATTTATTCACCACCCAGATCAAAACATATACCTTTAACAGCACACTAGAAACTTCTCTTATCCTACTTCCCAGTCAACCTCTTCCCCAAACATAGATCTTATTCTATGTATTGTTTTTATCTGTTCTTAAAATTTGTATAATGGAATCATGCAGTATATACCTCTTATGATTGTCCTTATTTGCACATCATATATAAAAGATATTTCAGGTAGCAGTAGTTTGTTCTTTTTCATTGCTGTATACTTTTCTACTTTCCAGTCATTGAAAAATAGGCAATGCTTAACTTGTACTGTGATAGACATTTAGGTTGTTTCCAGTTTAAGGCAAATGTAAATAAAAATGTTATGAGCATTCTTGTACATATTTTTTGTGTACATATGCATATATGTTTGTGATATAAACTAGTATCAAAATCACTAGGCCGTGGGCTTCCCTGGTGGCGCAGTGGTTGAGAGTCCGCCTGCCGATGCAGGGGACACAGGTTCGTGTCCCAGTCCGGGATGATTCCACATGCCGCGGAGTGGCTGGGCCCGTGAGCCATGGCCGCTGAGCCTGCGCGTCTGGAGCCTGTGCTCCACGGTGGGAGAGGCCGCAACAGTGAGAGGCCCACGTACTGCAAAAAAAAAAAAAAAAAAAAAAATCACTGGGCCATAGAGTATACTTTTGTTCGGTTTGAGAAAATACTAAACAGTTTTCTAAGTGTATTTTTCCCTATTTGTCATGCTAAGTATTTACTGAGCTTCTTGAATCTGTTCACTGTTGACTTCATTAGTTCTGGAAAATGCTCAACCGTTATATTGTCAAACATTGCTTTTGAACTGTTTCTTCTATCCACTTTCTGAGACTCCAGCTATACAGATTTTAGAATGTCTCACCATATTTACTATTTTCTTGTCCTCTCTTCTCTAATTTGAGTCTTATCTTCAATACTGTGGTTTGAGTGCTTCTTCAGATCTATTTTCCAGTTGGCTGGTTCTTTCTACTTAACCTGCTCTTAGATATAAAATCTGCTTTTGAAAACTATTTAGTAGTTTCCTCTTTTTGCTGTTACTATTGGTTAAGGTACAGATATATTTTTTCAAGAATTTTTGTTTGGCTTATATACAAATCTACTATGTCAAATTTTATAGTTTCTTATTTCCTGCAAAGTTTTTAAGCTGTTCTTTCATCTTCATGAGCATGGTAAAATGTGTGTGTGTGTGTGTGTGTGTGTGTGTGTGTGTGTGTGTGTGTGTGTGTTTAATTTGTGGCTGATAAATCTAAAACTGAAGTCATTGTTGATGTAGTTCTGAATTCTCCTCAGGTTTTGCTATCTCAGTCCTTTCTTTGCCTTTGTTTTTGACTATTTTTGTACACTGTATGTTAAAAATCAGAAGCTTTTATGCCTCATAGGAAGCATTTTTGAGTTCTAGGCCTACCTCTCTGTGGACTTACATTCTTTTAGATTTTGACTCTGCTTCTTCACTATCTTGATAGCTTTCTGATATTTTTAAGATGCTTTTTATTGTATATTTCATTCATTTTTAAAATTGTCCCCATGGAGAGAACTGAAAAAGTTGTTCTACATTATTTTATCAAGGGGAATAAGAATTATGACTAATAATTTTTATCAGAACTATAAAATCCCAGATTTGTTGAGATAGCTTACATTTTTTGTTTCCTCTGCTTTTATATAAGTATTGCTTCTTTTTGATATGTATGCTACTCCCAAATTACAATTTTGTATCTAAGTTATTTATACAAGACAACAGAAATGGTACTATTTGACAAGAGTTTTACATCTATAAAAGTTTAGGACATCAAAGATTCTCAATGCTAAATACAGTGTTGTATTGCAAAATAATAGTGACTTCATTCTTTCAAAATATTAGTAAAGCATGCTTTATGATTTTGCAAATAATATCCCATATTATAATAAAGCCTCATATTATAAATAAAATTAAAAGTTTAGTGAATAAATCATTGTTTTGGAAGCCTGGCTCACATTTTTCTGATTTTTATTGTTCTTTACCTGTACTTAGTTTCATTTCTCATTTATTTAGTTTTATTTCTCATTTTCTTAATTATATAATAATTCTTTCTCTTTTCTTCATTCCTTTTTGGTCTGTATGCCCCTACACATCTCATTTCACATATCATTTTATTAGTTGTCTCATATCTTTCTTCATTTTTTATTCCAGCAATTAATTTATTATTTAATAATTTATTATTATTTTAAACACAATAGGTATTTATTAATTAAACTTCCCTAGAGAGCTCCTTTACAGTAGATTTAATCTCATTGAATGTAGGAGTTATGTCTCAAAGATTTGTATGTTCAATTAATGCCGTATATCTCATACATTCTAGTTCCTCAAAAAATCGTTTGTTGACTACATTAATTGACTTAGCCATTTTAATTCAATCTTTAAATAATATCTAATATTTTCAATCTTTTAATAATATCTTAAAATAATATCTATTTTGTATCTTATCACTTATTTTATATGCACTAAGGGATACGTAAAGCCTTAAATTCATAAAGTTTACATAGTCTAAGACCACACATATTTAGAAGTGTTAAATCTTGAAAGTTTTGCATATAGTTAATCATTTCTTTCCTGTATTCTTACTGTGTAAATAATGTCCCATTATTATTTTTGTCTTTAAGTCATGCTAATTGCCCAACTGTTACAAAAGAGAAATGATATGTAGTTCACTTCAGAACCAGTGCTTTAAGGTCATTGCTATGAATCATGAAATGAAAACCTGAAAACACAAAAAACTTTCTTCAAAGTGAGATATATTAACAATAAAACTATCAGACAAAATTAGCTAAGTTTACCTTATTAATCTATTGATTTAGGGTGTAAGGGGAGATGGGATGAGCACATGGCATAACATATATACTTCTGTATGTTGCAAATTGACTAAAATTTAATTGATGGACAGCTATAATGAATATCATATTTCTCTGATTTTGCCACCATTTCTTGATAATAACAAATTTATTAGGATTCTTCTTATCGTAACCGCTATGAGAAGGACAATATTTCTTTTGATGCAAAAGATAGATGATGTATCTGGCTGACCCTGAAGCAAATAGATTTTGAGTCTTCTTGGCTTAAATGTCTATTAATTCAAGGTCTATTTATCAGATAAGATTTCATCTAATTGATTTTACAAGTAAATCTAAGATACAATGTCATAAGTAAATATGAATACATTTAGTTTTCAATATGGGTTCTCATATGCAGTCCCTTTCCACATATTTTTATGTGTGTGAGTTTCATGGCGAAATAAAAGTTTTCTTTACCAAAATACCTTCTGAAAATACATTGATGATATATATATAAAATTATATAACCAAAATTTTTATGTTCGTTGTGGATGGGTAAATTTCCAATTGTTTGAATCTAAAGATGTAGTTCAAATAACTGTATAAAAAGTATACTTTTATATATAAATATAAATTTTTGTGAACTTCTATTCAATTGTCAGATTTAACTGATGGACGATTCTTACTCTTTGTTCAGACATATATAATTAATTATTGGATGGAATAACAACCAATAGCTTTTTGTGTTGAAAGGAGGTTGAAGGCATGTAAATCATAGGATTGATGGTGGAAGAATTTCGATTTGGTATAAAGGAATTACACCTACTATTTGAACAGTCTACAAAACGCTGAAAATCAAGGACAAAGTCGGTGGACTTCATGTACAGATCCAAATACCACTAATATTTAGTATGTTAAATAGCGTTTTTCAACTGCTTGCGTAGGGTTACTGCACCAGATTCTGAACAGAAGCAAACAAGTGTCTAAGGTTGCATATGGTAGAGTTTTGAGGCTACATTCATGCAGAACAAGAACCCAGAGCATATAAACTGATGGCATGACTTGTCCCAAACTGATGAAATCTATAAAGACATGGCAGCAGTATGAAAAATGATCCCATGGTATAGTCTCTATTCCTGGTACTTTGAGGAGTCCAGGTTTATCCCATTGAGGATGGTAAAGAAATCAAATTATAAGATTTATAATGAAGTTCAATGAAACGTGACTGACTGCTGACAGATCCACAATGAGAGAATTGTAAGCCAAGGAACTAGAGATAATGAAATAATTTGAAGAAAAATTAAATTGACTATGTAGTATGTTCCCAATATTCAGAGAGATAAAATAAGAGAAATAAGAATATAGAAAAGGATCAAGATTTTGAAACAAGAAAGGCAGATTTTAAGAGAAGCAAATGGATTTTTAAAAAGAACAAAAAATCCAAATTATATCATAATAAACTTCAATAGACAAATTACACTATACACTTGATTATCATATGGTAGATAACATGATAGATTTAGAAGATCCAATATAGTTCTATTTGAATTAGCAGAATAGTGAATAGAGGAGTAGAAGAATAATGGAAGAATGTGAAAGAGGCAATTTTAAATGAGATGATAGACAAAAATTCTCAGAATTACAGAAATACCTAAGTCCTTAGATTGAAAAATTAAATCTTAAGTATATTTTTATGAAACTGTGGAATATCAAAGTCTAAGAAGAAAAGTTAAAAGATTAACTTTTTTAAAAATAAATTTATTTATTTTTGGCTGTATTGGGTCTTCGTTGCTTCACGCGGGCCTTGTCTAGATGTGGCGGGCGGGGGCTACTCTTCATTGCGGTGTGCGGGCCTCTTATTGCAGTGGCCTCTCTTGCTGCACAGCACAGGCTCTAGGCACACAGGCTTCAGTAATTGTGGAATGCGGGCTCAGTAGTTCTGGCTCATGGACTCTAGAGCGCTGGCTTAGTAGTTGTGGCACACAAGCTGAGTTGAACTGTGGTATGTGGGATCCTCCCAGACCAGGACTCAAACCTGTGTCCCCTGCATTGGCAGGTGGATTCCTAATCGCTGCACCACCAGCAAAGTCTCTAAAAGATTAACTTTTAAAAGCTATCAAATTAAAAATCTAAGTGTCTCTAAAAGTACACCAAGGCAAATTAAGCATATTTGTTTTTCTTGGCAAGAAAAACAAAAGTATCTAGGGAAAATAATTGTAAATCATATTGTAATGATGAGTAAAGAAATAGATAAATCATTTTAGCTAGAGGATTATACATAATTTTATTTTGTGTTTAGAAACTAATACAGCCAAAAGAGATGAATAAAAAAATCACATGAAAATGTAAAAGACAACTTTCAGGATATTTAAGCAAGCAACAATAAATTCCTTGAAGTATAAGCTAAAAATATCAATTAATTTTCTACTGTAATAAATAGATGAATATACATCTGTATAAAATACAGATTAAGTATTTTATGATAGGCCCTTAATTTAAAAGTAAAGAATAAATAAACTCTTACAGGGAGAAAATAAAATGAACTAAAGAATATTTATAAATTCAATAAAAATGGGAAAAAAAAATAAAATGAACCAAAGAAAATATATTGTAAATAGAATAAGACATTTTTTTAAAAAGGTACAAGTAATCATGTAAACTGAATAAACTCACAGATTAAATCTTGTTAATGCAAACTTTTACTTGAAAAATTCAGTTTTATTCTGTTAAAATGAGATCCATAGAGCACAATATAATAGATACAGGCTGGAAATGTCAGAGTAAAAGCTATACAAACAGAAAAAGGAATGAATTAGGTATATCTATCTGACTGTCTCTCTCAATAGAGATAGATCTCAAAAATGTATTGTTTAGCAAAATAAAAAGCTGAAGAATGATACACTCTGATAATATTTACACAAATTTAAAAAGCAAATATAATCTAGTATATATAAAAAAGTAACAAAACTAGATTGAAAATGTACATGCAAAGTTCATTATATTGGTTGCCTTTAGAGAGGTATCATAGTTAAAACTGCATTCAATGGAGACATTATCCAAAACATTCTCAAAAGCCGTGAGAATGTTTTATGTTTGTTAAACAAAACAAAAAAGCACAAGAACCAATTATGACAATGTTAGAATGGTTGATTCTAGTTGATGAGTAAAAAGGTATTTATTGTATTTGTGTGTCTGTGGGTGTGTGTGTGTTTAGGCCTGTGTGAAAATTCCTTACTCTTCAATTATCAAGTTAATTTTCTCTTCCTAAGTTTTATTATTTGAAATCTAGCAATTAAAATAAATGAGGAAAGTAATAATTATAATAAAAGAAAAAAGAGAGGTAGTACTACTGATAAGTTCTTAACTAGGCTTCTTTTAAGTTTGTTATTACCAAAGTCAATATGGAATATTTTCTGAAAGACATAGCAGAGAATATTAATATCTAACCATTTCAGTTTCCACTTTGAACTTCTAAAGAATGTTCGTTAATTTTTTATCACTATTCTTTTGTAGGTTTCATGTTGCCCCATGTAGGCTTTATTCCTATCAAGTAGTAATCCAACTAACACCAAGGATATTCTTTTGCTTTCTCCAATTATCTCTAAATAGCCATTTAGGAAGAAAAAGAATGCCTGCTAAAATTGCCATAACCTAATAATGCTCTTCACAAAGTCTAATTATGGCAAAATACTGGTCTTTGTTTCAGAAAATGTCCCATTTACAAAAGAGTAATAGTTCAAGTCTGCATGTGTGTGTGTAAACAATATGCAATAACAAATTATAGTAGATTTTAGAATAGTAATCAGTGTAGAACTGTAAAATGAGAAATTTTGACTAACATTTATTTAAAATAAATATTTGGACACATTGACTATGGAGTGTGTAAACACTTTTTGTATGTGATTATTAGAGCTAATTGCTTCAAATAAGTTTTTTGGTTTAACTTCATGGTGATCTTCTAAGGTACATAAATAATACTATATGTGCTGAGCCTGCACATCTGGAGCCTGTGCTCTGCAACGGGAAAGGCCACAACAGTGAGAGGCCTGCGTACCACAAAAAAAAAAAAAGAATCCAACAGCACATTAAAAGGATCATACACCATGATCAAGTGGGGTTTATCCCAGGAATGCAAGGAGTTTTCAATATATGCAAATCAATCCATGTGATATACCATATGAACAAATTGAAGGGGAAAATCCATATGATCATCTCAATAGATGCAGAAAAAGCTTTTGAAAAAATTCAATACCCATTTATGATAAAAACCCTCCAGAAAGTTGGCATAGAGGGAACCTACCTCAACGTAATAAAGGCCATATATGACAAACCCACAGCCAACATCATTCTCAATGGTGAAAAACTGAAACCATTTCCTCTAAGGAAACAAGACAAGGTTGTCCATTCTCACCACTATTATTCAACATAGTTTTGGAAGTTTTAGCCACAGCAATCAGAGAAGTAAAAGAAATAAAAGGAATCCAAATTGGAAAAGAAGAAGTAAAGCTGTGACTGTTTGCAGATGACATGATACTATACATATACTCAACACTGTGAAAACGACTTTACTACCCAAAGCAATCTACAGATTCAATGCAATCCCTGTCAAACTACCAATGGCATTTTTAACAGAACTAGAACAACAAAATTCACAATTTGTATGGAAACACAAAAGACCCTGAATTGGCAAAGCAATCTTGAGAAAGAAAAGCGGAGCTGGAGGAATCAGACTCCCTAACTTCAGACTATACTACAATGCTACAGTAATCGACCGTATGGTACTGGCACAAAAACAGAAATATAGATCAATGGAACAGGATAGAAAGGCCTGAGATTAACCCACACACTTATGGTCATCTTATTTTTGATAAAGGAGGCAAGAATATACAATGGAGAAAAGTCAGCTTCTTCAGTAAGTGGTGCTGTGAAAACTGGACAGCTACATGTAAAAGAATGAAATTAGAACACTCCCTAACACCATACACAAAAATAAACTCAAAATGGATTAAAGACCTAAATGTAAGGCAAGACATTGTAAAACTCTAGAGGAAAACATAGGTGCAACACTCTATGTCATAAATCACAGCAAGATCCTTTTTGACCCACCTCCTAGAGAAATGGAAATAAAAACAAAAGTATACAAATGGGACCCAATGAAACTTAAAAGCTTTTGTACAGCAAAAGAAAACAAGACTAAAAGACAACCATCAGAATGGGAGAATATATTTGCAAATGAAGCAACTGACAAAGAATTAATCTCCAAAATTTACAAGCAGCTCATGCAGCTCAATATCAAAAAACAAACAACCCAATCCAAACATGAGTACAAGACCTAAATAGACATTTCTCCAAAGAAGATATACAGATTGCCAAGAAACACATGAGAGGATGCTCAACATCGCTAATCATTAGAGAAATGCAAATCAAAACTACAATGAGGTATCACCTCACACCAGTCAGAATGGCCATCATCAAAATATCTGCAAACAGTAAATGCTGGAGAGCATCTGGAGAAATGGGAACCCTCCTACACTGTTGGTGGGAGAGCAAACTGGTACAACCACTATGGAGAACAGTATGGAGGTTCCTTAAAAAACTAAAAATAGAACTACCATATGACCCAGCAATCCCACTACTGGGCATATACCCTGAGAAAACCACAATTCAAAAATATTCATGTACCACAATGTTCATTGCAGCTCTATTTACAATAGCCAGGACATGGAAACAACGTTAAGTCTCCATCGACAGATGAGTCGATAAAGAAGATTTGGCATATATATACAATGGAATATTACTCAGCCATAAAAAGAAACGAAATTAAGTTTTTTGTAGTGAGGTGGATGGACCTAGAGTCTGTCATACAGAGTGAAGTAAGTCAGAAAGAGAGAAACAAATACCGTATGCTAACACATATATATGGAATCTAAAAAAAAAAAAAAAAAGTGGTTCTGAAGAACCTAAGGGCAGGACAGGAATAAAGATGCAGACGTAGAGAATGGACTTGAGGACACATGGAATGGGAAGGGTAAGCTGGGACGAAGTGAGAGAGTGGCATGGATATATATACACTGCCAAATGTAAAATAGATAGCTAGTGGGAAGAAGCCGCATAGCACAGGGAGATCAGCTTGGTGCTTTGTGACCACCTAGAGAAGTCGTATGGGGAGGGTGGGAGGGAGATGCAAGAGTGCGGAGATATGGGGACATATGTATATGTATAGCTGATTCACTTTGTTATAAAGCAGAAACTAACACACCATTGTAAAGCAATTATACTCCAATAAAGATGTTTTAAAAAAATAAATACATAAAATGGATTTCTTTTAACCATGTTATTATGGCTAAATGACATTCTCTAAATTTTCTCTCTCTCCTGTCTTTCTCTACATATATATTTATAATAAATTAGTTAATCATTACAGGAAGTGTATTCTTTCTCAAATAAATTTATATTATTACTAGAGATGTATACAGTCTAAATTGGGTTCTAAATGAAGCTTAACACGTTAATATTAACCTAATACAGAATAGATTCATGTGTCCTGTTTTTTTTTTATTTGAGGGAATTAAAGGAAAGAAAATGAATTTAATAAGTAGTGTTGAACTGGCATTGTTCCCCACTTAACTATTGATACCTTCATGTCCTTCCATTACAGTAAACTATATGATCTCACATTGAAATAGTATAACAAGAATAGTTTTTTCAAATTTTAAAAATTTATTTATAATCCATGTTTCATAGCTTCTATTTATAATCCATGTTTCATAGCTTCTAAACATGGATTATATGTATGAAATACAGGGTAATTATTTCTCATTTTACTAGCACTACATTTTTTAAAAATGGAATTAAAAAGTGGAATCCCCAAAATATCACAGGATTTAAGCAGATCCTAATTAATATAAAGCACAGGCAACTAAATTTATTTTAAAATGTTAACAAATCCATTATTTATTTTAAATGTTTCAAAAATGAAAAAAAAAAAAAAGACCTGGAATTAGCAAGCATTTTTCTTGATTACTGTTGTGTAGACTGATCACACTTTCCATATTCTGCATATGATGTTTTTTAAGACCCTGAAATACCATTCAAAATTTAGTTGAATATATTTTCAAATATAGATGTGTATTGATATAGTTCAAGACAATAAAAATAATAGGAACATTTAAGACTCCATATAATGTAACTGACATTTATGCTAATTCAGAGACTGGAGTTTGCAAATTTCAAAGTGAATAGCCTTTTAGGACAAAATCTCAGAGAGGCAACAGCCACAAAAAGTGAGCCCAAGTATCTGAGTGCAGTTTCCTCTGAGGTATTTGTCAGCTCCTAAGATGAACATGCTTAGAAAGATACTACAACAATTTGTACAGAAAGTAGCAGCTGGGAAGTTAGAGAACTGTTCAGAAATTTGATCAGCAGTGCAATACTAGGGAGACAGAGGTTGGAGTTCAAGACCTGCCAAGATAAAGAACACAGTCAAACAACTCTGGCTTATAGTTAAGACCTCAGAGGAGCACAGCCTAGGGGTAAGGGCTATGATCTAGAAGTAAAGCCAAAGTTGAATGTGTTCTGCCTGAAAGGAAAAAAAAGCTTAAAATGAATCCTCTATGGGATCAAGGGAATCAGCCTGTACTCTATTTGCCCTCCAGAAAAATATTTAACCCTTTTTGAGGAAGAAAATATCATCCAGAGCTTCTCTAATTTTTCATATACAATATCTAGCATTAAATAAAATATTACGAGGTATGCTTTAGCAAAAAAATGACCAAAACCAAGGGGAAAAATTGATCATTTAGATATCCTAGTTATCAGACCATAACTTTAAAATAAATATGCTTAATATGTTGGTAAGTACAGAAAACAGATGGAGAATATCAGTATAAACCTCAAATCCTTAAAAGGAGTCAACTTAACATTCTAGAAGTTAAAAATCCAATGGTTTGCTACTTCTGGTGTCAGCTGTGTTCATTTAAAGAAGAGCTTTGAAGTTGTCACTCCCAAACTTAAAACAAGAAAGAGCAGAACAAAAAGAAAATCAATGGCTTTTATTGAATCCATCAGGTAACAAAGATTACAAGGCCATTTGTCACCATGAAATTCAGAGAGCAGGCAAATCAAGAGAGTCACAGTCAAGAACCACTTGCTTAGAGCAGGAGCCACAGAAACCATAAACATGCAGAAGTGCTCACATAGACATTTTGATGAATTGCTAGAAGCTGAGTGTAGACAAGCATGACAATAAGAAAAACCTGGGGTCCATAATCTTGGAAAGAGCCCCACACTTTGCAAGCCCACTGTGTTTTTAAGGTAATAGAAAGATATGCTGTGGCTCTGACAGGGAAGGGGGAAGGGTAATTTTTGTCAGATACTCCCAGAATTTCCTCTATAAGTACTGCCTATTATCCAAGGGGGAAAAATAATTACCAGATCTTTATCTCAGCTGGTGGAAGTGATTTACTCAGATTGCAACCTCCTCTAATTTCCTATCTCATCTAAAGGAGATTAAAAAAAAAGCTATACTGCTACAGAAACATTTATGAAGGTAACAACCCAGAGACACAAGCTCACAAAAATACAGAGATTTAATCAAAAGGTTATAGAATACATCCCTTTCCTGTACCTTTCTACCACACCAACAGGGCTCCATTATAATAACAGTGGATTACAGCTGAAAGACTTACAAGATTCAGAATCCCTCCTAGGGGCAGTTCTTAAGGAAACCCAAAGTCAAAGGGGTACAGAAACAAGTACACTTAAATTAATTTGGCGCCTCTGGCACATACAACTATGAAAACATTAAACAGAGACCAACTCCTAACCAGATAAACATAAATTCTCACCATTTGTTGCAAAGACTGTGAGTTCTCCATTGAATTGCCTTTGCTCCTTTGTCAAGATAAATTGACTATACTTGTTTGCATGGAAATGGAGGAAAAAGATTAAGTTTACAATGGAGGAATCTGATAAACTCTACCGTAGCCAGATGTCAAGTTTAACATAAACAGTGCTAAATCATATTGGTAGTATGTATTCTTGTTATAATGTGATGAGAATGGCACTTTAACTCTGTGATCTTACTCCAAAAAACACATAACCTTAGTCCTATTGTAAGAAAAATATCAGACGCATCTCAATTAAGAAATATTTCAGAAAATATCTGACGAGTACACCTCAAAACTGTAAAGATCATCAAAACAAAAAAGTCTGAGAAACTGTCACATTCAAGATAGCTTAAGGAGACACATGGCTGAATGTAATATGCTATCATGGTTGAGATCTCAGAACAGAAAAAGGTCATTAGGAAAAAAACAAAGAAATCATAATAAACTCTTGACTTTAGTTAATAATAATTTATCAACACTGATTCATTAATTATAACAAAAGCACCATACTAAATTAGATGTTAATAATAGGGTGAACTAAGTCTGGGATATATGGAAACTCTCAAAACTGTGTTTCTAATTTCTCTGTAAATCTGAAACTGTTCTAAAATAAAACGTTTATTAAAATAACAAAGTAGCTGAAAATAAGAATCCAATAAGTGAGTTCAAAGTCATATTAGACACAGTATTAAAAAAAGATTGATAATCAGGAATTTAGTTGAATATAAAATATTAAGATTAAAGTGCAGATTGGAAGAGGGATGGAAAACAGAGAAAAAGAATGCAAGAGGCAAATGGAAAAAAATGTGAAAAGATATGTGTAACTGTAATCTCTCCAAAGAAAAGGAGGGACAGAAGCCAAATTTGAGGTAATATTTGAGAATTTTTCAAAACTGGCAAAATACATTCGATTGCAGATTCCTCTGCAGATCCTGTAGAGGATAAAAAAGAATTGTCAGAAACTCTCTGAAGTTCAAGTTTTATATCATAATATAAGAGGAGAAGCTAACAGAGTGGCAAATCAAGAAAAGCTTTCCCTTGGGCTTCCCTGGTGGTGCAATGGTTGAGAGTCTGCCTGCCGATGCAGGGGATGCGGGTTCGTGCCCTGGTCTGGGAGGATCCCACATGCCGTGGAGCAGCTGGACCCATGAGCCATGGCCGCTGAGCCTGTGCGTCTGGAGCCTGTGCTCCGCAATGGGAGAAGCCACAGCAGTGAGAGGCCCTCATACCGCAAAAAAAAAAAAAAGCTTTCCCTGGAAGATATGAATAATTATTACAGAGCTGTAACTAGGTGGAAAAGATAAGTAGAAAAGGAAGTATTCAAGGTAAAGATAATAAGGAATATAAAATCCTAAACCAGGAAAAAACATGGCAAACAAAAATGTTATCCTAGGGGGACCAAAATTCTGAGCAATTCTTGATGTGGAGACAGAGGTAAATCTTAAATCTGGAGAAAGAAAATGTACTTTAAAACCTGTTCATGAAAAGGCTGATGCAAAGTTGGGAAAGTTCAGGAAGATTATGAACATTGATGTGCTGTGCATCAGGAGAAGAAGGAACAAACATAACAATAAAAGTACCTTGCTAGTATCTGCCAGGTAGATAAACTTCATCCCAACCTCAACTACTCTCATCTCCAGGCCACATCCGTGCTGTTTTAAACAAATATTTTCCACGAAGGTGTCTGCTTCTAAATAAGAGAATTACATGTTTATTATTGGGATTGTTCAATAAGATGCCAAGCAGTGCTTTGCATATCAAGGCCATGGGAACAAATGGGAAGCCCCATGCCCAGAACACTTAACACTGAAACCCACTACCCAGCAGTCCATTCCATATTTCCTCCACAAGATCTAGAGACAAACTGTCATAAAATGGTATGACAGGTGCAAACAGAATAAAGCCTTTCAAAATAAAATATTAGTGATGTGGAGCCAGAGTTGATTAACAGCTGGACTGGAAAAATTCAGTCTTTATATCTTGGGACTACTTCACATCTGGTTTTTGACTCAGAGAAAGATTAAAATAGTGGTATTTATGATGTGATGTTTAAGTCTGAAACTTCCCTGGTGACCCACAGGATCAGTTTCTTTACAGCTGATTTGCAACAGGCCCAACCCATTTGACAAGTGTGGCTTCATTATTTAAAGGGATGCTGAGAGCTTTTTTGAGGAGCACTCCTTAAATCAAGATTTTTCACACAAATCATGGCATTTCAATCTAGAAACTCATCATGGCTCATGTGTATGTGGAAAAAAAAAGGGGATTCATTGCAGAATGTCTTTGATTTCTGATATCTACATGCATTCTCTATCTCACTTTACTCATCTTTGGTCTTTAAATAAAAGCCTATATGAGTATACTTTGTGGAGAATGATGAGTGTTTTCAAATATCAAAACTGGGGTAAACAGTACAAGAATACATACAGAAGTGACCAGATATTTGGAGAAAGCCAATAAAATTACTAAGCATATTTGATATTTTCCAATATATGGGAGAATATATAAATAATCAAATTAACTATGTATAATTTTGAAGATTGATAGCTGAAAGTAAAACAAAACTGTTGATAATAATAGTAATAATAATAATACAAATCTCAATGGATTAGGTGAATTTCTATATATTGAATTAAATAACAGTGAAATCCAATGTATGAATTATCTCAACATACAGTACTAAATAATAAGAAATAAAATGATAAAAATTGGCACTTGATGAATAGATCCAAAAGTTCCAAAATCTATCTACTAAAAGAAGAGAACCAGAAGTAGAGAATAGTTTGTATGGTAGGCAAATTTCAAGCAAGGATGACCAGACTAAAGAATACAATAAAAAAAACCTCACATTTTCTTTTTAAAAATGCTTCTGTGAATTTCTGAGTCTCATTTCAAAGTGGAATAGAAAATAGTTCACTTTTCAAAATGGAAATCCTTTCATTCAATATTCACCAAACATATTATGTATACATATACGTACACATGCACATATATGTGCACATGCACATGGGTTATATATATATATGTTGTTTCTCTTGTCCTTTACATTTGTAGTAATTTTAATTACTTTTAATGTTTAACTCATGTAATTTAAGGAATGTGTCAGACACTCTAAATTGGCTTGCTTTAATCACATTAAAGAACTAGAAATGGAGCAGCAAATTAAAACCAAAACAAGCACAAGAAGATAAATAATAGGAATTAGAGCAGAAACCAATGAAATTGAAAGCAGGAAATCAATAGAGAAAATCAACACAACTGAAAGCTGTTTCTTTGAAAAAAATCAATAAAATTGATGAGCCTCTGGCCAGGTTAACTAAGAAAAAAAGAAAGTTAACACAAATTACTAATATCAGAAATGAAAAAAAGGATATTACTACAGATATCATGAAAATTAAAAGTATAATAAAAATAGTGTGAATTTGCCTACAAATTTGAAAGCCTAGATGAAATGGACCAGTTCCTTGAAATATACAACCTGCCAGAATTCACATAAGGATATATAGGCAGTCTGAATTGGGTTATATATATTAAAGAAATTGAATCAATAATTAATAACTTTCTAAAACAGAAAGCACCAGGCCCAGATGGGTTTGCTGGTGAATTTTACCAACATTTAAGGAAGAAATTGTACCAATTCTCTACAATCTCTTTCAGAGGTTAGAAGCAGAGGGAATGCTTTCTATCTCATTTTATGAGGCCAGCATTACTCTACTACCAAAACCAGACAAACAGTGCTAAAGAGCATGGGCTCTGCATCCACATTACTGAGTTTGTAAACCAGTGCCACTTCTACCGGCTGTGAGGTCTTTGTCAAGCCACATAATCTCCGCTGTGTTTCACTTCCCTCATATGTAAAAGGGAGGAAGGAATAGTATCCCAAGATCTACTTGCTAAAGTTTCTGTAAAAATGCCCTACGATGTAAGTGCACAATTCATAATTGCTCTCTTACTTATGCAATATAACCATCCTTATTTCCAAAGTCTCTTTCCTCACCTTCCTCATGCCATAATTTTCTGTGAAATTCCTACTTCTTTACTGGCTATTCATTTATTAAGCAAATACCTACTGAACTTCTCAATATTTTGGAGAGTCCATTGTGGCCCTGATTAAAGATAGGCTCTGCCCTTATGGGCTTAGAGTCTAGTAAGAAAGAAAAACATTACACAAATTATTATAAACAAGTAATTTAGAGTTACGATTTCCATTATATGCTATGAAAAATACAGAATGCAATATAGCATACAAATGGTTTATCTTATCTATTTCAGTAATCAATAAAGAACTTCCATGGGAGTTGGCTGTTAACCTGAGAACTGAAATCTGAAAACTGAAAATAATAATAGATATTATCTAAGAGAATAGGTTCAAATGGAGAAGGTAGAGATTGTTCCAGACAGAAGGAATAGGATGAATAAAAATTCTGAATTGGTAAAAATATATAACATATTGAAGAATTCTGAGAAGGAGGCTACTGCTAATTCTTAAAGAGCAAGCTGGTGGGTAGCCAGTAAGAGAGGCGTACAAGAACCCAATTGTACACCAATTTTAAGCCAGATTAAGAAGTTTGGATTTTTTTCCTATAGGTAACTACAAATACTGAAAGATTTTTTTAAAGTGATGTGGCGACATAACTATATGCATTTTAAAAGATAAATTGGAGTTGTATGGGATGTAAGAAGTGATGGGGGAATACCACTTAGAATGCTATTGCAGTAGTCAGAAGAGAGAGAGAGGAAGGCAGAAATAGAAGGGTAACAGTGAGAGTTTGGAGAAGTACAAGGTTAGTTGGATATGTAGGGATGAAGGGCATGAGGAAAAAGAAGACAAATCAACTTCTATCTTCCTGACTGAAGCAATTGAGTATACCATAAGACTAAATAAAAGGCTGCATACTGAAGGAATTGTCATGATATAGGAAAAAAGAACTGAGCCAAGCATGCTCTGCTCTTTTTTCCAAAAATCAATCAGATAACTTCTTCTTTAATCAGGGAGTGATTGAGAGGTTAGAGAGAGAACAAGAGTGCTATTCTAGAAGAAATTCACACATCTGGCAGGTTGTGGGAAATGGACAATTGGTCCAGATTGATAGATGATTTGCTTTTGAATTTAAATTGTGGGGTCGAGAGGCAGTAGATGATAGATAACCATGATAGATAGGCAGACAGACAGATAGGTAGATGGATATTTGATAAATATACAGACATTTAAAGTTCAAAAAAGAGTATTAGAAATACATATTTGCAGGCTTTGGTAAGCCATGGTAATACATGAGAGGAAGAGTAAATTGGAAATAGAGTTGAGGAAGAAGGCATGAGGAAATCCAAGATTTAAAGATGCTGTAGACCATTGGAAAGAATTGAGAATGTAGGAAAAATACTTGTTGAAAGTGGAATCAAATCTGAAGAGAAGATAGTGTTTTAAAGAAAGCATCACTTATTCAGAATGATAGTGAGAGTTTAAGCAAGAAGACTGAGAAGTGGCCCCTGATTGGAGTGACTTGGAAGTCATTGGTGCCATTTGCCAAGGTTGTTTCTCTTGAACTGTAGGTGTACAAATGAGAGATGACGAAATACAACCAAAGATTTTAGAAACTTACTTACAGAGTTAGACTGTGAAGTGCAAGAAATAGAATTATAGCTGAAATTGAATGTATCTTTAAGAAAGGACATTTCTGTTCAAACTGGAGTGTTTTTAATATGCATAAATACATATGGACAGACATAATATAGTTGAAAAAGTTGAAGAGACTGAATATAAAGGGAAGTAGAATGAAATAACTTAAAGGCCAACTTTAATATTGATTTTAGAAGGGAAGAATGACAACTGCAGCATTGTGACAGAAAGGAAAGAATAGAGAAGGGGTGAGAATTTATACTGGTTTGTAGATTGGTAGTTGGAATTTGAGGTAATTCTTCACTGATATTTTTCTCTTTTATCGCTGAAGAGAAAGTTTAAGTTTCTGCTGAGGACAGCATGTAGTGGGAGAAACGGGAAGTTTCACAAAGCTGAAAAAATTGTTATAAGTAATTGATTGCCCAGGTGGTCAAAAGGGTCACTGATGCACATGATTATAAATGATTAGTTCTATCACTGTCTGATACTGTGATACTGATCCAAGGCTCAGCAACCTGATGGTAGGCATGAAGAAAACCAACATTACGTTTTTCCAGGTTTTGGGTTTCACTGGAGAATTTAGGCATATAAATGGGAAGGGGAAAGTCCCAATGAGATAATATGGTAGGAAACAAAATATAAGGAGAACAGTTGCTGGAGTAATAACTGAGAAGGGAAATGAAAAGATTGGAGATAATGTTGGGATGTTTGTTATGTTTTCAGAGTAAAGCAATATCAAAGATTGGTGTTTTAGGGTATGACTACGGCAATAGGAAAATTTGATGAAATGGAGAATAAATCTATCAGAATGAAGTTTCCCAGTAAACTAAAAGGCCAGCATTTTGAGCAATGTCTTTCACAGGGCATAAATTATGGACAGAATTTGGGTAGAGATGAAGTGCAATCACAGGTGGTTTGTATAATAACAATGACCCAGTGTGGAAGCTCAGTGTACTTATTGCTAGTTAACACCACTGAGCTCCATTTTAACCCTTTCCCAGTGATCACCTGTCTAACCTAACTGAATCCTTTCTCATCTGACCAGAATTGCTTTTATACAATTTCTATCTAATTATATATGCAAAAAGAAAGCTAGAGTCTTAGAAATTTAAAGCTGAAAATCTTTGAGACAGTACAGTCTAATAATTCATTATATCAAAGAAAGAGACCAGGAATGTTTAAATGCTTATTTAAATTCACAAGAATAGTAGCAGTCAAGGTAAGCCAGTTCTTTTATTGTGCCTGTCATGATTCTATCCCAAATGATTTAACAAGTGAAAATAATTATTTAATGGAAAAAAAAATCCTGCCTCTGAATAAAGTAATGCATATCTATAAAAAGGTACAATTTCCCCATCTTTAGAAAATTTTGACATGTGATAAACTGTGGTGCTTTATTTTCAAGCTCTTAAAAATAAGACCAAAATTTGTACCTATGGAAATAACATCAGAGAAAGATAAGTCAGAAATTAAGTGTGCAAAAAGAGTGTGCAAAAATAGATAATGACCTTAGATATCTGACTATAAAAATTATACCACTCAAAGGTCTATAGATGTCTGCATTTGCTATTGATATTTAGTAAGTATGATTTATAGTATATTATGGGAGTCAGAGATGAGAAAACAGACGTGAAATAACCATAGCATTTCAAGGACTGATGGAGGCTCCATATTTTTGTGTATTTAAAGTTAAGGAATATGATATGAAAATTTCTCTTGAAACTTAGACTAATAAAACAGTTCCTTAGATAGTTTATCTTTTCAGATTATATTTACTTATCTACCATTGCTTAGATAGTTTATCTTTTCAGATTATATTTACTTATCTACCATTGCTATCATCATCTTTGGGAAACAGAAAAGGAATATAGGAAAAATTGCTTATAAAATCAACATTAAGAACAAAAACTGAATTTTGACTATTTAACAGCGAAGTTCTAAGCCTCCTGCTCGATCTCAGAGCTCAGACACAGAGCAGCAGTCCCCTACAAGTGGTGGAGGGAAAGTAGTTCCAGCTCAAACATCTGAGGAAGGACCCGTAAGGAAAGATGAAAATAAAGTAGATGGGGTGAGTGCCCCAAAAGGCCAAAGTGGAAATTCCAGCCGTGGTCCAGGAGATGGAGGGAACAAAGACCTCTGGAAGGAGTCAGATAGGAAAGATGGCAAAAAGGATCAAGACTCCAGATCTGCACCTGAGCCAAAGAAAGCCGAAGAAAATCCAGCCTCTAAGTTCAGTTCTGCAAGCAAGTATGCTGCTCTTGCCGTTGATGGTGAAGATGAAAATGAGGGAGGAGATTACACCGAATAGACCTCTGCATTCTGTGCTTTCTCCTAGTCTCTCACCACCCTGGAACATTCGAGAGCAAATCAAACCTCTATCCAGACAAGACAAAATAAAACTCACCATCTCCTGGATACCTTTCTAAACTTTTTTTTTTTTAAAAAGAAACAAAATGAAATTCTTTTGCATGCTGCTGCAGCCTTTAAAATATTGAACTAACTGGAGAATCACCAATGTAGCCAGAGAGAGAGACGTACAGCTTTTTTTTGCGGTACGCGGGCCTCTCACAGCTGTGGCCTCTCCCGTTGCGGAGCACAGGCTCCGGACGCGCAGGCTCCGGACGCGCAGGCTCGGGACGCGCAGGCTCCGGACGCGCAGGCTCCGGACGCGCAGGCTCAGCGGCCATGGCTCACGGGCCCAGCCGCTCCGCGGCACGTGAGAACTTCCCGGTTCGTGCCCCCTGCATCGGCAGACGGACTCTCAATCACTGCGCCACCAGGGAACCCCCGTACAGCTTTTAATGCTGTAAGTTTAAAGTTGTGGTGCATTTTTATGACACGTGCAGTTGCCTGTGTGATTAGTGCCTGGGGGCCTCCGTTTAGCAAGATGGCAGTGATAGTGATGCAATGTCTGGAATCTAGTTGGGCAGCAGGCAGGTATAAGGAAGAGTGTGAGGTTTCTACCTTTAATTCTTATCCTGTTGTGGCATACATGAATTAGCAAACAGTATCTGAATAAATTCTCCATTCTTGGCAAGGTAGGTTTAGTCTCTGATGTTGTTTTAGTCTCTAGGAGGCTGCCAGCCCCACCTCTTATTTAATTCTGAGTTACTGGGGCCAGCCTAAGGGGGAGTTCCTTCATTTGTGCCGCCCAGGGGGGTAGGTGGGAGTGAGTCTACAGGCCACTGAAGAATAGGACTATTTGGTGACCAAAGTAAATGGGGAAATCGTGATTTGAAAAGAAGCTTGGGGATTTGATGAATTATTTTGCACCAGTAAAAGGGAAAATGGTATGACCTCCAGTAAACACATAATTGTTTACCTCCTGGAGCAGGAAGCACTTAGGGGTTGTGGGAATTCCCAGGTCTTTTATGTGTCCTGGTTTCACCCTTTCTTAAACACTATCCCTTCTGAAAGTTCAAATATATCCACATTCTGTTGAAATCTTAAAGCTTTAAAAATTTAGACTCTTGTCATCATCTTATGTTCATCATGCTACCTTTTCCTGTTAACCTTCCTACAGGCAGCTTCTACTTAAGTCACATACTTGACCTCCTAAGCATTCTCTAGAGCCCCTGGGAGCTGTCCAATGAGGAATCATCACTGCTTTTTCTCAAGCAAATCTTGCCTCCTTCATGCTTTGACACTCTTTCCCTCCAGCCATTCGTGCTCCTGCTGCTTTGACCCCTTTTACACCTCAGAAAACTTTAGAATTACCAGTCTTAGGTGGTGAGCGAGGGTGGTTAAATTGGGAGCCTTTCTTACAACCTTGATTGGGGTTTGAGGGGCTTTTTAAAAAACAAAAGTTTCCTTCTCTCCAAGTGAAATCCCACACCAATGTTTGGATTTATAATGTGGCTTAGACCAATGTGTGGTTTTTTGGTTCTGTTTTTTTAGCATCCCCTTGAGAGAATAAATGATAATGGAGAAGAACAATTTCACAAGATCCTGGCTTCTCTTGCAACACAGTAAGTAGCTTTACTTGCTTGCTTTTATGTGCACCTTGGTACTGTCAGCTCAACAAATGGTGTCCTTACAGGCAATATTGGTACCTGCAGAGAAGAGACATCTTGGTCTCTTCTTGCATCAGTCCTAGGTTAGACCCTTTACAGCCATGCAGGGGTGTTGGTTTATGAGTGCTGCAGCAGTGAGCATAATGAATCAATTACCCAGTGGACATAAAAGACATACCAAGTGAAGTAACTTTAAATAATTGGCTTGGAGTGGGTAGTAGCTAGGAAGTGACTTTTAGAGATACCCAAGGTTGAGAGGGTATTTTTTTTTAACCATTTGCTATAGATGATGAAAAAGTAGGGTTTGCCCTCTTCATGTCTGCTTCCAAATAGATGTGTCCAAAAAAGCTGTTTTTTCCCCCATTCCTCTACCCTGCCACCCTGTTAAAACAAACAGGGATTTATGACCCGCTCCTCAATACATGTAAAATTTGTACAAAAATATCTTCTATGAAAATGATTTGTAATCTGTAGACTTAATACCTGGGAGATGTCTTGAGATGTAAAATCCCATCCTTTAGGTTGTGGGTTTTTTTGTTTTCTCCAAATAAATCTGATCTTTAAAGTTCACTCTAAAAAAAAAATGAACTCATCTACAAGAGTGAGTTATTTGTTTTAAGCAGTATACATAAAAGTCCTGAATTTAATGTTGACAGGGTTTCAGAGAGAAATAGTTTCAGGTTTTGTATTAAAAGGAATGCCAGCCAAGTGAAATGCTGTGTGATAAAGAAAAAAAAAATATATATATATATATATATATTGGACTGGCACTATTCTAACTATAAAATATTTATTACTTTTTAAAAATAATATATATTTATTTACCAGGTATTATTATTATTTATTTATTTTTGGCCATGCCGCATGTGGGATCTCAGTTCCCTGACTAGGGATCAGAGCTGCGCCCCCTGCAGTGGAAGCACAGAGTCCTAACCACTGGTCCACCAGACAAGTCCCCCAAATACTGAGTACTTAATGTGAAGATATGTTAAAATCACAACAAACTATTTCCAGCATACTGTTAAAAATGTTTCAAATGATCTCATTGATTGTAAATACTACTTACTGAACAGTCACTATCTTGCACTCTCATTGGTGCTGAGGGAACAAAATGAAGCAAACATTTTTTGAGTAACATTCTTTGAAAGTCCTCAACTAATTTATTTTTTCTAATAAGATAACCACAAAATTAAAAGTAAGCAATGCACTAGATAGCAATGACATCCAATCTCATATTAACTTACTATGTTTTAATAATATTAATATAATTATCAAAGTTATTAATGTCATACCAATCATGGTCGTACAGTAACCATATTCTTCAAGATTCATAAATATTTGTCAAAATACAACTGCTCTAGTCATGATAGAGAATACATCTACATAACACACACACACACACACACACACACGCACAAACACCAAGTTTTAACCTAGGATTCAATAGAGTACAAGGTACATAGGAAAATACTGCAGAACAACGACAACAAAAATAGCATTGGAGAATGCAAACGAAATAGCCTTTACAACCATCTCATTACAGAGGTGACTTCAAAAGTATGGGATAAAGAAAATGGGAGAAACTAAATGACTTTGTTGCAGTCTTTCTGCTTGCCAGGAGCAAATGATGACCCCCACCAGGGAGAGCTAAATTGAGAGTTGAGAAACAGCATCAAGTAGACGTAAAAATGGAAGATACTGTGTTTTTTAAACAAGGAAAAGTACTTCCATTAGGCCATTTTGTATAAAACATTTTCTATTTGCCCATTATATGCAACTCAATCGTTATTACATAGAAAGGAAACTATCATTATTACATAGAAAGGAAACTAAGTCTTACATCCATCATATAGTTACTGAAATGGAAAAAACAATACGAAAATTTAATGCTGTGAAAGGAGTAATTTTCCACTTATACTAGACCTGAAATGAATCAATAAAAGAAGAAAAGAAGCAGCAGTATGTGAACACAGGAGGCAATGTTCTGAATAAACTCATTAGCCCAGAAAAGTGGTAAGAAGGGAAGTGAATGGGAATTATACTCTTAGACTCAGAAAGGAATTTTTTTTCAACCTTATGGCAAGTTGATGTCCCAAAACAATAAATCTATAAAACAAGTAGCTGACCAGTCCTATCACTGTGCAGAGATGAGAGATCTATTACTTTTGTCAAGAATGCCCCAAAATCATGGTTCTGAGCAAATATAAAATAACATATTAAAGAAACACTGGTTGTGACCTTTCAATGCACCCATGATTTACTAAGACTCCCTACCAAGACAGTACACAAACAGAAAAAAGATTGATTATACACTAGCTGAGATCAAAACGGAAGACAACCTCTGTGTAAAAATAAATTGCGATGCAAACATACAAGAAGAGTGCCTATATATGAAATTTTTCTATTTCTAGTTTACTGAAATCAGAGCAATGAATGTCTATTTCCTTATGAAATAGAAGCTTTTCCAATATGATTTTTAAATGGAGATTCTTAATTGACTGAGTTTTTGCCTTGCTAATGTTGAAGATGCAGAGACAAGCTTCCGTTCACCGTGGAGTAAGAACTGAATTTCAGAGTATTGAGCAGAGTTCCCTGTGCTATACAGTAGGTCCTTGTTGGTTACCTATTTTAAATATAGCAGTGTGTGCAACCTAAATGGGAAAAGAATTTGAAAAAGAATAGATAGATGTATATGTATAACTGAATCACTTTGCTGTACACCTGAAACTAACACAACATTGTTAATCAACTATACTCCAATATAAAATTCTAAAAACTTTTAAATAAATAAACAGATAAATAAATTTAAAAGAAACGAAGGACTGAATTTAACTTCATATTGTAAACAACCAGAAAAAAATGACAAAATGTATAAAACATCTTTCAGTTATGGAAAACTGGCAGTGCAGAACCATGATCACTGAACAAGAGAAATAATGAAGTGAACCCTGCAATTACCCCAGAATTCTGCCTGGAGAAACGAATGAGCAAGGAGAGGCTAAGCAGAGCATGCAGTCTTGTTTAACTGAGGAGCCAGAGACTGGATTTCATGGATGCTGAGGCAGCTGGAATTTGCAGCACAGAATTCCAGAGAGGAGGGAATTGCAAAGAAAAAAAGTTTCAGAAATTCCCATGTTCCAGCCCCTGGAGTATTTATAGATTACTCTATCAGTCAGATGTGTCCAGAGAATCAGAACCAATAGGAGATAGATGGAGGGATGATAGATAGATAGATAGATAGATAGACAGACATTTTAAGGAATTAAGAAATAGGCTCGTGTGATTCTGGGGGCAGGCAAGTTTGAAACTGTAGGCAGTCTGGAAGGCTGGAAACTAAAGCAAGAGTTGACACTACGGCTTTGAGGCAGAATTTATTTTTCTCCAGAAAATTTGATTTTGCTCTTAAGGCTTCCAATTAATTGGATGAGATCCACCCACATTATCAATCTCTTTTAGCTAAAGTCAACTAATTGTAGATATTAACTACTTCTATAAAATACCTTCACAGCAAAACTTAAATCAGTGTTTCATTAAATAGCTAGGTACTACAGCTTAACCAAGTTGACATGTAAAATTAACCATCACAGCTACTAAAATACACATGCATGGGGTGAAACTCTACAAGGTTGAGCAACCAGAAGGGCTGTGAGCTGATCTAGAGCCCACACAAAAAAGCACTACAATTCCAATCAACCAGAGACAGAGACAGGTGTCCCTACTGACCACTAGGCACATTTAGGTGAGACCACAGCAAGATCACCTAAGTAGTGGGATTAAATTGTTTTCGTAATAAGGGCTACCCAAGATCCACTAAATTAATATTAAAAGCAAATCTCAAAAGAAGCAAATAGAACCACCAGTAATTTAACTGCCTACATGTTAAAATTCAAAGCCCTGAAACAGAGTCATAATGTTAAGCATACAATTTAAAAGAATGCTAACCATAGCAGGAAGCAAGAAAATTATGTGACAAGGAAAGAATGTCAATAAGAACAGACCTAGAAAGAAGAGGGATAATAGAATTGACAGACAAGAGCATTAAAATATCTATCACTATGTAAAAGTATTTAAAAGAAAACATGAACATACTACTGAAGAGAAAAATTGAAGTTATAAAAAGGACTAAGTGGACTTTCTAAATACGGAAATTACAATATCTGAAGTGAAAATTCACTGAATGAGCTTGACGGCAGATTAGAAAATGCAGAATAGAAGCTTGCTACACATTAAGACATAGAAATAGAAAATATCTGCAGTGAAGCAGAGTGGAAAAAAGACTGGATAAAGATGAACAGGGCCTCAATGACTGCTGTAACAGCATGTGTATTAGAAGGAAATATTAGGATATTAGAATAATAGAAGAAAAGAAGAGGGGCAGTCATTTTTTTTAAAACCAGAAATGTGTGTTGACAATAACTCAGAAAGTCACATGGAAGAGCCTGGGTCACAAAATCAAATTTGATGTTTTTTTAAAAATCATAATCTCGTATATTAGAGAGCCCCTTGCACCTGGGAGAGTGCCAAGAAACATTACAAAACCTAGTCTTGGGAAAGCAAAATCCCACACTATCAGGAAAAATGCTGTCTCTCTTGGGACAGGATGTAGACAATCTCATGTGCCGTTTGGAGAAATGAGCCACCGTGATGAGGAAGCAATATATCATTAAAGCGGAGACTGTTGAACTAAGGTAAAAGCCATTCCTGCAGCCTAATCCTTTTAGGCTCCTTTCCAGCAGCACAGAGGGAACTGCAGCATCGTCTGGGTGGGGGTGATGTGAATTGGATTCTGTGTCCAACTGCATTGCATTGGAATACCAGAAGCATTACCCAGAAGTGTGGTTTTGCTATTCAAAGCCAGCTACTTACCTACATATCCATAGAGGAGAAAAAAAGTCCCCTGCTTATTCATCATCAGGCAGCATGTTGTTCCCAGCCCTGTAGTGGGCTTTCTAATGACCATTGGGCTTAAATCTGCCATCTTGGTCCCGATGACCAGCACCCATGATCTCCACCGTAGAGGTGGCCAACCTACTTCTGAGTCCTATTTTGGAAAGTGTCACAGAATTTCTCGGATCCCTGTGACCTCCTGCAGAATTAGCGCCACCTCCTCTGGCTCCCACAGCATTTTCACCAACTCTGTTACAACTCTTAGCAGCTCTGGCGGAATCATTTGTTTCCTGTGTGTCTCCAAATCCCTCAAGGACAGGGCAGTGTCTTACTCTTCTGGATATTCCAGGATTTAACACAGGGCCTGGTAGGACTTGGTATACATTTTATATAAACAGCTAAATTCTTTGGACCATGGGAACCTATTTCCATAGCTGTAACACACAGGGAGAATTTGGCCTGAAAGTCTCAAAGCTCTCAGGGATTGGGAAACATTTTCCATCTCCAAGGCCACATTTGCACCAGGCCTATGAGTTTGTCTGTGGCTCTTGAACCATGTTTTTTGAAAGTGACCCCAACTGTGGCCTGAGTAGGTCACGTTCAAGGTGCCTCTTCTCCTAGGTCTCGGATGTGAACAAATCTAAACACGAGGCCCATCCTCTTAGAGAAGCCAGGCCTTCTTAGGAGACCTGTGACTGGAAGGGCTGTCTCCTCCCCCAGGATGAGTTCCATGTAGGTCAGTGTCCTGGCCATGAATGAGGCCGGGGGGGTAGGCTGATACAGGAGCAAACATCCAAGAAGGGCTTCATCCCAGCAGCTCCTCCTGTCCACTCAGGCTGGGTCCTGCAGCCAGGGGGAGTACACACATCACAGGAAGGCCAAGGTCGTAAGAACTGTTTCCTGCCTCCAAGGACAGTTTGGGGCAGTCATGTTTTGAGTCTTCAAACCTCTTCTCTTGGTTTTACATTGAACAAGCAGACAGAAAATCAGTAAAACTATAGAATACTTAAAGGACATTAGATTGGTAATCGACCAAACTGATATTTTCAGAATGTGTGACCCAGTAACAGCTGAACACAGCGATTTTCAAATGTTCAATTAAAAAAACCCTCAAAATTTTAAAAGCATGTTCTTTAACTACAAGCTTCAACTAGAAAACAACACCTAAAAGATATCTGGAGGTCCCCAAATATCTAGAAATTAAGCAACACATTCTAGATGAAATTCAAAACTATTGTTAATTAATCCAAGTAAAAGGAACAAAGACATACATATGAAACAAAAGCTAAATAGATAGGAAGGTGGTAGATTAAATCTCCATCATATCAATAATTATGTTAAATATAGACTATTATAATTAGAGGAAAAAAAGTGTCAGACTCCACAAAAAATAAGATCCAAACATATGCTGTCAACTTTAAATGTGCTTTAAATTTAAAAACACAGGTAGGTTAAAAGTAAAAGGTTGGAAAAAGATATACCATGCTGACCACCAGGAACAGAAAAATACATCTTATCCCTTCCTCCTCCCATTAACTGCCTCCATTTGCAGAATCTAAGCAGAATCTAATTGTAATAGAAATGTTCATAAGGGTGGAAATAAAGCTGAGTCACAACAAATAACCAGCATTCCCTCGTATTGTAAAATGAATGACATAGCAAAGAAAAGTTTGAGTGTAGAGAATTAGAAGTGGCAAAGGGCATTAGCAGATTGCTCATTTCCTCACCTGATGAAACAGAGATGAGAAAAAGATCTATTTAAATTTGGAATAAAAAGATATAAAAAGATTTGGAATAAAAACAAATAGAGATTTAAGAATAAATAGAGACTTGGTCTTGGAGGGCATTATGCTAAATGAAAAAGGTCAGACAAAGACAGATACTGTATGATATCATTTATATGTGCAATCTAAAAAATACAACAAACTAGTGACTATAGCAAGAAAGAAGCAGACTCACAGATATAGAGAACAAGTTAGCAGTTACCAGTGTGGAGAACAGAGGGGGGAGGAGCAATATAGGGGTAGGGATTAAGAGGTACAAACTATAAAGTATAAAATAAGCTACAAGGACATATCATACAACACAGGGAATATAGCCAATATTTTATAATAACTATAAACGGAGTATAATCTTTAAAAATTGTGAATCACTATATTGTACACCTGTAACATATAATTTTAAAAAAGAATAAATAGAGATAAACATCAGAAAACATTTTAAATTTAGTATCACTGGAAATAAAACTTTGGAAAGTATACAGGTGTACAAATTACTTCAGGGAAACCACTTTCCAAATCTTTCAAAGCATAGAGACTGATGACAGAAAAAATACGGGTGAATGCATTTTAATTAGAATTGTTGTAACAGTCATAGAAACTAGAAACAAACAAAAAATTAAAGGAGATAACTTCTGAGGCTTAGGACTTGAAGTGGGGGAGGGGTAATGAGAAACGTTTAAAGTCATCTGCTAACTTTATTATTTGTCTTGTACTTTTATCATGGACCCTGTGCCTAAGATGGTATGGGGCAGATTTCTAGCCCTTTTTTTCTAATAATTCATTCATAAAAGTCTTTATTGAGTTACTATGTCCCAGACACTATTCCAGTCACATACACATACATGTATATATTTAAAATAAGAAGCAAAACAGATTGGCTCTCTCATGAGATTTAATTCTTAGTGAGGTTATGATATTTCTGTAGGCATATGTCACTAGCAGGCATACATATTTTCAGAAGTAATTTGGAAAGCTACTATCTTGATTCTATGTTCAGAAAGCCAAATTGGCTAATATTCTAGGAGAAAGACATAGCTAACTATGGACTTCCCAGTAGAGCATGTGATGACAGAATCCATGAGAATCTGTACTTTAAGGATCCCTGATAAAAATCAGGGAGACTAAGGAACCCTTCATGGTAAAGTCACCCACCATACAGATGAAGTTAAAATGACCAAATCCTCAATTATCATCTCCTAGAAAAACAGAATGTGGGTCTTAAAAGGGACCTAAGAAACTATTGCATCAATTTTATGGATATGGAAATTGAGACCTTAAGAAATTAAATGAATTGTTCAATTGGTTATTCTGAAACTTCAGTCAAAAATCCATATGCCTCACAGATTTATATTCTGTTTTCATCCTGCCTTGGTGTAAAGTACAGCCTCTATTTAAAGCATAGGAGTGTCGCTTTTCATTATATTTATCGTAAATGTGCCCCAAAATGACTAAATAGAAGGTAAAGTCAATAAATACAGTGACATAAATAACTTGGAGTCAGAATCTTAGGATCTATTCTTGGCTTCTTTACCAACATGTTTGATGTTCATTGGCAAGTCACTTGACCTCCTTGTACTTCAGTAAAAGTGAAGACAAAAGCAAATCCACAGACGTATTGTGAGATTCTATGACGAATGGTGCTAATTAATTCAGAATGAGTCAATATCCATGTGCATCTACCAAAGATAATAGTCATTATAGAAAAGTCCCCACACAGGGCCTTAAAGATACTTCATATACTAACAATGTGAAATGGCTCCTATTAGATGTAAAGATATATAGGTTTTATCTTTCTTGTAAAGTGTATCCAGACACAAGCTGGCCTATTTCCAAGTCATTTTCAACAGAGTTGCACAGCCGTAAAATTTCTCAGAGTTGGCAAATATATAGAGCCCCCACGGGTACCTCCATCCATACAAAAATGCCTCTTCTTCTACCCTGTTTAGTGTTCTCAGTGACTGAATGGAGTTGCCAATGTCATGGTACTTATTTAGGACTTTTGGAAGGAAATTTTGTTTTATTATATATCAGTGGTTGGATGAATTCATCAGTGATGAGTCCCTAGGCCTAAAAATATCATCATGATGAATGTCCCTGGGGATAACCCTCAAATAATGAGATATGAGAATCAGTGGATTAAAGTAGAGTAAGGCCAGTGACTAGAAAATTCTGGATGGATTCTATATTCTTCTCTGCGATCCTTCTGGAGAGCATATCCTCAATAATGCAACCTATATTGGCTCTTTCTTTTTCCCATATCCTTCTCACTACTGACTTATTTGTGCTTACAGGGAACATCTTCTAAATAAACTATATACAGCCAAGTTTTTCTCTCATGCTGTGCTTTTAGGAGAAATTAAATTGAAAGGCCTATACACTTATGCATTGAATAGCTGCCCTCTTACCTAAGGATTTCACTCAGACTATTCCCCACTCCTCCCCTTTTAGATCATCAGAATTTTTTCTAACTGATTCTCTAAAAATTATCATATGAACATACTGTAATATCTCCTCTCATAGCAATAAATTTTCTTTTGATACATTTCTTCAACTACCACCTTTTCCTCTACTCTCCTTTTCTACAAAGCACCTAAAATGATTTGCCTTTGCTCTATATTAGCACTGCTTCATTTTTGCTCTCAATCTACTCTGGATAGATTTTCTTCTCCACTACTCTATCCAAATTTCATTCTACCACCAATGAGCTCTCCAATGATCAATAATTATTTGTTATCTTATGGGACCAGCATTTGACAGAATTGACCACTCCTTTTTGAAATACTTCCTCCTCTTGGCCTCCGGGACAACACACATTCCTGCCTTTTTTCTTAATTTTCTCCCCTTTTGGGGGCTCTTTTTCCAGATCCTATTTATATTTTTTACTTTTGAAGTTTGGAGTGCTCCAAAGTTCAGTCTTTGGACCTCCTCATTTGTAATTGCCATACTTCTATTAGAGACCTAATCCTGCTCCACGCCTTTGGATGTCATTGATAAGTTGACATCTAGCAATATTTTCCCAGACCCAACCTTCCCCTGAACTACTATTGCCACTTGGTTTTTGAATAAGCATTCATACTTGGTAGCTGAGCTCCAGCCACACTGACCTCCTTACAAGTATTTGGGCATATCATGCAACCTTCCACCTTAGGTCATCTGTATTTCTTCTCTCTGCCTGGAGTGCTCTCCTCTTTATATCCTGGGAAAGTTTGTTTACCTTGCTTAGATCTCTTTACAATTTCACTTCATTTAAGAGAGCTCTCCCTAATCACCCTAAAATACAACACCCAACCGCTTCACTTCTATTCGTCCCATCCTCACATTTATTAATAAGATGAATGTGGTGTGCATTTTTCAAGTGAAACTGTCCTCCTTGACTGCACTCCAGGAGATTTTGTGAGTAAAAAGAGCACTGGTTTGGGCTTCCCTGGTGGCGCAGTGGTTGGGAGTCCGCCTGCCGATGCAGGGGACACGGGTTCGTGCCCCGGTGCGGGAGGATCCCACATGCCGCGGAGCGGCTGGGCCTGTGAGCCATGGCCGCTGAGCCTGCGCGTCTGGAGCCTGTGCTCCGCGGCGGGAGAGGCCACAGCGGTGAGAGGCCCGCGTATCGCAAAAAAAAAAAAAAAAAAAAAAGCACTGGTTTTGAAGTCATATAATCCTTAATTTTTGACCTACAACTTACCTGAGATGCTATCTTAGACAAGGTCCTTGGTTCAATCTCAAATGTAAAATGAAGACAGCAATATGTAATATGTTCAAACCGTATTTGGACTGATATTTTAGTCATTATAGAAAATACCAAAAGAAAGTCAAAAACCCAAACCATCTAGTTAGATTTTTGGAGGGTAAATTTATAACTTAATATCATTATTTAACATCTCATACCATACATAAAAGTTAGAGCCAAATCATGTAATTAGAATTATTTTAGTAGACTTATAACTTAATTTCATTACTTAGCATTTTGCCCTTAGGTGAAAATTGGAGTCGCTTCCTCTGTAAATTGGCAGAATAAAAAGTACATTGCAGGTTTTTTATTGTTGTCCTTCTTTATTGCAGTATAATTGACATATAACATTATATTAGTTTCAGATGTACAACATAATTTGATATTTGTATATATTGTGAAATGATCACTACAGTAAGTCTAGTTAACGTTGTCACCATACGTAGTTACAGAATTTTTTTTCTTGCTATTAGAACTTTTAAGATTTATTCTCTTGGCAACTTTCAAATATGTATGCAGTGTTATTAACTATAGCTGCCATGCTACACATTACATACTCATGACTTCTTTGTTTTATAACTGGAAGTTTGTACCTTCTGACTCCGTTTACCCATTTTGCCCACCCCCAGCCCCCAGTTCTGGCAACCACCAATCAGTTCTCTATAATAATGAGCTTGGTTTTTAGAGTCCACATATAAGTGAGATTATACAGTATTTGTCTTTCTCTGTCTGACTTATTTCACTTAGCTTAATACGCTCAAGATCCATCCATGTCACTGCAAATGGCAAGATTTCATTCTTTTCGTGGCTGAATAATACTCCTTTGTATACATACAACATTTTTTCTATTCCTTCATCTGTCAATGGACACTTAGATGTTTCTTTTTTTTTAAAAAAAGATGTTGGGGGTAGGAGTTTATTTATTTATCTATGCTGTGTTGGGTCTTCGTTTCTGTGCAAGGGCTTTCTCTAGTTGTGGCAAGCGGGGGCCACTCTTCATCACGGTGCACAGGCCTCTCACTATCGCTGCCTCTCTTGTTGCGGAGCACAGGCTCCAGACGTGCAGGCTCAGTAGTTGTGGCTCACGGGCCTAGTTGCTCCGCGGCATGTGGGATCCTCCCAGACCAGGGCTCGAACCCGTGTCCCCTGCATTAGCAGGCAGATTCTCAACCACTGCGCCACCAGGGAAGCCCCACTTAGATGGTTTTGATATCTCAGTTATTATAAATAATGCTGCAATGAATATAGGGGTGTGTATATGTTTTTGAGTTGGTGTTTTTGTTTTCTTCAGATAAATACCCAGAAGTGAAATTGCTGGATCATTTGGTAGTTCTATTTTTAATTTTTTGAGGAAACTTCATATTATTTTCCATAGTGATTGTACCAGTTTACATTTCAACCAACAATGAACAAGCATTCCCTTTTCTCTACATCCTTGCCAACACTTATTATTTCTTGTCTTTTTGATGATAACCATTGTGACAGGTGATATCCATTGTGAGATGATACATGATTGTGGTTTTGATTTGCATTTGCCTGATGATTAGTGATGTTGACCATCTTTTCATGTGCCTGTTGGCCATCTGCATGTCTTCTTTGGAAAAATATCCATTCAGGTCCTTTGCCAATTTTTTAATCGAGTTTTTGGGTTTTTTGATGTTGAGTTGTATGAATTTTTAAAATACTTTTGACTACTAACCCCTTATCAGATATGTGATTGGCAAATATTTTCTCCCATTCAGCAGGTTGCCTTTTCATTTTGTTAATGGTTTCTTCTGAAGTGCAGAAGCTTTTTAGTTTGATGTAGTCTCACTTGTTTACTTTTGTTTTTGTTGCCTTTGCTTTTGGTGTCAAATTCAAACAGTCATCACCAGGACCAATGACAAGGGGTTGACTGAATACGTTTTCTTTTAGGAGTTTTATGGTTGCATCCATTGAGTTGTCTTATGGTTGATTCATTCACTTTCAATTCCTCCAGCCTCTCTCCTTTGACAATACAAATTTTTAAAACTCTAAGCCAGTTTCCTCTTATTTCACTGATTTCACAATGTATCTCTTAAGAAAAGTCCATCAAATTCTTTCAAGCCATTAATACAAGTAAGTTTTCTTCTGTGTACATCTTTGTCCCTCTTTTCTCACAACATAACATAACCACAAAATACATTTCAAAAATATTCATAAGAATTCCTAATATTTCTTGACTCCTAATTCTTCACAACCTATTATACCTCCTCATTCTTTATTCATTCATTTAGCTAGTCACTTCTATTAATTACGTGCCGGCCATATGAAACAGATTAAGTATTTTGGTTTCATATGTAAAAATATATTTTTCTCTCCTAAGTCTGATACTCTTTGTATTGAAACCTATAAAATTCCCAACTTATATGTTTCTCACCAGCCTAGTGTAGGCTTCAGAGAAGATTAAAATGATTCATAATTACCTAAAAGTAAAGTACACAGTATTTCAAAAGCATTGGAACAGAATGGTGATTTTACTTTTTTTTTTCTTTTAACCCTGGCACAGATATTTAAAAACTGGCTGCATCGAATTCAGGATTGGTGATCCCACTTATAGCATTATGCAGATGTAAAAGCACAGAAAATGAAAAATAAAATTAACAAAGAAAGTGAAAACTTATTCTTCTCTTGAGGAATGTTGTGCAAAGCACCAAGAATTATATCTTGAACCCCATATATTTAGAACCCATCAGTTTTTTAAAACAAAAAGGAAAGCAGAGATAATGGCTTTAGGATACTAAAAATCCTGCACCAGCACTTCTCTTTCCACATGAGCCAACATGTTCCACTGCTCTGTTTCAATCTATTTATCCTCCTTCTCATTTCCATTTATCCTAGTATCTTCTAAACATGGCTCATTCAAAATCCCCTTTCTAAGCCTGGATTTAACTGTGGCTATTTCAGGGTATGATCCTTTTCCTGTATCCAACAGAGTCTTTTTCTAGTAGTTCTTAGTACAAAAAAGTATGCCCTCAGTCATGAGAGCCTCAGACCAAACAGAGTTCTTAGATTTGTGAGAAGATTAAGTAGCCTAGATAAAGTCAATAACAGAGATCTAAAACATCCCTGGCACATTTCTGATAAAATTTCCATTTAATTAATGTTCTATTTCTCAACTTAATTTTCAAAATAGATAATTTCAAAAGAAACAGTAAAAATAATTACAGTTGGGCCTTACTAACCCAAATAGTTAAAGCTTAATAGATTCATTAAGTCCATGTATACTTCAGACTATTATTTGGAACCTGAGAGTCAGGTCTCAAATGATAGTTAAAAGTCCAGCTAAAAACTCCTTTATTTAAGAATGTCAGAAATGTAGATATTATGTTTCTCTCTTTACTGATTGAATGAGGCAAGCACAGCCAAGGTACATTTCAGCATATCAGACGCCACCAATAGCATTCCAAGAAATATCCAGTTGCCATTAGCAAAATCACAAACATTTTCATAGAAAACATAGATAATTACACAAGAATAAATCTTTTAATTTTAATCACCTTAAACTTTCTCATTTCTATTTGAGTGCAAATATTATTATTTGCAAAATATAAATTTCAACAATGATTTTAGTGATAAAAAGCATTTTCTTCATTCAAATTAGCATCACCATTAAAGAATTCCTTTCACTCTGAGGTGTATATCTGATTAGACTCAATTTTAGATCTCAATTTTATCGATTAAAGTTCCTAAGTCTGTCATGCTATTTAAAATGTATCAAAAATTATGTATATCCTAACCCATAATTTCTAAGAGCACAAATACATCTAATAGCTATTTTATTCTAACTTTAATACAACTCTTCAGCTCATAATTTTGTACCCTTAAGGTTAAACTTTGACCAAATCTGGATAAGAAGCCTATTTATACATTTACAAAAAATATTTTCAACTCAGTAGACATATCTTCTCTTATCTAAATGGTATCTCAATTCCCAGTGTTTTATCCCACGTAAAAATACATCACAAAACAGTTTGAAGCTAACTAATTTTCTCTATTTCACCAGCCTGCTGGTTATCAAGCTCAACTTCCATCTTGTGGCTAAAGGATTTATTACTGGTCCCTTCTCCAGAAACTGTGTGTGAGTGGACAGGAAGGAGTTGGTCTCTAGAGTCTTCCTTTTAGACAAAAATGAAAAGGAGCAGTATATTAAATACAAAAATGTAGAACTTATTACATTAGGTTGAAATACTTTTAATACTAGAATTTGCTGTTCATATAATCTCATAGACGTTTTGCTTTATTGCTAATAAAGTCTCTTTGAAAGGCACAGCCACTTCACTCCTGTAGTCAAAACTGTTGAATTCATGCATGTAATTCCTAATTCTTGAAAAATTTTATTTTAGAGCATAAAACACATTATATAATAAGTCTAATATCAGTTTGGGAACACATGCACAATATCGCACACACTAATATCCTTCATGATTGGCATAATTAATAATAATACTTTTATTCAATTAATATTTATTGAATGTTTACTATGTGTCTCACATTTCCATGCCTTTAGCTCACCTAAGTAAAACCTATTTCCCCAATAAAATAATTGAAATTATTTACTGAAGGATGTATATATTTTTAAGTTAGTACGTAGTTTTTAAAGTCTCAAGACTATTTTTCTGACATCAACATGACTATTTCAGAGCAGCATTCACTTATAGAGACAAAACTCCCCACTTGAGAAACTTAATTCTCTCTTAGAAAGGTAAA
This sequence comes from Phocoena phocoena, assembly GCF_963924675.1. Lineage (NCBI taxonomy): Eukaryota > Metazoa > Chordata > Mammalia > Artiodactyla > Phocoenidae > Phocoena > Phocoena phocoena. The sequence goes on along the minus strand of NC_089229.1, from coordinate 43,590,210 downwards.
AGAAGTAAACATGAAAATCCCATGAATATCCTGGTAATAGCATTCTTCTTATTTTTAAGTTGTTTGCCAACTTAGTACAATCATCCTCATCTTATGTGTGCAAATGTGACTTTCTCAATTTAATTGCCACTGAAAACCTTAAATAAGTTCTAAATATGCATTTTAGTTTTGTTGTTTTATGTCTATATTCCCATTCTGATTGATGAGTGGTTCTCATTGCAGCTTCCAATTTAAGTCCTTTCTGCTGGCAGATGAAAAGCCTACAGTATTTTCTCACAAATTGTTCCCTGCAGTAAGAGGCCCATTTTTTACATCTTAGTAGGTCTCTTATTTCTTCTTTGAAAAATCCTCAGCACACTCAGTATCTGTGAGTCTGTTTCTGCTTTGTTATACATGTTTGTTTGTTGTACTTTTTAGATGCCACATATAAGTGAAAACATATAGTATTTGATTTATCTGTCTGACTTTTTTACTAAGCATAATACTCTCCAGGTCCATTCATATTGCCATAAATGGCAAAATTGCATTCTTTTTAATGGCTGACTAATATTCCGTATATATAAACCACATCTTCTTTATCTATTCATCTGTCAATAGACCCTTAAGTTGCTTCCATATACAGAGAACGAACTAATGGTTGCCACGGGAGAGAGGGGTTGAGGGAGGGTCAAAATGGGTGAAGGGAATTAGGGAGTACAAATTACTAGGTATGAAATAAAATAGTTATGACATATACATAAAATATATAACTAATAAGGGCCTACTGTATAGCACAGGAAACTCTACTCAATACTCTGTAATAGCCTATATGGGAAAAGAATCTAAAAAAGAGTGGATATATGTATATACATATATAACAGATTAACTTTGCTGTACACCTAAACTAACACAACATTGTAAATCAACTAAACACCAATAAAAATAAAAAATAAGTAAATAAATAAATAAAATAAGTTACATGGATGTAATGTACAGCACAGGGAATGTAGTTAATATTTTATGATAACTTTGTATGGAGTACAATCTATAAAAATATCCAATTACTATGCTATACACCTAAACTAATATAACAAGTCAACTAAACTTCAATAATAAAAAAAAGAATTAAAAAAATCCTCAGTACATCTGAAACATATAATATTGTAAATCAACAGTGATTTAATTTAAAAAATTAAATTAACCTCAGCACACTCAGAGAACTACAGTTGGAGTGGCCATTCCTTACCTAGTTCAGCCAACAGACAGCAAACATTTGTGTGCCTAACAATTGTCAGCCATATGTAATCAGACCCTTCCTGCCCAACTTATTCTTAGAACCTTCCAATTATTAATTATAATTTTTTTACATACAAGCAGGTAGTTTCTCCCATTCTCATCTCCCCACGCCCCAGGATGTTCAGAGATGCCTATCACTCTCCAGCTCTTCTGCCTTTTAGGTCCATTTCCCACACCACTTACTGCCCCAAACTGCCAGGAGCAAAGCAGCTGGTAGACCCCTATCTACCTGTGTCATGCCACATACATGGTTTGCTCTTTACCACAATTTTATGGGGTAAGTACTATTACCATCCCTATTATACAGATGAGGAGTCATGTCAGAGATTTTGAAATCTTGCCAAAGTCATAAAGATACTGCGGTTGAGTCAGCTAAGGGCATATTCAGATTGTACTGATCTCGCACATTTTCAGCATGGTCAATGTGTGAAGAACAGTTCCAAAACATTTACCTCACCCGTTCCAGTACAAGCAATAGGATAGCCCATTAGCATTGGCTTAATTAGTATAAAACTTTTTTTTAACACCTTTATTAGGGTATAATTGCTTTACAGTGGTGTGTTAGTTTCTGCTTTATAACAAAGTGAATCAGTTATACATATACATATGTTCCCATATCTCTTCCCTCTCGCATCTCCCTCCCTCCCACCCTCCCTATCCCACCCCTCCAGGCGGTCACAAAGCACCGAGCCGATATCCCTGTGCCATGCGGCTGCTTCCCACTAGCTATCTACCTTACGTTTGTTAGTGTGTATATGTCCATGCCTCTCTCTCGCCCTGTCACAGCTCACCCTTCCCCCTCCCCAAATCCTCAAGTCCGTTCTCAGTAGGTCTGTGTCTTTATTCCTGTCTTACCCCTAGGTTCTTCATGACATTTTTTTTCTTAAATTCCATATATATGTGTTAGCATACGGTATTTGTCTTTCTCTTTCTGACTTACTTCACTCTGTATGACAGACTCTAGGTCTATCTACCTCATTACAAATAGCTCAATTTCATTTCTTTTTATGGCTGAGTAATATTCCATTGTATATATGTGCCACATCTTCTTTATCCATTCATCCGATGATGGGCACTTAGGTTGTTTCCGTCTCCGGGCTATTGTAAATAGAGCTGCAATGAACATTTTGGTACATGACTCTTTTTGAAGTTTGGTTTTCTCAGGGTATATGCCCAGTAGTCAGAATGGCCATCATCAAAAAATCTAGAAACAATAAATGCTGGAGAGGGTGTGGAGAAAAGGGAACACTCTTGCACTGCTGGTGGGAATGTGAATTGGATCAGCCACTATGGAGAACAGTATGGAGGTTCCTTAAAAAACTACAAATAGAACTACCATATGACCCAGTATATAAACTTTTAAAAATTCAGTTTTGTTCAGTTGGTAGAAATATTGAATTATCTATTTTCTATTCATGAAGAGCAAGAAGGAGTTTCTGTCAGTCTCATAAATGAAGAAAAACATGTTAATTTTTTAACGTTTCCTAGTTTTTAAAATGACTTTTATTCATAACCAGACTAATCAATTTTATAATCCAAACAATATTGACCATAAATTTGGCTATCTGTTAGTTTTAGACTCAAGATCACTCAAATTTAGTTGTGCAAAATGTGGACTCCAACTCAGCATATTCTAGCTACTAGGGTATTTGCTGGCTATTTTCTATGTAAGTGTTTTGACATCCATAGATTTCAGAGCCCCATAGGTCAGAAATTATATTTCCTATTTCTTACTTCCCATAGATTCTGCTATAGCATTCATGCACATAAACTCTTATTAAATACTTATTATGGATGAATAAAAATATCAAGGTATGGCCAGGAAGAATAAGACAACACTGAAAATTTTCATGTCACCATTACTTCTACCACTTATTATACATCGAGTTACTGCCCACAACTACCAGAGACTGCATCTTTGATTTTAGAAGTACTGTGTGGATAATTTTATGTGTTGACTTGACTGGGCTAAGGGGTGGCCAGGCATCTGGTGAAATGTTATTGCTGGATATGTCTATGAGGCTGTTTCCAAAAGAGAAAAACACTGAATCAGTGGACTAAGTAAGGAAGATCACCCTTACCTGTGTGGCTAGGCATTATCCAATCCTTTGAGAGCCTGAATGGAACAATAAGGCTCCCAGCCTTTGTAGAGCCAACCTCCAAGCTGGATCCTGGGGCTCCAGGTGCCAGGCCAACTCTTGCAAACCCAGGCTTCTGGACTGGCCCAACACCAGGCTGGCCCCCATTAACTTAGTCTCCAGGCACCCCCCAGTGGTCACCAGCACGCGGTCAGCCCCGATAGACCCAGGATCCAAACCAGCCCACACAGACACATGTCCAGGATCCATCACTGCAGACTTAAGTGCCAGGACCACCTCAGTGATCTCAGGCTCCATGTCCACCACTGTGAACCCAAACACCAAGCTTTCCCACCTGCTGATCCAGGCACTGGAACTGACTGCTAGAGGACTCTGGCAGGAAGCCCAGCCCACCCAATGGCAATGGCAGACAGTCCACTCAGAAACTGGTAAAGGGCTTTCCTTGCCAAAACCAGTCTGTAAAGACTAGAAGAGGTACCTCAAATGAACAGGCACCAGTGCAAGACCACAAGGATCATGAGTAACGGATACCACCAAAGGAAATCAAGAAATCTACAATGACTGACCCTAAAAAATGGAGATCTATGCGCTGTCTGACTACAGATTTATCATACAGCCTGGTGACTATAGTTAACCATAATATATTACATACTTAAAAGTTGCTGAGAGTAGATCTTAAATGTTCTCACATTGCACACCTTAAACTTACACAATGTTATTTCTCAATAAAACTGGGGGACGGTGAAGAACAAAAAGGTGGAGGAAGGACAAATTTGCTCCCTCTCCTTGAGCTGGGACATCCATCTCTCCTGCCTTCAGACATTGGGCCTAATTCTCAGGCCTTCAGGTTTGAACTAGAATTACATCACCAGTTTTCCTGGGTTTCCAGGTGGCAGAAGGCAGGTATTGGTAATTCTTAGCCTTCATAATCATGTGAGCCAATCCCTGGTAATAAATCTCTTTCTATATATCTATTTATATATTCTGTTAGTTTTTTTTCTCTAGAGAACCCTGACTAATATGGATTTTGGCACTCAGAGTGGTACTAGATGAACAGAATTTTAGGATTAAGCTCAGAGATTCAAAGAAGCTATTTCCTACTTTTTCATTTTCCTTCCTATCATTCAACAATATGCACACATACACACACAAATCACTTGAATTTTTGAGTTATACTGAACTCTGTTTTTATATTGTACAGAGAATATTTTGCTGAATTAAAATATAAACATTTATCTTCTGGCAGTGACATAATTTCTCTTTCAAGTACTAGGTGACTTATCATTTACAATTGCTCCAAGCCTTTAACTACAAAGTCATTCTTCATCTGGGAATTGTATACAATGCTCTTTTTTTTTTTTTTTTTTTTTTTTTTTTTTTTTTGCGGTACGCGGGCCTCCCGCTGCTGTGGCCTCTCCTGTTGCGGAGCAACAGGCTCCGGACGCGCAGGCTCAGCGGCCATGGCTCACGGGCGCAGCCGCTCCGTGGCATGTGGGATCTTCCCAAACCGGGGCACGAACCCCTGTCCCCTGCATTGGCAGGCGGACTCTCAACCACTGCGCCACCAGGGAAGCCCTACAATGCTCTTTTGATGGCGATTAAGCAAGAGACTTTCTATTAAAATCCATATTATCTTACATCAATGCTGCTTAAAGAAAGGAGACATTATCAGTTTTATGGGCTTCAACACATCCTATTTTCTGATTCAATTGATGGGATAAACATCAAATGGTATAGCTGCAGTCTGAAATAGATGGATGTATATAAGTTTAGATCATGAAACATATTCACCTTTATGTGGAGGAGTAGTACTGCATCAAAATCATCACAAATTTTCAGTGGCATATAAGTATTTAATTATTTCACTGTTGGGCATAAGCTGATCTTGGTTACGTTCAGCTGAGAGGAAGGCTTTGCTTTAAGCCATGGATCTCTCTGAGCACGGCTATTCTCCTCACTGAGATTTAGTGTCATGTCTCCTCTATGTGTTTATTCTAAGTTCAAGCTTGAGGAAACAGTAGCTACCAGGGGAAGCTCTTCTTTTGGTAGGGGCAGAGATGCAAAGGAACAAGTGGAAATACACACGGTCTCTTAAGGTAATTAGCACTTGTCACTTCTCTTGTATTGGCCAATACAAAACACATGTTTGAACCTAAAGTCAAGCAGTAGAAAAATATACTCTGCCCCATTTCCTGGAAGGAAATACAAAGTCACATGGCAAAGGATATGAGAAAGAAGAGTGAAAAGTTAGGACCAGTTATTCAGATTATCACATACAGAGAAACATCGTATAATGGGGATTCTTATACATTACCACAGAAATGGAATTTCAGAATTATTGTGCTTGACTGAATTTTAAAATTTAAATTGCTGCCCAAAGTTACAATAGGCCTGATATCACATACTGGTTATTCAGGCTGCATTTTATGAAAAGAAGCTTGACAATAAATCTATATGCTGAAGTTCTATGGGAATAGACACATTTATTTTTATCAATCTAAAGAGAAGCTATCAAAGGTGCAGAGATCCTAAGAGTTAGGCAAGTAAACAGTGGTAATATGCTTAAACATATGGCTACATTTATGTTTATAAATTTCTATAAAAATATATTCCTTTGATCTCCTTCCTATCATCCAAATATCCAAACTGCTTTAATATGAAATATTGAATATATTTATCTACATTTAATTGCAGAATGTCCAGAAATATAGGTTCCTTCAATATGATTCAAACAAAATCATCCACTTCTTGAAATTATACAATGATGACACCTGAACATTCATCACACAAAACCCTAGTATTATGGCCTCACATCATGCTATGTGAGACTGAAACTTTTACAGCCTATTGAAACTTATTTATTTAGGCATTTTGAAAATTTTTTTAAAAGTAGCAAAGGAGAAACATTTGCTCTTCTATATTTGTATTATTTTAAATAGACAATGCAAGTAGCTCGCTAGAAACGTATACATAAGGCACTCAAAATACCCATTTATCATATTCTCTGGGCCTTTATTTCTAACACCAGAATCATGTAATTTTTTTTTTTTTTTTAAACATCTTTATTGGGGTATAATTGCTTTACAATGGTGTGTTAGTTTCTGCTTTATAACAAAGTGAATCAGCTATACATATACATATGTTCCTATATGTCTTCCCTCTTGCGTCTCCCTCCCTCCCACTCTCCCCATCCCACCCTTCCAGGCTGTCACAAAGCACCGAGCTAATATCCCTGTGCCTTGCGGCTGCTTCCCCCCAGCTATCTACCTTACTACGTTTGTTAGTGTGTATATGTCCATGACTCTCTCTCGCCCTGTCAAAACTCACCCCTCCCCCTCCCCATACCCTCAAGTCCGTTCTCCAGTAGGTCTGCGTCTTTATTCCTATCTTACCCCTAGGTTCTTCATGACATTTTTTTCCCTTAAATTCCATATATATGTGTTAGCATACGGTATTTGTCTTTTTCTTTCTGACTTACTTCACTCTGTATGACAGACTCTAGGTCTATCCATCTCATTACAAATAGCTCAATTTCATTTCTTTTTAAGGCTGAGTAATATTCCATTGTGTATATGTGCCACATCTTCTTTATCCATTCATCCGATGATGGGCGCTTAGGTTGTTTCCATGTCCTGGCTATTGTAAATAGAGCTGCAATGAACATTTTGGTACCTGACTCTTTTTGAATTTTGGTTTTCTCAGGGTATATGCCAAGTAGTGGGATTGCTGGGTCATATGGTAATTCTATTTGTAGTTTTTTAAGGAACCTCCATACTGTTCTCCACAGTGGCTGAACCAATTCACATTCCCACCAGCAGTGCAAGAGTGTCCCCTTTTCTCCACACCCTCTCCAGCATTTATTGTTTCTAGATTTTTTGATGATGGCCATTCTGACTGGTGTGAGATGATATCTCATTGTAGTTTTGATTTGCATTTCTCTAATGATTAATGATGTTGAGCATTCTTTCATGTGTTTGTTGGCATTCTGTATATCTTCTTTGGAGAAATGTCTATTTAGGTCTTCTGCCCATTTTTGGATGGGGTTGTTTGTTTTTTTGTTATTGAGCTGCATGAGCTGCTTGTAAATTTTGGAGATTAATCCTTTGTCAGTTGCTTCATTTGCAAATGTTTTCTCCCATTCTGAGGGTTGTCTTTTGGTCTTGGTTATGGTTTCCTTTGCTGTGCAAAAGCTTTGAAGTTTCATTAGGTCCCATTTGTTTATTTTTGTTTTTATTTCCATTACTCTAGGAGGTGGGTCAGAAAGGATCTTGCTGTGATTTATGTCATAGAGTGTTCTTCCTATGTTTTCTTCTAAGAGTTTGATAGTTTCTGGCCTTACATTTAGGTCTTTAATCCATTTTGAGCTTATTTTTGTGTATGGTGTTAGGGAGTGATCTAATCTCATACTTTTACATGTACCTGTCCAGTTTTCCCAGCACCATTTATTGAAGAGGCTGTCCTTTCTCCACTGTACATTCCTGCCTCCTTTATCAAAGATAAGGTGTCCATATGTGCGTGGGTTTATCTCTGGGCTTTCTATCCTGTTCCACTGATCTATCTTTCTGTTTTTGTGCCAGTACCATACTGTCTTGATTACTGTTGCTTTGTAATATAGTCTGAAGTCAGGGAGCCTTATTCCTCCAGCTCCTTTTTTCGTTCTCAAGATTGCTTTGGCTATTCGGGGTCTTTTGTGTTTCCATACAAATTGCGAAATTTTTTGTTCTAGTTCTGTGAAAAATGCCAGTGGTAGTTTGATAGGGATTGCATTGAATCTGTAGATTGCTTTGGGTAGTAGAGTCATTTTCACAATGTTGATTCTTCCCATCCAAGAACATGGTATATCTCTCCATCTATTTGTATCATCTTTAATTTCTTTCATCAGTGTCTTATAATTTTCTGCATACAGGTCTTTCGTATCCTTAGGTAGGTTTATTCCTAGATATTTTATTCTTTTTGTTGCAATGGTAAATGGGAGTGTTTTCTTGATTTCACTTTCAGATTTTTCATCATTAGTATATAGGAATGCCAGAGATTTCTGTGCATTAATTTTGTATCCTGCTACTTTACCAAATTCATTGATTAGCTCTAGTAGTTTTCTGGTAGCATCTTTAGGATTCTCTATGTATAGTATCATGTCATCTGCAAACAGTGACAGCTTTACTTCTTCTTTTCCGATTTGGATTCCTTTTATTTCCTTTTCTTCTCTGATTGCTGTGGCTAAAACTTCCAAAACTATGTTGAATAAGAGTGGTGAGAGTGGGCAACCTTGTCTTGTTCCTGATCTTAGTGGAAATGCTTTCTGTTTTTCACCATTGAGGATGATGTTTGCTGTGGGCTTGTCATATATGGCTTTTATTATGTTTAGGAAAGTTCCCTCTATGCCTACTTTCTGGAGGGTTTTTATCATAAATGGGTGTTGAATTTTGTCGAAAGCTTTCTCTGCATCTATTGAGATGATCATATGGTTTTTCTCCTTCAATTTGTTAATATGCTTTATCACATTGATAGATTTGCGTATATTGAAGAATCCTTGCATTCCTGGAATAAACCCCACTTGATCATGGTGTATGATCCTTTTAATGTGCTGTTGGATTCTGTTTGCTAGTATTTTGTTGAGGATTTTTGCATCTATGTTCATCAGTGATATTGGCCTGTAGTTTTCTTTCTTTGTGACATCCTTGTCTGGTTTTGGTATCAAGGTGATGGTGGCTTCGTAGAAGGAATTTGGGAGTGTTCCTCCCTCTGCTATATTTTGGAAGCGTTTTAGAAGGATAGGTGTTAGCTCTTCTCTAAACGTTTGATAGAATTCACCTGTGAAGCCATCTGGTCCTGGGCTTTTGTTTGTTGGAAGGTTTTTAATCACAGTTTCAATTTCAGTGCTTGTGATTGGTCTGTTCATATTTTCTATTTCTTCCTGATTCAGTCTTGGCAGGTTGTGCATTTCTAAGAATTTGTCCATTTCTTCCAGATTGTCCATTTTATTGGCATAGAGTTGCTTGTAATCTCTCATGATTTTTTTTATTTCTGCAGTGTCAGTTGTTACTTCTCCTTTTTCATTTCTAATTCTATTGATTTGAGTCTTCTCCCTTTTTTTCTTGATGAGTCTGGCTAGTGGTTTATCTATTTTGTTTATCTTCTCAAAGAACCAGCTTTTAGTTTTATTGATCTTTGCTATTGTTTCCTTCATTTCTTTTTCATTTATTTCTGATCTGATTTTTATGATTTCTTTCCTTCTGCTAGCTTTGGGGTTTTTTTGTTCTTCTTTCTCTAATTGCTTGAGGTGCAAGGTTAGGTTGTTTATTCGAGATGTTTCCTGCTTCTTAAGGTGGGCTTGTATTGCTATAAACTTCCCCCTTAGAACTGCTTTTGCTGCATCCCATAGGTTTTGGGTCGTTGTGTCTCCATTGTCATTTGTTTCTAGGTATTTTTTTATTTCCTCTTTGATTTCTTCAGTGATCACTTCATTATTAAGTAGTGTATTGTTTAGCCTCCATGTGTTTGTATTTTTTACAGATCTTTTCCTGTAATTGATATCTAGTCTCATGGCGTTGTGGTCAGAAAAGATACTTGATACAATTTCAGTTTTCTTAAATTTACCAAGGCTTGATTTGTGACCCAAGATATGATCTATCCTGGAGAATGTTCCATGAGCACTTGAGAAAAATGTGTATTCTGTTGTTTTTGGATGGAGTGTCCTATAAATATCAATTAAGTCCATCTTGTTTAATGTATCATTTAAAGCTTGTGTTTCCTTATTTATTTTCATTTTGGATGATCTGTCCATGGGTGAAAGTGGGGTGTTAAAGTCCCCTACTATGAATGTGTTACTGTTGATCTCCCCTTTTATGGTTGTTAGTATTTGCCTTATGTATTGAGGTGCTCCTATGTTGGGTGCATAAATATTTACAATTGTTATATCTTCTTCTTGGATCGATCCCTTGATCATTATGTAGTGTCCTTCTTTGTCCCTTTTAATAGTCCTTATTTTAAAGTCTATTTTGTCTGATATGAGAATTGCTACTCCAGCTTTCTTTTGGTTTCCATTTGCATGGAATATCTTTTTCCATCCCCTTACTTTCAGTCTGTATGTGTCTCTAGTTCTGAAGTGGGTCTCTTGTAGACAGCATATATAAGGGTCTTGTTTTTGTATCCATTCAGCCAATCTGTGTCTTTTGGTGGGAGCATTTAGTCCATTTACATTTAAGGTAATTATCGATATGTATGTTCCTATTCCCATTTTATATATTGTTTTGGGTTCGCTACTATAGGTCATTTCCTTCTCTTGTGTTTCGTGTCTAGAGAAGTTCCTTTAGCATTTGTTGTAAAGCTGGTTTGGTGGTGCTGAACTCTCTCAGCTTTTGCTTGTCTGTAAAGGTTTTAATTTCTCCATCAAATGTGAATGAGATCCTTGCTGGGTAGAGTAGTCTTGGTTGCAGGCTATTCTCCTTCATCACTTTCAGTATGTCCTGCCACTCCCTTCTGGCTTGTAGGGTTTCTGCTGAGAGATCAGCTGTTAACCTTATGGGGATTCCCTTGTGTGTTATTTGTTGTTTTTCCCTTGCTGCTTTTAATATGCTTTCTTTGTATTTAATTTTTGACAGTTTGATTAATATGTGTCTTGGCGTGTTTCTCCTTATATTTATCCTGTATGGGACCCTCTGTGCTTCCTGGACTTGATTAACTATTTCCTTTCCCATATTAGGGAAGTTTTCAACTATAATCTCTTCAAATATTTTCTCAGTCCCTTTCTTTTTCTCTTCTTCTTCTGGAACCCCTATAATTCGAATGTTGGTGCGTTTCATGTTGTCCCAGAGGTCTCTGAGACTGTCCTCAGTTCTTTTCATTCTTTTTTCTTTATTCTGCTCTGCAGTAGTTATTTCCACTACTTTATCTTCCAGGTCACTTATCCGTTCTTCTGCCTCAGTTATTCTGCTATTGATCCTATCTAGAGTGATTTTAATTTCATTTATTGCATTGTTCATCGTTGCTTGTTTCATCTTTAGTTCTTGTAGGTCCTTGTTAACTGTTTCTTGCATTTTGTCCATTCTACTTCCAAGATTTCGGATCATCCTTACTATCATTATTCTGAATTCTTTTTCAGGTAGATTGCCTATTTCCTCTTCATTTGTTAGGTCTGGTGGGTTTTTATCTTGCTCCTTAATCTGCTGTGTGTTTTTCTGTCTTCTCATTTTGCTTATCTTACTGTGTTTGGGGTCTCCTTTTTGCAGGCTGCACTTTCGTAGTTCCCGTTGTTTTTGATGTCTGTCTCCAGTGGCTAAGGTTGTTTCAGTGGGTTGTGTAGGCTTCCTGGTGGAGGGGACTAGTGCCTGTGTTGTGCTGGATGAGGCTGGATCTTGTCTCTCTAGTGGGCAGGTTCACGTCTGGTGGTGTGTTTTGGGGTGTCTGTGGCCTTATTATGATTTTAGGCAGCCTCTCTGCTAATGGGTGGGGTTGTGTTCCTGTTTTGCTAGTTGTTTGGCATAGGTTGTCCAGCACTGTGGCTTGCTGGTCGTTGAGTGAAGCTGGGTGCTGGTGTTAAGATGGAGGTCTCTGGGATATTTCCACCGTTTAATATTATGTGGAGCTGGGAGGTCTCTTGTTGACCAGTGTCCTGAAGTTGGCTCTCCTACCTCAGAGGCAGAGCCCTGACTCCTGGCTGGAGCACCAAGAGCCTTTCATCCACACAGCTCAGAATAAAAGGGAGAAAAAGTAGGGAGAATTAGTAGAAGTATGAGTAAAGAAAGAAGGAAAGGAGGAAAGGAAGGAAGGAAGAAAGAAGCAAAGAAGGAAAGAAAGGAGGGAGGGAGGGAGGGAGGGAGGAAGGAAGGAAGGAGGGAAAGAAGGAAAAAAGACAGAAAGAAAGATGATACAGTAAAAATAAAATAAAGTATAATATAGTTATTGAATTAAAAAATATTTAGAAAAAAAAAAAAAAGGGACGGATAGAACCTTAGGACAAATGTTGGAAGCAAAGCTATACAGAGAAAATCTTACACAGAAGCATACACATACACCTTCACAAAAAGAGGTAAAGGGGGAAAAATCATAAATCCTGCTCCCTGAGACCACCTCCTCAATTTGGGGTGATTCGTTGTCTAAAGGAGGGAAGGAAGGAAGGAAAGAAAGAAAGAACGAAGGTAAAGTATAATAAAGTTATTACAATTAAACTTAATTATTAAGAAAAAGAATTTTTAAAAAAAAGTCATGGACGGATAGAGCCCTAGGACAAATGGTGGAAGCAAGAGTATACAGACAGGATCTCACACAGAAGCATACACGTACACATTCACAAAAAGAGGAAAAGGGAAAAAAATCATAGATCTCGCTCCTAAATTCCACCTCTTCAATTTGGGATCATTCCTTGTCTATTCAGGTATTCCACAGATGCAGGGTATATCAAGTTGATTGTGGAGCTTTAATCCGCTGCTTCTGTGGCTGCTGGGAGAGATTTCCCTTTCTCTTCTTTGTTCTCACAGCTCACAGGAGCTCAGCTTTGGATTTGGCCCTGCCTCTGCGTGTAGGTCGCTGGAGGGCGTCTGTTTTTTCGCTCAGACAGGACGGGGTTAAAGGAGCCGCTGAGAATCATGTAATTTATAGTGGTTTCTTGACTGTTGTATCTGAGATGAAAAAATTTAGCTGAAGTGCCTTTTATCACCTGTGATCAGGATCACCAAGGGGTTAGAATCTTCAGAAGAGAAAGTTTGAATCATTTTACCAAGAAAAGAACAGCATCGAGCTGAGATGCTGAGGACAAATGGAACATGGAAAGGGTATTGTAGGAAGGAAGCTGTAAATAAGACCCATAGCATTCTTATGCATTGAAAAAAGGAGATATTTTATGCTATGCTTATTTTCTTTCTTGTTCTCTCTCACTCCTGTGTGTGTTCATGTGTTTGTGTGTGTGTGTGTGTGTGTGTGTGTGTGTACTTGATATTAACCAATTACCCTTCCTTTCTCCCCATTTCTATTTTGTATAAAGGGTTGGTAGTTAATGTTAAAGTGTAACATGATTTACAGAATATCAAAGTGAGATAATGACTAAACTTGAAAAGAAATAAACAGCATGTAGATATTGAAAGAGTAACTAATAATACTTAGAGACTTTCAATATTGGAGGACAGTAAGCAGATTTTCACTTGTACATAATTAGATATATTATGCGGGAAACAGACATGATTTTGTATTTCTTCTTTGGTTTGTACTTTTAAGTATGAGTAGAAGGCCTATTAAAACTTACATGTGGATTCAGTAGACTAGGTGTAGATCCTGAGATCCTCATTTCTAACATCAGTGCCACAGATAATACCAAGGCTCTTGGTCCATGGACAACACTTTGAGCAGCAAGCCTTTAAAAGCTACTTTCTTAGAAGAGTATTTTTAAAAAAGCAACAAAAAAATACATCTTGGGCTTACCTGGTGGCGCAATGGTTGAGGGTCCGCCTGCCGATGCAGGGGACGCGGGTTTGTGCCTCGGTCCGGGAGGATCCCACATGCCGCGGAGCGGCTGGGCCCGTGAGCCATGGCCACTGAGCCTGCGCGTCCAGAGCCTGTGTTCGGCAACGGGAGAGGCCACAACAGTGAGAGGCCCGCGTACCGCAAAAAAAAAAAAAAAAAAAAATCTTAAAACAATTTATGTGTAGGGAAAACTTTTTTTAAATCCATTTTGACCCCTCCCTTCTTTAATTTTTCAATTTCAGAAATACAATTCAATGGTTTTTTTTCTATACAGAGTTCAATATAAGTTTTTTCCCAAATAGTTTTGTAATGATCCCTTAGAGTATATGAAGTTAAGAAAAATAGAAAAACTGATAGAAATCTTTATAAACAGGCGTAAGCTTTGTCAAATTTGTGTTGATAATTACAAATAAATATAAATGTGTGTGTATTAGAATAACATTTGAATCAGTTGATAATAACCCCTCAAAATGATACTGCACATTTTTATTTACTTATTTATTTTGAATTATATTATATTTTTTATACAGCAGCTTCTTATTAATCTATTTTACACACATTATTGTATATATGTCAATCACAAGCTCCCAGTTCATCCCACCACCACCCCCCCTGCTTACCTTCCTTGGTGTCCATACATTTGTTCTCTACATCTCTGTCTCTATTTTTACCTTGCAAACCAGTTCATCTGTACCATTTTTCTAGATGCCACATATAGGCGTTAATATGTGATATTTGTTATTCTCTTTCTGACTTACTTCACTCTGTATGACAGTCTCTAGGTCCATCCACATCTCTATAAATGACCCAATTTTGTTCCCTTGTATGGCTGAAAATATTTCATTGTATAGATGTACCACATCTTCTTTATCCATTCATCTGTCGATGGGCATTTAGGTTACTCCTATGACCTGGCTATTGTAAATTGTGCTGCAGTGAACATTGGGGTGCATGTGTGTTTTTGAATTATGGTTTTCTCTGGGTATATGCCCAGTAGTGGGATTGCTGAGTCACATGGTAATTCTATTTTTAGTTTTTTAAGGAACCTCCATACTGTTCTCCATAGTGGCTGTATCAATTTACATTCCCACCAACAGTGCAACCCTTTTCTCCACACCTTCTCCAGCATTTGTTGTTTGTAGATTTTCTGATAATGCCCATTCCAACCAGTGTGAGGTGATACCTCCTTGTAATTTTGATTTGTATTTCTCTAATAATTAGTGGTTGAGCAGCTTTGTGCCTCTTGGCAATCTGTGTGTCTTCTATGGAGAGTTGTCTATTTAGGTCTTCTGCCCATTTTTGGATTGGGTAGTTTGTTTTTTAATATTGAGCCTCATGAGCTGTTTACATATTCTGGAGATTAATCCTTTGTCTGATGATGCATTTGCAAATATTTTCTCCCATTCTGAGGGTTGTCTTTTTGTCTTGTTTAAGTTTTCCTTTGCTGTGCAAAAGCTTTTAAGTTCATTAGGCCCCATTTGTTTATTTTTGTTTTTATTTCCATTACTCTAGGAGGTGAATCAAAAAATACCTTGCTGTGATTTATGTCACAGAGTGTTCTTCCTATGTTTTCCTCTAAGAGTTTTATAGTGTCTGGTCTTACATTTAGGTCTCTAATCCATTTTGAGTTTATTTTTGTGTATGGTGTTAGGGAGTGTTCTAATTTCATTCTTTTACATGTAGCAGTCCAGTTTTCCCAGCACCATTTATTGAAGAGAGTGTCTTTTCTCCATTGTATATCCTTGCCTCTTTTGTCATAGATCAGTTGACCATAGGTGAGTGGGTTTATTTCTGGGCTTTCTATCCTGTTCCACTTATCTATATTTCTGTTTTTGTGCCAGTACCATATTGTCTTGATTACTGTAGCTTTCTAGTATAGTCTGAAGTCAGGGAGTCTGATACCTCCAGCTCCGTTTTTTTCCCTCAAGACTGCTTTGGCTATTCAGGGTCTTTTGTGTCTCCATACAAATTTTAAGATTTTTTGTTGTAGTTCCATAAAAAATGCCATTGGTAATTTGATAGGGATTGCATTGAATCTGAAGATTGCTTTGGGTAGTATAGTCATTTTCACAATGTTGATTCTTCCAGTTCAAGAACATGGTATATCTCTCCATCTGTTGGTATCATCTTTAATTTATTTCATCAGTGTCTTATAGTTTTCTGCATACAGTTCTTTTGTCTCCCTAGGTAGATGTATTCCTACGTATTTTATTCTTTTGCTGCAATGGTAAATGGGAGTGTTTCCTTAATTTCTCTTTCAGATTTTTCATCATTAGTGTATAGGAATGAAAGCGATTTCTGTGCATTAATTATGTATCCTGCAACTTTACCAAATTCATTGATTAGCTCTAGTAGTTTTCTGGTGGCATCTTTAGGCTTCTCTATGTATAGTATCATGTCATCTGCAAACAGTCACAGTTTTACTTCTTCTTTTCCTATTTGGATTCCTTTTATTTCTTTTTCTTCTCTGATTTCTGTGGCTAAAACTTCCAAAACTATGTTGAATAATAGTGGTGAGAATGGGCAACCTTGTCTTGTTCCTGATCTTAGAGGAAATGGTTTCAGTTTTTCACCATTGAGGATGATGTTGGCTGTGGGTTTGTCATATATGGCCTTTATTATGTTGAGGTAGGTTCCCTCTATGCCTACTTTCTGGAGAGTTTTTATCATAAATGGGTGTTGAATTTTGTCAAAAGCTTTTTCTGCATCTGTTGAGATGATCGTGTGGATTTTATTCTTCAATTTGTTAATATGGTGTATCACGTTGATTGATTTTCGTATATGGAAGAATCCTTGCATCCCTAGGATAAATTCCACTTGATCATGGTGTATGATCCTTTTAATGTGTTGTTGGATTCTGTTTGCTAGTATTTTGTTGAGAATTTTTGTATATATATTCATTAGTGATATTGGTCTGTAAGTTTCTTTTTTTGTAGTATCTTTGGTTTTGGTATCAGGGTGATGGTGGCCTTGTAGAATGAGTTTGGCAGTGTTCCTTCCTCTGCTATATTTTGGAAGAGTTTGAGAAGGATAGGTTTAGCTCTTCTCTAAATGTTTGATAGAATTCACCTGTAAAGCCATCTGGCCCTAGACTTTAGTTTGTTGGAAGATTTTTAATCACAGTTTCAATTTCAGTGTTTGTGATTGGTCTGTTCATATTTTCTATTTCTTCCTGGTTCAGTCTTGGAAGGTTAAACCTTTCTAAGCATTTGTCCATTTCCTCCAGGTTGTCCATTTTATTGGCATATAGCTGCTTGTAGTAGTCTCTTATGATGCTTTGTATTTCTGTGGTGTCTGTTGTAACTTCTCCTTTTTCATTTCTAATTTTACTGATTTGAGTCCTCTCCTTTTTCTTGATGAGTCTGGTTAAAGGTTTATCAATTTTGTTTATCTTCTCAAAGAACCATCTTTTAGTTTTATTGATCTTTGCTGTTGTTTTCTTTGTTTCTATTTCATTTATTTCTGCTCTGATTTTTATGATTTCTTTCCTTTTGCCAACTTTGGGTTTTCTTTGTTCTTCTTTCTCTCATTCCTTTATGTGTAAGGTTAGATTGTTTATTTGAGTTTTTTCTTTTTTCGTGAGGCAGAATTGTATTGTATAAATGTCCCTCTTAGAACTGCTTTGGTTGCCTCCCATAGGTTTTGGATTGTCATGTTTTGTTGTCATTTGTATCTAAGTATGTTTTTACTTCCTCTTTGATTTATTCAGTGATCTCTTGGTTACTTAGTAGTGTATTGTTTAGCCTCCATGTGTTTGTGTTTATTATGTTGTTTTCCCTGTAATTTATTTCTAATCTCATATAGCATTGTGGTAGGAAAATATGCTTGATATGATTTCAATTTTCTTAAATTTACTGAGCCTTGATTTGTGACCCAAGATGTGATCTATCCTGGAGAATGTTCTGTGTGCACTTGAGAAGAAAGTGTAATCTGCTGTTTTTGCATGGAATGTCCTTAAATATCAATTAAATCTATCTGGTCTATTCTGTCATTTAAAGCTTATGTTTCCTTATTAATTTTCTGTCTGGATGATCTGTGCATTGGTGTAAGTGAGCTGTTAAAATCCCCCACTGTTATTGTGTTACTGTCATTTTCCTCTTTTATAGCTGTTAGCATTTGCCTTATGTAATGAAGTGCTCCTATGCTGGGTGCATATATGTTTATGATTGTTATGTCTTCTTCTTGGATTGATCCCTTCATCATTATATAGTGTCCTTCCTTGTCTCTTGTAACATTCTTTATTTTAAAGTGTATTTTATCTGATATGAGTATTCCTAATCCAGCTTTCTTTTGATTTCCATTTGCATGGAATGTCTTTTTCTATCCCCTCTCTTTCAGTCTGTATGTGTCCCTGTGTCTGAAGTGGGTCTCTTGTAGACAGCATATATATGGGTCTTGTTTTTGTATCCATTCAGCGAGCCTGTATTTTTTTGCTGGAGCATTTAATCCATTCATATTTAAGGTAATTATCAATATGTATGTTCCTATACCATTTTCTTAACTGTTTTGAGTTTGTTTTTGTAGGTCCTTTTCTTCTCTTGTGTTTCCCACTTAGAGAAGTTCCTTTAGCATTTGTTGTAGAGCTGGTTTAGTGGTGCTAAATTCTCTTAGCTTTTGCTTGTCTGTAAAGCTTTTTTTAAAAAATTTTATTTATTTATTTTTGGCTGCATTGGGTCTTTGTTGCTGCATGTGGACTTTCTCTAGTTGGGGTGAGCAGGGGCTACTTTTCGCTGTGGTGCACAGACTTCTCATTGTGGTGGCTTCTCTTTGTTGTGGAGCATGGGCGCTAGGCGCGCAGGCTTCAGTAGTTGTGACACACGGGCTTAGCTGCTCCGCAGCATGTGGGATCTTCCCAGACCAGGGATCAAACCAGGGATCAAACCTGTGTCCCCTTCATTGGCAGGCAGATTCTTAACCACTGCACCAACAGGGAAGCTGTAAAGCCTTTGATTTCTCTGTCGGATCTGAATGAGATCCTTGCCAGCTAGAGTAATCTTGGTTGTAGGTTCTTCCCTTTCATCACATTAAATATATCATGCCACTCCCTTCTGGCTTGTAGAGTTTCTGCTGAGAAATCATCTGTTAACCTTATGGGAGTTCCCTTGTATATTAGTTGTCATTTTGCCCTTGTTGCTTTTAATAATTTTTCTTTGTCTTTAATTTTTGTCAGTTTGATTACTGTGTTTCTCAGCATGTTTCTCCTTGGGCTTATCCTGCCTGTGACTCTCTGCACTTCTTGGACTTGAGTGACTATTTCCTTTCCCATGCTCGGGGAGTTTTCGACTATAATCTCTTCAAATATTTTCTAGGGTCTTTTCTCTCTCTCATCTCCTTCTGGGACCCCTGTAATGTGAATGTTGGTGTATTTAATGTTGTCCCAGGGGTCTCTTAGGCTGTCTTCATTTCTTTTCATTCTTTTTTCTTTATTCTGTTCCATGGCAGTGAATTCCACCATTCTGTCTTCCAGGTCACTTATCTCTTCTTCTGCCTCAGTTATTCTGCTATTGATTCCTTCTAGTGTATTTTTCATTTCAGCTATTGTATTGTTCATCTCTGTTTGTTTGTTCTTTATTTCTTCTAGGTCTTTGTTAAACATTTATTGCATCTTCTCAATCTTTGCCTCCATTCTTATTCCAAGGTCCTGGATCATCTTCACTATCATTATTCTGAATTCTTTTTCTGGAAGGTTGCCTATCTTCACTTCATTTAATTGTTTTTCTGGGGTTTTATCTTGTTCCTTCATCTGGTACATAGTCCTCTGCCTTTTCATTTTGTCTGTCTTTCTGTGAATGTGGCTACAGGCTGCAGGATTGTAGTTCTTCTTGCTTCTGCTGTCTGCCTGCTGGTGGATGAATATACCACACATTTTAAAATCACTGGTGAGCTGTAGACTGTAAGGGTAAATACAAATTAAATAGAAAAAAGTTAATAATCCCTGCAAAAGGGAAAGAGAACCCCCAAACATGTACACCTTCTTTTTAGAGCACTTACTTTAGAAAACTTGTAATTGTGAATCCTTTCTCTGCCCGCTTTGAAATGAATATAAATGTGTTTAAAGGTGAAATAAGCCTCTTGCCAGTTTTACAACCCAGGAATATTTCCTGAGGATCTGGAAACCATCACTTTGAAGTGTAATCAGTCAAGGAAGAGAGCACTCCCATCTCACACTTTCCTGGTGCAATGGGATCCCAATTTCAGCTGGTACTGACTCCAAGTGGCAAACCTACCTCTGATCATAAAGATGTTTCTTTTTCTTTTTCTTTTTCTTTTTTTTTAACAAAAGCAGTTAGCAAACACAGGTGGCTGCTCCAATTGACAAGTGATCTTAGGATGAACTATGTATGGCAAAAGGTGATGTCAAGTCCCTTACTTGAAGACTAGTGATTGTTTATTTTGAGAATATGTATGTAATGGGGTATATTTGCTCGACCATATAAGAGGTGAGATTTTTCTCTGCCTTTGCAATCTCTTTAGAGAATTGCCTGTGAAGTTTATTGCATCCTGCTTTAATGTTTATTGAATAATAAATTTTTTTATATATTCTACTTTTATGGATAGGTTTTCTGGATTCAGAGGAGTTTTTTTTTTAACCATATATCCCCAGTAATACTTGAAGGAGGCAATGCATGGTAGGCTGTCTAGTGTCACTGTCTGGGGCTTCTCCCCAGTTTAACTCCAGTGTTAAACTCCATGGGGTGAGGTTGGAATATAAGGAAGGCTACTTTTCTCTACAATAAAAAGGCTGAATTGAGCAGAACAAACACAGACCAAACACCTACTTTGCTTGCCTTTCATATGAAAACCCAAACCTAAAATCAAAAAAGTGACGGAAAAAGCCGATCCTAAATATGCCAGCAACAATAAAAAGAAAATATGCAGAAGTCAACAGATTTGAATTTCTTGCCCTTAGCCTGTCTTAGGTCATATAGAGTAAGAAGAACATTCAGAGAATGATTCCAAGATTTTCTTGATTTGTTGAAGTGAGAGAAGAAGGTAACTGTATTTTTAAGGTCCTTTGAAATTTTCCTCCATCCACCTCTGGAATTAGATTATTCCAAACCAACATTATAAATGGAGTTGGGAGGTGGAAGAATGGAGAGAAGGAAGAATGGAAGTCTTGGTAGAATAATAAAAATAGAACAAAATGAGATAGTTATCAAAGAAAACGAGATATATGGAAGTCAGGCAGTATAGGAAGCACAAACGGGCATAGGAAAAGGAATATGGCATCCACGTAGCTGCAGAAATTGGAAAGGAAAGCAGGGTATGCAAGTGCCAGGAAGCCCCTGATTTGAAGTATCTATTAATTATACCAGTGAAAAATCCCCAGAAGATGTTCAATTTCAAATGAATTATTCATATTGCTAAACAATATGGCTTTTTTCTCTGCCTGGAAATATCTCTCCTTCATATTGTGCTTGTTCAGTGCTAAGGTATCACCTCCTGTTTGGTCTTTGCTTGCCTCATCACCATTATTGCATACACCACACTACATTTTTTAAAAAATTAATAGACTATCGAACTATATTCAGTATCTTGTAATAACCTATAGTGAAAAAAATCTGAAAAAAGAGTATCCATATATACTCTTTTCCAGAGTATATATATATATATATATATATATATATATGGATCTGAATCACTGCTGTACACCTGAAACATTATAAATCAACTATACTTCAATTTAAAATTTTTTTAATTAATAGACTAGCTTTTAGAGCAATTTTCTGTTTACAGAAAATTTGAGCAGAAAATATTGAGTTCCGGTACAACCCCCTCCTCCTGTACACAGTTTCTCCTATCATTCATATCTTGCTTTATTTGCCATTTTTATTATACTTCCCTAATTGTTCATTAACTCTTTAGTGCAAAAATTATAACTAATTCAGCGCTAAGCAAAGATACTCAATAAATGTCACTTCAAAAACTAGACAGAATGTAAACTGGGTAGTAGAATCATATATAACTTATTTTCAGTATAGTTTTTTATATCAGGGACCATTCTAAGAAGATGATGAAAGCCATAAACTCTCTTTAGAAAAAAAAAATGCTAATACATGTGTATATACATCCAACTTTGAATATACTGGTTAAAAATAGCAGGATCTCTCAATGTCAGCACTATTGACATTTTCTGTTGCGAGGGGCTGTCTGCTGCATTGAAGAATGTTTAGCAGCATTCTCAGCCTCTATTTACTAGATTCCAGGAGCATTTCCCTCCCCTATAATGACAATAAAAATGTCTCCAGACGTTGCCAAATGTCTCCTGTGTGGCAAAATTGCCCCTGCTTGAGAATTTCAAAAGAAAATTTCTCCAGACCACAACTAGGAAAGTCTGCATTAATATGAAAACTGATTACAAAATAATGCTAATTGGGGGTCCATTTTGAAAAAGTGTAACTGAGAAAGGAGAGAAAGAGATGACAAAAGGATAAAATGATTATGCATAAGAAGGAATTGATCGAACACAGTAGACACTGGGTAAATGTCGAGCATACATTTATTGTGGGTTTTCTAAGACACGTAAAACAGGTAATTATTCAGAGAATTTTTTAGTTGCTAATCTGGTATATGAATATGACATTTGTTGTTTCCAGCCTTTTATTTAATTTACAAATGAATTTCAAGTGTATATTTTTAAATTATTCCTTGAGAAAATGCAATAAGACTTATTAAATTAGTAACAAAAATTACCTATAAAACCAGAAACACAACTCACAAAGCTGTTTACTAGTTACCCAGTCATTGATCCACATTACTAAGTCCCTCTAGAATACATAAATATGCAAACCAACCTTGAGCAGGCACCCTTATTTGTAGAGCACTTGGAGCTACAAGGAAGTCCTGTAAAGTGAAAGGAGGGCATGATCTTTGATTTCAAAGAAACAATTGTCCACTGGTATTTTCAGGAACAGAGTTTAAAGTTTAGTTCTGGATCAATTTACTTTCTAAGCAAAAACTGTGAGGCAAAAAACTCCTTAGTCTCATGAGCTCCCTTATATTAAGGTTAAAAGGTCTTGGTTAGACTCAAGGATAGTTTACTTCAGATGTAAGAAAAGGTGAGTCATAACATCTCTGTGAAGACAGTCTGACCAAATCATGCACTAAACATCTTCATGTGATAGCTAGGACTGCAAACACTGGAAGCAAGTGAGCTTGGGTTGGAATCTTGTGCCTGTCCCTTGTAAATTACATGGAATTAGAAAAATCAAATAAACTTTCAGTCCCAGTTTTCTAATCGTATAATAGAGATCATAGACGTTTAATGAGACCACGTACTGGGAACATAGCTATACTCAACTATGTTAGTTATCAGTAAAGAAACTAATATATATTGAAAAACTACAATGTGCAGAAATTTTGCTAGGACTGATAAATGTTACAGTAATTAATTTTCTTTATATAAGTAATATAAATAATGTTAGTTTTACTATTGAAGAAACTTAATTCTCTGTAAAAATAAGATACATAACACTTACATGTTTTCAGCGAATTATAGACCCCTGACAGACATGTCAATTTTACAGAGCTCTTAATACATTATTACGAGACTAATTAGATACTGTTTCAGTCTTAATTATAAAATTTATAAATGGTAAAGGTGACTTTGAGCTAGTCTAACAAATCTGGATATTTCTATGTATTTATCATATTTTCACTTTTATTAGTGAAGAAATTCCCCCAAAGTTCCCTCCCTTGTGTCCTATGTTTTTGCTTGTTTGTTTCCTTGAGGCCAAGGATCTGTGTTTTATCTGTGTATACCCCAATGTGTCCTGCACAATGCCCTTATCTGATTGATCTCTGAGAGTGGAGTTTAAGTGAGGTAAATTAAATTGAATTGCTTTAAACCGAAAGCTCCTTTCAGCACTGCTTATTCCTGTAGATTCCTGGAGTTCGCTAGAGCTGAAATGCTTCAGACAGCTGTTTTTCATTACTGTATATTAAGTCACTGTGAGATTGGCATGAAGAAATGAAAATGTCTTGACACAAAGAGTTAATGCGATTACAAGGACTTACACTATTAGAACAAAACATCTATCTAAGGTATCTGGCTCTGTTCCAGAGCATTTGGTCTCATACCCTGCTACCTTCTTTGTATGAATAATTACGATTTTTAATTGAAGTGTATATCAACGTTTATGTACTGGTTTGGCCGCTGACGTGTCAGATGTTTAGTAACTCTTCAAATGAACCTGAATTGTAACTCTAACCCCATAAATTAAATTCCAAGATTACTTTTTAAAAACTTCTCTTGGCTGCCACCTTGTGCTGATTTTTCAAAGTAGCAAAATTCAATCTTGAAAAAAGAAGTACAGGTTTCCAACCTTGTTGAGGCTGGTAATTTACATATGAATAACAGATGATTTTGTGATGAGGTTAATAAAGATCTAAAAATAGCATCTCTTATCTTAAAATAGCATTTATGATAAATCTGTCTTTTTTCCCATTATTTCTACAAGTAGTGTGACACAATAAACTTGGGGAAAAAATAGGAAAAATATTACCTCAATCCCTACAAAATATATGTGATATCGTGACATTAGTTTAAAACTTTCTCTTTTACACTGGTTACTTTCTGAAAACTTTAAAATTAGATTTGGCTGCTGAACAGATATTAATGTAATAAGAAATTGCATGTATTATAAGACAACTTACACCTTACCATTAATTTTTAAAAGTATGCAGTTATAATGAACTATATAGTATATGGTTAGTTTATTAGCTAATTTGATAACTATTCAAATAGAAATTACTAGTGGATAAATAACATGATTTATTAGAGTATATGCAATGTGTATGTTCATATTTTTTTCTTGTCTTGATGACCATGGGTCATCTGCTCTCTGGGAATACATCTAATATGTTCCAAAACTAAGTTAATTACTTGTCTAAGGAAAGGCTGTGAGTTTTCTCAGAAGAAATGAGATCATTCGATTGGGACTTATCATTAAAAGAGCAAGATAATTGCTACAATCTAATAATAAAGAGTGAAAAGGGAACATGAGTCAACCACAATGCCATCAATCATACTGATGGAAGGAGGTTAACTAATGATTGTTAAAGCTTCAGATTCACAAACCATGTGAACTATTTGAAGGTAAAGTTAGATAGTATTGGGTCTTAAGAACTCTGCTTTTTTTTTTTTTAATGCATTAACCATATTCACATACTGCCAAGATTGCCAGCGTGAGAGTTGTTGGTTTCATAGGACAAATTCATAAATCCTGCCTCAAATCTGTTTTCATACCTGAAGATGGCTAAATTCAACCGGAGTCTGAGTGGGGCACTACTCTGATGTAGTGGGGAACTCAATTCTCATCACCCTCAGTTAGGGAAACCTGGACAGATTAACTTTCATTTCTTATTGTTCAGGAAGTAACCCTTGTTGAGATTCAAACTCAGCAGAAATTATAATTGTTTTATCTTTCAGCGAGGAAACAACTTGATATAATGCAGACCTCTCACTGCAAAAATTAATTTAAGGGCAAAAATTCCTAAGGAGACAGCATCAAAAAGAGCAGCCTCAGGTAATCTTTTTTCCAGTCCAACTCTATTTCAACAACTCCTTGATGTCTATGTTCTTATGGACACTCACAGGTATTCATATTTATTATGAATTCTAGGAATTATATTTTGTACCTACTACCATATAGGATAGTTTTTCATTATGTTATTTTAAAAATCATTTGCCGTGGTATGTTCTTTCTTCTAAGAAAGCAGTGGAAAAAGAATGCAAGACACCATCATTTGAATTATTATTTAATTTATTGAACATGTGCCTTTCATTTAGGTCTGGTCCAACTTTCTCAAGGTTTGTGCTTTAATGACTTTATGAAATCTTTTCCATTACGCCTTTGAAGTGGTCCTGTTTTCTTAATGGAAGAAATGTATTTAAATTGTCTGAGAGCCAAGTTTTCTCTCCTTGCTTGCTGCCCTAGGATATGTGAGACTAGAAACTCTATCAAAAATATTCTTAACTTACTTGCTAGCATTCACTCTCTTGGTAGGAATCATTTTGATTAGGAGGGAAAGTGCTTTTTCATTGTCTTCTTTCACTGGCAAATAATACATTGCATTTGTGTCTTTCTTTACTGAGCCTAGAGCCTTTAGATTCATTATCCAATTAATCCTCCTAACATTGCTATAAAGTAAGAATGGGGAATAAATTCCCAATCTACATGTAGGGAGATTAAATGTCTTATATTATGTCACCAAGCCAGTAGAAAAGCAGAGTTAAGAAAACTGCTTAAGGCTTGCTTTCATTACAATACTGGGTCATTATTTCTCATATTGCAAGAATCTCTGCTGAGATAGCTGGAACTAGGAGTTGAGAACTAAGCAGGTTTTTTCGTATTTAATTGTAACATTGTTCTCTAAAATGGCCTTTTGAAAGAATAATTGAGAATATAAATGCATTTATATTGGCAGAACATAGTGCATGGTATTTTAGTGATTATGGAACGAAATCACTTTTGTTTTTCTAGTTATATAAGCTAGTTAACATCCATTAATAAATGAAAATTTTAATATTCACTAATAAGTGAAAGCATTTTTACTTTCTCCCTTTCATTTTTTATGGATAAACTACTTTAGGGACTTCCCTGGCGGTCCAGAAGTTAGGACTCGGTGCTTTCACTGACGAGGGCCCAGGGTTCTATCCCTGGTGGAGGAATTAATATCCTGCAAGCACGGCCAGAAACATAAAAACAAACTGCTTTAATCTGTCCTCTTTATCACATGGGGATTATGCAGCTCAATCTCATTTTTATTTGATTATTTTAATCATGTATTTTTGAGACTTTTTCTATTCCTACAGAAGTAATTCAAGGAGCACCATCATTTTTATTATTTTTATTTTCAAATAAGATTTAATTCAATCTATAAAAAGACCAAAAATTCAAATATTAAATATCTTACATGTTTCTTGATTTCCCATTTTCCTTGCTGCATAAGAAAACTAACAAAATTACTGTTTGCCTGGTACGTTTGACCATACTTTGACTGTAACCCAAAAGTTGAAATGTCGGAAACTCCAGAAGCACAGAGTTCCTTGTGGGATTTCAAGCCCAAGTCTTCAGGCCAGGGAAGACCAGAAACTCAGATAAGCTTCAGCTACACACTTGAACTTTAGGCTCTTTAGGAGAACACAAATTTGGGTTCATTTGAGATTTTCTTTGTTTAAGTCAATAGATAATAGAGCTGAAGGAACCTGTTAAGATGTCCTTGAATTTCTTCTTTGCGTAAAACAACTTTAGGAAAAATGAAAGCTGAAGGTCCAGGGACACCTGAAATATTATCAATGATGTCCCTGCTCACACTGGTAGATTTGATGCCACCTTATGGAACTCAAGTTTCACTACATTACATGTTAAAATAGCCGCAAAACCCAAGTTCCATGGGAGGGCTTATAACTGAAATTTATTCAGTAGGAAAGCATTTCAATGTATAAATAAAAGGCAGGGGATTAAATACTAAATTCTATTATAATACTTTTTTAAAAGCTTACAGCTGTTACATTTTACATTGCATATCAGATATAAGATTCATTTTCCATTGGCAATGTAAGAATAGTTTTTTTAAAGCAAATGTGTAGTCATATTTCAGACATTCAGAAAAGCTTAATTCCTTTGTTATTTTGTTTCTTATTTCTATCCTATCATTTTATTTTACCCTTAATTTCTTTGTTCTAAGTTACATGTAGACTACTAAGTTACTCAAATGTGGCTAGAAGTAGAATAAACATATCTAATTTTTAAATTATCATAATTCTGCAAATATTGAGACTAAGTAGAAAGACTAAGCCAGGGGATACTGACCTTGCAAAGACCCCTTTGTGAGCTTGTGTAAGGAGCATGAACACAGGGGTAGGAACTTCTACTAAATCATATAAGGGAATGAATGAGTAGGAATTAGGATGACATCTGTAGCTTTTATTTTTTAAAAAAGTGCTCTCAGAAAGGATGAGGCAATTGAGATGTGCTAGTCTCCAGCATGTGAAAAGGAAAGGGGAAGCTTAATGCAGATATATGCTTGGACCCCACCCAGGCTTCATGAACATTGGACGTGGGTCTAGATAAGAGCCTTCTTCCAAATGAATTCAAACAGAGTTTTAATTTTAATATCTAATGAAATATAAAAAGCAGTTTCGTGGACATAATAGGTAAGTTATAGATTATTTGATGGCTCTAAAACACAAAATCTTTCATTAATCTAAACTCTTATGTTCAGTGATTCTCAGACCAGGCTGAACAATCAGAATCACTGAGCTTCTTTTACATGATGCTTTTCTGATCAGGAAGGCT
The DNA here is from genome assembly GCF_963924675.1 of Phocoena phocoena. Classification (NCBI taxonomy): domain Eukaryota; kingdom Metazoa; phylum Chordata; class Mammalia; order Artiodactyla; family Phocoenidae; genus Phocoena; species Phocoena phocoena. The sequence goes on along the minus strand of NC_089229.1, from coordinate 43,562,078 downwards.
TCCTATAATCTGGCACCAAGTGGTAGCTCAGATAGGTATCACACGTTCGTGGAATCTGCCTAGATTCCCAGCTCCAGGGATTTGGATATATGTATAAAATTTATTGTCATCACTGGTCTTTGGTGAGCTGAAAGAATTTCATGGCACTTCTTGACCATATTCCTGTGAATCTTCTTCCTACTCCTGCTCTGCTGAAGCATTTGTCAGAAAATATGAAGAGGAAGAACCTGTGAGTCTGCCACAAACAGGGTCAAAGTTGATGTTCTCAGGAATAATTTTCTTTCAGCTGTGCATAACCTTGATGTTATTCTTCTACTCCAGTATTTTTTTTAAGTATACTTTTATTTTTTAACATCTTTCTTGGAGTATAATTGCTTTAAAATGTTGTGTTAGTTTCTGCTGTATAACAGAGTGAATCAGCTATATGTATACATATATCGCCATATCCCCTCCCTCTTGCATCTCCGTCCCACCCTCCGTATCACATGCCTCTATGTGGTCACAAAGCACTGAGCTGAACTCCTTGTGCAAGGCAGCTGCTCCCCACTAGCTATCTATTTTACATTTGGTAGTGTATATATGTCAATACTACCCTCTTACTTCATCCCAGCTTACCCTTCCCCCTCCCTGTGTCCTCAATTCCGTTCTCTACGTCTGTGTCTTTATTCCTATCCTGCACCTAGGTTCATGAGAACCTTTTTTTTTCTTTTTTTAGAATCCATATATATATGTGTTAGCATATGGTATTTGTTTTTCTCTTTCTGACTTACTTCACTCTTTGTGACAGACTCTAGGTCCATGCACCTCACTACAAATAACTCAATTTCGTTTCTTTTCATGGCTGAGTAATATTCCATTGTATAAATGTGCCACATCTTTATCCATTCATCTGTTGATGGACACTTAGGTTGCTTCCATGTCCTGGCTATTGTAAATAGTGCTGCAGTGAACATTGTAGTACATGACTCTTATTGAATTATGGTTTTCTGAGGGAATACGCCCAATTGCTGTGTCATATGGTAGTTCTATTTTTAGTTTTTTAAGGAACCTCCATACTGTTCTCCATAGTGGCTGTATCAATTTACATTCCTACCAACAGTGCAGGAGGGTTCCCTTTTCTCCACATCCTCTCCAGCATTTATTGTTTGTAGATTTTTTGATGATGGCTGTTCTGACTGGTGTGAGGTGATACCTCATTGTAGTTTGGATTTGATTTGCATTTCTCTAATAATTAGTGATGTTGAGCATCCTTTGTACTAGTTCTGTGAAAAATGCCATTGGTAGTTTGATAGGGATTACACTGAATCTGTAGATTGCTTTGGGTAGTATAGTCATTTTCACAATATTGATTCTTCCAGTCCAAGAACATGGTATAATCTCTCCGTTTGTATCATCTTTAACTTCTTTCATCAGTGTCTTATAGTTTTCTGAATACAGGTCTATTGTCTCCTTAGGTAGTTTATTCCTAGGTATTTTACTCCTTTAGTTACAATGGTAAATGGGAGTGTTTCCTTAATTTCTTTTTCAGATTTTTCATCATTAGTGTATAGGAATGCAAGAGATTTCTGTGCATTGATTTTGTATCCTGCTACTTTACCAAATTCATTGATTATTTCGAATAGTTTTCTGGTAGCATCTTTAGGATTCTCTATGTATAGTATCATGTCATCTACAAACAGTCACAGTTTTACTTTTTTTCTGATTTGGATTCCTTTTATTTCTTTTTCTTCTCTGACTGCTGTGGCTAAAACTTCCAAAACTATGTTGAATAATAGTGTTGAGAGTGGGCAACCTTGTCTTGTTCCTGATCTTAGAGGAAATGGTTTCAGTTTTTCACCATTGAGAATGATGTTGGCTGTGTGTTTGTCATATATGGCCTTTATTATGTTGAGGTAGGTTCCCTCTATGCCTACTTTCTGGAGAGTTTTTATCATAAATGGGTGTTGAATTTGTTGAAAGCATTTTCTGCATCTATTGAGATGATCATATGGTTTTTATCCTTCAGTCTGTTAATATGGTGTAACACATTGATTGATTTGCATATATTGAAGAATCCTTACATTCCTGGGATAAACCCTACTTGATCATGGTGTATGATTCTTTCAGTGTGCTATTGGATTCTGTTTGCTAGTATTTTGTTGAGGATTTTTGCATCTATGTTCATCAGAGATATTGGCCTTTAGTTTTCTTTTTTTATGACATCTTTGTCTGGATTTGGTATCAGGGTGATGGTGCCCTCATAGAATGGGAGTGTTCCTCCCTCTGCTATATTTTGGGAGAGTTTGAAAAGAATAGGTGTTAGCTCTTCTCTAAATGTTTGATAGAATTCACCTGTGAAGCCATCTGATCCTGTGCTTTTGGTTGTTGGAAGATTTTTAATCACATTTTCAATTTCAGTGCTTGTGATTAACCTGTTTATATTTTCTATTTCTTCCTGGTTCAGTCTCGGAAGGTTGTGCTCTTCTGAGAATTTTCCCATTTCTTCCAGGTTGTCCATTTTATTGGTATATAGTTGCTGTAGTAATCTCTCATGATAATTTGTATTTTTGCAGTGTCAGTTTTTACTTCTTTTTCATTTCTAATTCTGTTGATTTGAGTCTTCTCCCTTTTTTTCTTGTGAGTCTGGCTAATGGTTTATCAATTTTGTTTATCTTCTCAAAAACACAGCTTTTAGTTTTACTGATCATTGCTATTGTTTCCTTCATTTCTTTTTCATTTATTTCTTATCTGATCTTTATAATTTCTTTCCTTCTCTAACTTTGGGTTTTCTTTTGTTCTTCTTTCTCTAATTGCTTTAGATGTAATGTTAGGTTGTTTATTTGAGATGTTTCTTGTTTCTTGAGGTAGGATTGTATTACTGTAAACTTCCCTCTTAGAACTGCTTTTGCTGCATCCCATAGGTTTTGGGTCATCTTGTTTTCATTGTCATTTGTTTCTAGGTATTTTTTGATTTCCTCTTTGATTTCTTCAGTGATCTCTTGGTTATTTAGTAGTGTATTGTTTAACCTCCATGTGTTTGTATTTTTTCCAGTTTTTTTTCCTGTAATTTATATCTACTCTTATATTGTTTGGTCGGAAAAGATACTTCATATGATTTCAATTTTCTTAAATTTACCAAGGCTTGATTTGTGACTCAAGATATGGTCTATCCTGGAGAATGTTCCATGAGCACTTGAGAAGAAGGTGTTTTCTGTTGTTTGGGATGCAATGTCCTATAAATATCAATTAAGTCCATCTTTTTTAAAGTGTCATTTAAAGCTTATGTTTCCTAATTAATTTGCATTTTGGATGATCTGTCCATTGGTGAAAGTGGGGTGTTAAAGTCCCCTACTATGATTGTGTTACTGTCAATTTCCCCTTTTATGATTGTGTTACTGTCAATTTTCCCTTTTATGGCTGTTAGCATTTGCCTTATGTATTACCTTGCTCCTCTGTTGGGTGCATAAATATTTACAATTTTATGTCTTCTTCTTGGATTGATCCCTTGATCATTATCTTGTAATAGTCTTTATTTTAAAGTCTATTTTGTCTGATGTGAGAATGGCTACTCCAGCTTTCTTTTGATTTCCATTTGCATGGAATATCTTTTTCCATCCCCTCACTTTCAGTCTGTATGTGTCCCTAGGTCTGAAGTGGATCTCTTGTAGACAGTATATATGTGGGTCTTGTTTTTGTATCCACTCAGCCAGTCTGTGTCTTTTGGTTGGAGCATTTAATCCATTTACATTTAAGGTAATTATCGATATGTATGTTCCTATTACCATTTTCTTAATTGTTTTGGATTTGTTTTTGTAGGTCTTTTCCTTCACTTGTGTTTCCTTCCTAGAGAAGTTCCTTTAGCATTTGTTGTAAAGCTGGATTGGTGGTACTGAATTCTCTTAGCTTTTGCTTGTCTATAAAATTTTTCATTTCTCCATCGAATCTGAGTGAGATCCTTGCTTGGTAGAGTAATCTTGGTTGTAGTTTTTTTCCCTTTAATCACTTTAAATATGTCCTGCCACTCCCTTCTGGCTTACAGAGTTTCTGCTGAAAGATCAGCTGTTATCCTTATGGCGATTCCCTAGTATGTTATTTGTTGCTTTTCCCTTGCTGCTTTTAATATTTTTTCTTCTATTATTTTTTGATAGTTTGATTAATATGTGTCTTGGCGTGTTTCACCTTGGATTTATCTGTGCTTCCTGGACTTGATTAACTATTTCCTTTCCCATGTTAGGGAATTTTTCAACTATAATCTCTTCAAATACTTTCTCAGTTCCTCTTTTTTTCTCTTCTTGTCCTGGGACCCCTATAATTCAAATGTTGGTGTGTGTAATGTTGTCCCAGAGGTCTCTGAGACTGTCCTCAATTGTTTTCATTCTTTTTTCTTTATTCTGCTCCCTGGCAGTTATTTCCACTATTTTATCTTCCAGGTCACTTATCCGTTCTTCTGCCTCAGTTATTCTGCTATTGATTCCTTCTAGAGAATTTTTAATTTCATTCACTGTGTTGTTCATCAGTGTTTGTTTGCTCTTTAGTTCTTCTAGGTCCTTGTTAAACATTTCTTGCATGTTGTCTATTCTATTTCCAAGATTTTGGATCATCTTTACTATCATTACTCTGAATTCTTTTTCAGGTAGACTGCCTATTTCCTATTCATTTGTTTGGCCTGGTGGGTTTTTACCTTGCTCCTTCATCTGCTGCATGTTTCTCTGTGTTCTCATTTTGTTTAACTTACTGTGTTCAGGGTCTCTGTTTTGCAGGCTGCAGGTTCATAGTTCCCATTGTTTTTTGTGTCTACCCCCAGTGGATAAGGTTAGTTCAGTGGCTTGTGTAGGCTTCCTGGTGAAGGGAACTGGCACCTATGTTCTAGTGGGTGGGGCTGGATCTTGTCTTTCTGATGGGCAGGGCCACTTCTGGTGGTGTGTTTGGGGGTGCCTGTGAACTTAGTATGATTTTAAGCAGCCTCTCTGCTAATGGGTGAGGTTGTGTTCCTGTCTTGCTAGTTGTTTGTCATGGGGTGTCCAGCACTGGAGTCTGCTGTCCATTGGGTGGAGCTGGGTCTTAGCGTTAAGATGGAGATCTCTGGGGGAACTCTCACCAACTATTACGTGGGGCTGGGAGGTCTCTGGGGGTCCAATGTCCTGAACTCACCTCTCCCACCTCAGAGGTTCAGGCCTGACACCAGGCTGGAGCACCAAGACCCTGTCAGCCACATGGCTCAGAAGAAAAGGGAGAAAAAAAGAAAGAAAAAAGTAATAATAATAATTAAAGTTAAAAAAAATCATAAAAATAATGAGAGAAACCAAACCAATAAAAAAATCCACCAATGATTACAAGCGCTATAAAATATACTAAGATAAACATAAAAACAAATCAGTCACAGACAGCAAACCCCAAGTCTACAGTTTCTCCCGAAATCCACTGCCTCAATTTTGGGATGATTCATTGTCTATTCAGGTATTCCACAGATGCAGGGTACATCAGGTTGATTGTTGGGATTTAATGTGCTGCCCCTGAGGCTGCTGGGAGAAATGTCCTTTTCTCTTCTTTGTAATGTCCTTTTCTCTTCTTTGTTCGCACAGCTCCTGGGGTTCAGCTTTGGTTTTGACCCCACCTCTGCATGTAGGTCGCCCTCAGGCATCTGTTCCCACCAATACAGGAAAGAGTTAAAGCAGCAGTTGATTAGAGGGCTCTGACTCATTCAGGCTGGGGGGAGGGAGGGGTACAGTAGTTATAATTGGAATGACCTTGCAACAGCCTGAGGCACGCTGTATGTTTTCCCGGAGAACTTGTCCCTGGATCACTGGACCCTGGCAGTGGTGGGCTGCGCAGGCTCCTGGGAGGGGAGTTGTGGATAGTGACCTGTGCTTGCACACAGGATTCTTGGTGGCTGCCATAGCAGCAGAGTTAGCATTTCATGCCCATCTCTGGGGTCCGAGCTGATAGCTGCGGGTTGCGCCTGTCACTGGAGCTCATTTAGGTGGTGCTCTACCTTCTTTGTGCAGACAGGAAAGGAATCCCCTCTCCTCACACACCCTAAAACAATGGTCTTTTGCCTCTTAGGCAGTTCCAGGCTTTTTTCCTTCTACCGGCGTTCAGTAAGTGTTCTGTAGGAGTTGTTCCACATGTAGATGTATTTTTGATGTATTTGTGGGGAGGAAGGTGATCTCCACGTCGTACTCCTCTGCCATCTTGAAGGTCCCCCTCCTATTCTTCTACTCCTTAACCTCAGTAGCTTCAAAGGGAGTCCAGCAGAAGATTGCCGATAACATCCTCCTTAACAGCTGACCTCACCGAGCAGCACAGGTGCTTTTCCCACTTTTGCAAGGCTCCAGTTGAATTTGTGTTTTATTTTCTGTCTAATGTCATCAGGGTTTGAGGTTCAGGTGAACATGGTCTCTTTCAGTTCTTCCTATCACATAATTCTGATTGGTCTTTTCCATGTTACTCTTTCTTGCCTTGCCATCATCTTTATATCTACAACTGAGAAGCTAACTTACTTCCTTCATTGCCACATTTCTTTCTATCCAATCATCATGATTCATTTTACACTCTTCTTTTTCTCCAGATGAAAGATAACTCTGCTCTTTCAGAGCAGCTATTCAAGTATTATTTCTCAGGTGTTTTTGGTTTTTTTTCCAATGAAGGCGTTATTTTCATTTCTTAGCCAATGTGCTCATCATTATCAACTCAAATGGTGAAGAGATCTTCTGGAGAGGATTCTCAGGCAAAATTTTCATCACAAAGATGAGAATTGTGGCTGAAAATTGTGATAAAAACAAGTAATCTGTAAAGAAATCAATACAAAATTATCTAATCTTAAAGATGTACACCTTACTTTGCAGACCCCTCATGAAACATTTGAAGCCAGCCTCTGAAGTAGATCCCAGACTATCAGTTATTCTAGTCATTGCCAATAACAGTGATGCTACAATGTTTACCCAGTGTCCAACTTATAATGTATATTACGTTTCCTTAATGGCTTCTAAAGCATCAAAAACAATCTCCTTAAGGAAAGTTTAGTTTGTGAATAAAAAGTGAATAATAACAAATACAAGTGCACAGTCTGCTGGAGTATAAAGGTCTCTGTCTCCTTCCAATATGTATGTTCTATAGGAGAGTGTGTTTGCTGCCAGAGAGTGGGTAGCTGCAAGGAAACTAAAGTGGGAAAGTGTGTACAGTAATCACAAGAAGACTGGTGGTTTAGATCAGAGGTTGGCAAACATTTTCTTAAAGAGCCAGAGAGTAAATCTTTTAGGTTCTGAGCACCAGATGGTCTCTGCTGCAGCTAGTTAACTCTGCTCTTGTCACGTGGAAACACTCATAGGTGATATGTAAACAAATGAGCATAGCTGTGTTCCAAGGAACTTTACCAAAAGAGGCAGCAAGCTGGATTGGCCCATGGGCCACAGTTCGCCAACCCCTGTATTAGATTATTATTAATATTTGGTGTAGTTACATTGTAGAAAGGGAACAAGAGTCATGAGTTTGAGATCCACCTCTGACACTGTGTAGAGACAGTTTTTTCTATTGTGTGATTTTACAGAGACTAAATAAAAATCATTCAGAAAATGATGCTAATCCTTTAAAATTTTCAAAATGGTTAATTTGTCTGGTACAGAGAAAGGAAGGAAGCTCTTATTCCAAATATATGGAATGTTTTCTTAGTTTCATTCTGTGTGAGTCATCAGAATTTGTCATGGCTCCCTTAAGAAATTCCAACAGAGGAGAGGGCACACGAATCCCTGAGAAGTACAGGAAAGATGCAGTTAAAACTTTTTTTCTTTTCTCACTAAATTCTTTCTGATTTTCAGGAAAGGGACAGCCATTATTTGCTGATACCAAGCCATTCTTTTTATTTCAACCCTCACTCCTGACTAAAATTATTTTTTCTGGATCCCATTCCATGCATTTATTGACCCCAAGATTGTCAAGATGACCCCTTTTGTGGGATTATGGAAATCATGGTATCTGTGTTTTGTCAACAAAAAAAATAATGCAAGAGGCTGCAAATAAAAAAAATATTTATTTGCGGTCTTAAGAATTGCAGTTCAGAGATTATCATACTAAGTAGAGTAAGTCAGACAGAGAAAGACAAATATTATATGATATCACTTGTATTTTTTACAAAAAAAATACAAATGAACTTATTTACAAAATAATACAAATGAACTTATTTACAAAACAGAGACAGACTCATAGACATAGAATACAAACTTATGGTAACCAAAGGGGAAAGTGTGGGGAGGGATAAATTAGGAGTATGAGATGAACATGCTACTATATATAAAATAGATAAACAACTAGGACTTAATGTATAGCACAGGAAATTATATTCAATATCTTGTAATAACCTATAATGGAAAAGCATATGAAAAATTATGTATATATACACATATATATATCCGACTCACTTTGCTATACACCTGAAACTAACAAAATATTGTAAATAAACTATACTTCAAAAAACAAAAAACAAAAACAAAAAAGAATTGCAGTTCTGGAGACACAGAGTACAGTAAAACCCAAAGAATGTTTTGAGGAAGAGAAAGAGAAAGAGTCAGGGGCTTATAAAGACAAAAAGCTACAACGTTATTAAAAGTTCCCTGGTGAGAATTGTGATTGAGCTGAGTGAGAAAATATTTGTTCTTAAGGAATCACAAATTGTTTTAGGGTAGGGGTCCAATAAGAAGATAGACTGCCACAAGGTATTTTTACCATAAGGTTCTGATAAGTATCTTGAGTTTCTAGCAGATGTTCTGGATGTCTTCATTAGGATAATAAGTGGTCAAAAGTTCAGATTCCTTCCAGGCTGAGACATGCATAAGTTACACTTCCTCAGTGGCCTCCCAGCTACATTTTAGAGAGCTCTCTTAGCAATACGAACTCCATTTTGATTTTCCTTAAACAGTTTCTATCATTCCCAACTTTTCTATCTATATAGGCACTTTGTGGCATGTTTGGATCAACTTCTTTGTACAAAACCATAATTGTTCAAAAACCCTCCAGAAGCTAATGTGACCCTGCCCTACTTGTACTTCACCAGAACCAGCCCTGGAGACCACATTTGTGGTCTGCCCCACAGAATGATCAGACCTCTCTGGTGGGTCTAACCATTCCCTTAACCCAATCCTCAGCTTGAATTTTACAAAACCAGAGCTATGCATTTATTAATCCTATGCTCAAAATTTAAACTACAGACAATATGATGAGAAAGACCTCACCTATTCATTAAATATAATACATATTTGCTCATGGCTTATTTTATGTTAGGCACTGAGCTAAGAAAAGGGATTCAAATATAACCATTTACCTTAGGATTGAACCATCTCCTGAAGGTACTGAAAACGTTCATCAGTGCTTGTGTTAATAGCATGCAGTTAGTTACACTTGCCAGCATTCGTTCTAGATAAACTTCATCGAGGACCTACATTCCAGCTGTTGCTGAAGGGTAAGTGAGGTGTCACTCAACAATCAGAGAAAAAGGAGAGTTCAGATAGATGGAATAGATTAAGCCAAGGTGAGAAGGAATTAATGAGAATTTGGGGAGAAACCGCAAGCTCAGCATGCAAAGTATTGAGAAATATGACCTGAGGTCAAGATGAAAATGCAGGCTGAAAATGAATTATAAAATCCTTGAATCCTGTATTGTGGAATTTGGATATTTTTACCCACAAGGTGAAAGAGAAAACACTGAAGATTTTTGAGAGGAGGACTAACATAATCAGATTTAGAAAGTCAGCTTGTATGACATGGTTGAAAATGTATGAGGAAAAATCTAGAAGCAAAAAGGCTGGATTGGAAGGTAAATTATGTGTCACAAATAAGAGGTAATTGAACTTAAGCTGGAGTGTTGAAAATGACAAGACAGGCAAACTGAGACACTTTTCAACTGAAGCAGTGAAAAGTTAGGAGTTGTATAATACCTGGTGTTCCTGCTGTTTGTACATTGTGCTACTAAATGTACCTTGTTCACAGAGATGGCTCATTTTAAAAATGTTTTTACCATGTATTTATTGTTTAAACTGATGGCTAATAAGAACTAAATTGTGTCTACCATACCAATGTTTGAGCTTAGCTGGTATTGTCCCCTCTAATTTAATCATTTACTAGCTTTTTAAACCTGATACCTTTTATTCTTAAAATGTTTACTTCATATGGTGATATTCTCTATTCCATTACTATTCCCCTGTCCCACTTCATATATCCCATGTTCCTATGCCACAGAGCCTCATGGTAGTGAATTTTTTTAAAAAATTATTTATGTTATTTATTTTATTTTTGGCTGTGTTGGGTTGTCGTTGCTGCGCGTGGGCTTTCTCTAGTTGTGGTGAGTGGGGGCTACTCTTTGTGCAGTGCATGGGCTTCTCATTGCGGTGGCTTCTCTTGTTGTGGAGCATGGGCTCTAGGCGCATGGGCTCAGGAGTTGTGGCTCGTGGGCTCTAGAGTGCAGGCTCATTTGCTGTGGTGCAGGAGCTTAGTTGCTCCGCGGCATGTGGGATCTTCCTGGACCAGGGCTCAAACTCATGACACCTGCATTGGCAGGTGGATTCTTAACCACTGTGCCATCAGGGAAGCCCAGTAGTGAATTTTTAACACTCTCTGGGAATTAATATTAGCAGCTATTTTTGATCCTTAAAAGAATAGATTCAATAGAATAATGGTGGCCCAATCCATAGTTTATCAGTAAAGAAATATGGGAAGTTAAGGCCAGTAAGGTAAAATATTTAATTGTGACAGTAAGAGCAATGATGTGGTAATTTGTTAGAAATAATCAAAGGAAATATTTTGTCCTTTCTATATAAGACTGATATGATCTTTTTATTTTTTGATTTCTTCACTTTATTGTTATTGCTCTTTTTAGGAGTTTTAATCATGTTATTATTTTTCTGTGATACAAAGAAGCAAGTTGAAGTGAAAATATTTCAGACTAGCAAATTACTAAATATTATATTTTAATGTTTATTATTATATAATTTTAATGATCATAATATATGAACAAATTTTTTACTTTTGCCATTTTATAAGTGATTCATGCTGTTTTTAAAGAAAATGTATGATTTATCTACAAATGAATTTTTATTTTTTTATTGAGATATAGTTGATTTATAGTATTATATTAGTTTCAGACGTACAATATAGTGATTCAAAAATTTTATGTTGTTGCTTCTTTGTTTTATTTTTCAATGTTAAAAGAGAAGCCAAGGGGCTTCCCTGGTGGCTCAGTGGTTGGGAGTCCGCCTGCCGATGCAGGGTATACAGGTTCATGCCCTGGTCCGGGAAGATCCCACATGCTGCGGAGCAGCTGGGCCCATGAACCATGGCCGCTGGGCCTGAGCGTCTGGAGAGGCTCAGGGAGAGGCCACAGCAGTGAGAGGCCCGTGTACCGCCAAAAAAAAAAAAAAAAAGGAGAAGCCAATAGAGATGAGAGTAATATTAGTATGTAAGGTGGTGTATCTTTAACATCTATTAGAATACAACATTTAAAACTATGTTTCAATAAATATTAGTAGGCAATTATTAAGAAGTATCTATAACTAATACATATTAAATTAAGAAGTATCAATGTTGAAACAAATGTTTAAATGTGGTTCATTTTAAACAATTATATTCAACAATAAGAAAATTTTAATATTTATTTAGCAGCTACTATGTGGCATTATATTCTGGGAATACAGATGAATAAGAAGAATCTTTACTCTAAATGGCACATAGTGGTGGTTATAGGAGAAAGCCTCATTAGTAATTATGCAATGTGATAATACAATATGATGAATGCTAAATTTGATATAGGTATGCTTGTTAGAACATAAATTTGATAAAACAGTAGCCAAGAAACACATATTACTCAGCATATGTTAGATTGTGCAAGTCCCACTCTCATTTACCAGATAGTCCAAGATCACCTAGTCCAGTAGGGGCACAGACATGCAAACAAATGCATTTTAATATCCTGTGGTAAGTGCAAAAATAGAATAAACAGAAATAGTACACATGAGGGTCCGATGACCACTGTTTCAGTTGGAATCCTCTAAGAAGCAGAAGCCAAGTTGGGATTTGATGTGTAAGAAATTTATTTGGAAGACTGCTTATGAAAGATAAAAATAAAGGGATCAGGGGTAGGCAGGTCTCATCTGTAAAAGGAGAGAGTAAAGTAACGATTGGGTAGAAAGGGCCTTATTGTAGCACAGCTCTAGAAAGTCTTGGCCAGACTGATGAGGAATCTCAAAGCAAAATTTTCCCATTGAAGAAATCTTGCACCTGGCAGGAAGGGGCTGACAATAGTACACTGTCATGCTTCACCATGGGCTGGTTGCAACCCAGGGAAAGTGTGGCCTGAGTGTAAATACAATAACAGATCCAAGAATGGAAGCTGGGCTATAGGTCAGTCATGGCCATAGCATCGGATTCTCTTGAAAGAGACCTGAGTGGAGCCACTGTAGAGGCCACTTTTCCTTTCAAGTTTGGAAATCCGTTCTTCTAGTGTTCCCTTTGGCTTCTCTTCCTGAAAGAATTTGTAGAAAGGGAGGTTAGGGAGATGAACTATGACCTCTGTCACTGCAATTTGTCTTGGGAATAAAGCTAATACTCATCTTCCCTTTTGTCCACTAGCCACTCTAAACACCCCTCAGCCTCTGTCATCACTTTAGCATGTTCTGATGGATTATTTGGTGATGTGACAAAATCCTCCATTCCTGGGGGTGGGGTCTGAACCTTTGATAGTCACACGCTTCCCAGTGCAGGTTGTTGAATGTGTCTTTTGTCTATTAATTAGGTGAGGGAGTAACTAGAGGTGCCCAGTGCAGATAGTTGAACGTGTCTGTTCTCAGTTGGGTGAAGGAGTACCTAGTGGATCACCTGGCTTCCACATGTATTCTTATGCCCCCATTGTGTGAAAACAGTCCTACGTCCTCCTGCTGATCGGGGTCAATTATCCCTGCCGACTTGGTGACTCCATTTCCCTGGACACAAAATGTCCATGGTGGCCTGGCATATGTTCTAACTTAAAATACAATGGGGCTTCCCTGGTGGCGCAGTGGTTGAGAGTCTGCCTGCCGATGCAGGGGACATGGGTTCGTGCCCCAGTCCGGGAAGATCCCACATGCCGCGGAGCGGCTGGGCCCGTGAGCCATGGTCGCTGAGCCTGCGCGTCCGGAGCCTGTGCTCCGCAACGGGAGAGGCCACAACAGTGAGAGGCCCGCGTACCACAAAAAAAAAAAAAAAAAACAATGATTCCTTTACTACATATTTCTTTTCCGTGTGCCCCCTTTGAGGATTCCCACTTTCAGAGCTGTGAGTTTGAGGTATAAGGTACATCAGATCCTCCAATGAGTCATAGGGAGTGATAATTAGTAGATCTACTCTTGCTTCTACCCTGCCTTAGTCTGTTGAGGCTGCTATAACAAAATACCACAGACTGAGTAGCTTATAAACAGCAGAAATATATTGCTCATGGTTCTGGAGACTGGAAGTCTGAGATCTGGGTGCCAGCATGGTTGGGTAAGGGCCCTCTTCTGAGGTTGTGGGGTGGAACTGATAGACTTCTGTTTATCCTCACGTATGGAAGGGGCTAGGGATCTCTCTGGAGCCTCTTTTATAAGGCACTCATCTCATGCATGAGGGCTCTACCCTCATGACTTAAGCACCTCCCAAAGGACCCACCCTCTAATAACATCACATTCGGCATTAGGATTTTAACATATGAATCTTAAAAGAACACAAACATTCAGACCATAATGTATCCCTTGACTCTAAGACCCACATATTCTTCCTATTGGTGGCACCAAACACATTTAGAGCTCTTTGATTTAGTACATGTCTTACTCCTGAAGGATAACACCTCATCATAGCAGAGTATTGCTTCTAAGATAGTATCTTGGCTGTGTCTTTGTTAGCCATTTCAGCACTCTGTGAGAATGTCTGCTCCTGGAGGGGGTGGTTTGTGATACAATCAGTGAACCCTGTTATCACATGTCACACTCTCACACCTGTTTTACTATAAAGTGAGTCCCCTGATTAGATACTAGGCAGTGAGATTCCATGTCTGTAGATAAGGCATTGCATAATCTCCCAGACTGTGTTACTGGCTAAGGCTTTGCAGGCAGGAGAGTCAAATTCATACTAGAATAGTTATCTATTCCAAAAGGACAAACCACTGACACTCTAGGGTAGAAGTGACACAATGTGGTAGAATTGTGACTAAGGAGTTGGTTTCTCACCTCATGGAAAAGTACCCAGTTGGGGGCTCAGCATTAGCCTCTGTTGTTAACATATGGGACATTGAGTCATTTATGCTTGATTGACTTTGGTGAGTGGGAGTCCATGACATTGAGCCTATGCGTGGCTTCTGTACCAGCCATTATTGGACACTCCGTTTATGTGCTTGTGATGCAAGTTCCAGAACGGCTTATTATGAAGGCTGGTGAAAGGCCAGCCTTTATGTACTTGGTTTTTCAGTACCTCTTCCACTTCACTCAGCATGGATCATCATCTTAACAGTGAGTTTGCCCCAATCCCTGGGGTCCTTGATGGCTTATTAAGTCCTGTGTTCCAAGAAAGTGCCCATAATTCAACAAATTCACGCTTATCCAATCTTATATTCTGATCAAGCACTCTCAAAATCCAATCCCAGGAATATTCCTCTGGCTCCTGATGGCACATGCTAAATAATTCTTGGACATACCTTGGTGTATAATTTCTGTGTTTCCTTATGAGTTGCAGCATGTCCCCAGCTGAAACTTAACACTAGCCACAGGCCTAGCAGCCAGGTGAGGGACATCTCCTGAGGGAACACCTCTTGCCTTAGGGTGGAGAGGATGGGTCCTCATCAGTACATCCTGAACAGTGAAGTGGTACCTTTCATTGAGGAAGGGTGAGCTACCTCTACTAACTGAGGACTCAAGGCAGCCAACAGAGCATAAATCCTCGAGGGAATCCAGCCTATGTTTCAGGGTCCCAGTTTTTTCCAACCAGGCCCCTGATTTTGCCGTGGCTGAGCATTTAAGTGTTGCTGGAATTTTGCAACATTGTCAAATCCTGCAACTGCTCCTCAGCTTTTTGTCTGCTGGTGATAAAGACTTCTTTTTAAGCTTCTGAAGATGTTCTCTGTCTCTCTGGCTTTAACTGTTTCAAACAATGCTTAGTTTTTCATCATCTGTTTAGACTGGCCACGTAACTCGGTAATAACCTGCCAGTTCCATTGTCCTTGGAGGCATAGTTCACCCACATATTCTTCAAATGCCTGAGTCATCATATCAACAAAATTTTTCCTCTACCAGACTATTTACTAAGTCCACCACTGGTGAAATCTTTAGCAGTTGGGCAATCATCTTGTACTGGGAACTATTAGTGCCCCATATTCCACTCAGGATAGGGCCCCTTTGCAATTCCCCAAACCCCATCTTACTGCCTATTTTATTGGACCACTCCTGACTCCATTTGCATGTGTTTGAGTCCTCTAAAAACTCATGTGAAGATACAAGAAATTTATTGGGGGAAATATTTGTGAAGAATAAAGGGATGGGAGCTGAAGTAGGCAGGGAGAGCCTTTAGACCATGATTCAGGTCTGAAAGATGTAAAAATAGGGAGGAAAGTAAGAACTGGGTAAGAATCCCACTCATAAACACTCATAAATATATTTTCAGGCAAATAGCAGTATTTTCAAGTTATCCAAAACATGGACAATAAAAATATATGAAATTCAAAAAATAATCAACTTGCATGTATTTTCCCAAACCATCATTTAAAAATCCTTTTCTGACCATTACTACAAGTAGTCTATCAAAGATCCATCCAGAGTAAAGAGTCTTTTAATCTATTTATTCTCAGGAGAACAAAGCTTCTGGGACCAGTGTCAGGCATGGGATCTAGTTACTTGAAAGAATGGCAGAAACAAAAGCAGCGTGAGGACTATTCATTTATTTAGAAGCATGCAACGTACAGACAGTAAAACACTATTGACATCATCAGAAATCAGTTGAGATCAGAAAGTCCCTCAAGAACCGAATACCAGAGAGAAGATTTTATAATATAACTTTTTAAATTCTCTTTTATGTAGGGAAAAGTAGTTAATCCCAGTGAAAAATGCAGATTTCTTTAAAGTGGCGTTCTTTCCAGTGCTGCAGTTACCAACATTATAATTTTCAACATCTACCAATGAAAGTCTTTATTTTCAAATTGAGAGCACATTATATGCCATGATTTATGAAGTTAAAGATAAAAGAACTGGGCTTCCCTCGTGGCGCAGTGGTTGAGAGTCCGCCTGCTGATGCAGGGGACACGGGTTCATGTCCCAGTCCGGGAAAATCCCACATGCCGCGGGGCGGCTGGGCCCGTGAGCCATGGCCGCTCAGCCTGCGCATCCGGAGCCTGTGCGTCCGGAGCCTGCGCTCTGCAACGGGAGAGGCCACAACAGTGAGAGGCCCGCGCACCGCAAAAAAAAAAAAAAAAAGATAAAAGAACTGTTCTTTTATGCAAAGGTTTCTAATTTCATAGGAAAATTACTACTATTATAATTTTTTTTTTTTTTTTGCTGTACGCGGGCCTCTCACTGTTGTGGCCTCTGCTGTTGCGGAGCACAGGCTCTGGACGCATAGGCTCAGCAGCCATGGCTAACGGGCCCAGCCGCTCTACGGCACGTGGGATCTTCCCGGACCGGGGCACAAACCCGTGTCCCCTAGCATTGGCAGGCGAACTCTCAACCACTGCGCCACCAGGGAAGCCCTACTATTATAATTTATTTCCTAGTAGTAAGATTGCTGCCACGAGTCATTTGAGCACATTTGCCTTAAAGATGTTGTTGTTATCCTCTGGCATTTATAGAATATAAGATGTTCCTGTAACTAATACTTTTAAGATGTTAGCGGCATCAGCTATTAATTACGTTGCCTATAATGCATGTGTATAATTCAACTTCTGGAGAATGATGGGCCAGGAAAGAATTAATATTTATTGAAAGCTAACTTTAAGTCAGGAGCTGTGCTAAACATTTTATGCACAACTTCTTATGAAATCTTTAGAGCTGGATGAAATAGGCATTACCCTGTTTTAAAGATGAGGGAACTAGTGGCCCAGAGAGCCTGAGTAAGTGGATCAGGTCCAGTGGCTTTTAAATGGCCAAGCGGGGACTGTGCCACACCCCAGGATGCAATTTTGCAACAAAACACAAACATATTGTTACTCCAAATACTAATTGTGATATACTATATCATCTTATTAATTAAATGTTAATTGACAACACTGTACTTAAATATATGTTAGAAAATGTTAGGACTATAAATAGGGTATACAGCAGGGTCCTTATTTGCAATGAGCAAATTTCTTATATATCAATTGACAGTAGAGATAACTTCTTGCAAATTTGCTACCAAGAAGACCTCTGGACATATTCAAATGTACAAGACCCTATGTTATGCTCTATCATAGGGGGTTTTACTGATCCTATCATATGTGATTTTAGCTAAGTTTATACCTATAGACATGTAGACATTTCTTGATAATTATATAGAAGGAAGCTCTGCCTTAGTTGTCATGTCAGCAAAGAAGGGAGAAACACTAACAGGGAAACTATAATGAACTATTATGCAAAAGGAAAGCCCGGATAATATTTTATTTTAATGTAGTCACATACCTGCCATGTATCTGTCAAAATAATGTCAGCATGCTTTCATGTGTATCATTATATTGAGAGATACAGTGCAAATCTTAATACCTTCATTGTAGAGTGAAGTATCAAATAATGCAAAATTAAGTGGTTCACTGATCCAAGCTTAATATCTTGTTAACCCTATTCTGTGTGACTTCATAGGTCATATTTTTGTAAGTAAATAATGCAAATGGCGTTTTTAATCACCAAAGGATTTAACAACTCATTTTGATCAAAAATATAATCTGAAGTGTGAAAAAGATCAAAACATACGACATGTGACCTGATTGATTTTTGAAAAGGATTAATGGAGGAATATATGTCTAATGTATAATAACGCATGTATTTATGTGATTAAAATAATAATTTCATATATAAAATTGGTATGCAAATGAAGACCCTCATCATCCTTCATGAGAAAGTTCAGAAATTTTAGATTTAGTATTCCTTCCTCTCCCTTCTAGGACACAGTTTCGTTTCATTAACACCTTTATTTTCCATAGCTTCTCCTTCCATAGATCAATATCATAAAAGTTGGTTTATTACTATAATAAAGATTTATTTTTAAAAGAAAAGCATACTAGAATAATGAACACCTAATAGCAGAACTTCTCACCTTGGAGGATATAGATGTAAGCATTGACACCTTAAATTTTATAGTTTACCTCTTAATATGTCTTTGCATAAGGTGTTAAATGTTACTATCTCTAGCTGGTTAGGTATGGTCTTTGTAAGGTACATCATGACAGTTCTGTAAAATCATGTTACAATACATTGTTTTGTGCGTCAAATGTACATTAGATTTCCTTACAAGTAACCAAGAATTCCTTCTTCCCAGACAGCTCCTATTCAGTTTACTAAAGTTTTCCCATGAAAACTAAACAAAAAACAAACAACCTTTATATCCAGTTTATTTCTACCATTTCCCCACCTTAATGACATTTCTTAAGCTTTGTCTTTGTTCAGCAAAACTTGTTATTTGTCAAGGCAAGAAAGTTTTGAGACCTTATTAACTGGACTTAACTACTGATCATTTTGTTCTCCCTAAACATCACATCTCCTCTTCTAAACTTTTTGCCTGCAAATATATTCTCCAATTGTATTCTTTCATATCTTCTGTTTCTTTCAGGGGTCTCTCTTCTCTGTTTGCATTTTAACCAATGCCATGATATTTTATCTGTATGTTATAAATGTGCAACTTCATATCTCTTTTCAACGCTGCATTATGTGACAATATGTTGAAATCTTAAAATTGGCCACGATGGCAGTATTTACACCATGGAAATCAGAACTTACTACAAATTAAGTCCTGATTACTTGCTTTGTTGATTTTCTAAACTTAAAAAGGTGTTGGAGAAATGTTAATAATACAGTTTAAACTTAAAAGTCTGTGTGTGTAACCATTACATTGTCAACAACACAAAAAATGAGAAAATATTCTTAACTGTTTTGAAAAACTATTTTTTGATTCAGCAAAGAAGTCTCACATTATTGACATGAGTAAGGTTCCAAGATACAACTTCATTGTTTCACTTTCAACTTACTACTTAAGAAGAGTATCAACGAGCATTCATATAGGAACTACAATCATTCATCAGTTGTTGCCATAGATTAGCTATGGATACAAAGAGTGCAGCAAAAATCAACAAAAGCACTCTGTGGGAATTGATTGACTATGAATAATTTTCAGTAATGAGTACTATACATTTTACTATTATTTAAAACTTTTGTCACATTATATTAGTAAAATTTATAGTAAATGTATATACTTACAGACATGATTTTTCTTTTTCCTAGAAAGTCTGTTGTTAAACATTTACCGGTACACCAGTGACTTTAAATATTGGAATCTCTAGAGTTCCCATTTATGCCCATTTCTTTTCTCTTTGTTTTCACTTTCTATTTGTAGTCTAATAATTTTTACCAATATTTTCATGTTGACTATTCCAAAATTTGGAATATCCAATCCTGCTTTCTTTCTTAAACTTTGGTGCATATATGACTCTCCACACTTTTGTTCCATAAGAACCTCAGTCAGAAGTTCAAAACGTGACCTTACAACTGTCAATTTATCATTGCTAACAACAAAACTGTTCTCCACAATTGGGCCTCTTTCTATGTTCTCTATCTCAGTTAGTGACAACATCATTTAAAATCCATTTAAGCTCCGTAGTTTACATGGTATATGAGACCTTGTCTGAAATGGTTCCAGCCTCATCACTCAGTGAGTTCAGCTTTGCTTTGTTGTTGTAATTTAAGTTTTAGAACAGAAAGCTATTCTTTACTTTTTGTTTTCATTCCCCATCCACTAGGTTTTCAATCAAAACTTTACAAAAACTGATAACTTTACAAGATCACTATTTCTTGAATCTGTACTCTACTCTGGCCTCCTTTGCTCTAGTTAGACCCTCAGTCTCTGCCTTCAATTACAGAAATAATTCCTCCCCATGTATAACCAGTTTCTACAAAGCTTCAGTGATCTACCTAAAGCAACTATCTGACCTTATCACTTCCCTTCTCATAAATTCTTCAGTGTTGCTTTATTCCCCATACCATATGAGAAGACATAGTTCCTTATAGTATACAGGATCGTGCCTGATATGGCGTAGGCTTTATCCCCCTGTGCAGCCTGATTCGTATTTTATGCTCCAACATGCTAAATTGTTTCTAGTTCCTCCCATAAATGATTCTTCATCTGGAATATATTTCATGAGGCTGCCACTTCTTTCTGGAATATTCTTTCTTTCATCTTTTTCTAACTCAACCTTCAAAATTTTCATGAGGGATCATCTTTTCCCCAGAATTGTTTGGGAGATCCCCAGTCAGAGAACTTTTGTTCCCGTGGACATTTTTGTTTACCATTGTACTTAATACCTGTGTACTTGCACATTGCCTTGTCATTATGTGTTTATGTCAAATGTGTCTCTCTCCAGAACTTAATTTTTTTGACGGTAAGGGTCTCTTTGTGTCCCCAAAACTTATCACAATTGCTGGTTCAAAGTAAGTGCTTAATACCCTTTATGTAACTGAAGTGCTTAAAGCAGACTGTTTTCTACTTCTCTTAAAAATATTATTTTTTTATATCTGTGTTAGATTTTAATTAATATGTCCACTTATTTTGGGACATAACTGAGCACATGAACTAATGAAGTTTTTTCTTGTGTGTTATACAATATAGATCTCTCACCTCCACTTTTCTTTCTCTTGCTAGCTTTTGTTTTAGAATCCATAATATCTGCCATTTTGTATGATGAGCTGAAAAAAATATTATAGCTATTTAAATATGTTAATGATTGTTTCTTTTAAATCTCACATTTTTAAAATGTCAAGAGAGTTATATGTTTAGGAGATTAAAGCATATGATTATATCACATGAAATTGTCAACACGGTGAAAAAATTTAGAATCCTTGAAAACGAATTAGTCATATATCAAAACAAAATACTCATGTGTCTTTAATCAGGTATGTAATATATTCAAAGAAAACCTTAAAAACTGCACTAAAACTCAGGTCTATTAAACTTAAATTATCCCAATCTTTTAAGTCATGAACAATCTCAGATTTAGATACTCTGCCCCAGAAGATCAGGTCTCAAAGAACACACACACACACACACACACACACACACAACTGTCATGATATTTTTAAATTGAAAAATCACTCAGAAAATTTTCTCTGATTCTTCTCTTCCACACCCCCAAAATACTGACTATTGAATACCCTCCATTGCTGGGAAAAATACCTAATTAAGGTGCAGTTTCCAATGATAATATCTGAAATAAAATTAGTTTCAATCTTAGGTGCTAGTGACCGTGAATCTAAAATTTGGTAAACATGCCAGCACTAAAATATAGTCATGTGGCCATACAAGGAACTGTTTTCTGCAAAAGTTTATGATTAATCACAATAATAAAAGCATCGTGATGTCAGCAGTTGAGAATTTGAAAAAGAAAGAAAATGAGGCACAAAACATTTGAGCAGAGATAGAACAAATTACGTAACTAATCAGCAGCAAAAAAAGTGAAAAACCATCACTAAAATTCAATTTAAACTCCCACTCTGATTTTTTTAAATTAGATGCATTTGATCTAAAGTGATTTTAGAGTTCTTCCAGGATTTAACTATAATGAATAATTCCGATTACATTACTGCTTCAAAAATTAATTATATACCTTATAAAAGGCCAGTGGTATTAGCCCCATTTCATTGTTCCAGCTATCTATTGCTGAGTAACAAACTGACACAAAACTAGTGGCATAAATAAATAACTTTATTATATTCCAGACTTCATGGGTCAGGAATTTAGGCAGGGCACAGAAAGAAGTTTATCTCTGATCTGCAATGGTTGAGGTCTTAGCTGGCAAGACTCAAAAACTGGGGACGGGAGTCATCTGGAGTAGTCTTCACACACATGCCTGGTGGCTGATGTTGTTTGCTGGCTGGGATCTCTGCTGAGGCTGACGACCAGAAAAAATCCACATGTTCTCTCCATGAGGTCTAGGCTTCAGCACAGCATAGTGACTGTGTTCCAAGAGCAAACACTTCAAGATGACCAGGCAGAAGTTATATCATCTTTAATGACCTCTTCTTAGGTCAGTGCCACTATAGGCACAGATCCACTCATATTCCAAGGGAGACAACGTCAGCTTCACCTCTCATGGAAAGAGTGTCAACATCATATTGGGAGAACTGTGTGTGGGAAGACAGATCAAGCTGTAACTACCTTGGGAAGTACACTCTTCTCTATTTGCCTACAAGGAAAATCAAGGAAGCAAGCAGTGCACTTTCAGGTAGTTTTTCAAAGTGGATGAATGCCGATAAAGTGAACGTTAAATGGATTGTACTTTCTTAAGTTTTTTATTTTTAATCTGAGTTGAAGCCAACCTTGGTTTTAGAGATCAGTCCAAAAACACCAAATGAACCTATAATAAACTTGAGAGGCAACGCCCGATAGTGGGGAAGGGCATGGACTCCGACGCAGATTGCTGTGTGCTGGTCCTGGTGCCAACACTCAGTAGCTGTGTGACCTCAGGCTAGTTATCCTCTCTATGCCTCAGTTTCCTCCTCTGAGGGGTTGTGATGTCTGATAACTTGTTATGGGGATTCAATAAATTCATAGTGTATAGAATAGTGCCTGAAACATCATAAACACTATAATCTGGAAAATTAAAAACCATATCTCCACCGTATATCCAGGCAGCAAAAAACCTGACAAATATTGTTTGTGTTTTTAATCTCATGCACGAGCTTTGTATTTTCTGTCTGCAGATCACTTTCCAGTAGAGCAAACTGGGCATCCTGATTTAGCAAAGGTGTCATTTTAGCAAATTCTACGGAGACCTCCCCAAAGCAGATATATTGTAGCTAATGAGTCAGCTATAACAATTCTAGGGGCAGAAAGCATAGAAATAGTTAAACCGAGTGCAGTTATGTCTAGCCTGGTTCCCTGATAAAGTTCATAAGTATACGTGCAGAAGTAAAGAGATCATCTATTTATTCTCCTCTAAGGTAGTGACAAGAATTCCCCTACTGGTGAATTTGCAATTAAAATATTCTTTATCCCAGGCACAAATATTCAGCTTTATCTGCTGTCTGCACTCTGTCCATTACATAAACCTTGCAGAAATAAATGACATTCTCTTGTGCCACCATTCCTACCACATAAATTGTCATTTTAAAAGGCAAGAGATTAAGAAACTTCGGAACAGTAAGTTTTCTGATATTTCCAGAGTAAATAAATTGCAGTAAAAAAAAATTAACTTCCTCTATCAAAGGAATGGTATCAGTAATCCTGCCTGAATTGAGAGCAATACCATCCATGGCACTACACACAAACATTACATAATATGTTTAGGATTCAAAATCCTAACTAATATTTGCTGCATTTATTGCCAAAGGAGAAAAGAAGGGGTTTCATCTCAGTGATATATAAAAATTACACTGAGGCAGAGACACAGGGGGGTTTCCATACATTTATTCTCTACATCTGTGGCTCTCTTTCTGCCTTGCAAACCAGTTCGTCTGTACCAGTTTTCTAGATTCCACATATATGCGTTAATATACGATATTTATTTTTCTCTTTCTGACTTACTTCACTCTGTATGACAGTCTCTAGATCCATCCACGTCTCTACAAATGACCCAATTTCGTTCCTTTGTATGGCTGAGTAATGTTCCATTGTACATATGTACCACATCTTCTTTATCCATTCATCTGTCGATGGACATTTAGGTTTTCTTCCATGACCTAGCTATTGTAAATAGTGCTGCAGTGAACGTTGGGGTGCATGTGTCTTGTTGGATTACAGTTTTCTCTGGGTGTATGCCCAGTAGTGAGATTGCTGGGTCATATGGTAATTCTATTTTTAGTTTTTTAAGGAACCTCCATACTCTTCTCCATAGTGGCTGTATCAATTTACATTCCCACTAACAGTGCAAGAGGGTTCCCTTTTCTCCACACCCTCTCCAGCATTTGTTGTTTGTAGATTTTCTGATGATGCCCATTCTAACTAGCTCCCCATCTCTTTTTTCTGTTTCCTTCTATATTGGTTTTAATCTGAGAAGGTTCCCTTCCACAAAGTATCAGAGATGGCTAACAACAAATAAAAACTTGCATTTTATGATTTATTAACCTCAGAGAAAATGAGTATGTATTTTTTTCCTGATGATGCCATGCAAAATTCATAAGGCTAATTGTTCTTGGCTTGGATTGGGTCACACATTCATCCTTGAATCAATTACTGTGAATCTCATTGACCAGACTTGTCAGCTCCACCTGCAATACATGAAGGAGTAGTGGATACTCAGTAAAAAATATTGAAGTGCTTTTGTCAGTAAAAGGGAATCCAGAAAGGCAAAGCCAACTTCAGTTCACTACAAATAAGCATAAATCAATCCACTGATAGTAGAGCAATACAGCTTTGTTCTTTTCCCCCTGCTCTAGTTATGAGTAAAAAGGTAACCTGATCATTTTGAGGCAGTCAGGTCTTGGAAATGAAATGGACAGCTAACTCATTTCCCTCTAAGTTTCTGTATCTAAGAAATCTTCTCCTCATGCAGAAATATAGTATAAAACAACGATTGAACATATCATTCCTATACTTAGCATACTCCAATGATGTGTAAGTTCTCTTATAACCAAGTCTTAACAAGACCCTATCCTAAACGCTTGTCTAGCAAAAATGCATTTAGACTTCCAATAAATGCTTTTATTTTCCAACAGTTCTGTATGCTGCTATTTCTCATACTTGAATTGTCCCTCTCTTTTCTACTTAGCTAGTCAACCTGAAGATTTACTTCAGTAATCTCAGTTAATTTCCCACCCCAATATAATTATATTCAACCTAAGACTGTAGGAATTTAACAGGAAAATTGTTATGAAACCTCTTAAACATTACTAAGTCAAGTGACTAAGGAGAGAATCTCTCTTCGTAGTAACCTTCAAACTGATGCTCCTTTTCCTTGGGATAGAGTTTTGGGTCTAACAAAGTAAACCCAAGTCAAGGGAACACAAGAGGACCCTCTAATCTATTTCATCAAGCCTTTCACAAACACCCATTCTTTTTTACCTCTGCCCAAACAGGAAAATAGGCCTAAAGAAATATTAATTTGACTAGGCTTTTCCCTATCAAGAATGAGCAGTAATAACTTCTGTTCTGCCATTCATTGTACCACCTTTCACCCTTTTTAGCAACTAATAAACTCCTTTTATTATTACTACTAATGATTGCTTCTTTTAGGAAACTTTCTATAACCCCATTCATTGTGGTAGAATTAGGAGTGCCCTAACTTTGCACAGAACTCCTAGTTTAGACTTTTACAAAAAAACTTATTTTTTTCTGGGTTTTAATTGCCTCTTGTTCCTCCTCCACTATACTGCATGTTCTTTCAGATCAAGGGTCCTTTCTTTAATTCCCAGAAGCTGGCAAAATGTATACTCAATAAATATTTGGATACATGAATGAATAGTTAGATGGATGATGGATGATGGACAGATGGCTGTTCTAGTAGATACTGTTATTGCCCACTTTTCCTCCCTCCCCTTTCTCTTGAGAATGCCTTTGTTTCTGTGCCTTTCAAATCTCAGACCTTGGCCAATGATTGACTAAAGTGAAATAATTGCCACAAGATAGGACTAATTCTGTGGCACAATTTGTGCTACAGAACATCCCTCATGGATCAGACTGCAGCCAAGTCTCCAAGAGAGCCACAACCATGTTTAGATTTTTCCCTGCTTTGACCTGATTCCTTTCCCTCCCTCTTCCTGAGAGCACTCCCATAAAAAATCATTTGAACAAGAACTCCTCATGTCAGGTTCCAGTTCTAGAGAAACTGTCCTAAGATATATGAATAGATAAATGAATAAATGAATGGATAGCTGGATGAATGGTTGGATGAGTGAATGAAGCAATACTTTTGGTAGTATATGTGAGTATAAAAAAGTCTATTAAGGTCAGGACCACGGGCAGGAATGCATCATGAATACTGACACTGGAGCTGGAGCTGAAAGGTCTGTGACAAAGTTTGGGGAGCAAAGAAATCAAATACAGATGTAGAATCATCCTGGAGCTATCCTTGAATCTTGGTAATCAAGTTTAAGTATGGTCTAGACCCAATGACAACTGTAATTCAAAAACACACAGCTAAGTAGGGCAAAGCTAGACAGCATTTCTACAATCAGTAAGAAGTATATAACAGGACACAGAAGTTGGTAGAATCCAAGCAGATGAACTTCAGGCCCAGATATCTTGAAAATACCTCATCCAGGTTAGAAAACCATCTAAACCTTTTTTTTTTTTTTCTGAGAACAAGAACCAACCTCAATACGCAGTGCTGCAACACTTTACTTTTGTGGTTATAGTTTTATGTATATAAACCTTTTATACCTTTTTCAGTATCACAGGGTGGATCTGTAAATTTCCATATAACCAATGAAATTATTAGTTAACAAACCCCCCTGGCTTACCAAAATATTGAGTTATGAAGTGAAAGGTAAATGTGATAGCATGTAACAAGTATAAATGTCAGGAGAGGATCATCATAAAAAATTATTTCATATATCTGGGTACTCTTTGCCCTGTAACAGATGACAATTCTCATTGTCTATTTGATAAATTTCAGTAAGCTTCAATAATACAGAAGGATATGAGGGCTAAGGAATACTATAACCACAGGAGAAAGCCCAAGACTTCCAGTGGCAGAAACACAAGAAATTCCAGTAGAAAATGTCACTCAGTGTGTTGTAGGTCAGATTCTTCCAAAACAAACTCTGTTAAGATGCGGATCTGAATGCAGGAATTTGGGGGGATGTGCTCTCAAGAACACCACCTATAAAGGAGAGAAGAAGCAGACTTGAGAAGATAGAAAAATTAAACTGCTGATGCAATTGAGACAGGTGACTCAAGCAATCCCATTGGCACTCTGAAACAGGAAGGGTTCTGAACAGCAGTGTAATGAATAGAGGGAAGGGGGTGGGAAATTTGTATCCCAGCATGGACCAGACATTGTAGGTGGGCTACTGCCAAGACAAAAATTATAACTGGGTGAGGCTACTCCCAGTTCCAGGAAGGGACTGAGCCATTGTATACCTATATCTTAGCCGCTGCAGGATCTGGGCAGCACCCAGCAATACCCACCACAACTGGTGTGTGTGTGTGTGTAGCACCTGTGTATTCCACTGTGTTAGCCTTCCCTGTTAAAAAAAACAGATTTTTTTCCCCATATGCCTGCTTTTGCAAAATCCTTCTCAAGGGAGTAAAATCCAAGCAGCCTTTGTACAATAAGGTGTTGTTACTCTCACAGCTTTATCCCAATGGGACATTTACAACCTCCCTTAGTAAACTTCTAGCTACAACTGGAACAGCAGAGGAACATGTTTTCTTCAGATTGGTGTGATCCTTCTTCATCAGAAGCTATGAAGAATTGCCAAACTCAGTTTTGCATTTTAAACCTTGTTTTACCTTCAACTAGAAATATCAAACCATTTCAGAAGCAGTCTCCATAAAGAATCAAAATAACATCTTATGACAAGCTAACAGGTTCATGCAAAATCCCAATTTTATACAGTGTGAAGAATAAATAACCTAAATTTCCCTTCTTAAGATTTTTGTGCAGAATGAATATATTGAAATTATACAAAAAATCTTTCCACTGCCTAAGAACTAAAAATCCCCAAATGAATAATTTGATTTGCAAAATTTTAACAAAAATATCCTAAATGTTCATAACCTAATACTAGCTCTCATTGAATTTAGTTATATTTACCTGCAATATATATCTCTAAAATTCATTTTAAATAACCTATCAAAACAAAATAACACTTGTCTCATCCAGTATATACTTTCACTAGGAAATTATTTTCATAGATTATTGCCAGGTTTGCATATTTCCTTCTCACAGAACTTCTGGTGCCTAAAACTCTGAGTTTTCTCTGAGGGCCACATTCTTTGAAGATAAATTATACGTTTGTGGCATTGATTGTGGCGATGGTTTCACGGGTGTGTATTTATTTCCAAGCTCATCAAGTTTTACATATTAAATATGTTTAACTTTTTGTAATGTCTCTCATCCCTCAATAAATTTTTTTTTAAAAAAAGGATTTAAGCTACATGCAAGCAGAGCTTGCCTGTTTTTTTTGCCACTGCATTTCTAGCAGCCTCTCTCCCCACTAACTATTAATGGGCGGAATGGCTTTTATCCCAAGACATAGGCTTATTAGCTAAAGAGTTTAAACACATTGAAAGAAAGAAAACTATCTAAATAATACATAGAGCATTAAGCAAGATTATTGGAACACTTTGATAAATGTATTTACTATAGTAAAAATTTTCAAAATGACAGTAGAGGATATTTTTAACCAAAACAGGAGTAAAAAGTCATACAGATATCCAAGTAAAATATGAGTTATGCATATTATAATGATTGAAAAAAGAGCAAATAAATGTGATAAAATGGAAGAAAAATGATCAAGATGATCAGTGTGAATGACTCTCTAAGAAGGCAAAAGAAAAGGATAAAAAGTAGAGGATATAAAAGTAAAGCTTTTGGGATTGACATGTATACACTGATGTGTAAAAAACTGTTGACTAATAAGAACCTGCTGTATAAATAAATAAATAAAATAAAATTTTAAAAAAAGTAAAGCTTAAGAGATATGTAGACTAGCGTAGAAAGTAGACACCAATATACAGATAATGTGAGTTCCAAAAGAGAAAGAAAATAAATGAATAAATACATATATATATATACACACACACACACACATATATGCTTACATACATATAAATGGGAAGAGATATATGATAAAATGATAATATCAAATAAAGAATGATTAAAGATCTCAGATTTATAGTATTCATAGAGTGCAAAGTATTTTATATAAAAAACTAACATACACTTATAAACTTAAAATAATAAAAGCTTCCAGAAAAAAAAGAAATATTACCTACAGAGCAGTGAGACTTAGGCTGGCATCAGAATTCTCAACAGCAATCCCAGATGTAAAAAATAAATGAATAAATAAATTGAGTAAGAATTATAAAGTGGTTGATAGAAAATAAATTTGAACCTATATTTATATATCTAAATGAATTTAATTTAAGTGGTAGATCCATGACAGCCTCCAAAATTTGCCACTCAAATTGCCACTTTGAGAACACTCCTGGAGAAATAATAAAATAAATAAATACAGGAAAATGCTGCAGAAAATGTCAAAAGTAAAAAATGATTAAGTAATTTTATAAAGTATATTGCTGTCTAACTAGTCAAGTAAATATATATATAATTATATATATATTCACAAAATATGTTCAGAAAATACAGAACTAAATTTCTAGACAAAAGAAACAGGATGAGAGATAAAGATGGAAGAATTATAAAATCATGCTAAACAACTAATGGTGTTCTGGGGAACAAAGTGGGGTAGCAGGTTATGATATAAGTAGATGACAGATATGCAGTGCCCTTTATGCCATGCTAAAACAATACTGGTTTTCACCTGAAACCTTGGAAAGATTTAAGTGGAAAAGGATTATGATGTGTAGAGATTTTTAAATGATAATTCTCTCAGTAATCAAGATGCATTTGAGTTTTAGTGGGAGAAGCTATAGTGAAATTAGAGTTAAGAAGTCAATTTATTATACTATAGCATATCATATCTCATAGTACATTAAAATATTATTATTATTATATATTATACTAGTTTTGTTGGTAGGCAACTTGGCCAAAATTAGAGCAAGAGTAGTAAGAATGAGTAGATGAGAGACTGGGAAGCCAGTTGGTTTAATAAATGGATGGCATTTATTAAAGACAGGACATGACAGACAGGTCGACATTAGAGGAGGTGTGGGATAGAGATACTGAGTTCATATTTTGTACTTTGTGCCTACAATACCTTTGGGACATTCAAGTTGACTGTACTCTAAGCCGTCTGGAGGCCTATCAGGGTGGTGCAGGTGTGAATTGTAGGTTTGAAAACATTAAGGCAGAGTGGATAGTTACTGTACTATCACGGCAAAGACTGAGATTGTTCAGCAAGGAATGTGAAGCAAGAGAAGTACAGGGCCGTAGGTGGAAGCCTCGAGGGTGCATGCCCTCCAGATGGAAGTGGAGGTGGACCAGCTAGAGGATGGATCCTGGTGTATCACAGCATCTACCCCCACTGAAAAGTAAACCCAGGAATTGGGAATTTTATCATTTTTACTCCTTAGAACCCAGAATAATGCCTGGCACAAATAGCTTCTCAATAAATCCATATGCTGTTGAAGGAAGGAATGAATGAAGCCAGATCCCCATAGGAAATTCTCAAAAATACAGATTTTATTGTAATAGATATGTGAAAGACGAATCCTTTGGCTTTTTTCATTTTAACCCTCAGGAATACCCACCTTTATAATGCAGATATATAAGGAATGCATCTTTAATTTTCTCCCTTTCCTTTGATGTTAGACAAGTCATTCAGAAAACAAAGGGATTGCACTGGGGAAGTTAAGTTTTGGGAAGTGAATTACTTATGGGGGACATTCTCAGTTTGGAAGCAAACGTCGAACAAAAGCCTTCTAGTCCACACCAGAGCACATCTAATTTATTTTTGGTTAAAAATTTTCTTTTACACAAGTTATTTGGTTAGTTTTATAATTCTTCCTCCCTGTGCAAATAAGAATATAGCATTTCCCTAAAGGAACACAAACTACAATTAAACAAATTCTCTCTTTAAATGAGTTGGGGAAAATAATGTGAAAAGGACGTTCTAAGGAATACACTATAAAGCTTTAGTCTATAAAAACAAAAAATGTAAATATGGTTAGATATGCAAGAAAACTAATAAGTAGTCCTTTCTGAAATATTTTCAGAGCATTGTTTAATCTGCTAATATCAGTAGGAATTTTGTACATATGCATTTCTTAAAAGTATGAATAGGGCTTCCCTGGTGGCGCAGTGGTTGAGAGTCCGCCTGCCGATGCAGGGGACACGGGTTCGTGCCCCGGTCCGGGAAGATCCCACATGCCGCGGAGCGGCTCTGCCCGTGAGCCATGGCCGCTGAGCCTGCGCGTCTGGAGCCTGGGCTCCGCAACAGTAGAGGCCACAATGGTGAGAGGCCTGCATACCGCAAAAAAAAAAAAAAAAGAAAAAAGTTTGAATAAAACCAATTGATATCAGGACATCAATTTAACAAAGGGTTAGAATCTTAGAATCTGTTTACTAGGGTTGCAAATACATGTAGAGATGACTGGCTCCCAGGTAAAGAAAACATGAATATTTAACATAGCATAGAAGTGGGCAATGTTTTTGTTCTCGTAAGTATATTAAACTAGTATTTCAAGACTACAGTATTGTCTGTATAACTAATACAGTATTTAATGATATTATTTAATGATTCAGCAAGTACCCATCTTAACTACAGAGCTGTTCTAAAAGGTTAATCTTTACCAATATTTTAAAAGGTGTGACATTGATTGTAATTGGGAGAAACGGGGCACAGTTTGCCTTGATATAGGCATGGAGGTGCTCAGCATTGCTTCAAGACACAACCAGAAATGGTATAAATTTACAAAGGAATGGAAAGATAACTTGAAGTTAATTGCAGATATTACTAAAACAGAAGCATTCGTTCTAATTATTTAAGGACAGAATTGATCTCCTCCCCTTTCATGTACGCTTACATACTGCATTCTTAGTAATATTCATCAGTGTGAAAGACTGGGAGAAGAAATAGTTACCAAATATATGATTGCAATACTTTACTGTCCTTCAGAGGACCTGTGAGAAATCACGGACCAAAGGATAATAATTATGCATTTAAAATGATTAAATACTAATACTACAAACCTCACAAGTGATGAAATGATGAAATAAATTGCTGGTACTTCCATCCAGACACATTTAGATTAACGGGATGTCTGTAAGACAGTTTGATAAATGCCTTGTTCTTACACAGTACAGCACTGACCAGAATTCAAGAGCCTTTGCCTCTGGTACCCTCTTTATTAATTGGCTGGTATCTGTAAATGTATTAGAACCATGCTGTGAAGTTAACGAAAGCTTCTCATTCAGACTCACATAAATAGGTGGTTGGATAATTCAGAGTTTTAAAACATGTCAGAGTGGCACAGTAAAATTAATGGCTATGCTGTAGATATTAATAATAATTGTTAAATGGAAAATATTTTTTCTCTTAACTAAAAGATGCGTCTGCATCAGAGGAATATATCATTTACATAGGATAATTGAAATGTTAATTCAGATTTTCATTAAATTGTATTTATCTTTTCATGTCAAAATATTATGTCAAATTTAGATATATCATATTTTAGGTAACTTTTTACTATAGATATTTACCGTTTAACATAGGATGAAAAAAGATTGAAGTGAAATATAATATTTTCTTAAAATTTTCTTTTCAAGTTGACATAAAAAATATGCATTACCATAAAATTCTTCTGAGACAAACAACCCTCAGTGTTTGTGCATTGTGGGCAAATACTTAAAATATTTCAAATAACAGTAAATTATCAGAGATAGCCTGTGATAAAGGAAGGAAAGAAATTCCCCTTGGTTCAGATAGTTAATATATATCCCTATTCCACAACCACTTCATACCAGCCAATACATAGAGATTAAAACCTTACTCTATTTCAGTTTCTATATCTATGAAACCCCAGTACATTCCATATAATGATTAGCTTCATTACTTTATTTGTTGTATTTTTCTATTAGTTTCCACCAAAGTGGAACAAAACGTTTTAAAACAAAGCTCTATATTTATTGTCTAGCTGAAGAGTATAATAATTTTCTCTTCAAAGAAAAAAAAATCCTTTTGAAATGATCCAAGGAAATTGTGAGGAATAAGCTACTACTTTAAGTGCTCTTTTTCCCATAAATGGAACAAGACACATTCCCCATCCTCACTTCCACACTCCCTGCAATGAGAAATACCAGTGTTCTCTTCTATGTTTTCCAATAGCACCATTATCCTAAAGAACAAGATGCAACTTGTAAGTAAAATGCCCCTTGCCTGACTTCTGGAAAACAAGCTACCTGAGGTTTTTAGAAATCCTCTAAAAAATTACCTGAATAGTATAGCAGAACTAGTAATCCAATAAGATTTAAGCATTGTCTGTCACCTGGATGGATTAGCGGGTGAGGGGGTCATACTGGTAGTCTCGGATCTCTTGTATTATTGATTGTCATTGAAGCACATTAAATCATTTATTTTGTAATTATAAGTAATTGATAATTTATCAATAATTATAATTTTGAGAAATTAATTTCTCTAAAATACTATAAGACAACTGAGACAATTACTCCAATAAAGAAGAGAGGTAGTCAATTTTCCAAATGTTCTTGATACTAAAGGAATGGTTTTAATTTGCACTTTTTTTTGCCGGTATTTTATCCTTCACCTCTCTCCTATACTTCAAGTTCTGTGGGACAAATTGGGCTGAGCAGAAACAATTATCAGACACATAACCTCTGCACATCATGTTATTTTCTGAATGTACTTGTTCCTTGGGAAAGGAAATGACCATCAGCAGAGCTGAAAGTAAGGCTCTTGGGCATTTTTAGAACAGTGTATCTTCTGTGGGTCGGGTTACTACCCACAAGACTGTATGTAGACCTTTACATTTTGCTTCAATACTGTGTCCTTTATGGCTTCTGTCCCCACCCTTACCTCTCTGACCTTGTCTATGATTTCTGCCCCACTCACTCCCTCAGGCTCCACCATGCACACTTATTATTCATTCTATAAAGACAGGCTAGGGTTGCTCTCCTCAGGCCTTTGAACTTTGAATGATGACTTCAGTCCAGAAAGCTCTTTGTCTCTTACCACCTTACAGTAGTTAATTATCTCACTTTCAAGTCTACTCAGATGTCACTTTCTCACGGGAGCTACTCTGACAATCCTATTTAAACCATAATCTCCTCACCTGCTTCCACTCCTGAGCTCCTTTATCCTACTCTATGTTTTCTTCCACAGCCCTTAGCACATTCTACCTTACTAGAACTTTATTTTTATTTTATTTATTGTTTATTATCTATTAGATATGTCTAGATTACCTATTTGATATGTCTACCTTATGTATTTCAAATTCCTAGAAGAGGGCCCCGCACATAAAGTTCAAAAATATTTTTTGAATGAATTAATTTAATTAAAGACAGTTGTTTAGACTCAAAATGACAACATGAGCACATCTTAAAATAAATCACAAAATACTGGAAAGTTTAGAATGTTTCAAATGTATATGATTGCAGTTATCATTTATTCCATTTGCTCATTTTGCAGCTAAATCATCAGAACTTGTGAGGTTAACTGATTACTAAGAATCAACAAGCGTCTGACTTTTAGTCTAGGTATTCAGGAAACCTCCAGTTTCCTGAAGCACATCACTCAAATCACAACTACATGTATTCATTGTTTAAACTATCACGACCAGCTTATTATAGTAGAATTTAACACATTTCTCTCTGGATTGTTCTTAAACACCTCCTTTCTTTAGCCTTTAAGAAGGCTAGGGTTCCTTTAAGTTGTTTTGGTTTTGTAAACCTCCTATTTTACGTCCAGTAGAATCCAAGGTTGCTTAGATCTCATGATCTCTGAGAGAGCGCCCCCAAATACGCACTTTGGCTGCATAGCAAAATTATATTCTCTGAAGTTGCTTATATTAATTAAGGTTCATAAACATAGAAACTGACTTTGGTTAGTAGACGTAAAAAATAACAGGATGGTAAACTGGACTCTGATTAGAGTTTCAACAGTACATACAAAGAACATGAACAACACAAGAGGTGCCAAGAAGACCCATAGCTTGGGGTGTTGGATCACCTGCTAAGACATGTACAACAGTTTTTTCTGCCCTTAGCTTTCTCCTCTGTATTAGGCTGTAACAAAAAGGAGGCAGAAAAAATCCTAGAGGGGATTCCTTTGCAGCAAGCTTACAGAATGATTTGCATCCTCCCTATCGGGAGTGGGGGGGGTGAGGGGCGGTGGTGTTCCCTTCTCCACGGTGAAGGAGAGGGGAGTAAAGGCAACCTTTCAGAGACATCCATGACAGGAGTGTCCTGAAGGCTGAGGATCATGGGGGCCTGTAACTGACTCACACGTGAGAGTCTGAGGCCAGGACTACGGCTGAAGCTGACTTGGCTTGAGTGTAATTTAAAGGGAGTTACACTGAGAGGTGCCACATTTCCACTGAAGGAGGGCAAAGGTGCAGGAACCCAATCAGTGCCTAGGGAAGGCTGCCCGTCTAGGACTAGCTCGAAAGGGATTGTGCCAAATAAAGCAACCAGGAGGGACAAAGGTTAGGGAACAAAGCAACATAGGTACTGGAGCTAGAATGAACTTTACACTTTTTGGCCTGCCATGGAATTAAATGTTGCATAATACAGTTCATTCTTGATAATATCACATTCATTTACGAGTGAGATAATGAGAAAAATGAGAAAGTCTTTTGATAGCATATTATTAAACAAAAAAAATAAAACCCTTAGACATATCCTGTTTAGAGGCCAAGATTTATGGACATTTGTTATATAAACATCGTTCCTTTATTTGTGATAATTTTGTGTTTGACAACCTGCAGCTATGTTCCTAGGTCTTGATACCACATGGCCTTTTGTATTTCATCCCAAAAGATAATTCATATAAGATATAATACAATAAAAGAAGAAAAGAAATTATGCACACTTGCTACTTTCTAACATTTCTATTAAATAATAGAGAAAGCCCAACACTCAGTATCCCAAATTAGGAAATTACATTTGTATATCATCAAATAAAAATCATTTAGGTCATAAATCATGGTGTCAAAGCATCTCATCTCTTTGAAAGCAGTGATAAATTTGCATCCACAGAGCTTGACTATGAAATAAGAGCATTTGTTTCCCTGTCTGACCTTGAAGGAATTTGAAACAAAATTAAAGAAATCTCAGAGGTTTAAAACTAAGAAACATCAACATTATCTTCTGTAGGAAAAAAAGGGATTTTAACAAAATAAGCACTTTTGACTGATTGTTGGCTGTTGGTTCTAAGTGTTAATCTAGCCACATAATAAAAAGTTCTAAGTTTATTAATTACAAGAAAAGAAATATATGGTTACCATTCATGATATTTGTTAAATATTCTGATAAATATATAATATTTTATCATTATAGGATTTACTCAGTGACTTCTATTAACAGTATTCTCATATACACAAATATATGGGCCTATTTATCATTTATCTTCTCTTATGTCTTAGTGACTTTTATTTTTCTCTTCTGTATTTATTCTTTTATTTTATGACCAATTTATTTTTTAAATTTTAATTTGAAAACTATTTACATTTAGAGAAGAGTTGCAATAATAATGCAATGAACTTCCATATATCTTTCACCCATTGTTATTACTTTATCTTCTTTGCTTTATATCTCTGATAAAAGTGATACAAATATAATAGTAAATATTATTATTGTGTGTGTGTTCTTTATTTATGGAACCATAAATAAAGAAAAAATTTTGAAAAAAATTAAATTTTGAAAAAAAATGTTGCAAACTCCATGTCCTTTTATCCCTAAATACTGTAGCATGTGTCTCCTAGGAATAAAGATAATCTCCTTATACTTGTAGGCAACAATTGGGCTCCTACTTGCTGAATACCAAAACTGGACAAACGTCCATGCCTAGTGACAGGCTATAGAAGAAGGTCTTTAACACTACATTTACAGGAAAGTAAAATTAATTAAGAACTCACTGACTCTGCAACAGGTTCAGAGGAAGAGGGTAAAGCAGAAGCCAGCTGCGCATGACCAATTTCTCCTTCTTAATTTTTTTTAACATCTTTATTGGAGTATAATTGCTTTACAATGGTGTGTTAGTTTCTGCTTTATAACGAAGTGAATCAGTTATACATATATCGCCATATCTCTTCCCTCTTGCATCTCCCTCCCTCCCATAAGTCATAGCAAGATCCTTTCTGATCCACCTCCTAGAGAAATGGAAATAAAAACAAAAATAAACAAATGGGACCTCATGAAGCTTAAAAGCTTTTGCACAGCAAAGGAAACCATAAACAAGACAAAAAGACAAGCCTCAGAATGGGAGAAAATATTTGCAAATGAAGCAACTGACAAAGGATTAATCTCCAAAATTTACAAGTGGCTCATGCAGCTCAATATCAGAAAAACAAACAACCCAATCCAAAAATGGGCAGAAGACCTAAACAGACATTTCTCCAAAGAAGATATCTTATTTGGCAAGAAGATATTGCCAACAATCACATGAAAGAATGCTCAACATCCATCATTAATCATTAGAGAAATGCAAATCAAAACTACAATGAGATATCATCTCACACTGGTCAGAATGGCCATCATCAAAAAAAATCTCCTCCTTAATTTGACAGTATGTTAAGTCATGGTTTAACCCCTTGGGAAAAGAGTGTGAAGGTGGAGAGCTGCCAGAAGGGTTACACAGTGCATTAATGGAGCTATGTGGATAAAAACACCAATAGCATAAAAGAAGCTTGTGTTATAAAATGTATCATATATTTGCAATGTTGTGAAGTTTTACTGTGTTGAGGAGACTAAATATATGAACATACCTTTCACTAAAAAAAAAAAAAAAAAAAGCAAATGGTCCTTAACCATAGATAAGCTACTGGTTCTTACTTGCATTCATAATAAAAAGAAATGTAAATCAAAACTACACTATGATATCATTTCTCACCTATTAGTTTGGCAAATATTAAAAATTTGAAAACATACTCTGGTGACACACCAATGGAAACATAGGCACTCATATATCACTAGTGGGAGTACAAAATTTGGACAGAAAAGTCATAATATCTAGCAAAATTACATAGGCTTGTACCCTTTGGTCCAGTAATCTCACTTCTAGAAATATATCTCAAAGGTATGCCGGCAAAAGCACCACCAAGAATATACTCTAAAGACAAAAAGAACTGAAAAAGTATCTGCTTATAGTATTCTTTTGTTAGTGTTGTTAATATCATTTTGAGAGTGTTGTGGATATTGTGGAATAATGCAAATGACTAATCATGTTGAGAACTAAGATGTTCTATGTGGAAGTACAGAGGAACAGATGTAAGGTTAACAAGGTTAAGTAAATATCCTTTAGTACTAAATTTGAATTAGAAACATTAGGAATTAGTAATATAAAACTCATGAAATATCTGTAGCTCTTAATATATACTGTATATTATATATTACAGGAAACAATTAAGTCTTGAATAGGAGATATACAACATGAGCTTGGGACATCTTTTCACACCAGAAAGCAAGTAATATAAATGATTTGAGCTAGGAGAAATTATATTGACACTCTTTTGTCTAGTTCTTAGGATACTAATCCACCACATCCACTACCAGACAATTCTGAGGAAACCTCATTAATAAGCCTGCTGTGCCGGACTACAGACAATGGGGGTGGGAAAGATTACTACAGAGAGTTTGAAATCTGGCCATGTTCTCAGGCAGCTTTATGTGATGAAAGATGTTGACAATTAGATAATGTTCTTATGGCAACTTCACTGTTCCATGAACTTCTGAGAGAGATTTGGCAATAATGAAAATAGATAGCATGTAACTAGTATTTACTATGTGCAAGAGAGTTTTGAGGACTTTCCCTATATCTACTAATTTAAAACTCACATTGACCCTGGGATGTACACATTAGTATTATTAGTAGAGTCATTTTACAGATGAATAAACTAAGATGCAAACAGATTAAGTAGTTTACTTCAGGTCATATAGCTAGTAAGTGGTACACCCAGGCTCTAAATCCAGGCAGTGTGAATGTAGAACCCATGCTCTTAATCACCATTTTATACTATCATCCAGCACAGCTCAGTCATGCTTTATGAGGAGCCATTGACTCTATACATGTCATAGCAAATACCATCACTTGGGAAAGAGTGTTTAGAAATGTAAAAATGTTTTAACATAGTGCCATGTGTAAAAGAACAATTTTGCTGCCATTTTTTTTCTTTGTTCACAACACTCCCAGCACAACACACATACACAAAAGTCTCTTTTCTAAGAACTTCAAATACATGTTATTTAATTGAGGAAAAACCTCTGAGTCAGTGGAAAGTTTAGAATTTAACTCTAAGTCACTTGAACTGGTATGTAAACTTTCTAGAGAATAGAGATTAAGTTACCCACCAACTATCACCAAGAAAGAAATTAATATAGCTGAGATATGAGTCTGTGATTCTTAGATACTAAAGCCCATACGTATGTTTAAATACTGCTACATTATCTCTTACTGTGAGTCAGTTACGTAATCTCTCTTATCTTCACTTTTCTTACTGCGCAAGGATATTATAAACAGAAAATGGATCTATAACTCCTACCTAAAAGATTCAAATGCACGGTAGTATTACTTTTTCACTTTTCCTTTCATCATATTAATGTTCAACCATCCATTTATTCACATTTTGCTCTTTAGCTTACGGTGATGATGATGATGGTAAGGGTAATAAAATTATAGAAGGGTAAAGAGAAAGAAGAGAAGGCAAATAGAAAAGACATTAATCTTCCTTTTTTTTTTCCTGTTACCCCTATAAGAGATAAGTGTTTCACTATAAGGAAACAAATAGAGGCTATAAGTGAGGAATACAAATGTCAGATGTAAAATAATCATGTTCCTGTGGCCCCTAGATAATTAGGCATGCAATTTACTTATTTTAATAGAAATAAAGAGTTGGGTGTTTCTCCCAAGGCATCCTGCCTTCTGAGATGGCCCACACTCTGTCTATGGAGTGCGTATCTCCCTGAATAAACCTGCTTTCACTTTAAAAAAAAAAAAAAAAAAAAAAAAAGACTTGCGTGTTGTTGCCTTTCTCCAGAGGGTCTGAGGATTTGGTTCAGTAAAAGTCCTGCGCTGTGACAATGAGAGTGAATATACTTTGTCTGCTGTTATAATAGTATCTCATAAGATAGCACCAGAGATTTTTTCCAAAGTTTACTTCTGTAGCAGAAATATCTCTTAAGAATGGCCTTCCATTAGTTGTTAAATAATTTTTGTTTCAAAGTTGTTAAAAAATTTTTGTTTCAAAGGTTTGTTTCAAACCTTCCATTAGTTGTTAAATAATTTTTGTTTCTTCCATTAGTTGTTAAATAATAATTTTGAGCTGCAGGTTGAGCTGTCCACATTTTATAAATCTAATAAATAAGTATTTATGGAATAATCTCTGCTTGCTTATGGAAATAAAGTTTGAATTGATGAGTAAATTGGGTGAAAGATTTTCCAACCCTTATATATCCTCTGAGAGTAACTGCTTCAACTGTTTTCTAAAATGCATGTTTCATTTACATCCATTTTGATAATTACCTTTTTACTTTCCAC
This sequence comes from Phocoena phocoena, assembly GCF_963924675.1. Lineage (NCBI taxonomy): Eukaryota > Metazoa > Chordata > Mammalia > Artiodactyla > Phocoenidae > Phocoena > Phocoena phocoena. Next base: position 43,521,612 of record NC_089229.1, on the reverse strand, counting down.
GATATAGAAAACCAGTTTAAGTAGATATAATCTAGCACTTGTGTGACAGAATCCTAATTGTCCCTAAGAGTAGATTGAAGTTTCAGGTTTCCTGAGTAACATTAATGCCACTTATCTTTAGAGTGCAGTATTCTTTACAAGAACAAGCATCTTCTGGCAGCTTTATTAATGGATTATGTATAGTAATAGTTCTGTTTTTTAAAAATGGTAAATGGGACTGAAAACTGTTGGCATATCTGGAAGCCTCTATGTCTCTAATGCACCTCAGTGATGATAAGCTTATTATTCTCAATTACCTAATATAAGAATCCATTAGAGTGTAAATGTAAATGCTATGATGCTGTGAACATCTTCATATAATTAATGTTTCTGAAGTTTATCAGAGATGTTACAAATCTTATAACCATGTCACTAACGTTCATATAGGCAACATATGACATAACTAATAGGAATATGCTTGGTACCTTTAGCAGTCCATTTAGAATGTGGCTTAGCTGTCTAGTCCTTACTGATAACCAAGTTCTGGAAATCAGTTACTGATCCGTGATTATCACATTCAGATGCCTATGCATCAATTGCATGAAGATTTTTGTCATTTAAGTACTTTATAATGAAAGGATTAATTGAGAATCATTGAACCATACCATGGAATAAAGGCATAATTTGAATAGAGAGTTTACGTAGAATAATTATATACAAACATGTAAGAATTAATCTCCAGTGTGGTTCTTAACTTCCAAACCCTTCACATTGGGTTTGTAGAAACACTTAATAAGATACAACTGAGGAAAATATTCCTAGCAATATCCCATTCATGCCTTTTTTTACCCAATGTGTCTTGATTTCGTGTTTTCTTCTGTAAGAATTTACTGCAAATTGCATTATATTTTCAGATTCTGCCTGTACTTGGTCAATGTTTAAAGCTTAGTAACAGTCGATATTATTGATATGGGTTTCACTTTCTCTCTTTTTATCACACAGGGGGGTCACTTGACCATCTATGAATAACAAACTAGTTCTTGGTCATTTACTTGGGGATAAATCACAGCTAGGCATGTTGAAGAAATCCATACTGTCTAACAAAGAATTGTGAAGTCACAGATCAGCTCCATAAAATAAAGGAATTTATGGTGCGTTTAATCTGCAACTTGAGTTGTAAAGTATTGTCAACACTAAGTGGCTTTAACTTGCAACCTGATAGGACCAGTGAAATAAGGCAAGTGTGCATTTAGGCTTGAGCAACTATATTTGGGCAGCAGATTTGGGCGATGTGAGAAAGATGTATTAAAAAAAAATTAAAATCAATTGAAATTAAGTATGCAAAGGGGGTCAAAATATGCAAATAATTTTATTTAGTGATTTTAATAAAATGATAAGAGTATAATAGTGAAGCTATAAAAGAAATATAATGGATACAACCATAATTAAAATCATCTCTGGCATGAAAAATTATATAAACAAATAATTTTTTTTAATTTGAGTATTTCTCATGGACCAAAGAAATCTTGAAAACTGAGATGCTAAAAATAATGTGTAATCAGTACTTTCAAAGAAATTAAATGATAACTATTAAATAATTATACTGGTGTTTAAACAAAATAAAATGAATCTCAGGGCAGCAGATAAAAATAAATCTTGTCATTTTTATTAGGCAATAGATTCAAATCAGATTAGGGGCTTCCCTGGTTGTGCAGTGGTTGAGAGTCCCCCTGCCGATGCAGGGGACACGGAAGGGTCTAGGAAGATCCCAGATGCCGCGGAGCGGCTAGGCCCATGAGCCATGGCGGCTGAGCCTGCGCGTCTGGAGCCTGTGCTCCACAACGGCAGAGGCCACAATAGTGAGAGGCCCGCGTACCGCCAAAAAAAAAAAAAAATTGAAAGAAAACTTTTTTTGTTTTAAACATATTAAAAGCTTATATTTTTGCTGTTGGTAATCCTCTTGACAAAATTATTTATTGAATAAATATCTGAGTACCTACTATTTGCAATAATTTTATAAAGTGAATATTTATAATAGTATATTTCCTCACTAAAATCCATTGCAAATTAAATACTTATCCAGTAACAAAACTATGAAGTTTAATTTTTATATGGAATTTTAAATCATTATTACAATATTCTCAACTACCTGATAATATATGAGAAATAGTACTTCTCATCTGTTATAGGGGAAATCCACTTCAACCAATAGGTCAGAGTAAGGTCAATTTAATCTAAGTCTTGATAGAATTCTTAGGAAAGAATACCAGTATAACACCTGGGTTTGGAGTGAGCATACCACTTTAGGGTGATCTGCAGGCAGTGGACTTTGCCTGAACAATCTGAGATAAAACAGGAATAGCCACAAATATTATGACTCACAGTCTAACACTCCCCTAAGGTAAGTGGAATAAATACCACGTGCACTCTATGAGTAAGATAGAGAGTAATTAAAAGCACAGGCTCTTTAACAAGACCTCTTGGGTTTGAACCCAGGTTCCACCTCTCACTTGCTGTGTGACAAAGAAAAAAATTATTAGATATTTATCTGCCTTGATTTCCTTATGTTTTAAGTGGGAATGATAGCACTGTCTACATCATTGACTTGTCGCTAGAATAAAATATGTTAATGTATTTAAAGCATTTAGAGCAATGCCTGGCACAGTTAGTGCCCAATAAGGATTCATGTTAGAAAAGACTTGTATCAGTCATTGTTCATTTTAGGAAAATAGAAATTGTTTTTGGTATTTCAGGCACAAAATAGGTTATTAGAAGTCAGACATTTACAAACTTGTTGGAAAGGCTAGAAGTGTGAAAATAAAGAGGATACCACAAAGGGTTTAGGTCGTATCACAGAAATTATGTTTGAGAGGTCAAGAATTTGCTCTGCTACCCAAAATTCAGAAATATTCAAGAATCTACCACCAAAGTCATAACTGACCAGAAGCTTTGTAGTTGGTGACTAAAAAATCAGAGTCTGATTAGCCATTACAAAAATTCTTGTCAGCAAAAGACTTTAATAATCATTAAGCATTATCCATTGCAGTAAGAATTATCCATTGCTGTTGCCAGAGAAAGAATGTCTTCTGCCTGATTTTTATCTTTCAAATCTTTTGTTATATTTATTTGTTTATTTTTTAGATTTCAATATAAGTGATAACACAAAGTATTTGTCTTTCTCTGTCTGACTTATTTCACTAAGCACTATTTCCCCTCACTCCTGACTCTTGCTTCTTTCTTGATTCAGCTGAGCTTCCTTTGGAGCATACTTTGAATAAAAGTATTCTTAAATTTTACCAAATATGGACATTTCGGTTGGAATTCCTAATACATAAAGATCTGCAGTTAGAAATCTGACAACATCCTTAATATCCATGACACAGTTGAGTTCAATCTTCAGATCTCAGCATTGGGCCTGCATAGAGCTCTTCCTTCAAAGGTGAGCAATAATTTAAAAAAAAAATCCATTCTGAGCCTTATTAAAAAAAAACAACTCATGTTATAAGTGGAAATTCTTACTATTTAAAATTTTTTTAATAAAAAATTAAGACAAAAACCCATTCACAATAGTAACAGAATATAGAAGGCCAAGAAATGTAACACATAAGCAGAAAACTACAAAGTTTTTCTGAAAGGGTAAAAACATAAAATATGTGAAGAAACATCAAATATCTAGAAGAAAATATTAAGTATTTTAAAGAAAAACATTCTTCAAGAATTAATATTCAGTGTAAGTAAACTAAAATAGTTACAGTATTCTTCAAAAAGAAGACAAAAATATACTACACTATGTAAAATTATTAAAATAGCAGTAATGAGGGTTAACATCATGAATATTAAACTATATTACAACCAGAAATAAGAGAATATGAGACTAATAAATAGCAAAGTATCACAAAAATAAAATGCAATGACTGAGAAAGGAACCCTCACATATCATTGTGATGAGAAAGGGAGGGTTGTACATGATATTAGAAGAACCTGTTAAGGTCTGAAGAAAAATAAACTCAACCTACATTCTTCAAATAATTTCCATACCCATAAAAGTTAAATGTAAAAATATACATTAAAACTATAAACTAATGTAATTATTGATTTTTAAATGTTGGAAAATAGATAATTTTCCAATATTAACACTCAAAGGAAAAATAATCCCAAAGTGAAGAAAAGGATAGATATAAGAATATGAGCACAAAAACTTCCTGTACTTAAAAGGTAGCAACATGGAGGTGGCTTGCAATCACTATGAGTTTAAGAGTTTGTTATTTCCACTGTAAAACGGTGATATAAATTAATAATAAAGAAACTGAGAACAATATTTACTATAAATGGTAAATGATCAATCTCACTAATAAGGAAAGAAATATTTAATATTGGAATACTATTTTCATAAATTCATAAATTTCATAATTTAAATTAGCATAATATGTTAAATGAAAATGTACAGGGTTGTACCACAGTTTGAGAAGTCAGGGAAGGAATCTGATACTTACATTGATGTTTAACAGAGATCTGGATGGCAAGAAGAAGCCAACCTGAGAAAGTTAAGCAGAAGTATATTTTAAGCAGAGAAAATACTTTTTTGCAAAGACCTGAAGATGGAAACAAGCTCGCTAAAAATCAAGAAACCAAAATCATTCCAGTAATTTGGGCACAAAATATGTAAAGGAGAGAGTAATTCAAGCTGAGGTCTGAACATTTAGCAGGAGCCAGTATATATATGGATTTTAAGTCTAGAAAGATTTTGACATCATTTTAAGAAAATAGTAAAAAATTTTAAGTAGGGATTGGTGTGATCTGATTTAACTTTTAGGCCATTATTCAGATTATACTGTGGGCGACAGAAGGAAAGGGCAAGAAGGAAAGCAAGAAAGTTTGTAAACAGACTTTTACCATGATCTTAACAAGAAATCACAATGACTTGAATTAGGGTAACAATAGTGGGAATGGTAAAAGGTATATGGAAATATACATGGGTCTACATGACTTGCTCGTGGGTTAGATATAAGAAGTGAGTAAACAAGCATAATCAGGTTAGAATCATGATTTTTTTGTTTAAGCTACAGAGAAGACTGATACCCTTACTGAAATGGGGGGGCTGAGGCAGAAGGAGGTTTGAGGACTAAAGGTAAGAGTTCCCTTTTGGTTACACTAAATTTGAGATAGTACACATCCAAGTGGAAATGATATAGACATCTCGATTATAAGTCTGGGGTTCTGATGAGAATTTAGGGCTTAAGATACAGACCTGGGATTCAGGATCCAAGCTCAATATTTAGATTTAGGAGTTATCAGCATATTAATTTCGTGCCTATGCTGTAGTACTTTTATTCAGTTAAAATAATGTAATTAACATCTAATTTACTTCACGTCTTCATTCTGATTTCATATAAAATATTTATTTTCATATATAATATTTCGTATTTTTATATAAAACATTGACCTGTTGGTATCTATGAGAGTTAATGTAATACCAAATATTGTTCTACTTTTATAATTCAAGGACTTCCTATCAAAGTAGGTATACTTCAATTTCAGATATTTTTTCACTATGACATTTTATCAATAGTCATCTGGCAACTAGGCCTTTTCAGATATGAGAAGGAAATAGATAATTCTAAAGTTACCTGTGACAGATACTGTATTGAATTGATTAATGAATTCATTCTGCTTTTCAGTTCACCATGAGCTCTAATTCATCATCATGGATTACCATTAAGATTACTAAAAATTCTACAGAAGAATGCTTATATGTAAGCTCAATGATCAACTCTAGCCCTGCAGATGTATAATTTGAAATATGATGTCACTATACTGAGAAAATACCTAATTTAGTTTTCATGTATTCTCAGAATTAGATAATAAGATTTATAACTCCCATTTTCTCATTAGAGTTGCAAATAAATACACACTTTCTCCAAATCCAGAAATAAGAAAATGGTCTCCTTCAATATAATTTAAGTTGCTGATTTGCAATAAAAATAAGCCTGGCATTTTAGCTAATCACATTTTACCCCATATATTATTCATTTAGCAATTACTGTCATCATCTGTAGATTCTTGAGGAAGAAACATGGAAAAATATGTTGGGAGAGAGTTAGAAAGGAGGAGGTATTTTGAAATAGGAAATTTTAAAAAGAAAAAAAGATTGGGAACTTGCAGTGGCACAGAAGTAGAGGTAACTTTAAATAATGATTTATTTCTGAGGGAGGATTTGGAGGAATGGTTGGATACTGCATCAGGGTGTTTGGGAAAACCAGAGACTTGATTAAGAGTTAGGGTTAAGGAAAGAAAGAGAAAAAAATGAGGGTGAAAAACTTTCCTCTAGTGCTCCGTAAGTTTTGCATTATGAATTATATTTACATAGAAAATATTTGGGCTTTAAAATGTGTATAGGAGGTTTATACAAAGTGCCTTATGTTACCTCATCTGTTAAACTCACTTGCTACTACACACCTGAGTAGTGATCATGGGATTCATCCCTGTCAGCAGGGGCAAAATGATCCCTCTTTTTGAGACATGTACTTTGATTGCATCCCTATATTTCATTTTAAAAAACAAGGATACTATTTATAAATTAAATGCAGTGTAAAACTCAATATTTTCATTGTGTTAGCTTTACCATTTTCACTTTTCAAAAACTTGGGAGCTTTGCATATATGTACCCTGCCAAAGTCTTTATGAGAATTCTATCATTTCAAACAAGAGTAATACTCACACACTATGTTGTATATTGGACAGTTATATTTAGGTTTAAAATATTCTACTTTTTTGCTCTCCTGATTATGCTTCTGTTAATGCAATTTAAAAGCAATAATCTTAGAAAGAAATATTTCCTTTTTAACATATCTTCCTTTAGAGAAATACCCCTTTTCATTATGGCATCACTCTATGCATTAGAAGCTAAATTTGTTTGCTTCATGAGAACAAATGTGGGAACGACAGAGATGTATAAAAATCAACTGCTGGTTTCTGAGCAGTAGCACTAATACCACAATGAAACTCAAACTGTTTAATTTTTTGGCAACTGAATAGACAGTTGCCAGCAAGTGATCCTCATTTTTCCTGACATCCCATTTCTGTCTCTCTTGCTATCACCTACCACTGTGAATTTATAATTGCTAACAAAGCACTGCAGTACAATTGCCAGATTTAAAATGGATTTCATGGCACACTGATGCAATTACATGCCCTTTCTTCAAAGGCTAAATGTGTGTCAGCTCCACAATGCACCACATGGCAACAGACAGCGATATTTGACTTACTGGTCTACTAAGTTAGTGAAGAGTGTCACTCTGCTCTCATATACTGCTGCCTAAACGGGGGGAATTAATTTACAATGGGAAAGAAAGAAAGGACTTTCATTCTGCTGATTTAGTTATCTACAAAAGCTGGGAAAGGTCACGCAATTCTTTTGAGTCTAGTGCAGATTAACAAACATCACTGATTTCAGGCGAGTCACATAAACACTCTTATCTCACTTTCTTTGTTTATAACTTGAGATGCTAGGACTTCAAGATCCCCTTTATAAATACCAAGTTCTTGTTGTTCAGTATTAAAGGTTAAGCAGTCCTGCAGGTCTGCCTGAGAAGAATCAGCTTCTTAAGAGCTTAAGCAATTATTTACTGTCCACAGGGTGTAATATACAAGTTGTTACATTAACAGAAACATTTTAAGAGCTAAATGTGTCCAGAAAGCTTATAACAGGCCTGGCTCAATTATATATCCATAAAAACCTCAGAAGCAGGGCCAGAGACTAGTGCTTGGGACAACTTGTCAAAACTGGTTTCCTGATTCGCTCTTCTCTTAGGCAGTGTCATTTCCTTGCTCATTATTTCAGGCTTCTTCAGAGCCACAAATTAAAGTGTTATTACTTGCATACATTACTCTCAAGGTGACTTTGATGTTAAGCTGGGACTTCTCATGCTGGCGTCATTGCCTGAAAAAAGGTCAAATTTCTTCCTCCATCCATCCCCAGGGAAGTGACACAAAACAGAAATACTGGCAGTTAGCTAGGTACAGGCATCCCTGCTGGAGCAATGGTCCTGACTGTAGATCACCAACTGCTTGGAAATATGTACTGAGAAATTCCACCATTTTGCTTTACCTTCAACTTTGGAAACATAGCTATAGAGTAAGTCTAGTAAAAATAGCTTCTCTGTGTCAGTAAGAAAAATAACAGACATGTCTTACAGACAAATATAAGTTTTTAAAGATCTGTTAACATTTCCATGCAAATAGGGAACATCCAAAACTTAAATTCTTTGCTGTCATTATCTTTCCTCTACTCTGAATAAAAATAACCTCTTCTTCCCAGTTCATGACGATTAGCTGAGGTTGCAGTGATGCATCATGGTAGTTTTAGTTATGGAATTTAACAGACATCTGAGATCATAAAAGTTCTCCATAAGAAAACAGTGCGAAAGAGAAAAAAAATCTGTTCTTTCTTGATCTGGCTTTTAGAAAATATCATGCCATGTGATAGACAGTATTCAGCCATTTATTGAATTGGACTCCTGCTACAGAAATTTAGAATTTATAACACTGTTACTGTTTCTTAACCTACTTGACACTTAAAATAAATAGGGGTATAAGAATAGAAATGATGATGTTTCTGCAGCCACTGCTTTCAAAGATACTTTGCACAGTCTGTAAGCTCTCTTTTCATCATTTCTTGATGAGTTGTTAGGCAGGTCCCACAGTGTTTCTTCTTATTTTCCACCCCTCTTTCTATTTTCCATCTTGATCATGTATGTGTAAAAAAAAAGTCCATTTCAACACTTTCTCTATCAAAAGATCCAATCCAGAGTAAACAAAACTTTGTTTTTACATCCAGTTCAATTCAAAGTTTCTTCTTTGACCCATCTTTCCACTCCAGCTCAGGTCAGCCCCATGCCTAGTGATTTCATATTTCAGAGCATCAAAGCAGTCAAGATATCCATAGGCAAGTAATAAACTATTGATATAAAATCATTCATTTAAGTTGGTAGCAAAGAAAATTTTTTAGTTTTGCTAAAATCTAGTATGTATCACTTTTAATATCACTAGTAAATTTTTAAAAATGTATACAATAAATGTGTATGGAGTATTTTTACCTTTAAACTTGTAATTTTGTTTAAACAAAATACACATACAATAAAAGGGATACAATAGGATGCCTATATCTCCCTTCCACCATCTACTTAATTCCAACCCACAGTTACTTTTCCAAAGGTAAGGACTATAAACAACTCTTTCACATCCTCTAAGAAAAAAGTGTATACATATATTTCATATAAATTGGATTCATACAAATAGATAATATAAACACTGTTCTACACCTTATTTTTTCTCTCTTACACTTTTTCCATATCAGTGCAATCAGATTCCCTTCATTCTTGTTAATAGCTGTATAGTATTCCATTATATGATGCAATTATTTATTCAACAGGCTGTTTGTTTACTCCCAATTTTTTAAGTTAGTTTTGAATAGTTTTAGGTTTACAGAAAAACAAATAAGCAGAAAGCACACGGAGTTCCCATGTACCTCATCCTCTCCCTCCAGTTTCGCCCATTATTAATATCTTGTGTTAGTGTTAGTGTGGTATGTTTGTTACAATTCATGAGACAAGACTGATAAATTATTATTGACTAAAGTCCATAGTTTACATTAGCACTCACTCTTTGTATTGTAAATTGTATGGGTTTTAACAAATGTATAATGACATATGTTCACCATCACAGTATCTTACAGAACAGTTTCACTGCCTCAAAAATCTCCTATGCTTCTACTATTCATTCCTCTCTCTCTCCTGTTGAACCCCTGACAACTACTATCTTCATAGTTTTGCCTTTTCCAGAATGTTATATAGCTGGAATTATACAGCATATAGCCTTTTTAGACTGGCTTCTCTCTCTTAGGAATAGGTGTTAATGTTTCTCCATGTCCTCTCACATCTTGATAGCACTTTTTTTTCATCACAGAATAATATTCCATTGTAGGGGAATACTTTAATTTTTTTATCAGTTCACCTACTGAAAGACTTCTTGGTTGTTTCCAAGTTTTAGCAATTATGAATAAAGTTGCTATGAGCATTTGTGTTCAGGTTTTCGTGTAGACATAAGTATTCAGCTCATTGGGGTAAATATCAAGGAATGTGATTGCTGGATCTTTTCTTTCCAGTATGTTTAGTTTTGAATGAAACTGCTAGTCTTCCAGAGGGGCTGTACCATTTTGCATTCCCACCAGCAATAAATTAGAGTTCTGATTGTTCCACATCCTTACCAACATTTAGTGCTGTCAGTGTCCTGGATTTTGGCCAGGAACCTCACCCATGTTGATGGACATGTAAATGTAGATTCTTTTGAAGTCTTTAAGGAGGGTGCTAAAATTTGCCAGTGTTTGCCAGTAAAATATCTTTATTCAGTCCTTAGTTTAATCTGTTTTACACTTCCTGGTTGACAGTTATTTTCTTTCACTTTTACTATCACTAGTAAATTTTGAAAAGTGTATACAATAAATGTATACAATTTGAACATTTTATTTTGCATAGCATATGTTTCATTATGGCTTTTTTTTTTTTTTTTTTCCGTATGCGGGCGTCTCACTGCTGTGGCCTCTCCCATTGCGGAGCACAGGCTCCAGACGCACAGGCTCAGCGGCCATGGCTCACGGGCCCAGCCGCTCCGCAGCATGTGGGATCTTCCCAGACCGGGGCACGAACCCATGTCCCCTGCATCGGCAGGCGGACTCTCAACCACTGCGCCACCAGGGAAGCCCCTCATCATGGCTTTTGAACTTGAGGTTCCAACAGACATAACTGTTTTGTAAATTCTGCCTATAGAACCACATGTAGGTGCTTTTGAAGTTACACATTATCAAATTTTCTTTACTTGTGTGGCAAAGATTGTTTTGTCTCCCAAATTCCCAACAGTTGAACAATTGTTTCTTTGTAATACATTGACCATATACGAAATTGCAGCTATTTGACCATTTTCAATCTATGGAAAAAGGCAATTTGAAATGGTTCAACCTAGTATGTTACCTGTCTTTTCTCTTTGCCTACTTCAGAGATCAACTCTTTTATATTAATCATATTCATTTTCACCTAGAGATGTATTTGAAAGGATTTCTTTTTATTTCTCCTTCTAGAAATATATTGTTACCTTTATCTGATGATTTGTCTATTTTCAGTTATAAAGATGGCATGTTTAAATATTTCCTCTCCACATTCTGTTATCTCCTTCTAGATCTCCAGTTAGATGAGAGCCAGAACTTCTTCCTCTGTTCTTTCTGTATTTAACCTTCATTTTTATTTTTAACCCTTTGTCTCATTGTTTTGCATTTTGTGTAATTTCTTATACCTGTCTTCTGATTCATGAATCCCCCTTTTGCTTTGTATAATTTATTTCATCCTTTAAGAATATTTCTGCCCTAGTTTGTTTTTGTTTCTTCTAAGAGCCCTCTTCCATCCTTAGGCAAAACTACCTGGTAATTTCTTTTTATAGTTAACTATTCCTAACTCATAATTTCAATAGCCCCTTTTTAGATACATATTTTACTCTTTTTAGATACATATTTTATATTCTGCTTCTGATGATTTCAATATCTGAATGTTTTGCAGTAAGGTGTTTTTTGTTTGTTTGTTTGTTTGTTTTTTTGGCATGTGGGATCTTAGTTCCCCAACCAGGAATCAAACCCACACTCCCCTGCTTTGGAATTACAGAGTCTTAACCACTGGACCGCCAGGGAAGTCCCTTGTTTATTTTTTTCTGCTGGCTCTTTTTTATGGTGTCTTTTTCTGGTAATGATTTTTGACATAAAGTTCAATGTAACTTTATCTGAAGAAATGTATTGAGACCTAGTTTTAAAATGGCTTTTTCTCCAGAGAAGATTTGCATTTTCTTCTTCCAGGCATCTCAGGAGACTGCCAACCTGGGACCACTCTAAAACAAATTTCAGTTTGAGGTTTCTTGGGACATACCTACTTTGTGAATTCTGCCACTAGCTTTAAGGTATGTGGGTCAAGAGAAGTTATTTTTTTAATGGGAAATACTGTAGCAATATTGGTCACTTTGAAGTTACACATTATTAGGAGATATTTTTTTCACGCTTGTGGCCAGAGCTAAGTGAGCAAGAGAGAGAATAGAAGACAATTTAGAATAGTCAAGAAGTAGGACAACAGAATTATGTAGTTTTCGGGCATTTGTAAGATTTTTTTTCCCAATTTTGGATGATATGGGAAAGCTTTGAAATGTTTGGGGGCATGGATAACATATCAGTCTTTAATTTTCAAATCCTTCTACATTATAAAGAATACACTTATATAAGAGCAAGGATGAAAGTGGAATTACCAGTTAGAATTTTGCAAAAATCTTTGTAAGGAATAACATTGAATTTAGACCAAATGTTAGAAGTAAAAGGATGGAAGCGGTCAGAATCTGTATATATCCTGAATGTAGATTTTACAGATACTTACTTTTAGACTTCATATAGAATGTGATAAAGTTTGTGAAGTCAAGAATGAGTCCAAGGTTTTAGGCCTGAATTTGCTGAAGCATACATTTGCCATTAAGTGAGACATGAAGTCATAAGAGAAACAGGTTTGCAGAAGCAGGACATCAGAAAAAGAGTTTTAAGCGTGTTCATTTTGAGTTGCATATTAGATATACACAATAGGAAATATTGAGTAGAAAGTTGAATATATATCTTTGGAGTTCAGGAGGGAAGTCTAAGCTGGAGATAAAAATTTGCAAATCACCAGAATAGAAACAACATTTGTAACGATGAGCCTAGACTAAATACCTAAGACATGAAAGAATCTATGTTTAAAGGTCAGAAAAATGGGAAAGATCAGCAAAGCAGCTTTAGGAAAAGTGGAAAATGATTCAGGAGAAAAACAAAGAGAGAATTAAGTCTTAGAAGAAAACAATGAAAAACATATTTTAATGTGTAGCAAGTGATCAACCATATCAGTAGATGAATAAAACAAAAATAACTGATTCACTTTGTTATAAAGCAGAAACTAGCACACCATTGTAGAGCAATTATACTCCAATAAAAATGTTAAAAAAATAAAAAATTTTAAAAAATAATGTGAAATAAGGTAGGCATTATGTATCAAAATATAATCATAAGTTTATTAATAGCTATTGTTAAAAAACATAAAAGAGAAAAGAGTAACGATGTTGCAGAATAGACTTGAGACAAATAATTGTTTCATTTGCAGTGATTAACAAATTAACAAAGTATTCCACTATCAGTAAACACAGGCTGAAAGTTTGAAGGAGAATGAAGCAAACTGGAGGTGCCTTCATTTGATTCCCACATGTTTCCTGAAGACCAATTGCATATTCTGTTGCTTAAAATGGATACACAACAAACTGCAAGATAAAAGTAGGTCTGTAGAATGTCAACTGGCCATGTATGTTTCCACATCAAAAAAGCAAGGGTCAGATATGAAAAACTCTCACTTCTTGACCTGTTATCAACTACACTAAATGTTTCTTACTGAACTGGATTGTTGCCTATTTATTAATTCAATTTATTTATTTATTATTAATTACTTTAATGTAATTAATTTATTAATTAAAGAAATCCACCCCAATACCAACTTATCCAGGTGTTAACATCTCAGGATATCAATTGATCAATGATGATATAAGCCAAGTAGATAAGTTGAATCAAGTTTCCTGACACATATAAAAGACCCTTAAAAATAGTCCTTCTTCTTGAGGACACAGGGAGTGGGAAGGGTAAGCTGGGACAAAGTGAGAGAGTGGCATGGACATATATACACTACCAAATGTAAAATAGATAGCTAGTGGGAAGCAGCCGCATAGCACAGGGAGATCAGCTCGATGGTTTGTGACCACCTAGAGGGGTGGGATAGGGAGGGTGGGAGGGAGACTCAAGAGCGAGGAGATATGGGGATATATGTATATGTATAGCTGATTCACTTTGTTTATAAAGCAGAAACTAACACACCATTGTAAAGCAATTATACTCCAATAAAGATGTTAAAAAAAAGTAAGCAATTTGCATTTGAAAAGAGGGAAGTCATTGGTAACCCTGATGTCTATTTAAGAATTATAGGAATAAAAACATAAAAGATGTAAGTTCGGGAGAAAACTGAATGAGAGTAAGCAGATATTAAATATTAACAACTCTTTTAGAAGTATAGCTATAAAAGAGAGCAGAGAAATGGGACAGTAGCCCTAAGGAATGTGGACCAAGGGAGGTTATTTTTTTAAGGGATATATTGTAGCAGTTTTTTAAATAACAATGAGAATAACCCATAAGAAAACAGGAGAAGAAAAAATAAGGCAGAAATAAAAAGGGAATAAATGTAAAGTAGCATCAAGAACCAACTTGAGATGAGTAGCTATGAAATTAAAATGAGACCATTCAGCAGAATTGTGCATTTTTCTCCAGCAACTTTCAGCTGTTCAGGCACAGATTCAGCGAAGGCAGTGAGTTAGTTTTCACCAAAGTTACTCAGCATACAAACTGAATAAAAAATAGGGAGAATGGGGAAAATGAGTTGAGGGAGTTAGTATAAGAATACACAATGGGACCTACATTGGGTGAGGAGGGAGTGGTGATAGGAGGTTTGTGAGGGATAATGTAGAATCAATGATAAATCATGTTGTAGAGACAAGGAGCTGTTTCTCTAAGCACTGACAAAGAATTGCTGGTGACATGGTACTGTAAATCATGAATGACCTGGAAAGATATCAAATGAAGTTTGGGAGTGGAATGCTTCAAGTTATGATTATGAAAGAGGTGTAATTACTAGCATTCACTTGGGAATAAGTGTAAGAGGTGGGTTTTAGTATAAGATCATCACTGAAGAGGAAGTGAAGAGAGACAAGAGGGACATTACATGGATATTGAAATGACCAGAATTTATGGTAGAATTATGCTAAAATCCAAAAGGATTGAAAAAAGTGACCCATTGCTTTGTAGATGACTGCAAGAAGGAGGAGAAATGGGTGGTGGTGTCTTAACTGATTTACTGAAACTGAAAATCAGAGAAACTCATTTCATCAGTAGTAAGACATAATGGGGTTTTTTTGCATATTTTAACATCTCTAAAATTGGGATTTGTCTTACAATTTATGGCATCTTGCAATCACTGTCAGTTAGCAGTTCTAACCTAATTTTCACTAGATTTTTCAAAATGGCTAAAAGTTGGTTGTTTTTCATAATTTCATGAAAAGACCACTGCAGTTCCTTCATGTTTTGGTCAACAAAATAATTGTGTACCATTTGAAGGAATATGATTCCTGGTTGTTGCCAGAAAGCCAATTAATGCTTTATAGTAAGAGCAAGAACACCTCAATATCAAAATTTCAGAATGGGTGTCAGTACTTAAAATCTTTCATAAAATAGTGAATCATTGTTTCAAGAAATGCTGCATCACAGCTGCAGCTCCACAAATGGGGTAGAGCCCCAATGCTATTGAGGGCACACAGCAAGACATCTTGTAGACAAAATTTCGACTTTACATGAGTAGGAAAGTGAACTGAAGATCAAACTCTGAGTATGAAAAGTTTTAAGAATATCTTAATTTTTTCATTTTTATTTTGCTTTCTATGTTTACATGATAATGATATATGACAAAAATATGAGATTAGGGCTTCCCTGGTGGCGCAGTGGTTGAGAGTCCGCCTGCCGATGCAGGGGACTCGGGTTCGTGCCCCAGTCTGGGAAGATCCCACATGCCGTGGAGTGGCTGGGCCCATGAGCCATGGTCGCTGAGCCTGCGCGTCCGGAGCCTGTGCTCCGCAACGGGAGAGGCCACAACAGTGAGAGGCCTGCGTACCGCAAAAAAAAAAAAAAAAAAAAAAAAAAGATTAAATAGTATAGAACCATTCTTTTAATAACAATAAAGTAAAAACTATAACATATTTAAAAAGCATTGTATCATAGCATAACTGGCAGAGAATGTTTACCTTTATGATGGTATCTAAAATAATGGTGTATCTTCCAATCCATGGAATCTTAGGTATGATAAAATACAGTAGCATATTTTCATATATACTGCAGTATATTAGTCATTTTTAGTATTTGGTTGTCTTATCATTCACTCTGACTCCTTCAATGACAAGAAAGAAAGAAAGAAAGAAAGAAGGAAGGAAGGAAGGAAGGAAGGAAAGAAAGAAAGAAAGAAGGAAGGAAGGAAGAAAAAGAAAGAAAGAAAGAAGGAAAGAAGGAAGGAAGGAAGGAAGAAAAGAAAGAAAGAAAGAAGGAAAGAAGGAAAGAAGGAAGGAAGGAAGGAAAGAAAGAAAGGAAAGAAAGAAAAGAAAGAAAGAAAGAAAGGAAGAAAGAAAGAAAGAAAGAAAGAAAGAAAGAAAAAGAAATATATATATATATATTTGAAGAGGCAAATATAGAAAAAATGTACCTGATAAGTTCCAACGCAGATCAGATTTTTGAAAAATGGCATCAGTGGTTCTCAAACGTCCAGAGATCTCAAAAGCATCCTTGGACTAGCAATGATCACCATCACATAGTAAGTTATTAGAAATGCAAATTCCTAACCTCTATCTCAGATCTGTTGAATCTGATAAACTGGAGTGGCATCCAGCCATCTGTTTTTTAACAAACCCTCCAAGTGATTCTGATGAATGCTAAAATTTGAGAACATTGGCCGAGACTATCAGGTTTAATCGAGTCTTCTTGCTTCCTGCATTTACCCTTTCTCTAATATGATAAAGTTGGCTCACCCTCCTGGCCGCTTATTCTTCTGGCAGTAGATAAAGGAAGAGGAAGTAGACAGGGAAAGTTTCAGATTCGCATCACGTTTCAAGGCAGTGATCCGTCTCACCAGAGAAACTAGGCCTAATTACTGCAATAGAGTCTGATCAGTCAAGGAGCAACAATTCTCTCCTTAGAGGGAGGCGATGGTAAGGGTAAAGGATGGAGGAAACAAAATGGTAGTACAAGGGCTAGGGCCAGAAGAATCACATCCCCTTATAATAACTGTCCATACTAAGGCTAACAGTTTTTAAAAATTTGTCTGATTTATGTGTTTCCAATCCCCTGTAATCCTCACAATAAATCTGCAAAGGAGGTAATATTACTGTCTTCAATTTAATTAAAAGTAATTGAGCCTTAGAAGAAACTACATCTTAATATTTACAGTTGAATATGAGTATGATTTGATATTTGGAACTTCCCTGCAAGGAAAAATTTAACTCGTATTGCGAATAACTTACTCAAGTGACACTGAAAAATTATTCAC
This sequence comes from Phocoena phocoena, assembly GCF_963924675.1. Lineage (NCBI taxonomy): Eukaryota > Metazoa > Chordata > Mammalia > Artiodactyla > Phocoenidae > Phocoena > Phocoena phocoena. Next base: position 43,504,405 of record NC_089229.1, on the reverse strand, counting down.
ACTCTTTATTCTCCTCGCTTCCCTTTTTAATTCCTCTCTAGTTTTTTAGTCAGGCTGTTAATAAATGGCATAACTTTCTTGTGTGTTTCATTTAGACTAACTACATCTCCATGTATATAAATTGAGATACTTTTGTCACAAGCAATAGAAATCAACTGTATCTAACTTAGAGAAAAAGAAAGTTATGGGAAGGATAGGGGCCTCGCTCATGCAATCAAAGAGGTGGCTTAAGAACTAGGTTCACAAAACGGAACCAGCCTCAGTGTTCCAGGTAGTTGGAGCTGACTCTTTTATGCGCACATACTTTGTTTTTCTCCATTCTTGTGTCTACCTTCTTTTGTGTGAGAGCAGAGGATCTTCACTGAGAGCCTCCCAGGTCAAACACATAGGGAAGAAATCCACGTGAGGGAAATCAGGGTATCATCCGGAAGGAGAGCAATGCATGCCGGGAGGTCATGCAGACAACAAATATCCACTGCACAGTATTTACCCTCATGCTTGTTCAGCTATAACTCGGGTACTTATTTCTGGATTTATAAGAGTGGAAGAGCAAATTCTGTGTTCTTTCCTTCATTGAAGAAATGTTTACGGCATGCTTACGGTGAGACAGATGAGCAACTTCAGATACAAAAGGAAACAAAATCTCAATGATCTCAGGACCTTGAAGTCTAACTTGCAATGATGACAACAACATATCATTGCATAAATCAGTAGCTGAAGATTCTAATCAGTGCTCCAAAGGAAGTTTTTACAGTGTTATTACAGAGGATACGAGTGATAGGAAAACTGCTAATAGAGGTTCTTTTTAGGGAAATGTTCTCTGGGTAATAGGTGGTTAATAGAAATTAACTTTCTTCAATTTAATGTTATTTCCTAATGATTGACTGTATTTGAGGTAAGAAGCCAGTGGAGAATGTGACCTTCTAATTTCACAAAACTTCTTCCCTTCCAGCTTCACCTGAAATTGCAGTCCTGCCCAGGTGATGTAATCAATGGAGCAAGGTAAGTGATATTCAAAATGTAAACATATCTCTTTTCTATCACTTTCATAAATTTGAATTCAGGCATGTCTTCATAGTGAGTAGTAGTCTCCATATACATAGAATTGTGATTGATATTAAATATATACTGATCATAAAATTATAACATAGAAAGTTGTTGTAGGTAATTTTTTAGACACTATGTCTACTTTTTAAAAAAAATATTTCCTATCAGTTTAGATATTTCTTCATTATAATTCATCATGTTTCTCCCATTCATATTTTTCTTCCCTCTTTCAACACATAGCTGCTCTTATAATACACATTTAGTGGAAAGTAATAGGTTAAAAGTACAAAGAGCGTTTCTTCCATTTCTACAGAGCGTTCTTGATCCATTGATAATTAACAGTCTTTGCCGTATTGTAATGTCCCTTTGGTCCCAGTTCTGCAGTTGCAGTCAAAAATGTTTTAATGTAATGAAATACACTGGTACCCAGACAGTTAATTTCTTGGAGGGTTTGTCATTCTTGAAGCCTGCTGGGAAGTCAGGCCTTTTCTAGTAAAGTGATGCAGTTTCTTATGGAAATAAGTAGCTTGTTCTACCACAGTGAGAGCAGAAACCAGAGGAGAGGAGAGAAAGAATGAGAGAGATAGAGAGAGAGAATCTCAAATATATATACAGTGCAGAAATATCAGCCAAAAGTGACACACTGTTGATCAAATTAAAAGGGGCCATCAGGAATCCACATTAAATATTTTCTCTCTCAAGCACAGTCACAGTTGTGAGTAGCATAACTTGAAGTGGTGACTGGGAAGAGTCAGGGGAACTCCTTATAGTTTGTAAAAAGCTATACTCTCACAGATGGTAAGGGGTAACAATAATGATACGAGACTTGGGCCAAGCAGCATCATTTTTCTCCCATAGACAGGATTCCTTAAAGGAAGGTAAGGTTTAGAAGCAACCCTACTTTTTAGCTCTAGTCAATAAGAAGGTGGGAAATATAAAATGACCCATTAAATCCAATAAGCCTATTGGTAAATCATTAAATAAGCTTCTCAAAGGGGGATACTTCTCCTCCTAATTTGGGATTAATTAGTAGCAAAGGAATATTTTTCTATGGAAGAGAACAAACCCCAAAGCAAGTACAAATAATGGAAATTCAAGAAAATCAGAAAGAAATTGAGAAGGGAAACTCAGATTATAGCATGATAAAGACAAATTTCCATGCCATCAAAACTAACCTTTTTTTAAAAGTCAATGACTAAAATAAATAAATAGAAACTAGGAGGGAGGGGATTAAGGGGCTCTATCTATACTATGTAGAAGCGAAAACACTGCCAGATATGTGCCCCCAGAAAAGAATTCATAAACAAAATCATAGCATAAATTGTTATCAAAAATTCTACAGAAAAAAAAAAATTCTACAGAAAAAAATTAATAGGACAGTGAAAATAGATTAAAATATTTTGTATGCTCCAAAACAGATGACAGATTTGTACAGTAATTGTTTTTCATTTGCAAAAAACTGGAGAAGACTGGATTACACAGTTGAATGAGTAAGATGAAAAAGAAAGCTGGAACTTCTAATGAAAGACATTTAGTCCAAAGTCAAAGATATACGTCGAAGTAGGAAAAATATTTGCAGCTGAAGAGCAGGCAAAGGGCTAAAATTTCTTATGTTTAAAGCGTTCTTAGAAATGAATAAGAGACAAAAATACAACATGAAAATAAGAGATATCAACAGAATGTGCACAGAAGAATTACAAATAGTTTTTAAATACGTGAAATGATTCTCACTTATAGTATGGCAAATGAAAACATAAAGTACATACAGACTGCTAGAATGTTAAAAAATCTAAGTGTTAAAAAATCTAAGTCATAATATAAAACATGGAAAAGCTTGGGGAATCAGTCGTCCTTAGATTTTACTCGTGAGAGTGGAATTTCCTACAGAAAGCAATTTGGCACTATCTATAAAAATTAAAAATGCTTATAATTTTTACCTTATAATTCTACTTGTACAAAATAATACTTGAAATATACTGTAAAATATGTAGAATGAAATGTGCTTCCAGTAATTCACTATGGCATTGTTTTCTTTCCCTAACTTTTCTTTTTTCTCCCTTCCTTTTTATATACAACTTTTTAAGATACAACTTACATACCATAAATTTTACCCACTGTAAGCGAACATACAATTTAATGCTTTTTACCAAATTTACAGAGTTGTGCATGCCCAAGAAAATGCAATTTGTTAACATTTTCATTCCCCCCAGAAATTCCCTTGAGCTTGTTTGTGGTCAGTTTCCACTCCTACCCCGACCCCATGCAAACATTGATCTGTTTTCTGTCTCTATAAACCTGCATTTTACAGACACTTTATTTTTAAATTTTTTTTGTTACATGAAAAACTCAATTTATTATGATTGATAATGCATATAAAATAGTTTCATTATTTGAAATATGTAGTCAGAATCAATAAAAATGATGTTCTAGTGATTTTGCAAATCTTATACCAAATTTACAAGACTGTTATATGGGGATTTCATTTTGTTGGTACAGGGAGCTTTTCCTTTTGATTGCCTATAATGAAGAACACAAGACATGTAAATTAAGAAAGACTGATAATCTTCTAAATAATCAGATACACCTGACACTACATAATATTCAGGCTCACAAAGTATAAACAATGCTGAAAATACATGTTCAAATAGAAAAACTTAGAAATGATTTACTCATTCAACCATATATATTGCCTTAAATATATATATATATATATATATATCTTATCTCACTTGTTTATTATTCTTGAGGAATATATATATTTTGAAAATTTTTTCTTGAAGTATAGTTGATTTACAATGTTGTGTTAGTTTCAGTTGTACAGCAAAGTGATTCAATTATACATTTCAGATTCTTTTCCATTATAGGTTATTACAAAATATTGAGTTTAGTTCCCTTTGCTATACAGTAGGTCCTTGTTTCTCTATTTTATATGTAGTAGTGTATATCTGTTAATCCCAAACTCCTAATCTGTCCCTTCCCCTGCTTCCCCTTTGGTACTATAAGATTGCTTTCTATGTCTGTGAGTCTATTTCTGTTTTGTAAATAAGTTCATTTGTATCATTTTTTTTAGATTCCACAAATAAGTGAACTCATATGATATTTGTCTTTCACTGTCTGACTTACTTCACTTAGTATAATAATCTCTAAGTCCATCCATGTTGCTGCAAATACTTCATTCTTTTTATGGCTGAGTATTATTCCATTGTGTGTGTGTGTGTGTGTGTGTATGTGTGTGTGTGTGTGTGTGTATGGAGATAGATAGATATAGATAGATAGACAGATAGATCCATTCATCTGTCGATGAATGGATAAAGAAGATATGGTATACCAACTATTTTTAGTTTTTAAGCAACCTCCATACTGTCCTCCATAGTGGCTGCACCAATTTACATTTCCATGAACAGTGTCGGAAGGTTCCCTTTCTTCCACACCCTCTCCAGCATTTACTATTTGTAGACTTTTTGATGATGAGACTTCTTGGTGATGGAGAAAAGACAGTCTCTTCAGCAAGTGGTGTTGGGAAAGCTGGACAGAGACAGGTAGTGAGATGAAGTGAGAACACTCCCTCACACCATACACAAAAATAAACTCAAAATGGATTAAAGACCTAAATGTAAGACATGACACCATAAAACTCCTAGAATAGAATATAGACAAAACATTCTGTGAAACAAATCATAGCAATGTTTTCTTAGGTCAGTCTCCCAAGGCAAAAGAAGCAAAAACAAAAATAAATAAATGGGACCTAATCAAACATACAAGCTTTTGCACAGCAAAGGAAAGCATAAACAAAATGAAAAGCTAACCTATGGAATAGGAGAAAATATTTGCAGCGATGCATCTGACAATGGCTTAATTTCCAAAACATACAAACAGCTCATACAACTTAATATAAAAAAACAAACAGCCTAAACAAAAATGAGTAGAAGACCCAAACAGGCATTTCTCCAAAGAAGACATACAGATGGCCAACAGGCACATGAAAAAATGCTCAACATCGCTAATTAGAGAAATGCAAATCAAAACTACAATGAGGTATCACCTCACACAGGTCAGGGTGGCCATCATAAAAAGTCTACAAATAATAAATGCTGAATATTTTATATAACTGGAATCATACAATATACAGTCCTTTGCATGTGACTACTTTCACTTGGCATACTGTTTTTGAGATTCTTCTATGTTGTAACAAGAACAACATTTTGTTCTTTTTATTTCTAAATAATATTGCACTGTATGAATATATATCTTTTTCTTATCCATTCCCCAGTTGAAAAACATTTGGATTGTTTGCAACTCTTATTATCAGAGAATCATGTTTCTATGGACATTAACATTCAAGTTTGTGAAAATATATACTTTCATTTATTTTGGATAGAGCTCTAGAAATTCAATCACTTAGATGTAAGTTAAGTTTACCTTTAGCATTTTTTAATTTATTTTTTTATACAGCAGGTTTTTATTAGTTATCCATTTTATACATGTTAGTGTACATATATCAATCCCAATCTCCCAATTCATCACACCATCACCTACCCCTGCCACTTTCCCCACCTTGGTGTCCATACATTTGTTCTCTACCTCTGTGTCTCTATTTCTGCACTGCAAACCAGTTCATCTGTACCATATTTCTAGGTTCCACATATATGCGTTAATATATGATTTTTTTTCTGTTTCTGACTTACTTCACTCTGTATGACAGTCTCTAGATCCATCCATGTCTCTGCAAATGACCCAATTTCGTTCCTTTTTATGGCTGAGTAATATTACATTGTATATATGTGCCACATCTTCTTTATCCATTCATCTGTCGATGGGCATTTAGGTTGCTTCCATGTCCTGGCTATTGTAAATAGTGCTGCAGTGAACATTGGGGTGCATATGTCTTTTTGAATTATGGTTTTCTCTGGGTATATGCCCAGTAGTGGGACTGCTGGGTCATATGGTAATTCTATTTTTAGTTTTTTAAGGAACCTCCATACTGTTCTCCATAGTGGCTGTATCAATTTACATTCCCACCAACAGTGCAAGAGGGTTCCCTTTTCTCCACACCCTCTCCAGCATTTGTTTGTATATTTTCTGATGATGCCCATTCTAACTGGTGTGAGGTGATACCTCATTGTGGTTTTGATTTGCCTTTCTCTAATAATTAGTGATGTTGAGCAGCTTTTCATGTGTTTCTTGGCCATCTGTATGTCTTCTTTGGAGAAATGTCTATTTAGGTCTTCTGCCCATTTTTGGATTGGGTTGTTTGTTTTTTTAATATTGAGCTGCATGAGTGGTTTATATATTTTGGAGATTAATCCTTTGTCCGTGGCTTTGTTTGCAAATATTTTCTCCCATTCTGAGGGTTGTCTTTTGGTCTTGTTTATGGTTTCCTTTGCTGTGCAAAAGCTTTTAAGTTTCATTAGGTCCCATTTGTTTATTTTTGTTTTTATTTCCATTACTCTAGGAGGTGGATCAAAAAAGACCTTGCTGTGATTTATGTCTTAGAGCGTTCTGCCTATGTTTTCCACTAAGAGTTTTATAGTGTCCAGCCTTAAATTTAGGTCTGTAATCCATTTTGAGTTTATTTTTGTGTATGGTGTTAAAGAGTGTTCTAATTTCAGTCTTTTAAATGTAGCTTTCCACTTTTCCCAGCACCACTTATTGAAGAGACTGTCTTTTCTGCATTGTATATCCTTACCTCCTTTGTCATAGATTAGTTGACCATAGGTGCATGGGTTTATCTCTGGCCTTTCTCACCTGTTACATTGATCTATATTTCTGTTTTTGTGCCGGTACCATACTGTCTTCATTACTATAGCTTTGTAGTACAGTCTGAAATCTGGGAGCCTGATTCCTCCATCTCTGTTTTTCTTTCTCAAGATTGCTTTGCATATCCGGGGTCTTTTATGTTTCTATACAAATTGTGAAATTTTTTGTTCTAGTTCTGTGAAAAATGCCAGTGGTAGTTTGATAGGGATTGCATTGAACCTGTAGATTGCTTTGGGTAGTATAGTCATTTTCACAATATTGATTCTTCCAATCCAAGAACATGGTATATCTCTGCATCTGTTGGTATCATCTGTAATTTCTTTCATCACTGTCTTATAGTTTTCTGCATACAGGTCTTTTGTCTCCTTAGGTAGGTTTATTCCTAGGTATTTTATTCTTTTTGTTGCTATGGTAAATAGGAGTGTTTCCTTAATTTCTCTTTCAGATTTTTCATCACTGGTGTATAGGAATGCAAGAGATTTCTGTGCATTAATTTTGTATCCTGCAACTTTACCAAATTCATTGATTAGCCCTAATAGTTTTCTGGTGGCATCTTTAGGATTCTCTATGTATAGTATCATGTCATCTGCAAACAGTCACAGTTTTACTTCTTCTTTTCCAATTTGGATTCCTTTGTGGTATGCGGGCCTCTCACTGTTGTGGCCGCTCCTGTTGCGGAGCACAGGCTCCGGACGTGCAGGCTCAGCAGCCATGGATCACGGGCCCAGCCGCTCCACGGCATGTGGGATCTTACTGGTCTGGGGCACGAACCCGTGTCCCCTGCATCGGCAGGCGGACTCTCAACCACTGCGCCACCAGAGAAGCCCTGGATTCCTTTTATTTCTTTTTCTTCTGTGATTGCCGTGGCTAGGACTGCCAAAACTATGTTGAATAATAGTGACGAGAGTGGACATCCTTGTCTTGTTCCTGATCTTAGAGAAAATGCTTTCAGTTCTTCACCACCGAGAAGGATGTTTGCTGTGCATTTGTCATATATTGTCTTTATTATGTTGAGGTAGGTTCCCTCTGTGCCCACTTTCTGGAGAGTTTTTATCATAAATGGGTGTTGAATTTTGTCAAAAGCTTTTTCTGCATCCATTGAGATGATCATATGGTTTTTTTTCTTCAGTTTGTTAATATGATGTATCACATTGATTGATTTGCATATATTGAAGAATCCTTGCATCCCTGGGATAACCCACTTGATCATGGTATATGATCCTTTTAATGTGTTGTTGGATTCTGTTTGCTAGTATTTTGTTGAACATTTTTGCATCTATATTCATCAGTGATAATGGCCTGTAATTTTCTTTTTTTGTAGTATCTTTGTCTGGTTTGGGTATCAGGGTGATGGTGCCCTCGTAGAATGAGTTTGGGAGTGTTCCTTCCTCTGCAATTTTTTGAAAAAGTTTTAGAAGTTTGGATGTTAGCTCTTCTCTAAATGTTTGATAGAATTCACCTGTGACGCCATCTGGTCCTGGACTTTTCTTTGTTGGAAGGTTTTTAATCACAGTTTCAATTTCAGTGCTTGTGATTGGTCTGTTCATATTTTCTATTTCTTCCTGGTTCAGTCTTGGAAGGTTATACCTTTCTAAGAATTTGTCCATTTCTTCCAGATGGTCCATTTTATTGCCATAGAATTGCTTGTGGTAGTCTCTTAGGATGCTTTGTATTTCTGCTGTGTCTGTTGTAACTTCTCCTTTTTCATTTCTAATTTTACTGGTTTGAGTCCTCTCCCTCTTTTTCTTGATGAGTCTGGCTAATGGTTTAGCATTTTAAATTAAACTGAAAGAAAGCTTTCACGAAGTAGCAGCTCAGTTATACCTTCCCACAAGCAATGTGTGAGAATTCCAGTTTTTCATATTATCAGAGACCTTTGGGACATATACCCAGTGTGCCGACATACATGCAATGTCAGTCTTAGAGAGGAGAGAGAGAAAAGTCTTTAAAATTTATGATAAAAATAATGGCTGAAAACTCCCAAATTCAAAGAAACATGAATCTACAAATCCAAGTTCAGAATGCCCTAAGTAGGATAAAAGCAATGAAGTCATAATCAAACTGTTGAAATCCAAAGACAGAGAAACACATGAAACTAGCAAGAAAAAAATTACTCCTCATATACATAGGAAAAATGACAAATAGTTAACTTCTCATCAGAAACTGTGGAGATCAGAAAGCAATGAAATGAAATATGAAAAGTGTAAACCAAAAATTCTACATGTAACAAAATGATTCTTCAGAGATAAAGAATGTTTGATTTGTGGTATAAAAAGATTTGCACATATTCATTTAATCTAACCATTGATTCTAAGATGCCCATTTATTTAATATTCTAATAACTCAGAAATCTATGTATATATTTTTTAGTCAATGACATCTTAATATCAGTGGTAGTCAGTGAGCAGTTGTGACATAGCAGTTTGGTCATTTGACAATGAGCAAAATCACTTCATACAGTGGCATGATTGGATAACTACAATCTCTCCTTGGCTTATTATAGACAATTTGAAGAAGAAATCATCATTATTTTCAGAAATATGTTTACTTTAAAATATCAGAGAATCAACTGAAAAATTATTAAAAATAAAAACATTGGTTAAAATATCAATCACCCTTAAAAAATACAGAAATATAATAAAATTTCCATATAAACAATCATCTGTTAATAGAAACAGATATAAATGAGACAATGCACATTAAAAAGAAAAGCTCAAAAAAATAAATTCTTAGTTACAAATTTAATGTATATGGCTTATATAGGGTGAAAACTGTAAAACTGTGCTGAAGGACATAAAAATTTCTTTTAATAGAAAGATATGGCTTTTTCCTGGAGAGGAAGACTCAATCTTGTAAAGATGTAAGTTCCTCCAAAATTAAACAATAAAATCAAATCAATGTATCTAAAGTACTGACAGGACTTTTCTTTTTCTTGGAAGAATGTATTTTCAAATTCTGTAGAAAGAATAAACAATCAATGATACAAAAGTCCTCAGAAACAGGAGTAACACTACTGTAATTAAATTGTGTGGGTCTAAATAGAAATACATAGTAAGAATATATGAACAAGACCTTGAAAAGTTCTTTGTGGAAGAATCCTGCACTAATAAAAAGCAAGTGTCAAATATGTGTATGTACAAGTAGAAGAAATTATGATTATTGGTTAACCCAAACACTACAAGTCTTAAACTTTGTTATATTTTGAAGTAACAAGAGAAACTTTAAAAATATTGTGCAATAAGAAACATTCCCAGTTATGTTATAACTGTCTTGGGGGCAAAACAGAGCCCTGCTGTTTGAAATTGGCATGGGAAACGTTAAGTTCAAGTAACGGATTTGTTTCAAGGCTGCAGTTTCAAGGCTGCAGGTGAGATGCATAAAACACATGTTTTTACTCTCTGACCTTCCCCATAAAGTCCCATGTTGGAGACATAGTTCAACCAGGTCTCTACTGTTAAACTCCTAAACAAAAAATCCTAGTATGAAGTCCAGGACTAAAATCAGATGATGATGGTATGAGTGTCCTCTCTTTGAACTATTATAACCCTCTTGCAGTATAATAAACTTTAATTGTATAATTAAGTGTACACTGTATATTTTAATTGTTCCTCACAGCCAGGGAACCACTTCTTCTGCTACTAGTGAAATATTACTTGGACCATCCATGATGCATATTAAATAAACAGAATAGAAAGCTCAGAAATCAACAAAAGATTTCAAGGACATTTTGTATATAATGGAGGTATATTTAAAATCTTTAAGGATCTGATTAATTATTCAAAAATGAGTGTTAAGACAATGAGCTAGCTATTTTGAAAATGAAACCTGGATTCCCAGTTCACTGTTCAGTTCAAAATAAATTTCACATTCATAAAAATGACAATAATAATATGAGAACACCATAAGAAAATGTTGAACATGTTTGTGTCAGTGGATAGTAAAAACTCCAAAATAAAACCAGAAACGATATAGTTGAAAGCCAATATATTTGACAATCTAAATGTGACTTTGTCACAATAAATAAAATAAATATAAGTAAAATACTAATAACAAAATAGTAAAACGATTGCAAAATACATAAAAATATCAAAGAAAACATTAAAATTCTCATGTACAGTTTTTACGAATAAATTATGAATTTAATTTAGAAACATGACAAAAATGGGCAAAGGAAGAGACAGACAACTCCTAAATTAAATGAATTAGCTAACAAACATGAAAAGATATTTATTGTTGCTAACATTCAAATAAAAGCAAATAAAATTTGATAGTAGAAAGGCAAATTATTATAGCCTTACTGGTAGGTGTTTTTTCAGCTTATCTAAAAATATAAACTACATATACTTTTTGATCTTGTGAACTCACCCTAGGAGTATACTCATAAGGAGAATAATTACATTAGTACAAAAAGATATGCATCATACAGTACAGTTTCTCATAAAAAGTTGGAAAAAAGCCTAATGCACATGAACAAATAATTGATTATATAAATTATAATATAAAGATACATTAGATACTATGTAACCATTTTAAATGGAATTCATAATCTCATTAGAAGACAAAATCAAGAAAACTTTTTTAAAGGAATTAATAAAAAACTGGCTTTCACTTTGTTATCTGATACAATGCAATAAAGAAATGGCTATGAAAAAAGTTCCCTCTGGAAAAGTTTTCCTTTTAACTTCCAACAACAGAGATGATAACTTGAAAAGAAAATCCAATATCAAAGGTATTTAAACCTCACACTAACACACACACACACTCTCTCTCTCTCTTATTCATCTACTACATAGTTACATATGCATGAATTTCTGCAAAGCTTCTGACTTGCTAGTTATTTGCTAGCTCAAGTTTTCTGTGTGTAGCCTATAGGTCAGCTGGGTTTTCCCTGCCCTGACAGTTCTTAAAAAAATACTTGACTCACAGGAAACTCCCCATGCCTTAGAGACAGTCCAGATTTCTATGATACATATAAAGTCTTGCAGGTTGATATCTTCTTGTGCCCTTTCTATAGTGCCTGCATTTCACATGCTCCTCCTACTTTTCTCTAGTGTCAGACAGAATATAAAATATAGCCTCTTTACAGTTTTAAAGAAAATTAAATTGCAACAAGCATTTTGTGAATTTAGTAACTTACTCAAGACTTGAAGATTTATACAAAGAGGTCACCTTTTTCAGGGTTTGTACTCTGATATGTCTCTGACTCTCACCTCTTGTCTAGAGAGTTAAAAACTTCCTCTCACACAGAGTAGTTTTGGGTTTTTTTCCCTTGTCATCTGGGAGCAAATTTATCATCCATTCCACAAACAGACACACCTACTGCTAGAAAAAAAATTCCCCTCCCCAGAAATGGGTTTCAACATAAAAGCAATTTTCTACCAGATGCAGCATTTATCAGATATTTTCAACTTTTTATTTCTGGCAATAGGTGACCCCAAATCAATAAATCCTCGTCCTGTGGTTTGCTTATACTAGTGATTGCAGATCATGTGAACTTGCAGCTCTGACATTAGACACACTGATTTCGCTCTTGCCTTCCTTAAGTAGGTGGAAACGTAAATACTAACCTTCCCAGATCCTCATGCAGTTAGGGGTGACCATATGACCCAGTGTTCGCTATGAGGTAAAAAAATCAGTACGTGGGTAGAGCTTCATCCTGGAAAGCTTGTTAGGCAGTTGAAATGGCACATCAGCCATCAGCTCTTTCCTTCTTTACACGTCTTCCTGCTTGAAAAGCAAAAGCAATATCTGGAAGACTGCATCAACACTGATTTTACAAAGATGAAAGTCCACACACAAAAAATGGCAAGCCAGGATGGCAGGAGGATATTGAGTCCTAGATGTCGTTGCTGAGCTGCCATACAATCCCAGAACTATCTCGCCCTGACTTTTTTTTTTCTACCATCTTTATTGGAGTATAATTGCTTTACAATGGTGTGTTAGTTTCTGCTGTATAACAAAGTGAATCAGCTATACATATACATATATCCCCATATCCCCTCCCTCTTGCGTCTCCCTCCCACCCTCCCTATCCCACCCCTCTAGGTGGTCACAGAGCACCGAGCTGATCTCCCTGTGCTATGCAGCTGCTTCCCACTAGCTATGTATTTTACATTTGGTAGTGTATATATGTCCATGCCACTCTCTCACTTTGTCCCAGCTTACCCTTCCCCCTCCCTGTGTCCTAAAGTCCATTCTCTACGTCTGCATCTTTATTCCTGTCCTGCCCCTAGGTTTGTCAGAACCTTTTTTTTTTTTTAGATTCCATATATATGCGTTAGCATATGGTATTTTTCTCTTTCTGACTTACTTCACTCTGTATGACAGACTCTAGGTCCATCCACCTCACTACAAATAACTCAATTTCGTTTCTTTTTATGGTTGAGTAATATTCCATTGTATATATGTGCCACATCTTCTTTATCCATTCATCTGTCGATGGACACTGAGGTTGCTTCCATGTCCTGGCTATTGTAAATAGAGCTGCAGTGAACATTGTGGTACATGACTCTTTTTGAATTATGGTTTTCTCAGGGTATATGCCCAGTAGTGGGATTGCTGTCGCCCTGACTTCTGAATGAAGGAGAAGCACAAGTACTTCCAGCACAAATCCATGTTAGTCTTAACAGATGCAGTAGGTTTTTATAAAATATGTGATAATCATGATGTCAGGTGCAATATTTATAAAGAAGCTCCTAGTTTCTTTTACTTCATAGTTACACTGAATATTCTATCTGCACATCTTATTTCATTTAATTGATTTTCTCCTCACAGTTCTAACAGTAGCAATCTTATTACACTAATCTGCTTGGTTATCTGATTATTGCTGATTGTTAGCATATGCAAGTATTAATAAATGCACTAATAATGTAAGGTCACGTGATAATTACATAATGATTAATTTCATGTCATTTCAAATGCAACAAACTGCAATGACCTACAGAACCTCATAACACTGTCCGCATTGGTTAACATATTGTGTTAGTTATTCCTCGAAGTAGGCTTGTAATAAAAGCAACAATAACTCAAAGCCTAGTTTGTTATAAGATTCTGATAACATTTGTATGTCTACCTTCTCAAAATCATAGTAATTTGAATTATAACAAGGAGAGGGTCATTATCATATTGGGAAGTCAGGCCTCCCTTTCACCTCTAGTTTAAAAATAAGTCATCATCAAAGCACGTAAATGTAACACCACATTCACACCACAACCTATGATGATTTAGGTCAGATGTACAATGTGTCAACATTAGGAATTTTATCTCCTTTCGGTGTGTTATGTTATACTGGTTAATTTCTTAAATTGACATTAGAAAAACATATTAGAAAAGGAAGTCAACACAAAGCTCATTTTTTTGAAATGTATTTACCAGGAAAAAAAAAGCCATGTCAGAACCTAGTATGTCTTTGGAAATAATCACACAATACAAACTGAAATTGATGAGGGGAACTACATCACCATGTCACTAAGGTGCTCTGTTTTACAGTGTAACCAGCACAATCCTTACTACAGGATAAAGCTTTAACCTTCTAATGATTTAATAGTTTAAGAACTTTTGCTTGTTTTTTTCTGAGGTACTTTTTCGTTGTTACTATGTGAACGGAATCCTTAGGATTCTTCCTTCTTATACTAAAATCCCCCTAAGTATGGATATATATGTAGTGAGATTTAGATAGAAGTTTGCATGACAGACATTAAATTAGTTTTACTTTCCCAAGATCATTTTTTCCTGTTAAAAGCAGGTAATACACAGAAAAGTATATTCCTGCAGGTGTATTCCAGGACTCTAAAAAGAATTAATGTTACTCTCAGATGGTATGTCGTATGCATAAAATGCCCATGGCATATTAAGCCTAGAGAAAAGACTGGTTTAGTGGATAATATTTTGATTTATTCTCTTGTGTATTTTTTTCCCAGTAATACCTTTAGCTATGTGTCCCTTTTTTGAATTTAAACTAGATTTTGAGGTAATACTCCGTCATCCAAAACTATAACAAAAATAGTGTTAATTTCTTGGTCATAAGGTCCAAAACAGTCTTGAAAACATACTCACCTTCCTAGACTTTTGTTCAGTAATAGGTGACCATTTTATCTCCAGGATCAGTACTTGAAAAATATAATAACTGTTTGGTATTCCTAAATTTTGGCTTAGAATATCAAAAGCAAATCTTCAACAAATTATAGCATAAAGTTTACACTATAAACCACAGATTCCCAAAACTTTAGCAAGAGTACAGTTATATTCCAAGAATGGGTCATAAATGTGCCAGGAAATATTACTGGCTGTAGAAGTTTTAGAGTGATAAGTTAATAGTTATACAACAAATTTAATTTTCAACCATTCAAAAATTTCCAGCATTGAAATAATAATAAAAGTCTATTTATGTGACAATTAAATTTCCAACCATCAAAAATGTAACTGCTATCTTATGTGATCTCCAACTATAAATAACTATAAAATCAGGCAAAATATATGAGGATTTTTTAATGTACTGAACTATAGGCAAAGCAGTACTGTCAGTTTTAAGAGAAGGGACACAGCAGTACTCTAAGTACAGATATTTCCTTTACTTGTATCAGGGGAATGGAGCCCAAGTGACGTAGTGGCATTGCTGAGCTATAGAAGCAGAGATCAGAAATCTATAGGGCTGAAGTGGATGGAATTTTCAGGGCAGGTTCCTGGAAAGGAAGAAGTTGAACAAAGGAGCCAGAGAAGTTTCTGTGAGGGTTCACCCTGAGTTTTTGGCTGAAGGCTATGCTATGCATGCTGACAGAAAGACCCTACTTGCCTCGGCAGAAAGTAGATAGTGCTGGACTAAGACTGAATGGAGAAAACAGTGGTCACACAAGGATGGAAAATACTGCAATTATGGCCCATTTGGAGAGAAGACACATTGCTGAGGATTTCAGATATTCAACTGAGAGCTCAGAAAGGACATTCTTTTGGAATAAAGGTAACACCCTCTAATTAAGGACAAAATCAAATAGACCTATCTTGACAAAGTCTAAAACCACACTAACAGAATCAGTAAGAATCCACAAGTAATTTAACTGCCTACCAAATAGGTAAAGTACAGGGGACTTTTTAGAGCCATGATTCTATTCTGTATAGTTCTCTAGTGGTAGATAGAAAGAGTGAACCGTAATGTGTACAAATTGAAAAAAGAAAAGATCAAGTAGAGGGTGGGGGTCTAGAATGGAGTGCCCAATGGATTTGTGACAAACAACTCTGTGTTAAAAATGTATGATATAACCTAACTATAGGAGGTAGAAGAAAAGAGGCGCTGACCTAATAACTTTGGAAATGACTAGATCATAAAACTGAAGACAAAAGAAAATGTACATAAACTTTACTCCAGCTCTACAGTTTTTTTCTCATGATGGTACAGGTTAAGAATTTTGAAACCACCATATATGTGTGTGTGTGTGTGTGTATAGAAATAATTATGGATACAGGTTTATACATCGCTTAGTATACATACATATATGTCCTAGTTATGTCCACAAGGAGGGCCTAGAACCAATGACTCAATAGCAATGATCAGACCTAGAAGCCAGATGTTAAGTTTTAGTACCATTCTTCAATAAAAGGAACCAAGGCTCCCTGAAGAAGAGCTGAGTCTGGAACTGTGGCAGATAACATATGAAATGAGCCTGGAGCATCTTGTAGTGCCAGAAAGTAAGTGCTTAAAATCCAAAATGTTGGGGTTAAGTCAAGGGACCCTGAAAGTTCCCCCAACAGTCAAAGAAGGAACAGTGTGCACAACAAAATAAATATCATAGTATTGTATTATAACTTAAAACATAAAATAAATACCATAGTACTGTATTATAACTTAAAACATAAAATAAATATCATAGTACTGTATTATAACTTAAAACATAAAATAAATATCATAGTACTGTATTATAACTTAAAACATAAAATAAATATCCATGAGTCAATATTGATGTAAATTATTTAGTAAATCAGTAAATTTGGGAGTAAGATAAAGACAATTTATGTAGATTTTCCCCTCTCAAGGAGGTGGAATATAATTCCCACCCAATAAATGACTTCCAAAGAGTAAACTATGAAAGGTGTTTGTGTGTGTGTGGAGTTTACAGTACAGAAAACTGGCAAACACCACCTTAGATGGGTGATCAACATTAACATAACCAATGGTAAATCATGTTGATAGCTTGTACCCTTTATATGATGTGCTATGGTCTTCTTCCACAAAACCACTAAGCCTTGTCTAACCATAAGGAAATCATCAGACAAATCCCATTTGAGGGAAAGTCTAGAAAATACCTCACCAGTACTCCTCAAAAGTGTCAAGGTTATCAAAAACAAGGAGAGTCTGCAAAACTACCACAGCCCAGAGAAGCCTAAGGAGACATAATGATTAAATGCAAAGTGGTATCCTAGATAAGATCCTGTATTAGAAAAAGGATATTAGGGGAAAACTAATGAAATCTGAAAAAAAGTATAGAGAGTAGTTGATAATAATATATCAGTATTGGTTCATTAGTTCTGACAAATGTAGCATACTAATGTAAGATGTTAATAATAAGGGAAACTGGGTGTGGGGTATACTCCTTGCACTATCATTGCAATTTTTCTATCAGTCTAAAATGATTCAAAACTAAAAGTTTTCTAAAATATTAAGCAAAAATAAATATGCAGCAATAGCAGCGATTGGCCATAGTATAGACAAAATAAATCACATCATGGCTGAACTCGGTGAGAACAGAGAATAGCCCAAAAGGCAAATGCCCCTTCCTTAAGGTCACCTCCCTACCTCCAACCTGGATTTAGGTGGCCTTTGGAGATTAAAGAAAGAGGAATAGGAGAGAATCATATTAGTCCTAAAACTCTCCATTTTAAACTGGAAGAAGCTAATATACTTTGGCAAGATTATTTCTAGTGCTAAAGGAAAATTACTGTTTAATTCACTTATGGGTGATAAAATAATGCTCATTTTGGATTTTGTGGCAGTCATAAATTTGAAAGTATATACCTTCTACTCAGAAATCAAAGGAAAAATTGATGAAGAGTGCAAAAAGGGAAGGTCGAGTGTACTATATAGAGTCAGAACACTGGGGGTTAACCCACTCTGCTGATTCAGTAAAGATCGCTCCTATTTGTTCGATGGAAGGACTGGGTTTAGCAATAAATGAACTATGGTGAGACAGCATAAGTGAAATAAGTATATTGTAATGCCTCAGAAAAGCAGAATTAAATATACCTGGTGGGCTTCCCTGGTGGCGCAGTGGTTGAGAGTCCGCCTGCCGATGCAGGAGACACAGGTTCGTGCCCCGGTCTGGGAGGATCCCGCATGCCGCGGAGTGGCTGGGCCCGTGAGCCATGGCCACTGAGCCTGTGCGTCCGGAGCCTGTGCTCCGCAGAGGGGGAGGCCACGGCAGTGAGAGGCCTGCGTACCGAAAAAAAAAAAAAAGATATATATATATATATATATATATATATATATATATATATATATACACACACACACACACACACACACACACCTGGTAATATAATTTGGGGTGTTGTGTAGCATCAGGGATCCAAGTCCGTGGTAGGGAGAAGCAGCTTGTAATTTTAAATGGAGCAGTCAATGAAGAACTCATGGAAACACACTGGAACAAAAACTTGAATGAGATTTAAAAGTTAATAATATGGATATCTGGGGTAGGTTTTCTTGGTAGAAGGAATAGCCAATGAAAAGATGATAAGTCAAAAGTGCGTGTGGTATGTTTAAAGAACTGCAACCAGAACAGTGTGACTTAAGAGCTAGTGAGAGAAAGAAGTAAGTGATGATTTCAGAGAAGTGATGGGGATAGATACTGTAGGGTCTTGAAGGACAAAGAATTTTAACTTTATTCCTAGATAGAAAGCCACTGGAAAGATTTCTCTAGAGGAGTGACATGATCTAACATTTTAACGTACTCATTTATCCTAGAAATGATTTGGCTTGGTTTAAGAAAATATATGTGGAAAACAAAGAAACAGGCAGGATTATTTTAGAGTACACCTAATGTAAGCATGGATATATTTAACCATATGCATCCTGAAATGTATAATATATAATTTCCGTGCAAGGAGACACATTTCCAGGAAATAAGGGGAACAATTGCTTCTATGGATATTACATTGCTTTCCCTATCTTTGACCTTGTCTAACTCTGATGATAATTCCCCGTTCATTTAATAAGTATTTGCATATCATAATTGCAAGTAACACCAGTAAAAATTAAGTTCTTTAGAGTGTGTTTAGTTACACCACCACATATGAGGATTACATTGAAGAAAGTTGGTGAAAAATATAAAGCGTGTATCAGGGGTTGAGATTGTGCCCACATGAAATCAGTAAAATAAATAAAAATCCTCTAACAAAAATGCAGATGCGTATTTAGGCAAATAGGGAATATACAACCACCCATTTTGAACTAGAAGTCTAACTTTGGGTTCTAGCTCCTACCTACCTTGTCAAATCTATTCCCAATTGAATTGATGAACTCTTCAGACAAGACAACCCAAGGCAGAGCATCTCTATGGACTGTATCATGTTGAAGTCCCACAGAGAGCTCTCATTTTCTTTCTTGATGGCCAGAGGCTGAGAACTTGCACTACCACACATGTAAGACTACCTGGTACAGCAATAAGCAGGCCAGTGAAGAATGAGCTATTCCCAATAAGCAGCCATGGGTTTCTCCCTTCTCACGTATTTCTGTATGTCAAGAAAATTAAACAGAGGGAGAAAAAATATAACCCAAAATTATATGAGCAACAAGCCATTAGCTTTGATTTTGCTTTCTTCCTAACTAGCCCAAGGTAAAATTGCCTACTATGGAGAAAACTGAAGGATCCATTGAAATTCAAATTCGAGACATAGCTATGAGAGAAAAGACCTATTAAGGGACACAATGAAACGATGAAATGTATTCTAATAATAAAAACATTTACACAGTACATTAAAATGTACAAATTTTGTTCTGTATTCTGCATTTAACATTTACCACAACACTATGAATAAGGCATAACTAAATCAAATTTAAATAAAGTTATTGCAACTCTGTGAAGAGATTTATCTCGAATTGTCCCTTACATGATAATGTTACAGCTATCATTTCTGCCCTGAAATTAAATGTATTTCCATCTGTCTGTGTTAACATTTCCAGCTATATTTAGAGATAATAAATTTAACAAGTTTAGCTCAATATTTCAAGTTGCCACCATAATAACAAGCCCCAACCTAACACTTTACTAGAACATCTCCCTGAAATTCCTTCCTTGATAATTTCTCCAAAGAGAATAGCACTTCTTTTTCTTTCTTTTTTTTTAATTGAATGAAAGATTCTTTAAATTCTACACTGGCACTTTTCAAGTTGTGTTGTTCCTTGCTTGAACCTTAAGGCTGAACATTGGTAACCTGACATGGGAAGCAATGATAAGGAGATACAGAGCTAGATGAACCTTCTCTTGAAAGTTTATACATGTTAAGTCTAGGTTTCAAAAGGTGGATATGTATATTTCCTTGTGGATTGATTTTTAACCCACAGAGAAAATAACTTCTTTAAATTATGAGTCACGACAATTAAGGCAATGATGCCTAAGATCAGGATCCCATTTTCACAAATTACTTCCTTGAAAACAATTCTCAAAGATAGCAATTTTCAAAACAGAAGTAAAACACTAAAATTGGGAGTAGGAGTTGGTTAATAAAATACTTTAAAAAAATCATAATTGGAACAAATCTTTGTGCAAGGAGGAGAAACAAGAGCCGACAGAGTTAACATTCTCAATAAACAGCCAAGGGACTGCATGGTTTAACATGTAATTTATTTGATGAGGCCTTTTATTCTTAAAAAAATTTTAGTATCTCAGTTTCTCCATTTCTTATAAAGTTGAATGGTAATCTTTTTGGACTTTAGTCTGCTTTGAAAGAAATACATACATTTTAATACACTCTTACTCATGATATTACTAATTGGCTTTCCCCATATATATTCAACTTTTTCAGATATACTACTTTCACTGTAACTTTGAAACAAAAGTCAATTTTTCATCTCTCAAGCAATTATATGTACACTATTCAAAATGAAGAAAATAAGGCAAATTGATCGAATTGATGTACTTAAGGTCACAGAGCAATATAAAGGCAATAATCCCAAAGCACCTATACATGCTTCACACATCCTGCATGTCTGATTCCTATGTTAGAGTATAAAAGTAAGAAACGAAAGCTGAAAAATTAATTTCAGATAAAGTTTGAATTATCCATTAATTCATGCATTCATCACTTATATTTTGAGTATGAGGTTAAGATATAACAATTACCAAGATGAAGTCTCTGACCTACTGATACTTAAATTCTAATGAGGGGGATAAAGGATAATACATAAACAAATGAATAGTTGCAGATAGAAACTGGGTCTACAAATAAATTAAGCAAGATAAAGTGAGAGTAGAGAAAACAAAGAGGAGGCTATTTTAGGTAAGTTCATTGGAGAAAACCTCTCTAATGAGATAGGTGAGAAGAACCTGAATTTTCAGAGAGAGAGAACCCTGCAAAGATGTGGGAGAAATGTATTTCACACTAACTGAATAACTAGTTTAAATTGTCTGAGATGAGAGCTAACTTGTCAAGAAACAGCAAAAAGGACATTGTGGATGGAGCAGAGTGGATAAAGGTCAAGATGGAGTTGGAAAGGGAGCCAATTGTCATATTATACAGAACACTGTGGCCTAAGTAAAGAGTTGAGATTTTGCACTAAATGTCAAGGAAATATATTAGAACTTTAAATGTGTGTGTGTTGTGTGTGTGTGTATGTATGTGTGTATCACTCTGTTCTAGGTCAAATGAACTATAGAGAAGAAAGTGTGGAAGTAGAGATACCAGGTAGGGGACTGTTGCCACAACTGAGGTGGGACATGATGGTGGCATGGTCATGAGGTAGTGGTAATTCAAGGAGTGAAAAATGGTAAGATTTGGGATGCATTTTGATGTCAAGTGCACAGGATGGTAAAAGATGGATACAGACATAATTAACAGAGAACTCAAGATTGAGTCCTAGACTTTTGGATTGGCTATCTGGTTGAACAGTGTAATGAGCTGGAACAGGAAAAACAGAGAGAAGCATTTTTATGACAAGGATGGAGGGAAAATCAAAATTTGTGTTTAAGACATGTAAAGATGTTTGAGATACCCAACAGATAACCAAATGAGGATATCATCCAGGCAGGCAGACATGCTACTCTGGAACTCAGTAAAGTGATCAGAACTCAGGATCTAATTTAGGAATTGTTTGAACAAAAGAGAAATCAGATTCTTACTCTAAGTCTTTAAAACACACATATGAGAGTAGAATATATGCTTAAACTTATAAATTGAGATTATTAGAGAGGAAAAATACAAACCCTATTTGGAACTTTCTTGAGTTTAAAAAAAAAAAGGTTTGGTTAAATTCCAGAGCGGTGTGTCAGAGTAAATGTGTACGTGTTCATGTGTTTACTGAGTCCGGGGGAGCTGTTTTACCAAAGTATTTCTGGACATATTCTGATGGTGATTGATGCAATTCCATTTATAATATATTTATATTATTTTATTTTATTATTATTTTATTTTATTATTGTGATTCCTTATATTTATTCCAAGTAGCGTTACACTTTACAAGTTGTAAAAGGTATTTTACATTTTTCTTTTATAGGCATAAGTTCACTTTTCACTGAGGATCAATAAAAATAATCTAACTCATTTGATGCACATCATATTTTTTAATGAAGTAACATAAATATAAATCCAACAAACTTCTTTGTATAGGAAAAGCTAGAAGCTTTTCTTCCAAACACTCGCTTTTCTTTCAGTAGAATGAAAAGTTGTTAGAAAGATTGTTGAAGATTAAGGGAAGGAAATTTAATTAAGACCAGATTTTTTGACCTGTGGACTCGATTGGGAATTTCATTCAATCCCAACAAAAGATATTCCTCTCAGTAGGACAGAATCAAACTCCATGGGGAAAAAAAAAAGGTTGTTCCAGCGTCCATATTAAGAAAACATTGTACACAGATGTTTTCAGCCATTTGAATAAAGCATTTGTCAAAATTTTTCTTAAAAAATTCCCAATTTAACTTTAATGTCTATTTGAGGATAGTTTTGTGTACATTCCAATAAATTAAGATATGTGCCATTCTATCATTTAAACCAACAATGATATATATCATTATATCATTTTAAAATATGTATTTTAAAAGTCTCATCTGAAGACTGTTGTTTACTGTGTAACTGTTACCAGACAATCAATCTTTATTTAGAAAGCTGTTTTTATTCACATCACATCTTAAAGGCTGCAGGATAAAAGGCGTAAAAATACCATTGACAGATAAAACAGAGAAAATTGCTCTGAACAAACTTTTCTAGAGTAGTGTGGTGCATATAAATTATGAAAACACTAAAACTTGATCAAAAAGGAAAGTCTTTAACTTTCATTTAAATGCATGAACAGATGTGGCAGACCTAATGTCAATGGATAAATGGCCCCAAAATGTGGAATATGAGAACGAGCTCTCTGAATGTTTTTAAACTCATGCCAGGCACAGCTGGATTCCTCTAACAATAAATGAGTCAAAGACCTAGAGTTCATGTAGGGTAGTTGTCTGTCAAGGTTTATAGGATTTTGGCCACCAAAGGTTTTAGCTAGTGCTGTGAAAAAAAAAATGATTATCACTTAAAAATTAACTTGCTGCTTCCTAGTTACCTACGCAAATGAAGACAAGTCAAGCCTCACTTCAAAAATGGGTACCATGTGAATCCATTTTGAATTATGCCTCCAATTTTATTCTTATAAATTTTATTCTTATAGCTAAAGCACTATGAAAATTTGTCTGTAACTCTACTACTTCAATAATTCCTTTAGTTTAACCTGATTGTGTGTGTGTGTGTGTGTGTGTGTGTGTATGTGTGTAAACATGCTGTATCTTCTGGTAAAATTTTAAGGCTTGGTAAATCTGATCAGATGTTGTAAGTATACAAGAAGCTTGAATTACGTGGAAACAGTTATCGAGGTGGCATATGTTCCCACAAATATACTAGGATTATTAGGACAGTCTCTAGACAAAGATTGAAAGATTGTATTTTAAAATACAATTTAAAGCCTTACAAATTTTAAGAGTAGACAACAGTTATATTTTGTCGGACAAATATTAATTGTGTCTTTAAAGTCATTGATTATATAATCTTGAATGTGGATAACAACTGAAAATCATACACAGCTTTATATTTTACAAAGCACTTTGACTTAAATATCTCATTTCATTTGTTCTGTCATTCTGTGAGGTTTTTCTTATTGCAACCCAAACAAATCCTATCAATTCGATGCCTTATGTATTTACCACAATTTTTCCTTTCCTCCATCTTCAGTGCTATTGTATTAGTTCATGAATCTATGATTTCTCACCGGACTAAAACAGTCTTCATGTTACCCTTCCTGCCCATGGTTTTATAACATTTCATTTCACATTCCATTCTTCTACATTGATTCTAGATAACCTTTCCAATATAAAAATCTCTAAAAACCCTTCAATGACCACAAAATTTTTTCCAGCCTCTCCTCCATCCCATCCTCCGATTGTAGACACGTTTTCTTCCACTCTAGCTATAATGAGTAACACAACAGATAACAAATACAATGTTATTTCATACCTCTATTCTATCATGCTCCTCTCTCCACCTAAAATGTCCCTCACTCCACCTGTAACTACTGACAAGCAATATGTATTCCTCTTCTAAGTCCTAAACAAAGGGTCACATTCCCACAAAATTTTCCCTTCTCTGCACACAGAACTGACAGCTTCATTTTGAGTATGCCTACTGAATTCTATGCACATTTTTATGAGTTCTCATAACTCTTAATTATATGAGTTTATGTTTATCACTCGATCTCCACTAAGTAGCTCCTTGAAAGAAGAATTGGACCCCTTTATCACTGTACCTTAACTTCCAGACACAAAGAAAAAAAAACCCTCAATATTTACTGAATATAGGAATAAGTGATTGAAAACCAGAGTCATTTGAGTTCAAAGATCAGTATTTCTCCTACATCACTATAAAAATACATTGTGTTTACTGAATACTTAATGCCCAACATTCTTTTAAGTAATTTACATTTTATTTTGCTTTCACAATTCCTTATAAGGAAAGCACTATTTCAGTGTCCACTTTACAGATGAACTAACTAAATCTGAGCTGTTACTAGAATCGCCTAGGGTCATACAAATAGTAAGTGGCCCAGGTTAAAACTTCAGCGTCCCTGGATTTAACTGCCATTTATGCCTTTATAACAAAAATGAATATAGAAAAACTTATTGCTGAAAGAAACTAGAGAGTAGATGTAATGAGTTTACTCTATTGAGACCTTAATGCAAGCAGTTATTGGCATCAAATCAGAAACCAATAAGATCTCTCCCACCTTTCTCGCATTTCTTTTCTTCCATGTTGTTGTTCCTTTAAAAAAACAACATTATACAGTGAGATCTGTATAGAATTATAATGTATTCTGTGTAGGGAAGAGTGGTAAAAAATGAGTAAATCTTTGTCAGCTTGCAAACTGCCTACTTTAAGCCTGAAACTATTAACTTGACCTGTCTCCCCTGCATCAGCAAGTGTCAATATGTACAGTACCAAAGATTGGCTTGATTATTTCAGGTGTAAGAAGAGAAGTTTAAGTTTCTTTTTCTCTTAGCTCATCTTGATTTAAGGGTATATATATATATATACTTTTTCTTGTATTCTACACCGTACTTTGTTTATATATGTAGGATTTATGGGAGCAAATATCTGGGGGCTAAGAAAAAAAGCTGCCTTGTTATTTTATTAAAATTCCTGAGGAAAACTTATCAAACCAGAGGTAAGCACATGAAAATATATCTAGAGAAACATCTGCTTGAATTAAAAATAAAGTGAAAAGGCAGGCCCACAAAGGAAAACTACAAAACAAAGTAACTCCAGGAACCTAACATCTGATCTAAAGAAGATTGGTGGGCTTCCCTGGTGGCACAGTGGTTGAGAGTCCGCCTGCCAATGCAGGCGACATGGGTTCGTACCCCGGTCCAAGAAGAACCCACATGCCGCGGAGCGGCTGGGCCCGTGAGCCATGGTCGCTGAGCCTGCGCATCTGGAGCCTGTGCTCCACAACGGGAGAGGCCACAACAGTGAGAAGCCCGCGTAAAATAAAAGTTGGTAAGAGCATCTATTTTTGACCAGAAGAGAATTTCACTGCACAGACTTATATCAAGGGCACATGCCACTTGTATGTTTTAAAAGAAAGCTTTTTTATAAAAGCCAATAAATTTATTTACATTGGAATCCTTGAGATTGTGCATGGGATGCAGACAGGCTCTCTCTCAGAGAAAAACGCTTAACATAAATACAGAAATATTACATTAATTTTTAACAACTATGACTTAAAACCGCTAAATCTAACTTGCCTAAGTTCATTCCTTTTTATTTGTTTCTTCTTTCTTTCTTGTCATTAATATTTAGCCCTCAATATATCACGAAAATTATCACCATCATTTTTTATCTGGACCCAATGAACTCCTAAAAATAATTTTGTCATTTAATAAATAATTCACAGAGGTAAGAATAAAAAGATAGTCGAAAACAGCTATATTCAAAATTTTTAAATAAATTTAAACATTACAAACTTTTTGTAATATGTAAACTTTGGCACACGAACATCATAAAAGATGAATAAAGATGAAAACACCTACTTTCAGCAAAATAGAATAGTCTAGGTCCTTACTGTAAAACATTGCCTGATGAAGTATTTCCTATTTAACAACTGGATTAAATCACCTACTCCCTTTGTTCTTGGAAATATATTGTTCACATATATATTCTAGAAAAATTCATCTAGATATTGTCATCTGAAGACTCATTGTCTAATTGTCTAAGACTCCACTTACACGATCCATTTCACATCCATAATCCATTTCACCATTATCATTAGAGTACTGTTATCTGTCTCTTTGAATTTATCTTCCAATTGATCTAATAATTGTGAAGCATCCTCCTCTGTCAATTTTCTTCCCTATGCTATTAAGGGTAGAAAATGAAAATTTCTGAATTCTCAATTGTGTTCAATAAAAGCTAAAAGCAGATTATAGAGGTGGTATCTCCAGGTTCCTCTTATATCCTCCAGAAAGATAATGCAGTAGTCGGGCAACAAAATAATAAAAGTGAAGGATAATAATAATTCTTTCTGTATTATTTTGTCCTTCTAACAGAACCATAGCAGTAAACTTTTTCTTAAAGGACTATATAGTAAATACTTTAGGCTTACAAGCCATATGGTCTCAGTTGCAACTACTCAACTCTGCCTTTGAAGCAAAAGTAGGCACATACAATACATAAATAATGGTGATGTTCATATAGAGTGAGAATTAGTAAGATAACAGTAGACAGTGATGTTATACAGACTGAGAACTGGGTAAAGTTAGGGTAAGATAACATAAGAATGATGTTTTAGCAAATATAAAAAAGTGAGGCTAGAAGACAACTAATGATCTCTGACAATAGGGACAAATCAAGTTTCTGGAATTCCTCTGAGAATTGAAAAGCAAAGAGCGGTTTCAGGTAAACGAAGGAAAAAGAGGTAATATGAAATGAGTTTAAGTCCAACAAGAGAAACCAGAGTTACTTTAATAAAAAAGAATCTATAATTAACCTGTGAGAGATTCTGAGATACCCTCATGTTAGTACCTAAATTTGCTCTTAATTCTACATTTACCAGGATTTTTGAGAAGAAAATTAATCTCTCACATGGTGGCCATTGCCAGATGCCTATCTGTGGACTATAAGAAGTAAAAGCATCCCACCCACCAGTCTAACAGCTTGACTTAAGAAAATGAGAGACAGTTCTCGATGGGAAAAGATAAAAACAAACCTAATGGACATTAGTCAAATTAGAAAAAAGTATGGTCAATTAATTACAGGAAAACTTCTCTATAACTTGAAAGCAAAGAACTACGGAAAAAGAAGGAAAAAACATAGAAAGAAACAATATTGCACTGAACAACTTAAAACCAATTTGTTGGAAAACTTCTAAAAATAACACTACTTTCAGGCAGTAAAAACTTTTCTGTGAACATCTGATTCTTAAAACTCTCTCAAAATACATTTCTAAATTAAGTTTATGATCTTTTTGTGGAATACATGGTTTCTTAATCTGAAAAATTCTCCTTTTAAAGTTCTAGCATAAGAAAAATTAAAGAGCACATTGTGTAGAGCATCACTTTATGAGTTTTAGCACCTTGTGGATAAGCAAAGAATGATTAAAAAATATTTTATGCTTTTGGCCGCTGGTGCATGCTACATTAGCAGTAAGATTTTTTTTTTTTTTTTTTTTTTTTGCGGTACACGGGCCTCTCACTGTTGTGGCCTCTCCCATTGCGGAGCACAGGCTCTGGATGCGCAGGCTCAGCGGCCATGGCTCACGGTCCCAGCCGCTCCGCAGCACGTTGGATCTTCCCGTCCCGGATCAGGGTACGAACCCATGTCCCCTGCATCGGCAGGCGGACTCTCAACCACTGCGCCACCAGGGAAGCCCAGCAGTAAGATTTTGATGTATTACATATTAACACTGACTCTAAAGTGTTTTTACCAAATACATTATAGGAAGTAGTCACTACTGACTTTTTTGAAATTAAAAAAGTATGTACTGGAGACACCATTGTGTAACAGAAAGAAAATTCGGAGTTAGAAACCTTAACATCTAGTTCTAATTCTTCCACCAACTAGTTGGACAATTCATTTAACATCTCTGGCCTTAATTTTTTAAATCAGACTTGAATATATTATTATAGTTTCCTCCTTTTACTATTAGACTGTTTAAGTGAAGAAAGCCATGATTTTATTTTCAATGATTCCTAAGTTTAGATGTTACTTTCCATTGGTTTACTCTGATGTGTACTAGCAACCAAAAGGCATGTTTTACTAATCAGGACAGGCCCAAGCAACAGTTTACATCATGATAGAAACTCTTCATCAGCCTTGAGGGTTATATTTCTGAAAAGTATTGTGCTTGGCAAAACTAGAGTTAGGGAGATCAAGATCTCCTAAAGTACATGCATTAGCAGGGAAGGAATCAATATTACTGTCATTAAATATATCTAAAAATGGATGTAATAGAAGTTCCAGAAGGCATCTATGTCAAAAAAAAACCCTGACATGTCAGCATTGCAAACTTACTCTGGTAGATAAACTTTCTTCATCATCAACTTTATTTTCAAGCAACATTGCTACAGCATCCTGATCTGCTAAGATATATTTTTACCATAATCAAGGCTTTAATTAGGGAAATTGCATGTCTTTAAAAATATTTTTTATTCTACTTATATTCTATTGAAATGGAATGTATTTGAACTTGTGTACAATATCCTTTTATTCTCAAAATTCTCTGCTATATAACTCTTCCAGATTAAAGGAAACTGAATAGACACAGTTAGTAAAGGCAATATGTAATCTTGGATTAGATCCAGGGGAAAAAATACTGTAAAGGACATTATTAGGACAATTGGAAATATTTGTATATGGAGTTTATTTTAGACTTAAGATATTAGGTAATTCCTAAACAAGTCAAAATCCTAAATTCGCTCATTGTATTGTGGTGATATAAAAGAATGCCTGTTCTTAAGGCACACACACATTGAATATTTAGGGATAACAAGGAATGATATCTGCAATTTACTGACCAAATAGATTAGGAAAAATAATAGTTCAGAGTAGTTTGTGAAAAGGAAACCTCAGCGAGAAGGGGGCAGTGGTGGGGTGAGGGAGGGGAGATAGAGAGAAAGAGAGGGAGGGAGAGAGATGGAGAAAGTAAAAGGAGCAAAATGTTAAGTAAACTTGGGTGAAGAGTAGGTATATAGAAGTTGTTATTTGTAATAGTCTTGCAACACTTTTGTAAGCTTGAAATTCTCCTAAATAAGGTTGGTTTTTTTTTTAAGTCTCTGTTAATTGTTGCCATATCACATCAGCATTGCCTAATCAGAAATTATTTTCAAGGACTTCCCTGGTGGCCAGTGGTTAAGAATCCGCCTGACAATGCAGGGGACATGGGTTCGTGCCCTGGTCCGGAAGATCCCACATGCCGCACAGTCTAAATAAATAATTTTTTTTTAAAGAAATGATTTTCAGTGTTTAAGTTTAAATTTTTCTGGGCCCATCCTTATATTCATATATAAGGTAAACAGATATCCTTCTCTGCACTACCAGGCTGACTCTCTCACATAGGGGGAGGCCAGCAATAATTATTATATTTTTATTTAAGAAATAGCTTATAATCTTCAAAGACAGTGTCATAAACACTTGAAAAATATTTTTAACAACATTTTCCTGTACATACAAATATGTGGAAATAATTCCAGAGAGCCTTTCCATAGATCAAAATGATGCTGATCAATTATCTATCAAAAGATCAATTTTTTAAAAAAGACTGTGTTATGCTAAGTCCTAAAATTGTTATTTTAGATTAGCATACTACACTACTTACTAACTGTAGTTAGCTCAGGAGTACAGTGTTTTTTTCTTTAGTAGAGCGTAAGCCAGAGTTGTCATAAATGCCAAAGTTCACTGTCACTTTGATTTCACAATTTAATAGGGCAGATTAAAATCGTAAATTTATTTTTGACATTGCAATTTTAGCATGGCACCCTTATCTAATATCAAATTTTGGCATCTCAGAATCTCATGCAAGTCATGATAATCAGTTTTTAAATGCAAATCCTGAAGAATGTATTTCAGCAGAGGATGGATTTGCAACTTCAAGCTGGTCATGCCTAGAAAAACATGTGAGTGTTTACTGTTGAGCTATGACACACATATATTTCTTTTAGCAAATTACAGACAAAAAGGCATAATACTATATAGCTTATTTCTGACATAAAGCATGGTCCTGTGAATAAAAGAAGACAATATAGTCAAATGTTCCCTCTCTGATTTACTATTCACTTACCTTAAGAACCTAGGTAACTAAAGAAAAGCAAGTAAAGTTTTAACTAATATTTTATAGATGAAAATGGATTTCATAGGAGTCAAAATCACTAGATAAATTAAAATTTTCAACTAAAAATGACCACATACAGGTACAGGCAACATCTTCAGATGTTAGGCAAGATAATTACAACACGCACCTGGTATTCAGTAGATGAAGAACGCCCTTAACCCAAACATGTGGAGATGCTTCAAGATGCCCTAGGTAGTAGAGCAGATTAGTTTCGGGTAAGAAAACCCTCAGGATCCAACATTTGAACTTTGTTGGCCAGTACATAAGAAGTGACTTGACCCTTCATTTGGTGAAATCTATTTCCTCAGATTTCTTGATTCACAGAAATTTGGTTTTAAAAGGGATATTCAGAAAACATGAGTCCATGTTTTCACAAATGTGAATTCACCTTTTTGCCAAAGGTCACCTGATAAGTTAGTGGCAGAAAAAGGACAGCAACTCAGGTCTTTGGGCTCCCAGGTCTATTCCTGAATGCACTCTGCTGTCTCACTGTTTTATTTTATGTGAATACAAAAAAAATGCATGGAATTTCAGTCTTTAATAAAAACCTTTAAATAATTTAAAAGATGCTCCTCTTTGCAAAAGCTGATTCTCCCACTGCATATATTACAGTTATTGAATGGGAAGAGAATAATCAAAGACAACTAAATTTCACAATACGATTTTACTTCCCTTAATTTGTACACTAAATATTTTAAGCATATATGATGTACATATTCTTTGAAGATCACTCTTTTATGAAGAATCAACCCCTGTTACTTGCTTTGTATTGAGAAAAATGATTTAGATAATGGAGAGTTTCTATTTTAAAAAAGATTTGCATACCAAAGGCTTAAATACCTTCA
This sequence comes from Phocoena phocoena, assembly GCF_963924675.1. Taxonomy (NCBI): domain Eukaryota; kingdom Metazoa; phylum Chordata; class Mammalia; order Artiodactyla; family Phocoenidae; genus Phocoena; species Phocoena phocoena. The sequence continues at coordinate 43,472,704 of NC_089229.1, read as the reverse complement.
ACCCTATTAATTGCAGTGGAACGAAGTTCTTTCTAACTTCATTTTGTGACATGTCATTGATTTAACATAAAGAGTTCCAGTACATTTTAACAAGAAGTAAGGCCATCTTAAATGATACAAGTAGAAGAGAGGTGACAAGGTGACAATGAGCATAAGTACACATTTTCAGTGTCATGAGAGTGTTCTTTTTCTAAGAGTAAATATAATAAAATACTGACAGGATATCTAAACCTAGGCATAGTCCTGATTATCTGAATTTCAATTAATATTATGGTCTCTTGTATATATTTTGAAGTAAGCTTTATTGACTACCACTCTGCATTAAATAAATTGCAGATTTGAGTTCTAACTCTCATAATATAAGGAGGAATTATAGGGTAGAAAAACAATCACTTATTCTTCTTCTGTCAAAATTAAGCATGCAAAGTATCTCATGATAATTTGGTGAGAACAAATTTTATCGGAGTCAATCACTATGAAGAAAAGTTGCCCACTATCAAGCCCTTTTAGTTCCTTGCTACTCAAAGTACGGTCCACGAACCAGCAGCATCAAATATGTTAGAAATGCGAAAACCCAGGTCCTGCTCCAGAGCTAATGAATCATAATCTGCATTTTAAAAGGATCTCTGAGTGGTTTATATACACATTAATATTTGAGAATCATTGCTTTAAATTAAATTTGGAGAAGGCATGGGAGAGGAGTGAGTGGAAATGATTGTATTTACATCTGTATCTTCTTACCTAACTAGACATGTAATAGATAGGTAAACAATATTATATACTATTTGTCAGACACTTTGTGAAGACTTTTAAATTCATTGTCAAGTTTAAATCTCACAGCAAACTTTTATGGTGGGAATTGTCGTTGACATTTTACAATGAGAAAACTGTGATTTACAGAAGTACATAAGGCAAGTTCACATAGAGAGTACCTGGTAGGAGGGAGGCAGTCTGACTCAAGAACTTATGCACTTGATCATTATATTTTGTGGCTTAGCACATGGCTATATGCAGATTTCAACTTATACCAAAACATGATACCAATTTTTGAATGGAGAATGTATAAATTACACAAAGGCTGCAATGGAAAAAAAGTTATGTCCCAGATAAAAATATTCTTGTCATGCATGCGTCTTAAATAGCTTAGGCTTTCAAATTCCTCCATATCTGCCAATTTGTGTTTTTTAGGATGACAAAATACACAATCAGAAAATTTGTATGGGTACAAGTACCAGCTAAGTACTCATAAACCAGTAAGTTAAACTGGTACTTAACCTTCTACTCATAAAAATATAGAGTAAGATATTAAGAATGAACTCTAAAACTAATAGTGTTTGGATAATCATATACATTAGAAAGTTTTTATTTGTATCTGGAAAGATACATGTCTATATTTTCCTTTACTCTGGAAAGGAAATTATAGAATCAGACAGATACAAATATGTATTGTTTTTTAAATTTTGTTTCTTTGGCTAGAGCTATATTTTAATAAAGTATAAAGGTACAAGAGGCTGCTCTATTTCACAGTGGTGGGGGTGGAAACTAACAAGATACAGGAAAATTTTCTTATATTCAAGTCCATAACTGATATGATTAAAATAGCTGACAGTTACTGAATGCTTACTTACATGTAAGAAGCTGTCACAAGAAGATTTTTTAAAAAATATCATTTAATTTTAACTATTAAATGAGAACTAGCTTTATCCAGATGAGGAAACAGAACTGTTAAATGTTGGATCTAGGATTTAAACCCAGGTAGACTGGCTCTAGATCCCACAATTCATGCAGCACAATTTTAGGAAAAGATTCCTTTACCTCCCAGTGTATTTAACATATTTCAGGTTTCCTCCCTCTTCAATAGAAAATATACATATAATTTTCTCTTTGAATTATTTTAGAGATGTACAGTATATGATGATCTATTTATAGTCACACTGACTTAATGGTCTTATAAATGAAATAAATGCCTTAGGTTCATGTGATCAATATATATGAATTATGTCTTTAGTGCCTAGTTTTTCATTCAAAAGAAGACTGAATGATAAACTCTAGTGTAATTTGTTTCCTTGCACCATCTAGTGGATTTAAATGACAACTGCGGCAGTAGTATAAATGATTGTAAGTCAATTATATGTCAAATTTTCAAACGTATCCGGAGAACTAGTCCTAAAACTGTACTTCAGATCATTACCACAAATATGCACAGTTGTCATTTGCCTTTTTCAAGAGGGAATCGATTAAGCATGGACAAAGAATTCATTAGCGAGTGTTTAAATCTGCAAAAAAAATTAACATAAAACAGCCTCCTTATCATCTTTTTACAATTAAAGGTAATGACAGTCTGATACGTTTTAGTTCTTCCCATTCGTTTTCCTAAAACTCCAAGCCTTTCCAAGCAGCTGCGCGTAGGGAGGAACCCGGCGAGTCTGCGCGGGGCCAATGCGCAGGCGTGCTGAGGAGCGGAAGTGGGGAGGCGGGGCTAAGCCCGGACCAGCAAGCGGAAGAGGCCGGGGTAGCGGAGAGAGGCTCCGAGAGCGTTTGGCGGCGGTGAGTCTGGGACCAGCCGGAGCTGATAGTCCCAGATCCGGGGAGACGCCAAAAGAAACGGAGATACCTGGGGTTCCGGAGCAGTCGCTGCTGGTTGCTGCAGCTGCCCTGCCGCTGCCACCGCGACGCCTCCGCCCTCCCTGCTGAAGACGCGGCCCTGACAGGCCTGTAGGCCTAGGCGCGGCCGGCCGAGCCCGACGTGTTGCCGCCCGTGCAGCTGTGAGTAATCCGAGCGCCCTCTCCACGGTTGTGTACAGATTAAAATGGAGGAAATTTCGTTGGCTAACCTGGATACTAACAAGCTAGAGGCCATCGCTCAGGAGATATACGTAGACCTAATAGAGGATTCCTGTTTGGGCTTCTGCTTTGAGGTGCACCGGGCAGTCAAGTGTGGCTACTTCTACCTGGAATTTGCAGAGACTGGTAGCGTGAAGGATTTTGGCATTCAGCCAGTGGAAGATAAAGGAGCGTGTCGCCTTCCGCTTTGCTCCCTTCCTGGAGAATCTGGGAATGGGCCTGATCAGCAGCTGCAACGCTCACCTCCGGAATTCCAGTAGCTGCAACGTGAGAGTCTGATGGTGACCAGGACAATAACAAAGACCAGTCCTGTGGTTTTGAGAAGTTAGGTAGCTAAGTATAAAAAAAAAAAAAAAAAAAAAAAAAATCAGACAAAAGTCCCAGTTCCCATTGAAGAACCTAGCCTTTAAAAACTTGGAGTGGAGAATTTAGGAATTTGGATCCTTGTATAAGTGTATTACCTTTGGATCAGCTTTGAAATCCTGGACAGGAGGAGCTGTGCTGTGCATCCTGCAAGCCACGCAGTGGTTGATTTCTGAACACACCAGAAAGTGCACAAGAACCCTGTACTGTCCCCAGTGCACAGGTGAGCATCTGTGTGCTCAGCATATAAAGTTCTTTGGCTCCTCAGCCTTTCTGTCTGCCTGATGTCAAGGGCTTTCTGGATAACTGACCGTTTGGACATAACTGATGGTCAGGCCTTAATTGTTGGGCCTCAGTGGGACTGCACCTCTGATCGCAGAGCCTCTGATTTGGGCTTCTCCAAGACAAATGAAAGTCAGTTATGAGATCTGGATATTAATCATTCCAATCTGGGAAAGCCAAGAAAAAGAATTCCCAGCTGAATCTGGTAGGAGAAGCTCTGTGGTCTTGACGCCAAGAAGAAGAAAAGCTCAAAGCCACCAGTTTCCCAAAGGTCCAGCATTTAACAATGACTTCAGCGGAGTTGGGGACATGGGCTAGCGTTTTGCTGAACAAAGCCCTGTTTCTTGCAACCCACCTGGTGGCATAGGCTTAGCAGATGAATAACTTGGTTATCCAGGCAGGCTGAGGATTAAGTTATGATCCCTTGGGGAGGTAGCAGGGCCTTCTGCGACTATGCACGATCTTTCAGACTGCAGGATTCATATCTGGATGTATTATGCTGTGGACAACAGTTCGGTGGGGCGTTTTCCTACTCTGAGTTACTCGTGACCTAGCCAGTCCATGGGTCTGACTTGGTTATTGTGCCAGGCCACTACCTGCCTCCCATTTTCGGGGCAGGAGTGAACTATGGAAGAGCATCATGGCTGTGCAGGAGGCTGTGGTTTGAAAGCTGAGCCCAGAGGGGACCTTTTTCAGCCGCACTCACTAATGTGAATGGGTTAGTGCTAGGAGCCAAGGAGCAGGACTGGGTCAACTCTCATCTGACTGTGCAGCATCCTATTGAACGCCCCTGTTCCTTGGGTTGGGCAGTCACAGAGCTCCGTTGCAGTGAACATCTAGACTGTCACCACCTTCTCTGCCCCTCCCAAAGGGCAGTCCTTTCCACTCAGTTCCCTTTGGACCTCTTGAAAACAAGAGCTGTCCTTTTGTTTTGGAAGTCAGGAAATGGCCCCCAGAAACCCTCTGGTTTTAGGGAATGGGATAGGGGAGGATGGGAAGTGTGAGCTGGGTATCAAAACTACCCTCCACTTGACTCCCTGATTGAAGTTTATGAAGTGTATAGGGGTGGGAGCCCCAAGGTGAGCGGTGCTGCTTTATTTGAAATGTTTTCTTACCTCATTCTGTGCCCCAGTAAGGGGCCCAGCCTTCTTTTTCTGGCTTGGCCCCATGTTCCTCCAGTCCCCTGCTCCATGCCTATCTGGTGCAGCTCATCACCCCGGGTGCTGCCTGCCACTCTACATTCACGCTGACCAGTTTCAGTTTCTCTCTTGATGCTCCTACTTCTGAAGCCTGCCCAGTTTCCCTTTCCTTGGCTTCTCTTAAGTTTGTTTTGTTTTCTTGTTTTTGAGAGAGAGAGCAGAATCTTTCTTATGGCTCCCTCTATTGGGATTAGGATGGGAAGAGAAAGTAATTTTTTGTATATGAAAAGCAGTGTCATGCCTAAGCATTTCTTGTGTAGGACTGCCTTGCTGGTATGCCTTCCTGCTGTGTCTTGCTTCCTGAGGAGTTACATCTTCCCACCTCCACTTGGATACTGCCCCTTAGGACCTAAGCAGAAAAGCAGTAAAGGCTGAGTGACACAGGGACAGAGTAGGTTCTGATCCATTTTCTCTAACCCTTGCTGTGCATGTATCCTTCCTTATCCCAGAAGGAACTGTTTGGACTGTATGGACTGATTCGGGTTACATACTCTAGAGGGTTAAGGGAAGCATAGTAATAGGGCCTCAAGACTGTTTATTATTGCATTTTCCCTCTAGAGTTGTCCCGCTCAGGGTGAGGGCCTAGCTACATATTGGTCTTCAATCTAAGAGCTGTAATAACTGTTTAAAAAGTCAAACCTTGGCAAGAACTGAAATAATTTTGGGTTATCTGCCCTTGCCTTTTTTAGAGACATCTCCTTCAGAGGGGATGCAGAAGGAAAGGAGGGTCTAAGTGAGACTCTGGCCTACTTAAATATAATATCTGGGAAACAGGCTGAAGGTAAGGCCATGGTCCACTCCTCCTTCAGAGAGGGAGCTCAGATTGTGACATTACTGTTTCCTTGGTCTTTTCTCCTGGTTAGAGGAGGGAGAAGTGGAAATAGTTTTGAGTAATGGTTGGTTCATATTACCTCCCTCTTGGTTTGTGTTTTTGTTTTTTTGCTCCCCATTATTAGGGCAGTAGCCCCCGGTCCTGGTTGGGTATGAGGTGGGCTAGGTCCAACAGGTGCCCTGAGGGGACAAACTAACTCTTCTTTTTGGGGGAGAGAATGCTCCCTACCATATAGTTAACAGTGGTTAGGAATTCTCCCTTTCCCTATCTTTCCTCTTAACAGCAGAATTCCTGTCCTAATCTCCTCAATTAAGTGTATTGATCACCCTGTAATTCTATTATGTATCTGAGTGTGTGTGTGTGTGTATGGGGGGGAAGGGGTTCTTTACAAATTTCTGTGGTTTGTGGCTTTTTCTTCCATACATTAGTTCACACCACCGCATGCCCAGGGGCCATTGCCTGGCATTATCGCATGCTGGGATCATCGGGGAAGTGTAGTGAAGCTCACCATTGTCCTTTGTTTTGGAGAGTCTTATTTTTGCATAAGTAGTCCATCCTATACAGGTTGCTAACTAACTGTGTATTCCCCTTGCCCCATGGCTGCTGGTGTAAATAAACTGCGTCTCCCCATTGGTAAACAATTACAATAAACAAAATTTTAAAAAATGACTTTATTTGGACTCTGCGTTCATCTTTTAAAATTGTACGTTTCTTGGGTATTCACATAGTGAAATAAATGTTGAACCTTAGTTACTTTCTCCTGAATGAGTTTTATCAGAGGAATTTTGCCCAACTTTGTTTCTCCATCTAATACTGCACATTTAGCTTTCTGCAACGTCCAGTGAAAGAAACAAACTGTATACAATCTTCCCTTTACCATAACAAGAAGGTGGTAAAATAAATACGATGCAATCCTGTCACTGAGTCCAGTGTGAAGGATAGTTCGATTTAAATGGCACTCAAGCTATCAATATATACACTTTGCCACCATTTTGGTCTAATACTGCTCTTGCTCTCAAGAGACAAATGATTCATAGCAAAGATGAGTCAGCCTTTCTAAAGGTAATTGTTTCCAATACTTTTCATTTTACTCCAACTATTTAGGTCTGTCATTTTGTTTTTAGATAATTCAGAGATTTTTCATTTATTCCAGTTCCTATTCCAAAGTTGGAGCACTTCCCTAGAAATTGTACTATTGCTCCTTAGTGTTGATCAAATCACTAGTTTGCTAAATGTTCTAGTTCTTTAAAAAACAGTCCCAAATTGGAAATAATATTTAGATGAATAAAAATTATAGAAATGGGATCAGAGGAAACCAGTTGCAGTAGGATATCTCAGGGGACTTTATTGACATGTTACATGGTGTTAAGTCACCTAACACATATGCAGCTGCAGCAAATCCTTTTGGATCCTATTTCATATGTTTAGATTTGAATTGATGTATTTCATGCTAACCTACTTTTCTGAAATAAGGTATTTGCAAGACCTCAGTGCTCTACTAAATCCACTTGACAGTACGACTTTTGAGATTATTTTCATGTTTTCTAACTAATGATCATTATATTTAAAAAGAAAAGGAAATCACATACCTTTCAACTCCCTACATACTTGGTTTTAACTGGCGGGTAGCATGAGGTCAGGAACCTAATACATGGTTGCTTGATGTTGACAAAGAAAATGAAGTATGCTCAAGTAGTTAAGGATTCTGGAAGAGCTTTCTTTAAACGTCTTTTCATATTAGTCTTCAATTATCATGGTTAGTGAATTGCTGGTTCTCAGAGATAACATCACATGTGAAAGTTTCACCCTGCTGTGGAGGGCACAAGCTTTTTGATCCTTACACATGTTCCCAAAGATGCCCGTGATGCTTTGAAAGAAAATATTTGTTATAAGGGATGCAATTGTTCAGAAAGCTGTTGTAGACAAACCTGTAAATCCTTGGTTTTGTTTTTTCCATTTTGAAAACTTCAATCATTATTACGTGAGCCTTAGTGGAAATATGTGAGCTGGAAAGGAAATACTAAATTCATTTCAGAAATGAGAAAATATGTTCGGCAGCAAAGACTTGCCCACAGTTCAAAAACAAAAATACAGAAGCAATAGAAGCAAACGTAGAATGCTAGTGCAAGGCCAGTGCACTTGGTTGAAGCAAGAAAATTTTTAATAAATGAAAGGACTAATTTTTTTAAAAGACAAATTGCAGTTAGAGTGAAAAAATTGTGATACTGATGAAAACTTTTAAGACTGAGTGAAAACATTGAGAATGGAAAATATATTTAACAATATAATTTATCAAAAGTGACTCAAGGAATTTTTATTTTTAACCTTAAAATTTAATAAATGTAGTAATTTAACTACTAGAACTTAAAAAAAAAAATCCCATCTCTACCCAAATATACAAAAAAACTCTAGACACTGAGTTTTACAAACAATATAGCAAGAAACAAAAATCATTATAGGCTAAGTGTATTATGAAGATGTTAGGCAACCAACTCCTTTAAAGTATCAAAAATAAACTTTATCAACAAGTCAGGTTAACCCTAGGAAAGATTTTGACTCAGAAAATCATTGCATCATGGGGCGGGGTGGTGGTGGTGCTGTAATGAATGATATTGGGATTGACATATATACACTAGTATGTATAAAATAGATAACTAATAAGAACCTGCTGTATAAAAAATAAATAAAATTCAAATCAAAAAAACTATTGCATCACCATTAGAGAACAACCATGTGAAGATTTCAATACAGAAAAATAGTTTGTAAAATTCAATACCAACTATTAACTTTAAAAATACTCATTAACCATATAGAAACAAGGCCTAAAGAACTTCCATACACTGATAACATATGTATCAAGATCTACAACTGCTTTGCTTAATGGTAAATACTTGGAAGCATTTCATTTAAAAGCAGGAATGGAAGAAACAAAATTCTCATTCTCAGATGATACCTAAATGGATAATTGTGTACAATCTATGAACATACCACTGCAGGTAATGATAGAATGCAGTAAAGTTGCTGGATATTAAAGTTGCTGGATATAAGATCAGGATCCAAAATCAGGACAATAAAAAATTTTAAATGGTGCATTTATAATGTAATGCAACAAAAGTACATATGGTCCTATGTAATACTAATATAACAAGAGTGGTGTAAAATTTTGTGGAGCAAATGAGAAAAATTTCATCTGGAATGTTAAAGGAAACTCAAAAATAAATGAAGAGTCATAAGAAAGGAAACCCAAATAAATGGAGAATAATGGGATGTTCATGGATAGGAGGCTCAGTATCATCACTCCAAATATATGTAAGTAACCTTGATTAAAATCCAAATGGACATTTTCATGGAACTTGATAAGCTAATTTTAAGATTTATGTGAAAAGCAAGGCGCAAGTGTCGACAAGATCTTTTTGATGAACAGCTAGTGTGGTTGTAGTGCAGAAACAAACAGTAGAGTAGAAGATAGTTCAGAATTAGATGGAAAAACAAACACATTTTTGTCATCTTGATGTATGACTAAACTGGTAGTATAGTCAGTAGACTATAAACTGTTACGTTGTTCTGGAATAGATTAGCCATAAATACTAAAACTGTACTCCAGACACAAAAATTAATTTCCGTGAGGATTTAAGACTTACTCTAGTAAAGTAAAACATCAAACATTTAGAGGGACATATAGGAGGATATGTTCATAATTGTAGGCAAGGGAAATTTTCTTAAGTAAATAAAAGCACCAAACATAAAAGATCGATATGTTGAGCCGTAATAAAAGTAAAACTTTCTATGCACTGTCATACTAGAAACACACAACAACAAAATGCCATAACACGCTAGTAGAAGTGTTACGGTTCTTATAACCGATAAAAGATTATTGGCAAAATAATTATACAATTGACAAATGGACGAAGTAAAAGAACAGCTCATTTATAGAATTAAGAAATCCAAATGACAGAAAAGATGTGAAAAGTTCACTTAGTTTTGAAGAAATACAAGCTAAAAGCAAAGTAAATACCAATTTATACCACTCAGAATAGTTAAGAAAGGGTGATGATATCAACTCTGACAGGTACATGGAGCAATTAAAAGTCTCGTACATTGCTGGTGGACTGTAATATAATAAAAATATTTGGGAAAGCAATTTGGAAATATCTATTGCAGTTGATATGCATAACCAATACGCCAATATTTCCACCTCTTGTAGCATTGTCTGTAATAGGAAAAAATAGAAAGTGATATAACTACCCATTAAAAATATATAGTCCCATGCAGAAGTGAAAATAACCAGGGCTGCACAAATAAAATATTTAGTAAAACATTTGTTCTTATAATTTGATACCTTTCATTTGAAGCTTAACAGTATGCAAAACAATGCTATATATTGTTTAGGGATATGTATATATGTAACAAAATGTATACCAAAAACGTGAACTAGACTTCCACCTCTATGTGTATCGTGGTCTAGATATTGGAAAAAGACTTCTCAGTGCAAAAAGAACCTGGATGCCGATTAAACTGGAACAAAGATGCTATTAAGTGTTTTGCTATCCTCCCAAGAAAGTATGGGAAATAGCTCTCTCTTCTACACACATACATACACACACTAAACACAGAGCAGAGACACAAGTGAAAACAGAAAATGGGGCTGCACTGGAGGACCTATAGAAACCAGGAACTTCCACATGAGAATGGGAGATTAGGCCTCCATCATCACAAATTGAGACCACTCATTACACTCCCCATAAATACAAGATACCTGAGATAATCTTTACATCCTTAGTGAAAGGATGGGCAGAGTAAAAGGAGAGAAACAGAGATTTTCCTGACTGCAGAAACAACAGATAAGAAAGCCTCTGCCCTGGCGTGAGGTGAAATAAATTAATTAAAATAATAACATTATCATCATCATCATTTCCTCTGGAAATGGTACTTATACTCTTGCTTTCAAATAGTTACCCTACCCTGTTAGAGAAACCTCTGCCTGAAAATTATATAATCTGCCCAAGATAATATACTTCTTGGCCACCTAATAGAGTTTGGGTCCCTCAGTATTCTCACAAAATATAAATTTGCAATAAAAGAAACATCTATTTTTCAAAAGAGTTTACTTACCGCTATCATGTTCTGCATCTAATCATTCTATTTTCAAGAAAAGAGTTCTAATTTTGATAACACTGAAAGTGAGATTTGATGAGATTAGGAGATGGCTGATCATAGGAGTGGTTGACACTGCCAGCATTCTAGAGACCCAAGGTATGCAGCCAGAGGAACTTAATGAAGGTGGAATTACCAACATAAGTGAGGAAACTGGTTGTGATAAGAAGGATAAAGATGTTTCAGAGGAAGTGAAGTGCCCAGTATACTTGACATTAAAGGATGTTGCAAAGATATTTCAAAATATCGAGAATACAAAGAATGTGCTCAGTATTTTGTGCCATAGATAAAATGTTGTGTGGCAAGCAGAATTCTAAAGACTGTCTCCTGAGATTCTTGTCTTCTGGTTATTCAGTTAAACAGTAAGCTAAATATTGCTGTAAAGGGATTTTGGAGATGTAATTAAATCCCAAATCAGTTGACCTTAAGATTTGGAGATTATTTGGCTAGACTTGTCCCAGTCCCCAGTCAGGTGAGGACTTAAAAAACTCAGTGTTCTCCATCTGGTAGGAGAAGACATCACAGAGATTTGAAGTGTGAGAGGGGTTTGATGCACCATTTGTTAGCTTTGAAGATGAAGGGGGCCAAGTGAGAAGGAATGTGGGTGCATCTTGGAGCTGAGAGTAGCCACTGGCTGCCGGCTAGCAAGGAAACAGTACCTCAGACCTACAGCCACAGAAATTGAATTCTGCAAACAACCTGAATGAGCTTGGAAGCTGATTCTTCCTCAGAGCCTCCAGATAAGAGCCCAGTTTAGCTGACACTTTGCCTTTGGCCTTGGAGACTCTTATTAGGTGGCTCAGCCAAGCATTCCCTGACTTCTGACCTAGAGAAATGTGAGATTCCTAAGTGAGGACTGTCTTAAGCAGCTAGATTTGTGATAAGTAGTTATGCAGCAATCGAAAACTAATACAGTCATGAACTAATACAGACTTAAAAAGGATTATTCCATTAGATGGTCACCTTTATTATTGGCATGAACCCCTTACTTGGATTTTATCAGGTAAATAGATAAATCATAATTAGGGATATAATTCCACAGAGCTCTAAGAAAACAAACTCACATCAATATAATAACACCTTTCACCTGCAAGTTTAACCTTAGATCAGCAAGATGATGTGCTGATTTTTAAATACAAGGTGACCTCTCCACTTTTAATGTGATTTTATCACCTAAAGTTACTCTGCCCCCACTGCATTCTTATCCCCCAGCTCCTTCTGTTTTCAGACATACACGCACAAGCATGCACATACCCGTAAATACACACAGGAGTTATAACTTTAAATCAACCCAGTTCAGAGAAAGGCTAGCTAAGCTGCTTCCGCTCTTGCTGCTGTATGAATTATTACAGTTCAAGGCCTTATTTGCAGAGCAGCCATTTCTATAGTCTGAAGGTAGATGAGTGCTGGTCTCTTAAATACTTCCCTTACAGCTAAATTTTCTTTTGGAATTAAATGTGCTTGTGTTATGTCTACTTAGTACTGGATTCAACAGTGATTCAAAAGCTGATTTAGATGTTGTATAACAGATGGGAAAAAACATTATGATCAGTTTGACAACAAACTCTGTGGCCCCAATTAGGTCACTTCATCTCTCTGGGCAAGTTTCTTCACTGATAAATTAGTAAGCTCGAATGAAACGATTTCTTGGTTGCATTCCACCTGTGACATTCTCTGATTCGATGATAAAATGTTGAAAATAACTACCCAAGTCATCTTATTCCCAAGATCAGTTTTACCATCTAAATGCAGAGAATTTGGCACAGTTAAGTTATGGGCTCCTCCTTCACATGAGTCTGTGTAATTCTGCTTTGTAAACTGTTCTATGGCTTTTGCTCTAGATCTCAAACACCTCTTTTTGGTTAGAAATGTGCCATTCGAAGCCAAACTCCCATCTCTGCTTCAGATCTGCCTGTCCAAGGAAATACTATATATTTCCAACTGTGTGTCCCACAAGCACCTCATATTTCATCTTATGCAAAGTGAGGTCTGAGAAGCTGCATTTTCAACGTATGCCTCAGTGCATTCTCAATGTCGAGAACTACTGCCCTAGAGAGAAAGCAGAAAATAAGTCTGCATTCATTCTGTTTTTTTTTTTTTTTTTTTTTTTAGCGGTACGCGGGCCTCTCACCGCTGCGGCCTCTCCCGTTGCGGAGCACAGGCTCCGGACGCGCAGGCCCAGCGGCCATGGCTCACGGGCCCAGCCGCTCCGCGGCACGTGGGATCCTCCCGGACCGGGGCACGAACCCGCGTCCCCTGCATCGGCAGGCGGACTCCCAACCACTGCGCCACCAGGGAAGCCCTCATTCTGTTTTTTAATCTCCAATAGCATATCCCTAGAATTTTTGGGACCCTGGAATTTTTTTTTGGGGGGGGCTGAGCTCTTGTATATGTAAATTATGTGATTTAAAATTATGAGAATTTAAAAACATGATATCATGCACATTGTAATGCCTTTATAAAGGTTGATGTTTTAGAACTATTTATTTCTTAAATTATAACCCTGAGATTTTTTTGCCTCTGGAATGATAAGAGAAATATATCATCCTTCTGCCCTTAAGCATTTAAAAGCAATATATATTCCAATAGATGGCACTAGTCTTCTGTTTGCATATCTTTAGATCAGTTGTAAAGGATCCATCCTTTTGTTAAAAAGTTTAATGTTCATTTAAGAGGGCTCTACAGTGTGGACAAAAACGGCAGTCTGAAAAGATAAGTGGAAAATATGAAGTAATTCAGTTTATCATTTTATCACTTCAGAATGACTGCCTATATGAACTGCTCAGTTGCATTTGCAGTGTAGCAGTTAAAGTATTTTTTAACTTGTCTCATATACTATTTCCCAGTTTCTCAGCATCAGTATTTTTCCCACTTCCCATTCAGCTAAAATTTTAATTCAAGAGCTTTGTATTTACAGTCAGTGAATTACCCCCAATAGATTTAATGACTCTTCATAAAATTTTTAGAGACTTTGATTTTTGTCATCATCAATTTATCAGCAACTATCTGTAATAACTCTTTTCTTCTGAGTAATGTCAGTGGGCCACAAAAACAGTAGTTTAATAAAACCATCGCTATTAGAATAATATTCTCACAGAGAATATATAAAAAAGTAAAAACTCTAACTGGTTTGTCTAGTGTTAATTATAGGTTGTTTCTTATTAGCTAGGGAAAGAATAATCCATAGTATAGTCCAAAATCCACTCCCCATAAAAGTAATGCTAACTGATCTATAACAGTTATAATTTTTACTATTGGGAAAGCTATGAGATAGGCCTAAGGGGGGACTTCAGGCCCAGAAAGTGGTATATTAGGAACATTTATTAGGTTCAGGTGGAAAAAGATAATTAAGCTACTTTATCTTGTGGGTGTGTGCAAATATTTATCAGACTTCCTGCCTTAACAAGACCCAAAGAATGACCACATATCCTGGTCTTCCTGGGAGAGTCTTGGTTTACAACTGTTATTCAGTTATTATTGATATCGTCCCCGTCCTTTCAAAAGTGTTATGTTTTGGAAAATAAGCTATCTGTTTACCCTAGTTGTAACTCACAGAAGAATTGAGAGATGTTTTTAAAAGAGATTGAGGGCCAAACTGTGATGAAGGTTGTGAGACCAAATCTACAAAGAAAGTGTTGTTTACTTGTAACATTCTGTTTTGAAAATAGTATGTAATCAGAAGTTAGAAATAAAGGTATGAACTGCATGGACATATAGTCAAAAGTGTACAGGGGATTAGCTAATGGAGTAATTTGAAATATATGGGAAAATCAAAGGGTTAAAGATATCTGAAGCTGGATCTTCCGTGCTTGATGTGAGTAGGAGTGAAGAATGGACAGGGATGAATTGGAACAATCTAACCTTAAACCATTATTATATGCTCTGGGAGTCCCATATGAGCACTTGTGAGTGAAAGCAAATTGTTCAGACTGCAAGCTTTACCTGTGTCTAGGTGGCAAAACCACAGGCAGTTTGTAATATGAGACCAAATCACATAATTTGTGGTGATACTCATAAACAATGCTATACGGCAGGTAACACTTAGCAACTCACAGGTGTTGGCAGGCAGTGTCATTAAGCAGAACTTGGGCAGGAGTAATTCAGAACAGCTTGTTATATTCAGTTTATGGTTAGTCATGGTGCTCGGATGGGGATAATGTTCCAGGCCTTAAACGTTACCTTTTATTGATGGACATAAAATACTATAGATTGTGTTATTTAATAAAATTTTCTGCAAAGATGGTAAGGCTCTGTGTCTAGAGCTGTGCATAAACTGTGAGAATGCAGAGCAAGTTATGGCTACTTCAGAGGTAATGGTGTATCATGCAAGTAGAGAGGTGGGATCAGCTTTTTTGTCACTCTACCCCTCGCCCTCTCCCAAAAAAAGTGGCTCGTGGCTTCTAGAGCCCACCTTCCCATTCTCTCACAACACGAAAGCTTACAGCCAACAAGAGAACATCTCTGTTGCTTCACTGTCTTTTAAGGACTGACATGATTAGGTCAGGCCCACTCGGGGTAATCTCCCTTTTTATGAACACAAAGTCCACAAGTAGCTTAATTGCAGGAGTGATATCCCATCGTTTTCACAGCCCTGTCTCACCCCTTCAAGGCGTTGGTTATAAAAAGTGTGTAAACCAGGGGGAGGCTGCCATGTTTAGAAGCCACCCATTTACAGACTGTGCTTTCACTTTGCCCCTTAGTACCCTGGTTGCTAAGCTGTTATGAGGATAAGGATGGAGTTTCCAAGGACGGCATCTCCTGTTTACTCTCTTGTCTGGTCTTCAGGGAGCAGGGTTGTACAAGTTCAGTGTGACTAGGTGTCATATAAATAATACACAAAAAGCCCCTATCTACCAAATCGTGGAGTTCTCCAGAGCGTTTATGTTTATGGAAAAACAGTGTTATCCAAGGACCTGCAGCCTTGTTTTGATCGAAGCAAGATATTTAAGACTCTTGGTTGGGGACTTTTAGTTCCATTCGTAGGGAAAATTTATCAGTAATATGTGAGATGGGAATAACAACAGATTGTGACAGCACCACTCTTTGTGGCACTTACTTGGGCACTTTTGAATCATCACTCCCCTGCCCACAATACCACACCACCCTACCACCTCAGTCTCAAAAGTTCTACCCACATCACTCTCACCTCCCCCATTACTAATGGAGATGAGCATATTAAGCACAACTCCTTACAAACTGTAGAATTTTCCTTTGGAATTTAAATTTCATGAGAACTGATGATCGTTGTCTTATATACTGCTCAGCACAATATCTGGCACATAATAGATGTTCAATAAATATTGATAGAAGAAATGATAGAATAAAAAGTAAATATTGAATTGAATAATATTCTGTTATGTTAATTCCAAGAGTAAAACGATGGATTCATTTTGCTCTTGTGAAGGAGGAACAAAATTCTTTTACCATTATTTTAATTATAAAATTTTCCTAGATATTTGTATATTCCAGGCTTTTATTCTGCAGAATTTAAAAAATAGGTTGTTTTTAATCTACTTTTTTTTTACAAATGTAAGATTTCACACATTTAAACAAATTCAATATCTCTTAAAAATCACGACAGTTTAAAGTTATTTTTAAGAAGTATAGCAATGTACTACTTGTCCTTTTTTGCCTAATACATTGTGAATTTAAACAGTGAAACGTGAAGGTTTCTGTTTGGTTGCAAAAAGCAAATGAGATAATTTACTATTCATCTCATAACTTTCATTTTCTAGAAAGTATCTTGGCAATTAAAGTTTGATTATTTTCTCTTTTTTGGGGACAGCATTAATGAGATCATCACAACTTTTGTAAAAAGCTCAAGTGCTAGGTTGCAAAGGTAGACTATTATATGATGATTTAGTCACAAATGGTACATTTTAATTTTACATAGAAGAACAAACATGATTTGGTAGCTGAATACAACAAAAGAAAAGCTTATAACAAAACACAACACCACAACAAAAGCAGCTAACAAATCTTAGAGAGCTACAATGAAACCATTGGAACAGGAAAAAAAAAACTGGCTTTAAAACATTTCTCCATTGATCTGCATTGCTTATATATCCTACTGTTTATTTTTACAGTTGTGCTTGCTAAAATTAAATTAATCCTAACATTTTAACAATTCCAGTGTATCTGTTCTTGCCATTATGGAAACTGAGCGAAATTTTAAATCTTGATTCACTTCTTTCAGTGACCAAATAATAGTAGCCAAATCTCAGGTCTATTTACAGCAGCAGATAATTTCATGTGCCTCATAAATGTCATTTTTGAATAGTATTTTTTAAACAATTACTTTTCAAAAGCGTTCACACATTGGCAACATTATTTCTGAGACTTGAGAACAAAGACAATTCATTTAATATGAAGATAATAACTAGATTATAAATCACTTAAGCTATGATTTTAAATGCTCTCCTGTTTCCCCCCAATGATTTTGTTCTTTCTTTTTAATTCTGTGGTTTTGCCACAGGTCAACCAATTACTGAACAGTTCAGCTTGAGAATCAGTGAAATGGTTTCTGAGTGTCATTTAATGAAAAGAGCCTCTGATCTAAAAAAAAAGAATTCAAGTGCAATCACACAGAGGGATCAAATCAATTTATTAGATTATTGCAAAGTAAAGGTTTGGGATTGAGTGACAACTCCAGAGTAGTCCTAAGGTGCATGTGGTAGTCAGAGCGCTGCCACAAAGGAGTCTTGTGATCTTTGGCATATCATCTCTCAGACTCAGGTTTTCTCACCTCTAAAAGAGGGATAAGGATTTCAACCATTACACCCTCACAGTGATGTCAGAATTGATTACGGACTCAGATATGACAGGACTTCAACCTGCTTTATTCTTGTTATTTGCCTCAGGCCAGCCAATGCCCATGAATATTGCAACTGCATATCTGATGTTCACTCATACCTTCAGCAGGAGAAATCTGCTGGAACATTCACGAATTACCCTTTATTTAATGTGATGTTATCTTTCACTGAATTTTAATTGTGCTCAAAGGCTACATAACAATTATATTCTCTAGAGGAAAAAAAGTTAATCCTCTGCATGTATTATTTATTTGGTAACAGACATGTATCCATGTACTGCAGTGATTTCATAGTGAGATTGTCTAACAGAAGAATCTTTCAGAGAGAACTTGACAATTTATTTTGCTCCTAAAATATTTTTTTAAAGTGTGTAAGATGTGTAAGTATAATTATAGAACAAACTTTAGTGTGTGACATGGGAAGGAGCACAGCTTGTGGCAAAGAGAGCTTACTCACTCTCCCTTTACGTTTTCTCCATTAAGTACTGGGCTTATTCTAAAGGTCTATTCTACTGTTGTCACAAGATTGCCAATATTTGTGCTATTCTAAGTGTCTAGCTCAAAATAATACCAATTTCAGTAAAATGTAACAAGTTGACTTACCCCTTTCATAATTTTTGTCTGTGTATTTTTTTTAAACATGGAAAAAAATACAATTACATAATTTGCGCAGTTTCCCTCTTCTGTGTTTCCTCTCTTTTTCTCTATGGACTTGGACTGTGTAATGATTCCTTTTATCAATAATCCATTCCATTATCACTTAGCAATATGAAAAGTAGGTGGTCTCTTGAAACCAAAATATGTAAATGTACAAACCATAGTTTGGTAATCTAAAAAAATAATGTTTTCCTACATGCACAGTTCAATTAATCCATTTAAATATTGCATAATATTTACTGTAATTTTTTATAAGTGTAAATATTGCAATTATGACATACCTTCGAGGAAAGATCTCTCAAAAACAAGTTTCATTTCCCTAGTCTTATACTTTTTGAGAGGAGGTCGTTGAACTCAGTTTAATCATTCATGCTAAAGTTTAAATGGAGGAAAACCTTAGGATATAAATATCATGGGGTTAGAGTATCTCATTTAAGATTGTACACTGAGATAAATATGATATTTTTCTGTTATATCATGATTTTCGCTGCATAATCATTCATTAATTTGCAGGTAATTTCCTGTTCCATCACTTGTCACTTATAACAGAAGTCATTCTTTCTGCTTTCAGTCTTAACAGACTTTCTTCCAATTATCAGGATTGCTTTTGTGTAGGTGCAAGATACTCGGTTATAAATATAATCTAAAGTGAAAGGATTACATAGCATATCCTTTTATTTAAAACTTCTGGCCTACTCAGCACAATTAGAATTGGCAATTCTTATTAACTCTACCTCTCATGCTACAAATATCTCTGTCCAAATAAGAGGAGATTTTAACTTCTCAGTTTGAGTCACCAAAATAGTATTCCTAAGAACATGTCACAGTGACTATTGATCTGGGGGTTCTAGATAAAATAACGATTAGTTATTTATGGCATCTCAGTAAGTATTGCATGTGTCTTTGTACAGGCAGTCTCACAACCTCTATTTATATTTCTATTACACTACAGGATAACTGTCTCATCCCTTGAGATAGTTCTCTCATAGATCTCAAAGCAAATTTTTGTATGCCGAACCATTACAAATGTATTTTCCAATTTTGGGAAAAACTGTCTGGCTCTTTTTGCCAGATGTGATTTACAGACAAATGGACAAAAACTTCACTTGTAACAGAGATCCTATTTAAGTTGAATGGTTCTAAATTAGTGTGGCTTTAAGATGCAGGAGAACCCTGCTATTACCATCAGAGGTAAGCACAGGTGGTCTTAACTTGCTGTTACCTTGCTGAGATTTTAGGTCTTATAACCTCTTTTGACTCTCAGCCTACCTGAACTGAATTTCTCAGTTGAATCACCTCCATAAGTTTAACAAAAGCACTAGGTTATTGCCTGCAAATATGAAAGATGAAAAGAATATTTCAGAGAGTCTCATTTAATAATTTTCTCATGAGATTGGTCAAAACTGAGTTTAGGCTTTAGAGACATGGTCCTATGCAATGGCAAGCGTAAGGATTTTGAAATAATAGAAATCTGGTTTTTAAGTCCAGCCCTATGCCTATCATCTTGCCATCTTTTACATCATATAATTTTCTAAGCCTTGATAGTTTTATGTGTACAGTGGGATTTATAAAACCAACTTTTTATGTTGGTTGTAAAGATAAAAAATTACACACATACATTCATGCAAACAAACACACAGTGTATAATGGCTTTATTAAAACTTAACATATGTCGGTCCTCTAGAATAGCAAAACTGTCTACTCATTGATTTCTTCCCTTTAGCCTCTGAAAACCATCAAAGTCATCTGCTTGTAGCAGAGGCCCTTATTTGAGTTTGAGGCACGCTGGGTACGTCTAGATATTTAGTACAGCAAGGCCGTCAAGATTCTTCTAGGAGATATGTCATGAGGAAATACTACGCTGAATTTTGTCTGCTCAAAATTCATATGTTGAAGCCCTAACTCCAGTACCTCAGAATGTGATTATATTTGGAAACTGGGCCTTTAAAGAGGTAATTAAGATAAAATGAGGTCAGATGGGTGGGATAGATGGGCCCTAATCCAATATGACTGGTGTCATAAGAAGAGGAGATTACGACGCAGAGTCACAGACAGATGGACGTCCACATGAGGATATAACACGAAGATGGCCATCTGCAAGCCAAGGAGAGAGGACTCAGAAGAAATAAAACCTGCTGATATTGGAATTCTAGGCCCCAGAAGTGGAGAAAATACATTTCTGTTGATTAAGCCATCCAGTCTGTGGTATTTTTTTTTTTTTTTTTTTTTTTTGCGGTACGCGGGCCCCTCACCGCTGTGGCCTCTCCCGTTGCGGAGCACAGGCTCGGGTCGCACAGGCTCAGCGGCCATGGCCCACGGGCACAGCCGCTCCACGGCATGTGGGATCTTCCCGGACCGGGGCACGAACCCGCGTCCCCTGCATCGGCAGGCGGACTCCCAACCACTGCGTCACCAGGGAAGCCCCAGTCTGTGGTATTTTGTTATGGGAGTCCCTACACACTAAAGCCAAGAGATTTGGTTTAAGGTTGAAAATTCAACATCTGAAGAGAGGGAGGATTCTCAGTACAGCCTGGTGCTTATAACTCAGATTGGTACTGCCAAGTTCTCATAGCATTATGACCAATGTTCATTGATTGCACTGAAAAATGAGTGAATAAAAATTGATTTTTTTTACCATATTTTGTGCAAACGTTTGACAGCTTTAACACCGGTAGCAGACCCAGAAGCAGAACTCAGGACACCAGATGGATCACACGCAATACATTGAAGAAATACAAGCACATGACTAGAATAGGGAGAAAATTAGAAGCATCAAAAAGAAGACAAAGTGGATGTCAAGTATTTTATTTGTAGATTTTCAATGAATCTGTTGGTTCTAATATCCTAGAGAGCACAGTTACATATAATTACGGTTCATATTGGAGATGGATTACTATCTAACATAAAACTTGAGTTAGTCAAAGAGCATGTCTGTAGAGTTGGTAGTAAGGAACACTGAAGTTATTAAAATGTATCTGTAGCCAATTTGGCAATGATTTGATTTTGACTTAGCTATCAATCTGGAAGATATTTAGAAATAAATGATCCTAATAAATTTACACGGATGAGCAGCCTGATAAAATGAAGTTGTCAAATTCTGGCATTATTCCCCATTCATGAAAAGCTAGAAATGGCCTTTTTAATGAGCAGTATGTTTGTCTGGAAAAACACAAAGTCTCTGAAGCCAAGTAAACAGCATGAGGCTATTGGGTACAATAAAATATAAACAAAGAAGTGGGGCTAATCAAGAACAGATTGGTGAATTAAAGAAGTTTTCTCATGTTAAATGCTCAAGCTATTTTTCCTCTCCTATTGCCATTCTGGTAACATTTGACTTCCATTCACCAACGCCTGGTGCCTAAATATTGTTCAGTTTTCGTTCGTGTACTTTTTCATTCATTTATTCATTCAACAAGTGGTTATTGAACCCTTCCTACGCGTCAGTCACTCTCACAGTTCTAAGATTTAGGGACTTTGAGATAGATAGCATAGAATCTCTGTTATAATAGAGCTAAACTGGACTTCTTGCTAAGACTAGAACAGTCTTATTTCTATTTCAGGGCATTTATACTTTTTACTGTCTCTGCCTGGACCACTCTGTCCCCATATCTTCGCATTTCTTTCAAGCCTATCCCTATATTATTTTAGAATACTCCAACAAGTAAGAATGCTGGAGGCCTGAGGACCATACAGCCAGGTCTCACAGAAGAAAAGGATGAGTTTCATAGCCAGAATTATAATTTAAGGATTTAGAAAATTCTGTGAAATATAACAGATCTCACTGAAGGTAGCTGCTACCTACTGTCCCTTTCTGGTACTATTATGACTCAGTCACTTTCCCAGATTTTCTCTCACTACTACAGGTGTTACTGAAGGCAATATGGTCACAGTGCTCAAGAGTATGGGCTCTGGGGCCAAAGTGTTGGGTTCAAACAGCTATATAATCTTAGATGTGTTTGTTTGCCTGTTTTTAATGTCCCTGAACTTCTGTTTTCCACATCTATAGGATTTGGATGGATTCTATAATACTTGTAGGAGTGCAGTGATAATTGAATGAGATGGTATATGAAATGATCTTCCTACAGTGTCTGGCTACATATCTATGCCATAATTATAAATTAGCAATTCACTTCTCGCTCTTCTCTTTTGTTCCACTTGAGTTTTCTGTTTATTTTCAACCACTTCTGCTTCACAGATTTTACTTACTACTTTCTCTGTTCACTTTTAGCCTTCTGCCTACCCTCGTCCTGCCTTACTCCTTATATGCCTTTATTCATCCCTCAAAAAGACAATCTTGATTTAATCATTACCACCCACGCTTGGCCAAGCTTTTATGGGAAGTGGGGCCAGTCCCTAGTTTCCTGTCTACTCCTGGCCTCATGGCAGCTGTGACTTAGGAGCCAAAGACACGTAGCCCCCCATCCTAAAATCTACTTCAGGCACTGAGACCCTAATAGGCTCCTCCCCAAGATGTCACCACTCATGAACGACACACATTGCCAGAAGTCTAAATAAAGTTTACACGTGCTGACTCCTATTACTCAGGAAGATTGTGTGGGTGTTGGAGATACTCCTAAAAGAAAGAGGTGTCAGAAAACTAAGGGAAGAAAAGAATAATAGAAAATGAGATGGAAATAAAACAAAATGGGAAGTTTTCTTCCCCCCACCCCCAGCAGAAGTAAGTTATGTTTCCACAGCTGGAGGCTAAAAACAGCTGTATTATCTATAGCCTATTGAATGGAGATCAGTCATTAATATCTTACTCATGTACACACTTCATTTTGATGCAATTTTCCTGTATAACCAGCCAGAATCATTTGCAGGATATTTAACAAAAATGATGGAAATACTCAGCTGCATCTGTTCATCATTTGGCTAACCATATTTTTGCATAAATTTAACATGGGCTTACGCCACTGCCATTATTTTCCTCATCCTTTTCCTTCACTGTTCAAATCTGCAAGCCAAAATTTATTATTATTCCATGCTGCCATCCCGGCTATCAAGTCAAAAGCAGCAAAGAGAAATGAAGAAGCTGTTTTCTAAAACTGTGGGCATGTATAGTACTTCCCTGAGACAACAATCAGGGTTATTGCAATGACAAACAGCTTTAATAATGAAAATAGACTCTTGGTTTTACCTACACAGATGCAGTTTAATTTTCTTCTTCCTTGTTAGAATCCTTACTAGCTCTCCTCCCCCACCCAGCCCCCAGTTATGAAAATGAGTTGGCAAACACAACAGTTCTATTCATCCTCAGTTTAATATACAACTCATATACACAAGGGGGTGAAATGGTTTCTAAAAACATTGGCTTGTAACAATGACAGTAGAATCTAATTCCCTCAGGTGCTCGCTTAATACTTAACTCTCCACTGGAGAGTGTAATAAGGTCATCAGGATTATTGAAGTTGACAGAGCACCAAGCTCAGATTAATTACATCACAGACTTCAGAAGGAATCAGAAAAAGCAACAATACTGCCCCTGGCAAGTGCATATATTTTTTTATAGCTCTCTAAGGACTCTGAGTATAATATAATACAAATGAGTGAAGGGTGGCTGGTATATTGATTGTAGATTTTGTGATACAGATTCTGAAAGATTAATTATTCTGAGAGCAAGGAATCACCATCACAGATTCAGAGAAGATACTCAGAATGGAATATCTTACATAAGGGACGAGTAATTGAAGGGTGAGTAAAGGGTACTAATATATATATAAATCTCCTTCTGAATTTCAGAAGATTTATATTCATTGCAACATATAATTCTTACGAACAGGCAAAATAGATATTGTTCTTTAAATAATGGAAATTGAGGCTGAAATAAGTTTAAAAAAATCTTTCTCCAAATCTCATATCTAGTAAGTGATCAAGCAGCATTTGAAGTTCTAACACAAATTCCAATATCTTTCCTCTTAAACATAGGGTATACCAAAGCATTGTCCTTGAAAATGTACCAAGTTAAAGGAAGAAAATTTTACATAGGAAAAACTCATATGATTAATAAATAAATACATGTTGAATGTCTTTTCCAAACAATGCTGAAAACTTAATATATATTTTATTTGATTACAATATAAGAAATTTTAAGAATTCAGTGAGTCACTTATAATTAGCTTGGGGTTTGAGACATAAATCTAAAATGTTAAAAAAAAAAATGATACAGGGAAGCCTACACCATTACACTTACCAAAAACTAGAAACATATCAGTACTGCAGGTTTGAAAATCTAAAATACACCAGGATATAAAATAAAACAAAATGAAAAAGGCTTCTGGGAAACTAAGACAGATATTACGAAGTAATTGCTCCTTAGTTTACACAACATACTTGTAACTGGGTATCAAATGGGACTATTCCTATTGTCTAGGGGGATTGACTGAGGCTGCAAAGTTCAGGACAAAGAGTAAAAAGTACAGGTCTGCATTTTAAAGAGAGGTGATCACACATTCCAGAGTAGTCATTAAGTGGTGGCCAAGCTGGTCCTTGTCAGTAGCCATCTAGTCTCCAGGTGGTTTTTAAAAAGGCTGGAGACTCATTAGAGATAGAAACTATTATGGCATTTTCATTCCTCCCTCTCCCAGGGAGGCAGGAAGGAGAGTTCTTCCTCTACACATCAAAAAAGTAAAGGATCCCCCGCCCCAAAAACAAACAAATAAACAAAAAACTACTCATAGAGCTTAGAGTTGTCGCCACAGAAGAGACACAGCCGAGCTTCAGAAACTTGTATGTGTTCTTGGGAAAATAATGGTCATCTGTTCCTACAAGTTTAGAAGGGAAGAAAGAACAGGGACCTGACCTTCTCTGGAAGAACCTGCAAATCACAAGCTGGCTGAACAAACCTGTAGTGGAAGGTAAGGAGCGAGGGTGGAAGGACAGGAGTGTTAGCAGACCTGAACTTCCCCTGTTTTGTGGGACAAGGATTTGTGAGTTTCCCAATGGCCCAAACGGAAACCATGGAAGTTGCCCAAGAGGTTTGCCTCCCAGGACAAGGGAACCCTTATCTGTAAAGCCAGGGCAGGAGCTCATGAGGGTGATGTGTGATCTCATAGAAAATAAATCCCCCAGAATCCCCTGTTGGTATTCTCCAAAGAAACCACTAATATCCTCCAGGAAGTAAATCAAATATAGACACCTGCCAAAATCAAGTGAGAACTACAGATAGGAAATTGTTGGGGTAGAGATGAGAGAAGAGGCATTTGGAATAAAGAGAGTGAAATAACAGACCAGGTTCCATCTCCCCACCCTCACCCCTTCCTCTCTGCTGGGCCTACAGAACATTGGTTAGGCTTCAACTGGTAACAGTAAAAACTTTAAATTGAATGCAAGGTTCAAGTTTTGATTTAGATCGGATCACACCTTTTAGTATCTGAAAGTGACTCCTAAATTATAGTATATCCTGAAAAGGCATCCCAGGGCAGAAAGGAGACTTCAAAATAGTGTGGTTAAGGCAATGGGGAGACAAAATAAAGCTGTTCTCATAGTATAGACAAAATAAAGCTCTTCCCTCCCATTACATAAACTGGTTACATATGCACAAGAGAGCCCCTTGGGCCTACGCTTAGAGAATATGTACTCGGCTCTTGCAAAGAAATTTATCATTTTTGCAATATTTATCATTTTTTTAGAATACAGCTACATTAGACAGCAGGGGAAGCATTGTTACTAGGTGGTGCGCTGGCAGCAGTGAGCAATGACAGACACCTGCCGGCCTCAGAGCAAGGAGAAAACAGCAACACGGTAAAAGGCAGCTGTAAGGACTGTAAAATCAGATCAGCAGTCACCATTTTGCATCAGGGCAAACTTTCACCCATGCAGCCTGCCTCCCCTCGCCACAGGCACAGTCAGGTGGTTTCTGGGAGGGTCTGATTCAAAAAGTCCACAGTAAAAGTCAGGAAGCTTAGTTACTCTCAAGGTGATTTTGCCCAGATTTGCCAATTTTGTAAGAAAAAAGAAACTGAAAAAAAAATTGTTAAATCCCTCCAATAATGGTGTTAGTAATATTTTTATGTCCCCCATGTGCTTCCATTTAGTATCTTAGAATCAGGCATATACACATTTTAAAAGATGTCTATTCAAAATTAATTTTAAGCCTTTGCTGCTCATAAATGCATGTCTTCAGCTTTTCAGAAAACTCAGTTGATCAGAATGATGTGTTTCCTACATGTATCCAGTAGTCAAGATTTTCCTAGATGGATATAGTGTCATACAAGAGCTCATGAAATTAAAACCAGAGATATTCAAGGTAAGACCAGGTATGCTAGGCTGGTGGGACTTTTTCAGGAGCTTGGACTTGATTTCTGGATTTAAAGACTAAGTTAATTAAGAGATTATGTAAATATCAACCAGCACTGAACACAGTGCGAAACAGATCTAAAACGGGGAAGTAATTGCCCATCTAGTACTCAGGGTGAGTAAAATTATTGTGAAAAGCGATTTTGTACATTTTTATCTCAGCTTGCTCCTGCAAAGGGAGGACAAGCTGGGGAAATGGCTGGGTGTATTTATGAGATTGTTGAAAGGATACATTACACAGAAGATAAACTAGAGAAATTGTATGGTTGTGTTTGCCCATATATAAAAGCTCTGCACAATTGATGTATCCAATAAAATCATGAGGTGCTACATAAACTACATAGACAAAAAAGCAGAATAAGGGCATTTTGCTTGGAAGATGTCCAGGAGAGAGTATATGAAATAATTTATTGCGTTGCCTAAACCCTGAAATCAGAGATGTCTGAGGGAGAAAAGAAAAAACCAAAAAACACGAGGAAGAAAAATATAAAGGAAACCACTGATAGAAAATCATGGAAGCCAAAGTTCTTGCCCATAAGAGATGGCTGCAACTTTTTGTTCATTGAGCATTCCTATTTCAGAGTGCCCAGTGCACAGTGAATATTGGAAAAGTCTACTGATGCCAAATATTATTAAAATAATTCCCTTAACTTAGTAAGTTAAACTCCGTTCACTAAAATGAGTGGCTAAAGTGCCACTTAATAAATACATGTGGGTTGATGAGTACTTGGTTCTTCTTAGGATTCCTTGCCATAGCATAGAAAATGCAGGCTGTTTAAATTTCGTGAAGCACCACTGCTTTTGTAAAGCAATATTATTCACATATAGATAACATTGAAGAGAAGATGAAATTTATTATGCCTAATACAAACTTTCACTGGCTTCTTACTTTTTCTAACCAATGCAGTCTTTTTTATTTTCTACTTCATCTGTCAAATGAATGATCTTAAATGACTTACTCTATTGATCCTATTTGTCCCTTGGGTAAATTTTCCAGAGGATTGAAATATCCTAAAAGTCTTCACTCTGATTGTTCTATATTCCTTTTGATGTGGTCTCTTCTACCTTTTGCCTCCTTTTATATTTTAGTTTCTTTATACAGATATTTTTTGAGTATTTCCTGTGTTCAGGCACTGTTCTAGATCATGGGCACACAACAGAGAGAATGCCATTGGAACTCATAACCTATCAGTTAAAACAGACACCCAGCTATACTTGCCTAGGGGTGAAGGTGAGAAGGGCCGAAAACAAAACAAACAAATAAAAACAGGAAATTCCTCCACTCTATCTCAGAGGGCCTCCATTTCCTACACCTCTGACCAGAAAGAAAGGGCTTATTTAGAAACTACTTCTTTCTGTAACCAGCATGCACTTTCAGGCTTCAGACTGTCTTTGATTTCAGGCTTGGAGATAACAGGAAAAAGAACACAAGACCAACACAGAAGGCTCACCACCTGTATGTCGGGACTTTGACCTTCCCGTCCAGCTGCTAGCATTTGCTGCTAGCACAGCCCACAGCAAATAGCTTCACGCATATTGTCCCAGAGTTTCAGTTGTATTCAGTGGGGAAGTCAGGATCACGTGCCCTTATTACATCTTAGTGGGAACTCAAGTCCCCAGTGAGTACGACTTCTGTAGTTCTCCAACAATACATCTCTGGACAAGTCCCTTGAGCAGCGTCCAGACATTCCTTCTCCTGCCAAGAGATGTTTACAGTGACATCCCTATACTTCATTCTTGGCAACAGACCTCAGTTTTAGAAGTGGATGAGCTGATCAGTTCTCCTCGGAGTTTCTTTTCTAGAATAATTCAAACTCCAGAACATCCAGAACCTCCAGGCTAGCTCAGACTCAGCTTCGTTCTTAGTGCACCCAGTTCTCCCTGACACGCCCCGTGAGGATGGTGATACTCACCACATGAAGCCCAACCAAGAGGACACCCCAACTCATATTAAGTTGAAAACTACCTTATATCCTATCTCATGGATATATCATAATGTATCCATATACCCAGGCCCGAATAGATGAGCATGCACTTATCTCCAGTGCTTGCAGACACC
This sequence comes from Phocoena phocoena, assembly GCF_963924675.1. Lineage (NCBI taxonomy): Eukaryota > Metazoa > Chordata > Mammalia > Artiodactyla > Phocoenidae > Phocoena > Phocoena phocoena. The sequence continues at coordinate 43,444,205 of NC_089229.1, read as the reverse complement.
TGGTGTTAAAACGGCTTTGCTGCATTTGACAATTCTGTATACTGCACTGCATAAACGTTCTCATACATGTGTTGAGTAAAATCCTAAAAGTGTAATATAATTTTGCACGTTAAAAAAATTAAAGTGTGATGTGGTATTCACTTCCATTTTTTTCAATTACCCTAAAAATAACGTTTTTGAGACTCTATTTTCCAGCATTTTTTTTCTCATTATATCCCTCACCTGCAGCTCTGTTATCATTTATAGAACTGTATTGCAATAGCTTGACTTTCTCTGTCCATTCTTCTAGACCAGTGCTGTCCAGTAGTACTCTTTGAAGATGGAAATATATGCTGTATAATATGAGAGCCACTAGCCACATGGCTACCAAACACTTGGGATGTGGCTAGTGTGATAGAGGACCTGAACTTTGAATTTTATTTAATATTAACTAATTTAACTTTTAAGTGTATTTGGTGCCACCATACTGGACAGCACAGTTCTACCTCATGAGTCCTTGAGGGAAGCAACTTGATGGTTCCTTTCTTTAAAATATCTAGCACCTAGGATAGTCAGGATAGGCTAGGGTCTGCCATGGTCACAAATCAACCTCAATGGATGAGTGTTTTAATATTACAAAGTATTATTTTTTGTTTATCATACATGTCCAGTGTGAATTAGTAGGAGCTTTGCTTCCCACCATTATTCAATATCAGGCATGTGGGATCTTCCAGGCCCAGGGCTCAAACCCGTGTCCCCTGCATTGCAGGTAAATTGGGAAGATTGATAATTATACATTTGGGGCAGATAGATGAAAATGGTGGATGCTAGGTTAAGAAATTTAAAATATACTTGGAAAACAACCACCAGTGGATGATTTGTTCTGGGTCATCAAATCACCAGATCTTTTAAAATGTTTTTACATTAAGTTTAATATAAGATTGGAAAGGAGGAGTCTTCTTCTTTTTCCAAGACAGCAAAATAGAATGAATATGGATAAAAATTTAGAAGAAGAAATTTTGAGAGCACCAAAAATGTGGATGTAGAGATACAAAAATATCAATAACACAACAATTAACATATTGGCCCTTACAGTATCCCAGGGATCTCTCTGATGAAATATTTAAAATCATTTAAAAATCAAAACGAAGTAACTACGTCTCAGGCATCCAAAATGGAGCCAGTCGGCCATTGTGGATTTAGTTTCAGACACATTCCTTGAATCACCGAGAACTTGAATTTTCTCTAAACTGTATCAAACTCAAGGACACAGTCAAACAATGTTTGCTAGCAACTACTAGCAGCAAGCTTGTAGTTTCAAAGTTCCTTTCCACTTTGCAACTATGTAATCATTTCAGACCACAATCAATCCTTGCATAACAAATACCCTTCTTGTCAGCTCCAATCCTAATTCTTGGCAATCAATTTATGTAACCTTGTAGGTTTTTTGCCTTTATAAGCCTTCCACATTATGTAGTCCCGCAGAACACAATTCAAGTGCTTCTTGTATCTATTTCCTGGCTGCAGTCCCAACAAACCCCAAATAAATGCCTCTTTATTCCAATCAGGTCTCTGTTTCTGAAATGTTTGTTAATAGCTCTAAACACTTTATTGTTTCATTAAACCCACAAGAAACTAAACCCACAAGATGAGGAAAGTAAAGGATTAATAGAGAAGTTAAGAAATTACCAAAAATCATATAGCACATAAGTGGTGATGCCTTTGGTCCGCAAAACAAGAGTTATAGAATCCACTGAGAGAATAAGACAAAACACACAGGTTTGGAATGAGGCTTTGAGGAACTGTAGAGAATGCCTGAATCGTCACCCTAAGGAATACAATAAGGTGGCAAGCCCTCTTAGATTTACTGAGAGGTATGTCCTGTCACTTCAATTTTCCACCACAAAATCAGTAATTGAGTAAAGAATACTCAACAAAGACAAAAGGAAATACTAAACAAAGACTTAGCTGAGGTAACTATTGTTTTGATCTATTAGGGCTGATTCTTCTTTGTAGAAATTTCAATGCCCATCTCTCTCTGATTACCTTTTACTCACCTCTTAGGTAATCACCACTCCACAAGAAATTTCCTCAGAGATAACAATGTATCCAGTAAGTAAGTACTTACTTTTGTTGACTATTTGCTCCAACTGGTTGTTATTTTCAGTAGTGTTGAAAAAAAAATTGGTGGGGAAGGAAATTGGTTTAGATGTAAAGCCATTTGTATCTTACTTGTCAATATTTGGGTTCATCAACTATCTGCTCACCATTGTCATGGATAATTGGAAGTTGATGCTATGCTCTCTATATAAAAGTATATAAATTCTGCTACTTTTAAGATCAAGTATATTTTCACTTTTAATTATCGCTAATATTTATCCATAGCATTATTTATAAAAGGATTTCCAGAGCAAAGAGAAAGCTAGTCAAGGAAAAGGTATAGGCCCCTGGTTATACCATTTTGTTGATCTACAAAATCGGTGAGAACTCAGAAGAAAATGTCTCTGGTAGTGGAAACTCACACAGTTGCACATCAGTTATTTGCTGGGTGGCAGCACATTTTTCAGAGAACAAATAACATCTGTAGAAAATCAAATAAGGCAAGGCAACAACTTTGAAAGTGCCACTCGAGTTTTCATCCATTTCCTAATGTCATGTTTTTCAAATTGCATCATGTTCTCAATCCTTCTGCATGTTGTTACTTTGGAAATAGAAAGCAAAAATTACACTACATTTTGAAATGTTACCTCAATTGAGAAAAGAAGTCGTCATTACCCTTATGGTAAGCATCACTATTAATCAATACATTTGATTTCCTGATGAGCCAGGTACTAAAGATATTTTCAGGGACATTCAATGGTCTTTGCTGCTCCCATAGAGAAAGTGTCCTCACCCATCTTCTGTAGTCTTAACATTGTCCATAAACTTCATAAATGCATATGCAAATGAAATTGTATATGTGCATTTTTTCCTGGGACAGGGTCTATCATGGTAATATATTCAGTTTGTAAAATCAGCTAATATTACCTGCTGTCTTTAAACAAAAATTACTTGCTCACTCTTCTATCCCCTTTTCTCCTTCCATAAGAAACTTAAACCCAAGAGATGCTTAGTGGCTGTGAGCAGACTCTTAGGAGAGCCAATAGAAACCCTAGATTAACTAGGCAAGAATTTAAGCTAGATTCCATCATATCTACTTGATATTGGAGAACCTGAGAAATGATCTAACAAGGAGACAGCTATCACAAGAAGACACTGATTTTCATTTCATTGAAAGTTTCATTTGGGACTTGGTTTTAAACAATTCAGGTACAGAAAAAATAGAAAACACGTTCACAGTTCACATATTTTTGTTGAGTGTTATACGAAAGCAAATGTGGGAAGTGGGAAGGAAAGAAAACTCTGTGTGTGTGTGTGTGTGTGTGTGTGTGCGTGCATGTGTGCATGCGTGCACCTTTGTGAAAGAGAGAACAGTTACAGTGGCTTACTAGGAAACAACGTAGGAGAAATTTTTAAAGAATAATATATATTTGTATCTATTGAGATATAATTTACATATAAAATAGTCATTTTTTAAAGGGTACAGTTGTTGAGACTTGACAAATGTGTGTAGTAGTGTAATCAACAGCACAATCAAGATATGGACATTTATTTCCAACACCCCCAAAATTTCTCTTATATCTCTTATCTGCCCATACCTAGATCCTGGCAAAAATGATTAACTCTCTCTCTGGTTTCATAATATTGACTTTTCAAAGTGTCATATGAAGGGAACCATACCATTTCCAGTCCTTTTGTCCATCTTCTGTCACTGTTACCAACTCATCCATGTTGGGCTTGACAATATGTGCCTTTACAATTCATCCATGTTGTAGCACATACCATCAAGCCCAAGTTCGTGTGCCTGACACACAGTGAGGCCAAACAGAAACATTGGAGTTTGGAGCAGAGAAAGGTTTATTGCAGGGCCAAGCAAGGAGAATAGGTGGCTCATGCTCAAAAAGCCAGAACTCCCCAGTGGTTCAAAGAAGAGCTTTTATAGGCAAGGTTGGGAGGGAGGGCAGCAAGGGTGTGTGACTTTATTCTGATTGGTTGGTGGTTAGGGTGGTGTTCCAGGAATCTCCCTCATCAGTGTTCTGGTTCCAACCAGTCTAGGGTCCATGTGCTTGTGCTCAACCTGGAGTTACCATCCTCCCCCTGGGTGGGAGCTCCAGCTCCTGCAGAAGAACTCAGATATATGTATCAGATTGCTATGCATATCCCCTGAGGATGATCCAGGACCCTGCCCCATTGCAATACTATTGCTTCTTGACTGTTCCTCCTTTGTTTCTGTATTCCCTCACTTCCCTAATTTGTAACTATTTGAATCTGCCTTCTAGAACTCAGGAAAGGTCTAGGAGGCTGAAGACTTCTTTCCTACAGAAAAGAAACTGGGGACACAGGAAGGCTTTTGTACCTAGGAGTGCCCCATGGGGTCCTGCTTGGTTTCATTAGCAGTCCATTCCTTTTTATAGCTATTATTCTATTGTATGAATATACCACAATGTGGTTATCCATTTCCCAGTCGATAGACATTTGAGTTGTCTCCAGTTTGGGGCCATTTTGAATACAACTGCTTAAACTACTGAGTACAGGTCTCTTTGTGGATATTTGTTTTCATTTTCTTAGTAAATAAATATGAATAGAATTTCTGGGTCAGTATATGTTCAGCTTTTTAAGAAACTCTCAAACCCTTTCCCAAAATAGTTTTACCATTTTGCATTCCCAACTGCAATGTTTAGTATCCCAAACACTCCACATCCTTCCTAACACTTGGTGTTGTGAGGTTTTTTTTTTTAAGCCATTTTAGTGGGTATGCAGTGGTAAGTGAGTAACTTATTACCATTTTAATTTTTGTTTCCATGTTAAGTAATGATGTTGAACATCTTTACATTATTTATTGACCTGTATTATTTGGGGGGAAGAACCTGTTCAAACTTCCTACTCATTTGTTATTTTCTTTTTAATGTTGTGTTATAAGAGGTTTTTTGGTTTTTTAAAAATATATATTCCATTTTTTTCCCTTTATCAAATATCTATTTTACAAATATTTCTTCCCAGGCTTTTCAGAAACAAGTTGGAAAAACAAGAAAGCCAATCAAGGACTCAATGTATTGAATTCCAGGCTTGCTATAGAGCTTTAACAATCAAGAGAGCATGACACTGGTGTAAGGGTAAACAAATAGAAAACTGGAACTAAATAGGAAGCATTATAAATTTTACAATTATAATACAACTTCACATATTTCACCTAATTATCTAATTTAACCCTCTATTTTTCTTTTTAAAGCAAAAGTATAATACACATCTTTACATTTCTTCAGCCACCAAATCAATGCAATTTCCATAGATTGTGTTTCAGTGTCTCATAAGATAAATGTTTTTGAGCTTTATTATTTTTGCTTTATTGTTAAACATCCATTTTGCCATAATGTCATTCCCCTTCTGACTTGTTCTACAGACTAACCATAATGTATTGTTAAGCTTCTGTGGATTTCTTATTCTAAAACCATCTTTATCTTCAAGAACCTGTCCTGTTTTAACCTAAATTTGAAGCTGTAATTATTTTACAGCCCAAATAATATTATCTTAGGGTTCTAGGTGAAGTACATTCAAGGCTATCCAACCTTATTCTATACTTGGGAGCAAAAAGTGGGCAGAGCATTCACTGTACCCAGGTAAGCCTGAGAAAATAGCTGTAACAACCTTACTCTCAAATTTTCCTTGTGGCTAAAGTAATCGAAGAGAGGAATTCAATCTAGAGGGGGGTAAAAAATCAGCCATTAATTTCTTCTTCAAGATTCTTTTTAATTATGCACAAAATCTCGTGTTACAATACTGGAAATGCCTAAGATCTAACATGAAGCCAATTCTGCTTCCGGCCTTAAGGAAAGCGCCCTGGTTTGTAGGTCCCCCTGCCTCTAGTAAAGACAAAAAGCAATCCTACTTAGTCAATCTTCACTAACTAGGGCTCTGCATTAGAATTTGAGACCAAATCCTTATTATACTCTATACTTAGCTTTGGGGACCCTATGGGTTAAAGTGAAAGATCAAAGGTGCTATTATGGCATCCCTGTACCCCTAGGTCAAGTATTATTTTAATCTTGCCTGATTTACTCCCAGCATTAATTAATAATCTGATTTATGTGATTTCAAGTCTTCCTTTACTCACATACTTCACATGGACAGGTGGTGGCTTAATTTTCCCAGAAATTTAACCAGAAATATATTCCTATGTTAATGAACTCTACGTAATCCCCTAACACTGTCTTAATACATATAATATATTATAGCCTTGGGAAATTGAAATAGTGTTTGAGAAGGAACCCTGAGACTTTTGAGTGTGTGGAGGTACTGGCAAATTGTGGGTCCTCAGTCATGAGTGAGGTCTAAAGCGGCACCTGAAAGGGCAAGGAGAGGAGCTATTTATGGCTTGTCTTTACTGCCTGACTCTAGCCAGAGGCTGAAATAACTACTGCAGAGCAGAATAAAGAAAAAAGAATGAAAAGAATTGAGGACAGTCTCAGAGACCTCTGGGACAACATTAAATGCACCAACATTCCAATTATAGGGGTCCCAGAAGAAGAAGAGAGAAAGAAAGGGACTGAGAAAATATTTGAAGAAATTATAGTTGAAAACTTCCCTAATATGGGAACAGAAATAGTTAAGTCCAGGAACAGAGAGTCTCATACAGGATAATTCCAATGAGAAACATGCCAAGACACATATTAATCAAACTATCAAATATTAAATACAAAGAAAAAATATTAAAGGCAGCAAGGGAAAAACTACACACAAGTGAATACCCATAAGGTTAACAGCTGATCTTTCAGCAGAAACTCTGTAAGCCAGAAGGGAGTGGCAGGACATATTTAAACTGATGAAGGAGAAAAACCTACAACCAAGACTACTCTACCCAGCAAGTATCTCATTCAGATTTGATGGAGAAATTAAAAGCTTTACAGACAAGCAAAAGCTAAGAGAGTTCAGCACCACCAAACCAGCTTTACAATAAATGTTAAAGGAATTTCTCTAGGTAGGAAACACAAGAGAAGGAAAAGACCTACAATAACAAACCTAAAACAATTTTAAAAATGGTAATAGGAGCATATCAATAATTACCTTAAATGTAAATGGAGTAAATGCTCAAACCAATAGACATAGACTGGCTGAATGGATATAAAAACAAGATCCATATATATGCTGTCTAAAAGAGACCCAACTCAGACCTAGGGACACACAGACTGAAAGTCAGGGGATGGAAAAATACACTGTATGCAAATGGAAATCAAAAGAAATCTGGAGTAGCAATTCTCTTATCAGACAAAATAGACTTTAAAACAAAGACTATTACAAGAGACAAAGAAGGACACTAAATAAAGATAAAGGGATCAATCCAAGAAGAAGATATAACAATTGTAAATGTTTATGCACCCAACATAGGAGCACCTCAATACATAAGGCAAATACTAACAGCCATAAAAGGGGAAATCGACAGTAACACAGTCATAGTAGGGGACTTTAACATCCCATTTTCACCAATGGACAGATCATCCAAAATGAAAAAAAAGAAGGAAACACAAGCATTAAATGATACAGTAAACAAGAATTACTTAATTGATATTTATAGGACATTCCATCCAAAAACAACAGAATACACTTTCTTCTCAAGTGCTTATGGAACATTCTCCAGGATAGGTCATATCTTGGCTCACAAATCAACCCTTGGTAAATTTAAGAAAATTGAAATCGTTTCGAGTATCTTTTCTGACCACAGGCTATAAGATTAGATATCAATTACAGGAAAAAAATTTGTAAAAAATACAAACACATGGAGGCTAAACAATACACTACTTAATAACCAAGAGATCACTGAAGAAATCAAAGAGGAAATAAAAAAATACCTAGAAACAAATGACAGTGAAAACACGATGACCCAAAACCTATAGGATGCAGCAAAAGCAGTTCTAAGAGGGAAGTTTATAGCAATACAATCCTACCTTAAGAAACAAGAAATATCTCAAATAAACAACCTAAACTTACACCTAAAGCAATTAGAAAAAGGAGAACAAAAAAACCCCCCAAAGTTAGCAGAAGAAAAGAAATCATAAGGATCAGATCAGATATAAATGAAAAAGAAATGAAGAGAATAGAAAAGATCAATAAAACTAAAAGCTGATTCTTTGAGAAGATAAACAAAATTGATAAACCATTAGCTAGACTCATCAAGAAAAAAAGGGAGAAGACTCAAATCAATACAATTAGAAATGAAAAAGGAGAAGTAACAACTGACACTGCAGAAAAACAAGGGATCATGAGAGATTTCTACAAGCAACTATATGCCAATAAAATGGATAACCTGGAAGAAATGGACAAATTCTTAGAAATCCGTAACCTTCTGAGACTGAACCAGGAAAAAATAGAAAATATGAAGAGACCAATCACAAGCACTGAAATTGAAACTGTGATTTAAAATCTTCCAACAGACAAAAGCCCAGGACCAGATGGCTTCACAGGCGAATTCTATCAAACATTTAGAGAAGAGCTAACACCTATCCTCCTCAAACTCTTCCAAATTATAGCACAGGGAGAAACATTCCCAAACTCATCTACAAGGCCACCATCACCCTGATACCCAAACCAGACAAAGATGTCACAAAGAAAGAAAAATACAGGCCAATATCACTGATGAACATAGATGCAAAAATCCTCAACAAAATACTAGCAAACAGAATCCAACAGCACATTAAAAGGATCATACGCCATGATCAAGTGGGGTTTTTCCCAGGGATGCAAGCCTTCTTCAATATACGCAAATCAATCAATATGATACACCACATTAACAAACTGAAGGAGAAAAACCATATGATCATCTCAATAGATGCAGAAAAAGCTTTTGACAAAATTCAACACCCATTTATGATAAAAACCCTCCAGAAAGTAGACATAGAGGGAACTTTCCTCAACATAATAAAGGCCATATATGACAAACCCACAGCCAACATCGTCCTCAATGGTGAAAAATTGAAACCATTTCCACTTAAATCAGGAAGAAGACAAGGTTGCCCACTCTCACCACTGTGATTTAACATAGTTTTGGAAGTTTTAGCCACAGTAATCAGAGAAGAAAAGGAAATAAAAGGAATCCATATTGCAAAAGAAGAAGTAAAGCTGTCACTGTTTGCAGATGACATGATACTATAAATAGAGAATCCTAAAGATGCTACCAGAAAACTACTTGAAATAATCAATGAATTTGGTAAAGTAGCAGGATACAAAATTAATGCACAGAAATCTCTTGCATTCCTATACACTAATAATGAAAAATCAGAAAGTGAAATTTAGAAAACCCTCCCATTTACCATTGCAACAAAAAGAATAAAATATCTAGGAATAAACCTACCAAAGGAGACAATAGACCTGTATGCAGAAAATTATAAGACACTGATGAAAGAAATTAGAGATGACACAAATAGATGGAGAGATATTCCCTGTTCTTGGACTGGAAGAATCAACATTGTGAAAATGACTCTACTATCCAAAGCAATCTACAGATTCAATGCAATCCCTATCAAACTACCACTGGCATTTTTCACAGAATTAGAACAAAAAATTTCACAATTTGTGTGGAAACACAAAAGACCCTGAATAGCCAAAGCAATCTTGAGAATTAAAATGGAGCTGGAGGAATCAGGCTCCCTGACTTCAGACTATACTACAAAGCCACAGTAATGAAGACAGTATGGTACTGCTCCAAAAACCGATATATAGATCAATGGAAAAGGATAGAAAGCCCAGAGATAAACCCATGCACATATGGTCACCTTATCTTTGATAAAGGTGGCAAGAATATACAATGGAGAAAAGACAGCATCTTCAACAAGTTGTGCTGGGAAAAAGGACAGCTACATGTAAAAGAACGAAATTAGAATGCTCCCTAACACCATACACAAAAATAAACTCAAAATGGATTAAAGACCTAAATGTAAGGCTAGACACTATCAAACTCTTAGAGGAAAACATAGGCAGAACACTCTATGACATGAATCACAGCAAGATCCTTTTTAACCCACCTCCTAGAGAAATGGAAATAAAACCAAAAATAAACAAATGGGACCTAATGAAACTTGAAAGCTTTTGCACAGCAAAGGAAACCATAAACAAGACCAAAAGACAACCCTCAGAATGGAAGAAAATATTTGCAAATGAAGCAACTGACAAAGGATTAATCTCCAAAATTTATAAGCAGCTCATGCAGCTCAATATCAAAAAAAGAAACAATCCAATCCAAAAATGGGCAGAAGACCTAACTAGACATTTCACCAAAGAAGATATACAGATTGCCAACAAACACATGAAAGAATGCTCAACATCATTAATCATTAGAGAAATGCAAATCAAAACTACAGTGAGGTATCACCTCACACCAGTCAGAATGGCCATCATCAAAAATCTACAAACAATAAATGCTGGAGAGGATGTGGAGAAAAGGGAACCCTCTTGCACTGTTGGTGGGAATGTAAATTGATACAGCCACTAGGGAGAACAGTATGGAGGTTCCTTAAAAAACTAAAAATAGAACTACCATGGAGACCAGCAATCCCACTACTGGCATATACCCTAAGAATACCATAATTCAAAAAGAGTCATGTACCAAAATGTTCATTGCAGCTCCATTTACAATAGCCAGGACATGAAAGCAACCTTAGTGTCCATTGACAGATGACAGGATAAAGAAGATGTGGCACATATATACAATGGAATCTTACTCAGCCATAAAATGAAATGAAATTGAGTTATTTGTAGTGAGGTGGATGGACCTAGAGTCTGTCATACAGAGTGAAGTAAGTCAGAAAGAGAAAAACAAATACTGTATGCTGACACATATACATGGAATCTAAAAGGAAAAAAAAAAAAAAGGTGATGAAGAACCTAGGGGCACGACAGGAATAAAGACACAGACCTACTAGAGAAGGAACTTGTGGATACGGGGAGGGGGAAGGGTAAGCTGGTACCAAGTGAGAGAGTGGCATGGACATATATATACTATCAAACGTAAAATAGATAGCTAGTGGGAAGTAGCCGCATAGCACAGGGAGATGAGTTTGGTGCTTTGTGACCACCTAGAGGTGTGGGATAGGGAGGGTGGGAGGGAGGAAGATGCAAGAGGGAAGAGGTATGGGGACATATGTATATGTATAACTGATTCACTTTGTTATAAAGCAGAAACTAACACACCATTGTAAAGGAATTATACTCCAATAAAGATGTTTAAAAAAATTAAAATAAAAAACTTAATGGATGATTAAGTGGAAGATAAAATACTTCTAAATAAGTTCACCTGGGCATGTTTTACTTTTAGGGACATAATGGGCCTTTATTTAAATTAATTTCTCAGTTAATCAATACTATTATCATATTTTCAACCCAATTTGACTAAGAATCAGAGTTTAAAAGTGTCCCTTACAAACCCTTTTCTGATATTTACTTGATCTATGAATTCTCAGCTCATTTCAATAGATTGAGTAAAGTGTTTCCCTAAAGCAAGCTCTGTATCAATGGTTTGTATGTCCCCCCCCCACTCTACTTTTACCTCCTACCCCATCCATCACCCGTACCAAAATATTATTTTATCAGGCAGGAGTGAGCATCTGTGGAGTTTGTGCCAATGAACTGCAATGATAATCCCTTGGATCCCTCAAAAACCTGTGGATATTAGCCTTTTCCCAGTTGATCAGATAATGCTCTTAATGTGAGGCAATAATATAGAGGTTAACAAGAAAACAAATCATAAGCATACACACAAAAATAATATTTATGAAACACTGACTATTAATTCCAATGCAAATTAATAACATAGACCCTTGCAGTAAGATACTAAATCCTTCTCAAATCACGTATAAACAATGCCTTTGCTTTCTTCATCGTACTCATTTCTTTTTTTTTTTTTTTTCGGTACGCGGGCCTCTCACTGTTGTGGCCTCTCCTGTTGCGGAGCACAGGCTCAGCGGCTGTGGCTCACGGGCCCAGCCGCTCTGCGGCATGTGGGATCTTCCCGGACCGGGGCACGAACTCGCGTTCCCCGCATCGGCAGGCAGACTCTCAACCACTGCGCCACCAGGGAAGCCCCATCGTACTCATTTCTTAAATGCTGTATGACTTAACTCACTTCCGAGGTTTTTTTTTTAATGGTGCATTTGCCTGATTAGAGATTTTTATAAGCCTCCTTTCATACTTCATGTACCTACACAGTAATGAGGATTACAATATCCATGGCAAAAACTAAATTTCTTATGTTGAATTACAAATAAATATATTTGGGATAAGCTTTAAAATTGAATTAATCAGAAATTTGTGACCTATGTCCACAGAACAGAAACAATAATATAATGATAGGTTACTGTAGCTCACTACAACTTGAATAATCAATATTTTTTATTCATCATAGTGGATTTCTGCTTAATATTAAATGAAAAATACCACTAGCCTTCATAATAAGATGGTATTTCAAGTAAGAATACATCATACATTATGGTCTGAAACAGCTATTGAAACATCTAGAGTCCAGTTGAGAATGATGCACAGATGGCTAAAATGAGCAGGCAAATTTGTAAAGCATTAATGTAGGTCACGAAATGATGAATTTTTCTCACTCTTAATGTAGAAAGGTTTATAATTTTAGTATAGAATTCAAAATATCATCGCTATAGACCTTGACTGGTTCATATCCACTTATCTTTTACTTCAAATATTTTTCATTTAGGTCAATGAGTTTTCTTTTTTCCCTACAGAAGGTATTGCCTGTATTATAAGCCAGGTCAATGGAACAAAAAAAGGTAAAAGACAGGTAATTGTCATGTCAAATAAAAAAATTTAAATGAGAAATATTTTGGGATGGATTATTTTACATTTTTTATTCAGTGACCTTCCATATCTCATATTATATATGACATTGTCATAAGTAAAAGTACTGACCATCTACTCAGAGCTTGCTTTCTGGTTACTTGCAAGTTCAGTTAAATTCCAAAGGATGACAGAATATTCTTCATTAAATAATACTCTTCAAGATAGATATCATGTCTAAGCAAATGTGCATTTGAAAATGCTGTAGTGCTAATGACTTTTTTGAGAATGAGTAATTATGTGTCACTATTTTGGCCAGAAAGATAATTTTGCTTTCTACTTCTGGGCTGAATGCTAAGGTACTGATTCGTATCAGCTTATTAAATTCCACAGAAGAAAATGTACCTTGCATTTTCAGAGAGAGGAAGTTTCCTATCTTCAAATGAGACTTCATGCTTCCCTTTCAAATTAGCTTTTAACTTATGGTTGTGCTAAAGTTTTCTTAATAAAATTCAATTTTTCTTTTTTTTTCTACTTTATAAATTATTTTTCATGGAGATTTCCTGAAAGTCATCAAAAGATTGAATATAAGGCAGTATATATTAACAAAATCAGCTTGTTTCTCTGGTAGTGATGTGTATGTGTGTGTGTGTGTTGTGTGTATGTAGCTCTGCATCATTTTTAACTGACTGGTATTTGCCAAAAGTTATAAAAATATTTACCTGTCAGTCACAAATCCAGCTAAGATGTAAATCATCCTTATTCCAATTGGTAGATGGTTTTGAAAAATAAAGAAAAACAGCAAACTTTTCTTCAAATAAATTAATAAAATAAAACATCATGTGAGGCATTTTAGGTGAATAACGCACAAATCAAAATACCAATAAATTATTTTATAAAATGATATATTTAAAGTTAGGATACATTCTTGGAAAGAACCACTAATACTAAAAAAAATGAAATAATTAAACAAGGTAACAAAGAAACCTAAAAGTAGCAATCTAATGTTGCCTGAATGCCCAAGTGTGGGTGATTATCAGCTTACACACTCTGGATATTTGCTATGGTCTAGTGGATTGCTAGGAGACTATTCTCTTTGTCATTTCCAACAAAGAATAAATTCTACAGACAGTGTCATCAATATCACTACTAAAAACTTCCCCTATCAGCCATCTGATCTTGTTGTTATTCCTACTGCAATTTAACTTTTATGCCTCATTACATTATTTATAAAATGAACACAAATTGTTTAACCTTTGGAGAAAGGGACTATGTCATTTTCAAGTTAGTGGTAGCTCCAAGGGGGAAAGTAATAAATATACTTCGAACTTGAGAAAGATAAACTATAAAAGTTGAGACTACAGATGGGTGTAGACTAAAGAGGAACATCAAACTATTGGAATGAAAGTAGTTAAAGAATGAACTGAGGGTATATGCCCAGTAGTGGGATTGCTGGGTCATATGGTAGTTCTATTTTGAGGGGTTTTTTTTTGGGTTTTTTTGCCGTACGCTGGCCTCTCACTGTTGTGGCCTCTCCCATTGCGGAGCACAGGCTCCGGAGGCACAGGCTCAGCGGCCATGGCTCACGGGCCCAGGTGCTCCGCAGCATATGGGATCTTCCCGGACCGGGGCACAAGCCCGTGTCCCCTGCATCGGCAGGCGGACTCTCAACCACTGCGCCACCAGGGAAGCCCCTATTTTGAGTTTTTTAAGGAACCTCCATACTGTTCTCCATAGTGGCTGTATCAATTTACATTCTCACCAACAGTGCAGGAGGGTTCCCTTTTCACCACACCGTTTCCAGCATTTATTGTTTCTAGATTTTTTGATAATGGCCATTCCGACCAGTGTGAGGTGATACCTCATTGTAGTTTTGATCTGTATTTCTCTAATAATTAGTGATGTTGAGCATCTTTTCATGTGTCTCTTAGCCATCTGTATGTCTTCTTTGGTGAAATGTCTATTCAGGTCTTCCATGAATTATACTCCAATAAAGATTTATTTTAAAAAGTATCTTTTTACAATATAGAATATATAATTAACGTCTATTAATCATTAAAAAAAAAAAAGAATGAACTGTAAGCTCCTTTTGAAACCATGCAACTCAGATTGGGACTTGAACCCATGGTCTTTTAACTGAGATCCCACACCTGGTCTCAGGACTTAATGAAGCTCAGGTTCTTGATGTCTCATCACAGGAAGAATTCAGTGAGTGACAAAGTGATAGGTAAGAAGTGGATTTATTTAGAGAGAAACACACTCCACAGATGGAGTGTGGGCCATCTTGGAAGGTGAGAAAGGCACCAGGGTATGGAGTTGTCAGTTTTCATAAGGGTAGGTAATTTCATAGGCTAATGAGTGGGAAGGGTATTCCAGCTAATTTGGGGAAGGGGTGGGGATTCCCAGGAATTGGGCCACTGTCCACCTTTCGACCTTTGATAGTGGGCCTCAGAACTGTCATGGTGCTGGTGAGTGTGTCATTTAGCTTGCTGATGTGTTACAGTGAGCATCTACTGAGGCTCACGGTCTAGTGAAAGTCAACTCATCGGCCATCTTGGACCTATTTGGTTCTAATCAGTTTGTCATGTCCTTGGGCTATGCCATTCTTCTAAAGGTTGTGTCCTGTCCCCTTCCTTCCTGTTTCACTTTGAGCTCAGATTTTAAAGATATATTTTTAAAAATGAGATAAGGACAAATAAGCAAAGCTAGAAGGTAAATACTATTCTTAAAAAAAAGGAAGGCTGAATTGAAGAATAATCTACAGTATTAAATATTGCTTAAAACCAGGAGGCAGATTAGCCTAATGGTGAAATGCATGAATTCTGGAGTTGACTGCTTGGGTTGGCATCTTTACCTTTTGCTACTTAGTCTTAAACAAATAAGCAAACTCTCTGAGTCTAGTTTGCTGATCTTCAAATCAGGGGCAATACTAGGACTTTCCTTTGGTTTTATTGTGAAGAAGATAGAAATAAATACAGTCTGGCAAACAATGGACAATATATGTTACTACTATTAAAGAAAAATACTTAAAATTTTTTTTTAGTAGTTGTAGCTGGATTAATTATACCAAAGAAAAATTGCGCCAGACAACTTAAATAAGTAAGGAAGATATTATTCAAGGCTGTTGCAATAGGAGAAAGAGATTCACTTTAACTCCCATGAAACAAAAGGCAGAGAGTGTTTTATGCTGGGCTGAACAAGTGGGAAAATGCTAGCCTATATTAGCAGGGAGTTTGGTCAAAGTGATTAAGTCGATGTGTTTGCTAATTGGTGCTTACTGAAGTTATGTTCCTGCTTTGGAGATTGGAAGACAGGGGTACTATCTTTCTTGATGATTACATTTCAAAGGAATGGCTCCCAGGTCCTTAAAAAAGACATTCCTGGGTTGTAAAAGATTTTACAAGCCTCCAAGGAGTCTTGGAAAAGATTTACATCTCAAAGGGGCAGAGAAAGATTTACAGTTGCAAGTTTTCTAAAGTAAAAGCTCTAAGAAAAGGGAGGTCAGGGGTCTTTTGTCAGGAAGAAACCTCTCTTAAATTTAGTGAAGGCTAGAATAGTAAAGCCATCTTGGCCAATGGGAACTAATGATTTAATAATAACTAAAGTACCACTTTTTAACTCCTAATCTGTACCTTTTTCTTTCTCAGGAATAAGGACATACTGCCATTCCGTCTGAGGAAACATTCAGATAGAGTTGAATCCCAAGATGTATGCAGGATTCTAGGTTTGCTCCTAGATGTTCTAAATGAAGTTTAAATTTTCTTGTTTGGAGAAATTAAATCCCAAAGCACTGGAAAAAATTTGCATGAGAAGTTACTACCACTAACCACAATATTTTCATAATCTTGTGGAATATGAAGATTAGAGATGAAAAAATAGAGCCACATTTTTCAGGAAGGTAGAGACGTTAGATGCAAGGTTTGTAATATTTAGCCAGGTATATATGTAACTGATATTTAACCAGGGAAATATTCAAGGATTAATTTTCTAACAGTGTTGTGTGTGTACTTAGAATGGAGATAACTGGCAAACCCTAGGAGCCAGCTCATAAACTGACTATTGCAAATACGTGGGTAAAAGCTGGTAGATAAGGGGAATTTTTCAGGGGTCTCAAACTCTAATACTTAAAGGGGTCAGATCAGAAACATAATTTTGTGAAGCAATAAGTGTAAATCAATAAGGAGTACAGAGGCCTATGGAAGGTGGAGAGTACAATCTCTCCTAAAGTCACTGAATTTCTATTTTCTTTAAACACTTTGAAGTCCAAACATTATATATCTACTATGAATTCCACCTCTGTCTGTGGGTTTGTTGTCCTTGGTATAATCTGGATTTTGTCATGAATTTTACCAATGTCTACTGAAGTATCATGTGGACATTAATGGAGAAATTTAAATTTGGAATAAAGTTAGAAGAATACAAACTGGTGGAATACTGCCTCCAAAAGATTATGAAATAATGCATTTATATTAAGTAGTAAAAGATATCTGATTGTATATCAAAAAGTGCTTGTTCTTAATCATTTAGAAGATACAGTTTATGAAGGAACAACAAACAATTTGGATTGGACAAAAATGATCATATCAAGTTTGAATATGGAATAAACCTAAAAAGAAATGTAATATGGATAAATATGGAGTTCTGAAACTAGGTCTAAAAATAAACTGACAAGCAAAAAATTGAAAGTACAATTTGACTGTATGGAAAACAAATAAAGAACCAGGATTTGTCATTGCTTGTGAGCTTAATAAGAGTCAATTGTATAGAACCATTGTCTCAAATTTGTCATTCCTATACTTCATTACAAAATAATATTTTAAGAAAGTATGAAGTGACAGACCTGCTCCACCTCTGTGCTGGGCAACGTTTGGATTCATGTTCAGGCAAGTAACAGAGAAACACAGGAAGAAGAGTTACAAAAGTGGTGAAGGAACCTAAATTCCTGTAATATGAGAGCCCACTGAATAAACATAGGATGCTTAACCATGACAATAAAAGGATTATGAAATACTGATCTTGAAATATGTAAAGATTTCATGTGCAACAAATATAGGCTTATTCTGTGTTACTCTGTAAAACAAACATTCAAAGATGGGGGAGATCTACACAGCAATAACAAGGAATCAGTTTTAGCAACAGAAGCCTTTACGAATCCAATGGTCTTCAGGAAGTAGACAACTTCCTAAACCTGGATACATTTATCAGTTAGGCAATTCTATGGTGTTTTGAGGAAGGTATTATAGCATCAGACTAAGGTCAGATTACATTTGTCTATGCTGCTTGTGAGGGTCTGGAATGCTATGAATGACCTTTTATGCAATCTAATCAGAATGAAGAGAAATTCAGTGAACAAATTTAAATTTCTATGAGAAAAATTCCAGCAGACATTTCCACAGAAAACCAGTTTTTACTTTGATTTGGAGAATTGTGTGTTATTTTCAATTGTATAAGCATACTAAGTACCAAAACAGCACAAAACAAAAATCAATTTACTAATTACTTGTAAAGGCAGAACATTGACTTTGGGAGAATACTTGTGTATGAATATCAGTTCTGCTACTTACATTAGTTTGCATAAACTCTTTAGCTTTTCTATGACTCAATCCAACGTAAAATGGGAATAAACATATCACATGATTTTTTGTGATTATTAAATTATATAAAAAACAGCATATATTACTCTGTCTTTGATATATCATTAATTTTCAGTAAATTAAAAAATTTTATAGAGAAGTCATATATTATAATCCTCACATTAGATAACTGAGGCTCAAAGAGGCACCCCAAAATTTAGATCTAGGGCTTCCCTGGTGGCGCAGTGGTTGAAAGTCCGCCTGCCGATGCAGGGGACACGGGTTCGTGCCCTGGTCCGGGAAGATCCCACATGCCGCAGAGTGGCTGGGCCCGTGAGCCATGGCCACTGAGCCTGCGCGTCCGGAGCCTGTGCTCCGCAACGGGAGAGGGCACAACAGTGAGAGGCCCGCGTACCGCAAAAAAAAAAAAAAAAATTTAGATCTAATAATTAGAATAACGAGAACTAGAACTTGGATTTCTCATTCCTGGCTTCTTTTCCTTCCACATCACCATGCACTTCCACTTATAAAGAAAAATGTAATAAATAAAAGGGAATGAAGCTGGCTGAAGAGACAAAAAGCAAATATGGTTGGTTACCTGCATGAATCATGAAGATAATCTTTCTGTATTATGGAGAATTAGTCAATATTAGCAGAAACCATTGTTTAAAGGATGACTCATCTGAAAAAAATAAATCACGAAGATCCTGATTTCTTCTCTGCCAGGTATCTCCTTTTCTTCATGTGTATTTCACCCTTTATAAGTACAAAATGTCAATGACTTGAAAATTGACCTAGTAAATTCCTTTTAATCCTTGATTCCTCTGTTGCTTCAGTGATTTACAACAGTCTTGGGCATCAATTTGCCTTCCAATATAATCCTGTCATAACTAAAGGATTACATTTTTTTATACTGAACACATTTCAGTGCCACTGTGCTAGGAACAAGAAAATATATAATATGGTCTTTGCTCTCATTATAAATTCAATAATGGTTAAGAAGACAGGAAACTACACAAATACTTGGCAGATAGGTAGATGGATAGAGTGGGAGAAGGAGAGAGAGAGAGAGAGAGAGGGCAGAGGGAGAGGAAGAGGGAGTAGAAGAGGGTGAGAGATAATAGAAAAATAGATGATGAAACAGAAGGAAAGAAAGAAACGAAGAAAGGAAGAAAGAAAGAAAGACCATAAGAAAATAGGAGAGAAATAAAGTTAGTGGGCTAACTGTAACACTAGCACCATAACATGTACAGCACTGTTAGCTCATTCCTGTGGACCAGAGAATAGGTAATGTCTTAGAATATTTGATGCCAGGAAACAGCCTTGTGTCATAAAGTGTATAGTATTAATATCATGTAAGGTGAAATCAGGTATTCTACAAGATAGTACAGTGGAATGAATATGAACTTTAGAGGAAAACAATCCCAGTTATGTCACTCACAGGTTATGAGAACTGAAAATAGATATATAATCTAGCCTTATTGCCTTTATCTATAAAACAGATACAATATCTTTCATACAGGTTATTAGGAAGGTTAAATGAGATAATAGTTGTAATGTACTGGGCCTGGCATAAGTATATATATGCTTTATTTTCCTAATCCATATTTTTTATTGTCTCAATGGATGTCATTCTTGGGGAATGTGTTGAGTTCAAATTTTAAAACAGTACAAGCTTTAAAAATAAAATTAATATCAGAATTTATCTTTTAATTAATAATATCTTATACTAAAGCCCAGAGAAGAATTTTTTTGTGGACTCTACTTATATAATTTGTTAGTGTACAGAATCTTCTGGCAGATTTTATCTTATAATAAATTATCTCTTTATCAATGTTTGTATCATTGTATCTATAAAGGCCTATATTAAATTTCAGCTACTTTACCCTTGAAAGAATCTCAAATTTGAACCAATTTGTGGGACTGTTGTGTTGTTAGATATAGTTATACTTTGATTCTAAGATTTGTATAGAAATGACACAGAATTATTTCATTAATTGCTATAACTTTTCAATTTTCCATTTCTTTTAATGTCATAAAAAAGCTTTACAAAATCAAAAACTAATTTTTAAGTAAAAAGTAGATGGGCTCATACCCACCACATCCAAGTTAAGTATCGCCTCTAGAAGTCATGTCTCAGTGGCGTTTGAAGGACAGAAGCTTTCAAGATTCATGATATCCCTTTGACAAAATGAATTAAAGACAAGATAAAATGAAGATATTTTATAAGCCTGGAGGTCTTCTGAATGGCAGAGCCTGCAATCAACTAAATGACTAGTCAAAGGGAAGACAAAAGAGAAAGGAAAGCCTGGTTTACAGCTTGTACTGTGTGTTTCCTCTAAGTCTGGCAATAAAGTGAGAATATTGCTTCTGTGCTCATTAATTATTTATCACCAGCTTCCGAACCTCTGAACAACTTCTGTTGAAGGAGCTACAATACACATGGAGTTATTCATCAAACACAGATGTTCACACATTCCCTTTAAGGTTATAAACACGAATACCAGCTGTCCAAAGAAAATCAGCAGAGTTCTGATTTATTAAAAGTAGTGAATTCCTCCATATATTGAAAAGAGCAAAAATATCAAGTTCTGATAAATTAATATGGATAAAATACATATATCACCACTTGTAAAAAAAAGGGTTAAAGATATTACAGGTAGGGTGGACAATGTGAAAAATGTGTCTTTCTATTGGAGAAATAAAGACAGATAAAATATATCCTGGTGTTTATATCAGTATAACTCAAACTACTACTCCTTTGGTTTTTTACTTTAGACTCATTCTACCAATTGTACAAAATCAGAGTT
The DNA here is from genome assembly GCF_963924675.1 of Phocoena phocoena. NCBI lineage: Eukaryota > Metazoa > Chordata > Mammalia > Artiodactyla > Phocoenidae > Phocoena > Phocoena phocoena. Next base: position 43,422,961 of record NC_089229.1, on the reverse strand, counting down.
AAAACAAAAATCCTTTTTACCCAAATGAAAAAAAAATACGATTCTTTAATAATTTTAGTTTCTTAGTTAATTAATGAAAGATTTTTGAATGCAGTTTACAATTACCAGCTTAATGGCAATTGCCAATCTCTTTGCTCTTTCCTTCAAAATTTTTCCATGTTACTTTTTACTTTCTTCCTCAATATTTACGTCTCTTATTCACTCCTTCCACTACAACAGATTGATTTTTGACTCTATATCTGTACTGAAACTACCCTGTAAAGTAGTGATTTTCTAATTCAGTGTGCATAAAAAGCATGGAAAGCTTGTTAAAAATACAGATTCTTGGGGCCCATCCTGACAAAGTCTGATTAAGCAGGTGGGAATTGGGGTACAGAGGTGGTGAGGCAGAATTAGGATTCAGCATTTTAAATCTAGGTGACCAGTATTCCAGATAAAATTAACTGCAACTTTTCCCCAAATCTACTTTTGTTTTACATTTTTAAAATGAAGCGATACACCTTTTATTCTTAAAAATTCAACCAGTATAGAGGTTATAATAAATAAACTGAAAACTTTCCTCTTACATTTTCTCACTCTTATAACCTAAAGGTAACTTGCGTTAACATTTGGATGTGTGTCCTTATATATATTTTATTTTAGTGTATGAATATGTATAATATGATTGTATTGACATAAAACAAGAGGAAACCATATAGGCAGCCACATTTCTAGCATTGCTGATTAATTTTAATAGATATTCAATTGATCATCTTGACTTTTCCAGATAGAAAATTATCTGCAATTCATGAGAATTTTTGTACCCTCCTTACCATATTTCATCTAGTTTTTCCATGAGTGGTAATAGCAGAAAGCCTTGATTTTTCAACTACTGAATAACCTATGTTCGTAAGTTTTGTAAGGTAACTTCATCTATGTGGAGAAGACTCCCCAAATCATAATGCCATTCGTAACATATTCCCTAAGGTTGAGAATGTTCAGCTTTCTGTTTGATATTTTCATATAGATGTTATATCAATACGGTAATCTTCAATGTCTTTGAAGTTTTGAGGAAGGATGAAAACGGTGAGAATCGTGTCTTTATATGTTTTCATGAAGTATAATCCTGCCTCGCCTATTTCTTTATGCATTCTGTCCATTTCTTATATTCAACTAAACCTTAATCTTTCTATCCTCCATTATTCTACCTTGGAAATCTACAACTCTGAGAGGCCCTATGGTCAGTAGGTGAGTCCCTAGTGGCTACAAGCTGCTCCCATGACAAACTGAAACACTAGAAACTTTGTTGAGTTTGAAGCCCCTGTATTGGAGGTCTTGTCACTCTAGGTTCCCCTAACAGCTATACAGTTTAAGTCTTATGAACAACCTCATCCTCCATCTTTGTCTTTCAAATCTGGCTTCCATAAACTATCCAGTATATTACAGAAAGTATAGTGGTTATGGCCAAGGGACTGGAATTCGTGCTTGAGTCCAAAGCCCGGCTCAGCCACTCAATAGCTTGTGCCTTTGTGCAGGTTGCTTAACCTCAATTTTCTCATCTTTAAAAGGAGTTGATATTGGTGCTGACCTGTCTTATAAGGGTGATAGGAACAAAAGGAATAATGTATGTGATGCACTTAGAATTGTGCTGAGCACAGAGTTGGACACCTGTGTGTGTTTAGTGTTTATTGTTCTAGATACTGAGCATAATCATTTAAACCCTCTACAAAGAAAGGGAAAGCCTGTGACCTCAAATAACCCTTAATCTCCACCTTGCTGTAATGAAGGCAAGAAAGGTCAAGGTAGAACTTCCAGCTTGAGGTAGAGTAAGAGAATATTTATGAAAATTACAAATTCATATATTTTTAAAACCTATCCTGATATACTAGATTATGAAATAAAGGTAAACATTAAGACTGCCATGTCCAAATTAGATCATTTGTTGACCTCATGGCAAAGAGAAAGTTAAAGACTCAGATTAAAAATTACACAAGAAGAACATTCTAAACATTTACAAGCAAGACAATAAAAGTACCCAACTGGCAATATAATAGTATTTGATACATTTTGTTCTAAGCACAATATGGATGGAAATACTTGCAACTGTAACTATAATGATATTTTGTGATCTCTTTTATTCCTTCTCAAAACAGTGAACTCATTTCAATTAGTTCTCATTCTTGGCATATATTAATTCAAGACATAAACGGAAAAGACAGACATCTAAAATAATCCTTTCTGCCATCATGAGTAATTACCCGGGCTTGCTGGAAAATGTAAATTCTCTAAGGGATGGTCACAGTGTAAATACTATACCATTCATTAGATTTTTTTCACAGTTAATTTTACAAGGTCATCATGAACATTCAACTGCATAAGAATTTGGGAATTAGTCAGAGTTTAAACTTGGCTTTATAAAAAGCTGTAGCCAGTGAAATATAAAATCTTACATCAGATTTAAAATTATGCATTAGTGCTTTAAAACCTTGATAAAAATCAAACACTTCCCTCTAATATTTAGGGATTTACCATTTTGCAGCCTCACTGGACCTAAATAATTAGCACTGATTTATGAAGAAAAAAACAACAGAGGTTTAAGATCACTTGTTTTCTACTAGTTCTATTTGATTAGCTAATGGTCCATCAAGAGCTCCAGAATTTAGGGAATTTAGTGGGGAAAATATTTTTGAAAACTTTAATGAAATAATGAATGATGCATAACGAACTGAATTTGTTAAACATGAAAGAAAACCACAAGCAACAGCAGAAAAAAAACGTAAGCTTTCAAAAAAAAGGGGGGGAGGTCAATACAAAATGGCTTGTCAGTTTATAAAATCAAGTTGGAGTATTATAGATCATATCTTTGTCACATGGTTTAACTCCCAAGCTATTAAACTGAAACTACAATGATGATGGCATTATATTGATGCACCTTACTCTGAAAGACAGTCCCTGGCTCTTCTCAGTGGTGCTACTACCAATAAGAGGAATAGGTGACATGGATTTAGAAAAGCTCTATTCTCTAAAAAGCAGAGCCTTCTGACTGCACTCCTTTCTTATGTTCTCTTCAAGAAGTCACCAGCTTCTTCAAGCCAATAGATAGTAGTCTAAGCAGATTATTTTGGCTCTAGAGGAAAACTGAGTACAAATCACACAAAGGTAAAGAAACGGGGAAAAATTCCTCTTACTGGGCTTCCCTGGTGGCTCAGTGGTTAAGAATCCTCCTGCCAATGCAGGAGACACGGGTTCGAGCCCTGGTCCTGGAAGATCCCACATGCCATGGAGCAACTAAGCCTGCGTGCCACAACTACTAAGCCCGCACTCTAGAGCCCGCGAGCCACAGCTACTGAGCCTGCGTGCTGCAACTACTGAAGCCCACGTGCCTAGAGCCGGTGCTCCACAACAAGAGAAGCCACCGCGATGAGAAGCCCGCGCACCACAACGATGATGAGTAGCCCCCGCTCATGGCAACTAGAGAAAGCCCTCGCACAACAATGAAGACCCAATGCAGTCAAAAATAAATGAATTAATTTAAAAAAAGAAAAATTCATTTTAACTAATTCCTATGTATAGTAGCTTATGGAGTCTGATTTTTAAGGTCCTAGGACTCTATTTCCTGGGCAATGATCATAACTCATCATTAGATGGCTTAATCATCCCACTGCAGGTTCCATGTCATTCTTGAACACCAGCGTGATATTTCCTCTGGATTCAACTCTTCTCTAACTTGGCAGTTCCTATCTTCCCCAGAATTTTGCTTAACCCTTCTTTTCAAATCTTTTTCCCTATGTCATTCTGATATTTTTGCATGCAAATCAACAAACAAACCCTCAGCTGCGTTTCACTGCTTTCAAACAATGAAGTGATTCTCCCCCAGCTAATTGTATAATTCGACGTACATCAAAACATGCTCTGTCACTGAGAATTCCTTTCCAGGCTTTTTATTTTTAACATCCCTGCCTTTAAGTGCTTCCAGACTTAGTATATTTATTTTTCTTTTTCCTAATTTTTATATTTTTGTATTTACGTTTTACAGTACGATTTCACATCTCATATTTTCTTTGATTTGTTATCTTAATACAACATCATTATACTTAAAGTCTATATCTGCATTTAAAATTGTTGCTTAGAATATTAGTGGAAAATAGATTCACAATTACTTAGGAAATGGATTTTCACCACAGGCCAAAAGTTTAGTTTGACGTGATATGACATGAAACACAAGGGCAATCTCATAAATGTCCTTCCTGTTCTGTTTCTAGAGCTATGCAGACCAGAAGATATGTGTTGGATCAACTGGTCACATATGGCTTAGCCTGAGTTATATATTAGATTTGTTAAAACAGTATCTTTCATTTGCAAGGTATTTCACAGCTTACATAACATGTAAAAACATGGTATAATTTATATTACTTAATTTTTATAAAAACATTGTTGTAAAGATTGTATACCAAGCTCACTGACAAAGCATCGGTGCCCCTGGTTATTAGTCTCAAAATTTGAGATCAGTTCCAAGTCTTCAAATGCATACTCTGCTACTCCTTCCCCGAAAGTGCACAACTTAGCTGAGTGAGACTTCTTGTATAAGTTGACTCATACCCAAATAAAACTGAGTTAAGAAGGTTAGAATATTTTTGTAATTTCCATTTAAAAATCTATAGATAATTAAATTATATTTTTAAGAGGCTTAAAGAGAATTTTTAACAACATAGAGTAAAAAAATATATTTTCCTACGTGAGTTTTCCTGATTTCCAAAAGCAGAGACCTGGGGATAGATATATTAATTATGTTTCTCTAACTCCTTTATTTCTGCTGCCACATGTTTCACATAATAAAGGAAATGAATAATAATAAATGAAAACTCCTCACTTATCTATATATCTTTCCCAGTTCTCAAATTTCCATATAATATTACATAACAAAAGTAAATCTTTATTAATCAAAGGAAAAAGGTCCTCAGCATGCTTCCTGAATCCAGATTCTATATGATTGCCAACCCCAGAAGATTCTAATGGCACCCAGGAAATTATCTATGCTGTTTTTCCTGAAAGAAAGTAGATCACCAAATGCTAGATTTCTAGCATAATTGATAGGGGAAAAAAGAAAAGAATTGAAAGACAATTTTACCATATTTTATAAGTAAATATATGTGGAGCCTGGAGGACCAAGTGGTTTAATCAACATTAAACAAGAAATGAGCCTGGGGCTTCACTGGTGGCACAGTGGTTGAGAGTCCAACTGCCGATGCAGGGGACACGGGTTCGTTCCCCGGTCCGGGAAGATCCCACATGCCGCGGAGCGGCTGGGCCCGTGAGTCATGGCCGCTGAGCCTGCGCGTCCGGAGCCTGTGCTCCGCGACGGGAGAGGCTACAACAGTGAGAGGCCCGCATACCGCAAAAAAAAGAAAAAGAAATGAGCCTGGACTCAAGCCCATCTCTCCTGATTTTCAGTCCAATTATATTTCCTTTTCAATAAATTGTTATATGTCAAGAACAAAAAAGAAAGGTTTTTTTGAATATCTGACTTAAATCTCTGGTATTACAGCTGAAAATACAAAGCTGCCTGACTAATTTAACACAGGCTATTCCTTAAACCTTAAACCATAAGAACAAATGAAGCAGCAGTTTTATTATTTTGGTGTAGAAAATTTTCGTGAAGATTAAAATACATTATGCAACACATTATACTAAGAGCTACTTTGAAAATAAAGTGGAAATCTAAGCGGAATTCTCATCTATTTCCAGAAGGGTTATAAAAAATAATTGCTTTTCACAATTTAACATTATTAACAAAGCAACTGTAATATGTACTCTCCATTTGTTGACAATTTATTTGCTCATGTCATAGTCAGAGGGTAGACAGAAATGAATGACTCAAGTGCCCTTTCATTTCACTAGCCTTCAGATTTAATTGAAGACTGCTTTGCTAATCTCCATCACTGGGACTCTGTGAAATTGCTTAATAGGTTATCTTTCCATTTTAATCAGTTTCCAGGGTGAAAAGGCTAAAGCATCTAGCACAAGGATTGAAGAAATACAATATTGCTAATATAGAGAGTTTCCCAATGATTACGTTTGTAAAACAGAAATACCATTCATATTGGATTACAAGACTATGCTTCTGATTTAGTCATATGTAGCTCAAATGATAAAAGAATAAAGCCACAATAAAATTGGTTGACACCTTTGCTAAATAATCATTAAGGGGAAAATCACAGGCTAATTCCTTGATACAGCAAAATACATTTTCAGGTAGCACTGTGCCTGTCCGAATTCTGTATAACTTGCTGTTAATGAAGGTTTTTGTCAGCTTTCCAGATCCTCAGTATATGTATCTCTTCCTTCAACTCAGGTCATTGGACACAGAGTACTAGAAATCTACATTTTTTGTGTGTGTGAAAGATCTTTTATAACACATTAGTGCATGAATATATCATTCTTCTATCACATGGCAACAAAAAAGGGCAACATATTACCAACTGGAGAAAAAAATGTGTGTGTATTAATATACATATGTATATATATATATTGAATATGTTTCCATTTTTAGAATTGTTTTCCCTTCATAATTTGACACTGCAAATGTAATAATTTATAGTAGTGATCATCTCATTTTTATCAAAAGAACTAGATAGAAATTATATTTTCCTCTACTTTGAATAAAGTAAACTGTTGACAGCCACCCATAAAATGGTAGTAATTAGGTCGAAACATTATAAGAATTCTGTGATTTGGAGTCCACTTCATAGTTTCTTTCCTTTGGTTTGTATTCAGATTAGAGCCAATGACTTTCTAGGGGAAAAATTCCATAGAATGATAATAAAATACCTATCATTTTTGATCACTTCTTTCCACAAATTTGGCTGAAATGATAGGAGTTATGCAACATATTCTCTCTCATTTACTATACACAGCATTCTGTAGTAAGCAGCATTATCCCCTTTTTACAGATGATGGGACTAAAGAATAGAGACATAAATGTGTAACTTTCTCCAGAATACATAGTTGGCAAATGACAGAGCTAAGTGTGGGGATCACATTTGTCAAATGCTAAAGCCTGTGCTGACCAACCTTGACCAACAGCTGCCTGTCCTGACAAGGTTAAATTCAGTGAGAAGTTGATTTCAGATAATCTGATCAAAATTTGAGAAAGAGTCTCACAACTTATCTCCCCTCTCAGAAGTAACTTCACAACATTCTCTAGTGAGGCATCTTGGGTAGGAAGATATACATTTCATGTGTTTGTATGGTTTACGTTATGATTTGGAAAAGAGCAATATTGAAACCAAACCATTAAAAAATCAGTCTACTTGTGTGTCTGATATGAAGAAGCTAAGAGATTGTTTAAAGCTTAAATATCATGGTTAATTAATATTTTTTCTAATTAAAAAGTAATATTAGTTGTCATAGGTAACTTGAAAAACAGACAAAAAAATAAATAGCAGGGAAATAATTACCAGCCCAAGTTTCATGATCCAGGAGCAATTTACACAAATTTCTGCTAAATTTCCATATATATATATGTTTCATATGTGTATATGAAATACATATATGCATATAAAATATCAGATTATACTATTATAATATATACTGTATATACTCTAGAATATAATATACCATAATATTGTTTAGTTATAATTATATGTTTATATTTATTTAAAGGTAGATAGAGAACAAAAATGTAAATCTTACATACTTGCCTATAAATCTTTGTCATATATCTGATAATTTTATTATAAAAAAAAATTCCAGAAGCAAATTGGAAAAAATTTTGATATAAATTACCAAACTTTCCTTACAGGAAATTTATACCAATTTATACTGCCAACAGCAGCATAAGAGAGAAATCAACATCTTACAATAGGGTGGATGCTAAGGTATGCAGCCCAGATCCCCTTCCAGAGGAAGGTTCTCACCCCACAAGCTGCAGAGAATACTGGTTGCTGATAGTTTACACCAGGTTCCTTCCCTAAAAGTTGCCCAAGATTAAGCCGCATCTCCAGAGCACCTATTTACAATGCCTGGTTAATGTGGAGGGACAAAGGTCCACACCCCTTGCCTCAATTCAAGACAACTCTAAAGGACCACCCCAGCTCCAGACATCCCCATGGGATTGGCTTGGACCAATCCTCTACCTAATCCTGCTTCCCATTTCCTCACAATGGTGTTTTGGAGTTGTTACCAAAAGCAATAAAGTGCCTTCAAACAAATCTTGTTCTGAGAATGTTTCCAGCAAAACCTGACTTAAGACATATCAGTGGTTATCTGTACTCATAAACATGCTATCCCTCTCCTGTTATTTAAGACTATTTTTTTCTAATAGCCCTTGGCAAGGTTTTGTGCTTTTCTTCCTAACAGTCTTAGTTTATAAAGCTATTGCATATTTTGGTTATAATGAATAAAATAGATTCATTCATTTTCCTACCTAAAAATAACTATTTCTTGTCATTACAAACCACTGAACAAGATTAAAGATAAACTAGGAAATATTTATAAAGAATACAGTGTTAATATGTTAAAAATGTGTAGGGCTGTTAAAAATTAGTAATCAATTACTAACACTAAAATATAGTGATTGCCAAGCGTCTTCTATACATTTAGCTTTAGATGAAGCCCGAATTGTAAAGTAGGTGGGGGCAGACTTGCTCAGGTCAAATTCCAGAGTCTGAACACCCACTGGGCTCCTTTGCTTTGCCCACTTGCTTGGCTTCCAGGGCCCATAAACATAGGTCCCTAGATCTCCATGAAGCATAGTTTAGAAACCTTTGCTCTGAAAGAGACATTAACTCCAAAGATGAACAATGCATAGAAAAATTAAAATTTAAACTAATGAATTTTCTATAATTCTTATTAATAACATAAATTCTTGTTAGACGAGAAGGTATAATTTTCCTATAATTCTATAGATTAATTTAGATACAGAAAAATAATATCAATAGAGTATAGTGGGACACATAATCATAAACTTTCAATATTGAGAGCCTTAAATAGATCACTTTCAATAAATCCTTTTTAATAATTTATCTAAAGGAATTTGAAATTCAGATAAATATTTACATTCATAATTTTGACCAAAGCATTATTTATCATATCAGACAATTTTGAACAATCAAAATGCTCATGGAAACAATAATTGATTATTTTCAAGAGCTTACTATGATTCAGATATGCTCAGTGCTATCACATGGTATATCCATGTGATAGAGATTAATCCATGGGCAGGGATGTAAAAAGCATGTGTTCAGAAGAAAACAAAAGTGGATAAAGGTCCACATAAATTTAAAAACAAATACAAGAGTTTATATAGAATGACTATGATCTTGATAAAACCAAAAATAAATAATTGTGTTTATACTTGCACAATTAATTTGCATTGTTGTTCTTGATTTGTCTTTCATATAGCTTCCAAATTTTAAACATGTATGTATCGTCTTACAATCAGACAAAATTTTTACTTAAAAATATAAAACATAATACTCAAGTGTACCCACTTATTTAATCTCTGAAGTAGAAATTTGCTTCTTGCTGTTGATTTAGTTAGTTGTCAAAGCATTATCCTAACTTGAATATGCTGACTTCGTTAGGGGATTACTATAAGCAGTAATGTCTCGCTTAGTTCATGTCTTACTTTGTCAGTAGAAAGTCATTTATGAAATTCCCTTAGAATTCCATTCCCAAATTCTCTGCCTGGGCTCTGCTTTGGTTTATCACACTTGGGATTTGTCAAGACTTCTCATAGAATGTGTGTTTTCTAGCATCATCTGTGCCATTTGGGTCACTAGCCTTTTTTTTTTTGCATCGCAGTGAAAAAGTACAAAATGCAATTTGTCTGTTAGTAGAAAATTGTTGATCCAGGTTGCCAAGTGCAAATGGAGAACTGACCAGCAGGTCAATTGTGATGTAATTAATTACAGTCTTGTAACTCAGAGTTCAGACTGATACTCATTCAGTTATGCAACCGAGGGCGGGGGATGGGGGGAGTTGGTGGAGAGAGAGAACAAGTTGATTCTGTCCCAAATAGCCAAAAAGGTCATTGTGTCTTACTCTATTCTGTTTACAAGTGTAATTCATGAGAAATTATCTTAATGGAAAAAACAAATTTATGTATTTTTCAGTAAATTTTATGTGAATTTGTTTCCACAAGTTATCAGAGGCGAATGCATCAGTGTTCTTCACTATTAAGAGCTGTGAGATTTTCTCTTACCATTCATGAAATAATATAAAGAAAAATACTCAATTAAGACACATTTCCTAACATTTTTCTACTCTTTTTAAAAATATATAGCATTAGTAAAAATAGCTAAAATAAAAACCAATCATTTAATATTTTCATAAACTCATATAAGTTTACCTCAGTGAATGCATTTGAAAGGAATGAGCACTTATATTAAATAATTTATTCTCATGGTGCACTAATATGTGTTCAGTTCTGAGTCACAGTTTAATTTCTGGATATAAAAATCTAGTTTCTACACTGATATAAATTAATGATGTATGTTGAATATACACAAGAAACAATGCCATTTAAGATTTTAAAAATTTTAATAGAACTACCATATGACCCAGCAATCCCACTACTGGACATATACCCTGAGAAAACCATAATTCAAAAAGAGTCATGTACCAAAATGTTCATTGCAGCTCTACTTACAATAGTCAGGACATGGAGGCAACCTTAGGGTCCATCGACAGATTAATGGATAAAGAAGATGTGGCACATATATACAATGGAGTATTACTCAGCCATAAAAAGGAATGAAACTGAGTTATTTGTAGTGAGGTGGATGGACCTAGAGACTGTCATACAGAGTGAAGTAAGTCAGAAAGAGAAAAACAAATACTGTATGCTAACACATATATATGGAATCTAAAAAAGAAAAAAGAAATAAAATGGTCAGAAGAACCTAGGGGCAAGACAGGAATAAAGATGCAGACCTACTAGAAAATGGACTTGAGGATACAGGGAGGGGGAAGGGTAAGCTGGGACGAAGTGAGAGAGTGGCATGGATATATATACACTACCAAATGTAAAACAGATACCTAGTGGGAAGCAGCCGCATAGCACAGGGAGATCAGCTCTGTGCTGATCCCACCCTGGAGGGGTGGGATAGGGAGAGTGGGAGGGAGGGAGATGCAAGAGGGAAGAGATATGGGGACATATGTATATGTATAACTGATTCACTTTGTTATAAAGCAGAAACTGACACACCACTGTAAAGCAATTATACTCTAATAAAGATGTTTAAGAAAAAGATTTAAAAAATTTTAACAGTTAAAAATGCAAAAATTGTTTAAAAGCATGATTTTTCCTATGCTTTCTTCCATTTTTCATTTCTATAGCTCTCATTTTGAGTCTCTTACTGTTTCAAGTTTCCTCTAAAACTTTCAACAGTCTTAGAACCAACCTGAAATTTATTCCTACCTAGGAAAACTTAAGAAAGTAAATGAGTGCTTCCTTATAAGGTTTTATTTTATTATGCTTATCATTCAAAAATATTCCATAATATTTCCAAATATTTTTTTCTTTGATTTTGTCCTGAATGAGATGAAACACCACTCTGAATACATAGATCCTATTTTTAAAATGTTGAATCCATGTTACCTAGATTTTATATTTTACTTGTTTTCATTTCTCCTTAGAATATTTTCTCCCCTGTCTCTCTTTTCCTATGTTTAATGACATCTCTCACTTTACTTATCTCTTTGTCCTCTTCCTTTGCAACCTTGGAGAACTTTTCAAACTTGACCTTTAGGTCAGTGATTTGATTTTTCTCAATGTAAATTTTATCTTTTATTGATTTCAGTGAGGATTTAATTTTGCCACTGTGTTTGTTGATACTCTTGCAATCTTTCATAACCACGTCAGATTCCCTTTTCAGCTCATTCTGAAAGTATCCTTTTTATCCTGTTGACTTTTCAACTAATCTTAAAGAATTTCCATTTCAGTGTTTTCTATCCTAATAATTGTTTGCTCCTATTTTATAGAGGCCAAGTCATTCTAAATTCTTTTGAGGATACAAATAAAAACATTCCTGACATTTTCTTCTAGATTTTTCAGTAGATTATTGTTAGAGCTATGTTCTTCTTCCTTTTCTTTTTCTTGGTTGTTAGTTTCTTCCCCACTCATCCCCTCACTCCATACAGTTTTCTCAAAAGCATTTATTTCTTTTTTCTTTCATTCTTTTATTTTTTTTAAATTTGTCCATTCTCAGTGTTGCCAATAAAAACCATTTACTCTTGTTTTGGGGTTTTGTTCAATTGCAATTTTCTGGTAATCGGGAACTCTGACCCAATCTAGTATATAAGGACATGCTAAGAATTACATGTCCTAGAAATATTACAACCAAAGATTTTTCGTCTCCCTGCCTATAGTATTTTACTTTTTTATAATTCTCTTTCCAGAATATTCTCAACCACATATCAACCAGGTTATGCCTATTTATTCTCTGAGAACTGTTGTCCATTCCTATATATAAAATAGAGGTTTGGAATGAAGGAAACTGATACTATTGTATTTTTTTACTTATCTCATAATAGAAAGATAATTGCACAAATTATACTTTTTTACTAATACTGATTCTGAGTCAAATAATTGACGGTAAAATATTTGTGAAATAACTTCCTATGTGTAGTTAGGTGGTATTGATTTTATAATAAATATGCTGAATGTTCTATGGTGAAATGCTTAGCCAAGTGTTTATCACGGTTAAGGTTTTCTTTCCAATAATGAATGAAAGTTTTTCCAGACAGTTGCTTTCAATTAGCTAATAGTATTTGGTATCATGAGCTCTATTCCTTTAAAGCTACCTAGATATTTAAAGTCTGCCTAAATCTTAATGAATTTGGGTTGTTGAGAGTAGCTGTAAAGGGAGCTGTTAGCCAAATTTCATTTTAAATCAGTAGTGTGGTCTTGACTTGTGCAATAGAGTACATTAAACACAGCATGACCTTTTCAAATGTCTTTATCTAGAGAACTTCTGAAACTGTCTTACAAATGTTACCCAATTTAAGCCTACAGGTGAATCTAACTCTCAATCATGCTGATATGCTTGGCCACAGAATACATGAAAAGTATTTGAGAAACTTTTTTCATTGATTTTAACTTTTATAGGATCAGAACAGTGTTTCTCAGGGAAGAGAATGCCAGGAATACAACCTCTGTGTATGTGTGTCTGTGTGTGTGTGTGTGTGTGTCTGTGTGTGTGTGACATATACATATATACATTTTTCCATATATATATATACATATACATTGTGATACAAATGTAGTGCTGCATATATATAATATATACTATATATACACCATGTGTTATAGATGTTATTATATAGTATATTGTATATATATCACAATATATATGTATATATATAGAGAGACATATTGCTTTAAACATGCTATGGTTTATATATGTAAACTTATAAAGATACAAGTCTATTTGTTTAAATAATGATATTGAATTTATGGTAGTACTTTTATGAAACAATATTTTCATAGAGATAGTAAATATCTGTTCTCAATAAAATGTTAATAAAGGAAATAAAAATATTAATAATTAAAATACACTTTTAAGTACCTGTTTTAAAATAATTCAGTAAAATAAGTAATGCAAATGTTAAAAAGGTTGTCCCTTAGGGTACCAGATATCTAAAAGATTAAAAGCATACCTTTTGGAAAAAAGATAATCTATTATCTCTAAAGTACCCTCATACTTTGGAAATGACCATATCCATTATAAAAATGCTCTGCAAATACACACCATTCTATATTTACAAGAACTGTGCTTCCCTGTCCGCCCCCCAAGTCTATTTGCAATGATTCCAGGGAATGAAAGTCGCCTCCAAGGCTTTTTTGTTGTGACAAACACAGAGCTGTTGACAATTATTGCCGTGAGCATTTTTAATGGTAGAGGAATGAGAAGTCTAATGAATATGTTTTTTTAAAGCTCTAGTGGTTAGGGAAATGTTACATTGATATAAGATTTAAAGTTGCCATACTGGAACATGATACAGTTGCCATATTGGAACATGACATAGAAAGAAAATACTACTGATGAAATTTGTTGAAATAATATACTCTTCTATTAAACTCAGTTCTTCTAAACGACAACTACATGAGCAAAATGACAACTTCTTAAAGATATTTTGGCACTGTGTACAGCCATTCCCTAAAGATTTGTTTTCTTTATTAGTGATACTTACATATCAATAATTCTTTAAAGAAAACAGTACAGAAGGAAATCTGGTACTTGTCTTTCTTTCTGTACAGTTAACCAGATGGCAACTTTGCTGACTCTAAATATTTCATTTCTAATTTCCTCCTAAATTTTATTAAAAACATCATTGAATATGATAAGAGCAATGTAATAAGTGTTTTGATGAAAAAAATAAATTATGAACCCTTTCTTCCAGGCTTTCATTCTAACTAGGAACATAATGAGTACTCTTTTACAAACTTTGATTGAACAGAACATATTATGTGTTAGTTACAAAGTCGTTCTTAGCTCAGTGCTTTGTACATAATAAATACTTAGTAAATAGTTATTCAATTATTGAATAAAAAATTTTGTACATATGTTGCTGAAGTATTTCTATTATAGTTCTAGAACTAAATATTTTCTCGTGTTCACTTAATCACCATAAAAACTGAAGTTCAGAGAAATTTAGCATCTTATCCAGGGTTGCACAATAAACAGTGGGAATAAGCTGTTCCACCTTAATTCGCCAAATACCACAAAAAGTGCTATTTTTCACTGTGCTACAGCTGGCAGAAAAATAATCATAATGCATGGTAGAATGCAAAAAGTGATACATGACACATATATGTAAAATACCGTGGGGAAGTGAAGAGGTGGCTACTCTCCAAATAAAAGTTGGGGGGGGTCTGGCTATAAAAAAATGTGCAAATTATTTTGGGATAGACCAAAATAGATGTCTTCTAAATTAATGTTAGACATACATGTTTTGACCAAGGGACAAATTAGCGTATCTGATGATAATTACAGGTTAAAGTCTAAAATTCCAGCATCACGAAATTAGCATTTACTTCATAGAAAATGGAAAATGATTGAACATATTTTACCTGTAAAGTGATATCATAAGTAATTGTCTAGGTAGATTAATTTGGCAGGAGTTTAAACAATGGATACAAAGGAATAGAGATTTAAAATAGGAAAAAAAGACATCTTTGTGAAAAAATACAGATAACTTTCAGAGAAATATATTTGGGGCTAGGCAAATGGAAGAGGTGTTATTTTTTAAAAAATCATCATTAACAATCAGTAACCAATTAGAAATGGTGGCCAGAGAGAGGAGGTAGTTTTTTATATAAAAATGTTCAAACGTCAATGCCTCTTGGTTTTGCTGAGCTACATAGATTTTTAGTTTGGTTTATACACCTAAATTGAGCTCAATATGGTAAGCTATTTGTTTTTGTCTTCATTTTTTAATATATATGTGAACAGAAAAGGCTACACCTCTTTTTCAAGAATTATAAGGAGATAGATAAGAATGGCTTCGATTCCTTGTTAAAGCAAAGAACTTGAGGGTTTGAGTTGAAATTATTTATCATCAACATTTCAGATTCATATTGAGTGCCAGCATTGCATTGAGAGTTGACACTAAACCTTTAGTTAAGGGCTGAAGGATAACATCAGAATTGGATTCTTAATAGTTTCTTGTAGAGACTTTTATAATAAGCTGCATATATGTATTGAGTTCTCTCCTCCTATAATTATCTGTCATCTTCAAAAAGTCCTTAGTAATAATCCAACTATTTTAGATATTAGAGAGAGAGATGGAAAGATAGATAAATGTAATAAGAGAGAGCGAGAGCAAAAAGAGACAGAGAAACAGGACCAGGTGGATCATAAATGGCTATTAGAGACAATAGTTTCCAAACAGCTACTTCAACATCAACGATATAATTCTTTCATATAATAAAGTTTATTTCTATATGAGTTCAGTAAGTGTTAGTAGAGCTAATTTTCTGTCCTTCATTTATCACCTTTCACCTAAACTATAGAAGTAGAGCCTGTAACCACTGAAAAGTTTTAATTTCTAATTGTATAGGAAAGTTCCTTGGGGGTGGGGTGGGGGAGAAATAGATGGAGCTAGATCTCGTAGTTCTTTCCTATAACGTTCTTCTAAAGTAAGCACGTAGAAAGATTTTACATAGGCTTTATGAACCTACAAACAATCTATGGGAAAAACAATGAAATGGTGACAGAATCGGGTAAATTAAACACTGAGTGAAAGTAAATTTAAAACTGAACTGTGCTCCTTACTTGAACAGTTACTGTCTAAGACAATGGGAAGGTTCCTAACAATGTATTCATATGACCAAGTATTATTGTAAAACTTGCAAAAGTAGGATATTTTAACTGCAATTGGTTAAGACCATTACATCTTCCCACCCTGACTTCCTCTCTCAGGAAGTTGGCATTAAAGTGACCAGAGACATTTTTAGGCTCATGTTAAGAATTGGTAATACTCAATTTCGACTGCCATTTGTAAAGACTATTTTGAAAGTTTCAATACAATAATGAGGAATTGCAGACTCCTTGTTTGGACATTTGTAAAGGACTTTTTTTTGTTATTTTAAAATTTATTATTAGGAACTGAAAAGGACCAATAAAAATAATGAAGTACAAAACAAAAATGATGAATTTGAACACTTCAATTAATAAAAAGTATTCTGATGTAAAGGCATGAATTGCTATAAACAGTTTTTCACTGCTGTGGCCTCTCCCGTTGCGGAGCACAGGCTCCGGACGCGCAGGCTCAGCAGCCATGGCTCACGGGCCCAGCCGCTCCGCGGCATGTGGGATCTTCCCAGACCGGGGCACGAACCCGTGTCCCCTGTATCGGCAGGCGGACTCTCAACCACTGCGCCACCAGGAAAGTCCTGAATATTGTCAATTACAGTTTGTTTATTACCCGAGTACTGGCTCTAGAAGTGGTTTATGCCCCAGGGTTTCTGTTTAGGTATTCATTAGTCTGTCTACAATTTTAGAGCAGCTGTTTGCCCTATGACCTCCGTTCTCTGGATCTAAGAAAAATTGTAGACTTTCACTTCAATCAGCTTTTTTCTTGTCTTGAGGATGGGAGTGATGATTTCCAAGGTCCTTCCATGCCAGTCCAGAAACCAGAACTGTGATTTTTATATTACTTTCCATCAAATCCTTCATCAGATACTCTATAACCTTGTCTTCTGGGAAACCACATATTCCTGGTTTTCTTCTCTCAGTGGTCACGCCTTCACAGCCTCTGCTCAGCCTGTAAGCCTTGCCTGTCCCAAGCTTCAATCATTGACTGTCTTCTTGTCATGTGCTTTATCTAAATGCTCTCACTAGAGGTCTCATTCAATTGAGTGACTTTCAATATGATTTCTGTGTTGTTGATTCCCAAATGTATATATTTATATATTTATCCCTAATAAATTATTATGCCTTTAAATTCCTGAAAGAACTTGGGTCTTAGTATTTTGATGTTTGTAAGCTGAATTCATTTAAAAAAATGTATTGTGTATTGACTCTGTTCAGTGTCCATGCTTTAAGCCCCACTGCCTACTCCTTTGCATCATGTTTTCCATAATAAATAGTTTTTGAGTAAAAGATCAAAAGATCAATTCCTAGGCAAGCATATCAAATACAGTGCTCAATTTCTAATTGTATAGTATTTCAGTACATCAAACTAAATTTAGTATTTTCACATTTTGCACAATAAGTATATGATTGATTCTCAAATAATTCGTATTTGCAGTTTAATCCTTGCAACTAAGCAAATATTTAAGGATTTTTAAAAAAAATTATTCTAGAGAAGAACATATTTAATGCTTAAATGTTTATAGAGGTGAAGAAGTATCTGAAAGCTGAAAAAGAGTTACATAAAGCTTAAAGACCAATTTGTTGTACGGTTTTCCAGTACACATTTTACTCTGTTATTCTTTAAAAAAAAAAGCAAAACAAAACAAGCAAACAAACAAAAAACAAAGCCAAACCCATTAAAATCAACGTAGCTCTTTTATTTCTAAAGTTGTTAAATTGTGCATGCATTGTGTTAGGCACCCTCCACTGAAAAGGACCTGCTTTGTGGAGTTGTTTATTATGAATAGAGTTAGTAATAATACAGACATTACTGAAACACCCATGTTTCCTAGAGTAAAATTTGATCCAGAGCCACAAAGGTCAGTTACCAGATGAAAATAAAAAACAAAGAGACAACTTTCTATGTAACCGCGCTTTCTTCTATTCCTAAAAGGCAATGGCTCCTCCCAATGGACAGAGAAGAAATTAAAAAGCAATCAGCTTCATTTTTATACCTGTTATAAAACAAACCAGCTATTGCTAATATCAGCATAATACAGGAGGTTGGGGGATATTCTACTAGGGTCCTTAGATTGTACTATATATTAATTATCTAAGGGAAGCAATGAATCCTCTTGGTGAACAATCTAAATAGGTGAATTAATGAAACAGGATACAAGAGAGCATTTTATTTTGTTTTACTTATTTTTGCCAAATTTGAATGTGGCATAATAAATTATTATTATTATTTTGCAGTACGCGGGCCTCTCACTGTTGCAGCCTCTCCCGTTGAGGAGCACAGGCTCCGGACGCGCAGGCTCAGCGGCCATGGCTCATGGGCCCAGCCGCTTCGCGGCATGTGGGATCTTCCCGGACAGGGGCACGAACCCGTGTCCCCTGCATCGGCAGGCGGACTCTCAACCACTGCGCCACCAGGGAAGCCCCTATATTTTCTTTTTAAAGTTCTTTAAAAAATTGCTCAGAGCACTTTAAATCCATGTTTCCAGGTAAGGCCAGAGATTACATAATCAAATTAATTTGTATAGCAGTATCACATGTATGATACATGTATGTATTTGTGTCAAAGTAACATTTATTTTCACATTCAGCAAGTGTCATTAAATGCATTACAATGGATCATCAGAATTGGGGGGAGGATGTAATTCTGAAGACAAGACAAGATGGTGTAAGAGGGCTTCCCTGGTGCCGCAGTGGTTGAGAGTCCGCCTGCCGATGCAGGGGACACGGGTTCGTGCCCCGGTCCGGGAAGATCCCACATGCCACGGAGCAGCTAGGCCCGTGAGCCATGGCCACTGAGCCTGCGCGTCCGGAGCCTGTGCTCCGCAACGGGAGAGGCCACAGCAGTGAGAGGCCCACGTACCAAAAAATAAAAATAAAAAAGATGGTGTAAAGAAATATGCAGTTGATCCTCATTATTTATGAATTCCATGATTCCATTATTATGAATTCACCGATTTAAATTTATTTGCAACCCTAAAATCAATACTCTAGGGTTTTCACAGTCATTGCATTCACGGACATGCACATGCTCAGTGTAGCAAAAAATTAAGTTGCCCCATGCACATGGTCTCAGCTGAGGTCAAATAAGGTTTCTCCCTGAAATCTTATTTCAGCTTTCATACTGTAAAATGTGTTCTTTTCATGCTCTATTTAGCGCCACATTTTTCACACTTTTGTGCTTTTTCTTGGCGATTTTGCTGTTTAAAATGACCCCCAAGCCTAATGCTGAAGTGTTTTCCAGTGTTCTTAAGTCCAAGAAGGCTGTGATGTGCCTTATGAAAAATAGGTGTTAGATGCTTTATTCACTCATGAGGTATAGTGTTGTTTTCCAGGAACTCGATGTTAATGAATCAACAATGTATATTAAATAAGACGTCTTGAAATAGAAGCACACATAAAACAAGATTACCTATTGATCAGTTAAGAAAACTGTAATGACAAGAAGCTTCCAGACCTCTCTTTATTCACCTTTATTTCACCAAGAAGCAATGATTCATATTTGCAGTGACTTTACAGAACGTAACTACCATGAAATGAGAACTGACTCTAAATACCTTTCTTATAGTGAAGCACAAACTGTAAGACTACTGTAGAATTTAGAATTAGAAGAATTTTATTTCTGGGATAGGTTCATGAAGGTATGGTCTTGGTGATAGTAAGTTTTAGCCTGGTCTTCCTGGAACTTTTGTATAGGTAGAGTGAAGACTACTGGGAAAGAAGAAAATAGGAAAGGAAAAAGCAAAGAAGTGGGATTATTGATCAAGATGTGTTGGATGTTGCTGGGTGGCCTAGATCAGGATTTCCAGGAATATGGTGAAATTAGTGGAGGTACCAGGGTCTAGTGATAAAAGACACTGAGTACTAAGCTGGGAACTTTGCATTTACTTTAAAGAGACACATGTTATTATGAAGTCTTGGGTAAGGGAAGGCTTGTTTAGGATTTAGATATATCTATTAAAATGCCCTCGGTGGAATAATATGTCTATGGCATCCATAACAAATGAATCAGTTTGATATTTATTCCAGTTACAGTTATTAGATCCAGGTACAAACAAATTTAATACCTACAACCTATACTCTGCAGTGACGTTTTTCCTAGTTGGCTAATATTTACTGATGAAGATTCTTAAAAAATAATATGTATTGCTTCCCCACAGTACTAGTCCAATAACTCAATATAACTAACTGAATAAATATTTATCCTCCCCATCTTTTTCTTTTCTGCTTTATTAATAATCATTCTAAATTAAACACCTTTCAAGCCTATATAGAATTGATATTTTGGAGGGTTTGGGGCTGGCTTTTATTGAGAAGATTAAATATTTTTATTACTTTGCAGGAGAGACTAACCGAATAGTTGCAATTAGAAGTTAACATTTATTATATTTTCTTTTGTTTTACTCTATTATTTGCATATCTTAAATTAAGTAATTTGTTAAAGATTTATATCATTAATTTAAAAAATAAGATGTTGTAGAGAAGCCATATCTTAGGATAAACTATGTTCCTCTGTGATTCATTACTAAAAGGACCATCTGGAGACATGAAAAGAAAAATCTATTCCCTAAACTCCAGTGAAAGCATGATTATCTCCTCCATGTGAAGAGAGAATTGGGAGGCTTTCTCTAAATGTGCACTTCAAAGATTGAAGAATCGTATATCCCACTGAAGAGCAGAAACAACACCGAGGGCATGGCAAAGTTAAATGAATTCCAATTACTAAAAGCAAACATATAAACATCTGTAATTCTAATGGCCATAATAAATCTTTGCAGTTGAAAAAAGAAAAAAGTTCTAGCTGGTTTGATAATTGGATCAATTTTTCACTTATGGGCTGTCAATTACTTGACATTTTAATGCATGCCAAATACAGCTAAAAGTATTTTAATTAGAATAACGTTGCAAAAACTAACCCTACAGCTTTAATTGTGGTTCTGAAGCACAAAGTGTGCATCTTAATACCTATTTACTGAGCAGAAGTTAATTAAAAGCATGGTTTTATATTGAACGTGTAAGGGGCAAAAAGAGAGGGAAATAATTGGCAATTAGGAATGTGTAAGAGTCCACTCTATAAAGCTAAGCAAGATTGCCATGAACTTTAAACAAGCTGAGAATTTCATTATTATTTTGTGTAGTAACAGAAGTTGTAACAATATTTTTTACACAGAAGTACAACACTTATGGCTGTTAGTTTCAAAAGCTTCCATTTTACTATGATAACAAGTTACATTTATATGATGATTTATTATTTTCAAGCTACCAGAGCATAAATTATTTTATTTGGTTTTATGAAATGCTGAGGTTGGTTTGAGAGTCTCAGCAAATAACACCTCCCTTTTCCCATCTAAGTTTGGAACCAATTGAGCACTAAGTCAAAGGCAGAAGGTAAATCAAAACATCTCCGATATGTTTGATAAAAACTAGTATGGAGGACATAGTGTGAAGCCCAAATGGGACTACTCACTTCCTAGCTGGCTGTAGAACAATCAAATCACACACACCACTCTTCTAGAGAGTTTATAAAACTGGAAGAACTAATTTTCTCAGAAATTAGAAATCAGAATCTTAAGTTTATATATAGTGTGCTGGTGATCTCTTTAAACAAAGTCTCAGTAAAGAAGATAGAAAAATACTGAATCCCAAGAGAACATGTTGCCCAAACAGCAAATGCTTCAGCCATTGTTCAGCTGTTTCATTTTGGTCCAGAGTAGAAAAGAAAGGATAGAACAACAAATACCTCACATTTAGAACCATTTCTAGGTTAACCCCATTCAATCAAGAATCATAAATTAATGACTCTCACCTACCATCAAGGAAACTCATTCCATTGCCACAAGAAGTAAGGACAGGATAAGAGGCTAGGAGTGTCTAGGGAAGAAGACCCATTTTATGGAAGCTAGAGCAATGGGAAAAGGTCTCTTCTAAAGTGAATCATCTATGAAAGTTAGTTAGTCTTTGAGAGGTAAAGAAGTTATGCTCTATGAAATGGCACATTTAAGACCAGAACTGTACTGCCCAGTTACAAATCTAATACCTTTCCATTATACCTAGTTGCATCTTTGTCTTATGTCTGTATTCTTTACTTTGTTATCTGAATTATTCCAAGTTTGCCCATCAGGAGCTCTTTCAGTTAGCTCCTGTGACCCTTTGATAGATCCTGTCACTATCATTGTGGGGTTTTTTCCCCCCTTATGTCATTTCCTTATTTTCTGCCATGATAAGATGCTCCAGGCTCTATCTGCAAATTTGACCAAGATTTTTTTTAAAGAAAGAATAGAGTTAGCCTCATTACCTTCAGCAATGGATAGGTATCTAAATTGCTTTTAAACTAATTTGTGCATGGCCAAGGATTTTCTTGTATTTAGGTTATATATCAATGTTTCTAACATCCTGATAATTAACTACTTAACACCAGTGTTATTCCCTTGATCTATGGTTGCCTAAACTAATCCCTAAAAAAGGTAATTTGCACAAAAGCACATTAACACAAACCTATACATTCAATTGATTATTTAAATCCTTAGGACAGGCAAAGGACTTGAATAGACATTTTTCCAAAGAAGATTTACAACTGGCCAAGAAATACATGAAAGATACTTAACATCATTAATCATCAGGGAAGTGCAAATCAAAATCACATTGGGATACCACCTCATACCTGTCAGAATGGCTACTATCAAAAAAACAAGAGATAACATGTGTTGGCAAGGATGTGGAGAAAAAGGAACCCTTGTGCACTGTTAGAATTTAAATTGGTTCAGCCACTATGGAAAACAGTATGGCAGTTCCTAAAAAAAATTAAAAATAGAACTAGCATGTGATCCAGCAATTCCACTTGCAGGTATTTACTCAAAGAAAACAAAAACACTAACTAGAAAAGATATATACACCCCCAAGTTCATTGCAGCATTATTCACAATAGCCAAGACATGGAAACAACCTGTCTGGTGACAAATGAATGGATAAAGAAAATACATATGAATATTATTTTTTTAAACTAATGCAACATTTTTATAGTGAAGAAACCTAAAGAGACTTTTTTCTACCAAAGATCACAGACAAAAAGTTCCATCTAAAATAACATGTATAGTCTAGTTTTCTAGTAAAGTTGCTGCCACATAAACTCCCTTACCAGATACTAATGTACACTTCAGCTCCCTTTGATTCTCTTTTTCTTAAATAAATATTTATTATTGAAAGTCACAATCTGTTTCTTAACAGCAAAATTTGTGAATTCTACAGCTACTTAGTTTTTGGGTTTTTTGAATATTTCACTTATTTATTTATTTGGGTCTTAGTTGTGTCAGGCAGTCTCCTTAGTTGTGGCTCGCGGGTTCCTTAGTGCTGGCTGTTTAGTTATGGCACGCATGTGGGATCTAGTTCCCTGACTAAGGATCGAACTAGGGCTTCCTGCATTGGGAACTTGGAGTCTTAACCACTGCATCACCACGGAAGTCCCTCCCTTTGCTCCTTTGTGTGCAGATCATATATGTATATATAAATGGTGCCTTATTATTTAACAGAAGATGATCTTACTAGCTATAAATAAATATGTGCAAAAATATTTATATGTATTAAATATATCTAATGGAATATTATTCAGTCATGAAAAAGAAGGAAATCCTGCCATTTGTGACAGCATGGATGACTCTTCTTCAGGGCATTAGGTTAAGTGAAATAAGTCAGACAGAACAAGACCAATATTGTATGATCTCACATATGTGAAACCTAAAAAAGCCAAAATCACAGAAACAGAGAGTAGGTTAGTGGTTGCCAGGGGCCAGGGTGGGAGAAATGGGGTGATGTTGGTCAAAAAGTACAAACTTTCAGGTGTAAGATGAATAAGTTCTGCGGCTTTAATGTACAGCATGGTAACTATCATTAACAATACTGTATTGTATACTTGATATTTGCTAAGAGAGTAAATCAAATATTCTCACAACACACACAAAAATTGTACCTATATCAAGTGACGGATGTGTCAACTAACCTTATCATTTCACAATATATCAAGTAATCATATTATACATCTTAAACTTATACAATGTTATTATTTTTTTGCCAATTTTATTTCAATAAAGCTGGAAAAAATCCCCGGGACAAAAAATATAAGACATAATATTTGGGAAAATGAAGGCAAGCTGTGTTCTAAAAGAAGAGACCTAGAGAAGAATCCTGAGGACACATGGTGCCTTGATTGGAAGCTTTCAGGTCCCACTTCTCGAAAGTTTATTTTTTCAAGTCTGAGGCCAGTTTCCAGGAGCCATTTTTATCAGAACTAATTCTGACCTTAGGCAGAGAAACTTAAGTTAAAAACAAATGTTCTTGCTTGTTATGAAATCTGCTCTCACTACTCTAGCCGTGACTCCTGTATTGGTGTCCAGCCAAGTCTTAGTCATTGCCTCATAGAATTCTGGTACTGAGAACCCTGTCCTTACTGTCTATCTTAACAACATGCCACATGGTCCAATTCCTCTTACACTGGTGTAACAACTTCCTCTTATTAGTGTCTAAGTCTCCTAGCCTTGAACAAATACCTAGCAGCTTAACTGGGGCTCTGATAACCGCTACGGGAAGTGTCACTTTTTATTGCATCTTTTGTCCAATACTCTCTATCTACTCTTGGTACAATTCTCACTATGATTCTTCATACTGGCTATCTGCCATCAGCGGCCATTTACTCTGGAAAGCTTGTGTTGCCAAAATATAGGCCACTCTCCCCTCCTTCCCCCAGATCACACTAAAGGTATTGGTTAATTAAGTTAAAAGTAGACATTTCAACTTTAATAGGTGATTCTGGAATTCTAAAAAGTCTTCAAATAACAAGGCTAGTAGATGCAGAAAGGGCAGGATTCACTTCAGAATTTCCTTTAACAATAAGAGATTTTCTCCTCACATTTGCCTTACCTATTTGTCACTCTTGATCCGCATGATTTGTTAAAATAGAACCTCACATTAAGGTTGATCTTGCTTTAGCTAAGGAAATCAGTATATCTTATTTCCCTGGCTAGTTGTTATATTTCAGGGATGCAGCTATTGTAAAAATGGAGAAATAGGATATGATGAGGTCTTTGCTGGAGAATTTCAGAAAAATGAAATACCAGCATTTGATTAGATGGTAGGTAAATGTAAGACTTGTTTCTGCAGCTAAAAATGGAGCTAACACATGAAAAAGCAAAGCTGCAAGAGTATGAGGGTAAAACTGGATAATGAAGTTATCTTTTGAGCCCCAATATCCAACTACACTAGAAGCTAGCCCTACTTCTTGAACTTTTAAATACATGAGTTAATAAAATTCTTTTTTGCTAGTCTCTAGCATGTGGTAAAGCAGGTAACATAGTGTGAAGGTTATAGGAAATTGAAATCAGACAAACCTCGATCCTATTTTGCTATTATTTAGTTATATGAACTTAGTCAAGTTTCTTAACTGCTCTGCACATGTAAAATCAATACCCACCTTACTCAAGATTCTATCTCATACAATCATTAGCATTCTTGCCTTACATTGTTTAAGACAGTTTGGCTATTAGAGTGACAGTCTTTTAAAAGACAATTTAAAAATGTATAATTGAGTAATTGATTTAGATTAATGTCTTTAAGCTGAAGCCTTACTAATTTTTAAATAGTGATATAAGTTTAATCTATTAGACTTATAAGAATGTTTAAAACTTAGAACTATTTTTATCATAGACAACAAGTATTTGAAAAAGAAATCTAATATAATAATAGAAGACTGCTTAAAGTTCGAGGATGCATGATTAAATTTAGAAACAGGAGTATACATTATTTAAATCCTCCTTAGAAATAATTATCAAAATCTGATAAACTTATGAATAGAACTAAAAATTTGTGAAATAAGCTTAAAGCAAGAGGGAAATATATTTTAATATTTAGTCTTAAAAATAATTTTTCTAAATTGCTTTTTCTGTATATAAAAGTAACACTCGAGTGTATCAAAAAAACTCATTTCAATGTCACTCAATTCATTTACCCATAAACAACCCTTTAGTGACAGTATAATGACAAAAGCATGCCTGGTGCATCATCTTTCCTTTTGTCTACTTTATATTATTTGCATTGTAAAAGTGAAAAAAAAACTATTTAAGAAATACAATGAAAAATACATCTTTCATTCAACTATTTCTCCCAAAACATAACTCCTTTTCCCAAAGATCGTGTTACCAGTTGTTTGTTCATCCTTCCATTCTCCCTAGACATTCTATGCATATACATCTTCTGTTTACATGAGTAGAAACACATTAAACCTTCTCCATATCTTACACTTTTTACCGAACAGTATATCTTAGAGATCTTTCCATATTATGGATCACTTCATTTTAAAAATTGCCTGATAGTATTTCAGAGTATGAATTTATTATTTTTTACTTAGCCAATTCCTTATTGCTAACTAGTTAGGTTTATTTTTCCTTCTTTTGCTATCACAAACAATATTTCAATGAATATCTATGTGCATAGGCATTTTCATACATATTTGTGTTTATGTGGAGAACAAATACCCACAAGTGGAAATGCTGGGTTAGCAGGTATGATCCTTTTCAATTCTGAAAAAATATTGTCTAATTTTCCTCCGTAGAAACTATTCCACTTTACAGCCCCACCAACTCCCACCAGCTACAGATAAGATAGTATTTCTAAAAAAAGTTTTAACTAGACTCTCAATATTAACCAGTTATCAAAAGTTCCCCTAATATATTTGGGGTTTTTTAATTACAAATTTTAAAATAGTAATACTAATTACTGAGGGGTTAGTACATGTGAGGCAATTTATAAAGTTTATATTTCTTTACTCTCACAATAATCCTTTACAATAAATAATAGTCTCACTTATTTTCTATAGATCAAAATTGAGGCAATGGAGAAGTTTCCAAGACCACATAGCTAGAAATTGGTGAAGACTGTAGCCAATTTTTAACAAGCTATATTGACTTGCCAACAGGGTCATTTATTAATCAGAAACGCCAAGTTATGATATAGTAAGAACAACCTCCAGATCTTAGTAACATAAAAGAACACGTTTATCTTTCATGCACACAGTACACCACAGGTCCAGAAGATACTCTGTAGCAGCTCTCCCTCTGCGATGGCTCAGCAGCCTTCACAAAAACATGTGCTTCCTTAATCACCAAGGCAGGGGAAGGAAGCACTGAATCGTTCTTTTTAAATGCTATGGAGTCATCACACAAGACAAGAAAATATATACCTACTGATTATGATGATGATGATAATAAAAATAGTAATAGCTTACCTTTTGTATAGCACATATGTATACAAGTCACTGTTCTATAGGCTTTGCATGTATCTGATACAACACTTTAAGTAGGCAATGTTGCTGACCCTGTTTTACTGTTGAGAGGACTGAAATACCAAGGGATGAGGTCACCTGCCCAGGGTGATACTACTACTAATAAATAACAGATAAAGGATTTTATCGTAACTTGTCAGGCTCCAGAGTTCACACTCTTAATGTAACATTGTATTCTTGTAAATAAAGCATATGGCATATTGAAATATCAAAGATTAGGATGATGTTTTTCTGTATTCTGACATTACGTTGTACCCCAAAATGACTGAATAATACTCATAATAATAAAATTATGGCAGAATTTATGTATATATATATATCACATTTTCTTTATCCATTCATCCATTCATGGACCTTTAAGAACACCTGCAGTTGACCTTGACCCCCACTACTTCGTGTTTGTCTGCTACAGGCCTCTGCCACTACAAAGGCATCTGGAGCTGGCTCTGCAGCCAAATACGTGCATAGCACTGGTTCTGGCCACTACCCCTGCCTGCTCTGGTCTGTAGCTGCTAGATTGAGGTGCCGCTGAGAGTCCAACAGCCATAGTAGCCACTGTGGGGCAGCTCACAGCGCTCACAAAGGACCATGCATGTCAATGCTGTGGATCCTAGTGCTGTGAGCTGACATCTTGACACCTGGACTGAGAGCTGCCACACACACCTGTACCACTATATCCAGGGTCAAAATATGCTCCCAGACACATAACCAATGGAACAGAATTGAGAGTCCCAAAATAAATCTGCACGTATATGTTCACCTAATATTTGACAAGGAGCCAAGAATACTCAGTAGGGAGAGGATAGCCACTTCAATGATGGTGTTAGAAAAATTGGATATTCACATGCAAAAGAATGAAATTGGACCCTTATCTTACAGCATTCATAAAAATTAACTCCAAATGGATTAAAGACTTAAATGTAAGACTTGAACCTGTAAAACTCCTGGAAGCAACCATTGAAAAAAGCTCCTCGACATTGGTCTTGGCAATGATGTTTTGACTATATCAACGAAAGCAAAAGCAACAAAAGCAAAATTCGACAAGTGAGACTACATCAAAATAACAAGTTTTTGCGCACACACACACACACACACACAAAATCAACAAAATGAAAAGGCAACCAGTGGAATGGGAGAAAATTTTTGCAAACCATGTATCTGATAAAGAGTTAATATCCAAAATATAAATGAAACTCTTACAACTCAACAGCAAAAATGCGAACAATTTGATTTAAAAATTGTCAGAGGACCTGAATATACATTTCTTCAAAGAAAACATATAAATGGTCAAGAAGTACTTGAAAAGATGTTCAACATCACTAATCATCAGGCAAATGCAAATCAAAACCACGATGAAGTATCACCTCACACCTGTTAAATGGCAATTATCAAAAAGACAACAAATAACCAGTGTTGGCAAGGATGTGGAGAAAAGGGAACCCTCGTGCACTGTTGGCGGGAATGTGAACTGGTGCAGCCACTATGAAAAACAGTATGGAGGTTCCTCAAAAAACTAAGACTAGAACTACCATATGATCCAGTAATCCTACTTCTAAGTATATAGTCAAAAGAAATGAAATCACTATCTCAAAGAGATATCTGCATTCCCATGTTCACTGCAGCATTATTCACAATAGCCAAGACATGGAAACAACTTAAGTGTCTGTCAAAGGATGAAAGAAAATGTGACATCTATCTATCTATCTATCTAAATTCATCCTTCTTCTTCTTATTATTATTCAGCCATAACAAAGAAGTAAATCTGCTATTTGTGACAACACAGATGGATCTTAAGGGCATTATGTTCAGTGAATTAAGTCAAATAGAGAAAGCCAAATCCTGTGTGATCTCACATATATGTGGAATCTAAAAACATTGAACTCATGGACATGAAGTTAGAATGGTGCTTGCCAGGGACTGAAGGTGGGGGAGAATGGGGAGATGTTGCTCAAAGTTTACAAACTTTCCATTATAAGATGAGTAAATTCCAGGATCTAAGGTTCAGCATGGTGGCTTTAGTTAACAATCCTGTATACCTGAAAGTTGCTATGAGAATAAAACTTGAATGTTCTCACCATGAGGACAACAACACAAAATGGTAATTACGTGAAGTGAAGGATGTGTTAACTAACCTCATTGTGGTAAACATTCACAATATATACATGTATCATCATCACATTGTACACCTTGAACTTATACAATGTTATTTGTCAATTATATCTTAATAAATCTGAAAAAAGTAGAAAAGCAGTGTTTGTTTCCTGAAGTCAGAAATACTTGGAGAAATCATTACCTGTGAAAGGAATAAATGAAAGGGTAAGGAATTGAAAATATTTTCAGAATCAAGATAACTTTGTGATATAATGTTTCTGACCTTGAAAAATGAAAATAAAAAATAACAGATGAGTTTAAAAAAATTAAGGAATCACCAGCACAACCATATCAGACCTATACCTTAGCAGGGAAAATACAGAGAGGTGGATAAAAACCAGGGAAACAATTATTTTACAATAGATATGGCAGGAAATAAGTAGGGTTTTTATAGATTTTAGTCAGAGTAATAGAACTGTTTTTAATAAGATAATTTTGTAAATTTTGTGCAGATCCTATTGGAGAGGAGAGAAATTGGAGGTTTTAAAAGAAGCAGGAAGGAGGCTGCAAAACCCAGGCTTTAGGTGACTAAAGCTGCGATGATGACAATGGAGAGGGAAAAAATGTAAGTTGAACTTAGAAGTCGAAACTTCGAGAATATATTGTGACTAAATTTTTATTTCTCCATTAAAAATCCTAAAGTTAAGCAGTCTGTCATTTTTACTACAATATCGGTAACTATTTTAATAAGAATGATAGTAAAATGGGAAAAATGGTAATACTTTCAAAAGTAAAATCTACCTCATAAGCAAATTGAGAAAAATAGCTTCCCAACACATTTCAGTTTCCATTAGCCTGAATATTTGGTGGCTGAAAATGGATAAAGAAATAGAATGATAACATATTAACAAGAATAAATAAGCATCGTTCAGAGACAATCCTGAAGCGTTAATGGCTGCTATATAGAAAACCAAATGAAAAATTATAGGACTGAAGAAATTTTAAAATGGAAGCTATAAAAACAATCTTGGTTACATTCTTATTATGTTTTCAGGTGACTACTCTTTGCAAAGCTTATATTTAACCTGAAAATGATTTTGCACAGTGATGCTCAGAGAGATGGAGTGGTGGCCTAAATGTACTAGAAGTTCATTTTAAGCTTCATTAAATCAAATGCTTCTGTTTTGCACTTGCAGAAACTAACTTAAAAGTTAGTTGAGGTAGTTTTTAAGCAATATTTTATGGTTCTTTTATGGAGTAGTAGAATAAAGCATATTTTAACAGAGGTATCACTGATAAGAAAGTTGGATGTGTTTGCTGTTCAATACGTATATGCTAAAGCAAGCAAGTTTACATTTTGTTGACTTGCAATAATTTCAAGAGGATTTCAGATCGACTAAAATGAAATTGGCAACTTGTTTAATTTGATACTATTTTTATGCAAATATTCTGAGTAATGAAAAAGAGTAGTGCAGAAAATACAATTTGGAAAACAACCCTGTTTCTACGTGCAACATTTGTCAAACCTTTTTAGGATTGAGCAATTCAAGAATGATTAATTGTGCGTGAATGACTAAGAAAAAAAACAAATTCAAATTAAAAATTGGTTCTAGCAATGATTAAGTTGGTAGATACCAATTTTACTATTTATTTTGTCATTGCTAAGTGAGGAGGGTGATTACATGTTGATTTATATGAATAAATATTAAGTACAAATCACCCAATTTGGTCCTAGTAAATTATAAATCTTTAAAAATATAAAACTTGAAATCAATATTTCTCTACTAAATTTTAATATTTTATGGAAGTCAAAACAAAAATGTCTGTAGAAATTAAATGCAGGGGTCTGTAGGTCTACATTTTTAATTCATATCTTTAAATAAGCAGCAAATACCACAGAATTATAGAATTGGAATATTGAACATAAACTTAAGCCAGATCTCAAGAATATTAAGACACAGCAAAAAGGTTTAGGACGTGGGGACTTTGGTCCTTCATAATTGGAGTAGCCAGTAACTGGTTACGTCTTAGTATGACTATATGGAAGTGAAATGCTGCTCCTACGGATTTCAGGTAGAAGAAATGAACAGAAAGATGTCAAGCTCATCAGATCTGTGTAGGAGAAGCTTAGCTGTACTTGTTTTCCTCTTTACTTTGTCATCCCTGTTATCCAATTGCTCATGCTGCCTTATGGTCTACTCAGGCCTACCTTTCTCATAAAGCTTCCATTCTGCTCTGTTTTGCATGAAAATATCCCTGTGCATTTAATAATCTTGTCTGTAGTAACAAGATAATGAGGGGTGATGGGTTTTTGAGTTGCTATCACTGAATAATACATAGGCAGCCTAGCATATGTTCTCTGGTTGGCAAATATCGTAATCCAAATATGTGACTCCAGAAGTAGAAAATTTACATTTGATGACAAGATTAGGGGGAAGTCACTTTTGAACAGATGAGCCTTTTATTATGTTTAATTTCATCCAGTTGATAACTGTTTCATCTAAATATGTGAGGAGGCTTTGGTAAGAGCTTATCAGAGGAGTCCTAGGTGACAACAGCAACTAAAGCAATGATGGTGTGGCAAACACTGTTATATGTCTCCCTCAACACAATTTCTGATCTCCACTTCCTTGCCTGTCTCTACTATAAAAATAGGATAATGAAATACCAGCCTGTATGCTTTAAGGAGGGCATGTCACACAGTTCTAGCCACTGAAATGTCAACAGTAGTCCCTGGGTATGACATCGTTTCTCAAATGAAAGAATGTTAGAAGAAAGCTTTGATCCACCCTTCCCTCCTACCTGGTGTGCAGACTAAATAGGGATGCATCCTACAACAATGCGGTAGAAAATTCTATGCTGAAGATAGTTTCTGGTTGACATCCTTGAGCACCATGTGCAAAATAAGCCCCATGTTTAAACCACGGTTTGTTGGGTGTTCTCTTACAAACACATTATTAATTGACAGAGATAAAAAGTACATTTCAACTTTGTATAGGTCATAGTTCTTAGTGTCAGACAATTGAAATTAATCTAGCTGGTTTATTCACTAAGGCAGTGGTTAGTGGAAATCACATAACAGAATTGTTAGGATGGCCTTTCAGTCTGGGCACTTCATTTCTGGGAGAGATACATGAAGGACAACATATCCAGGAAAAATGCCCAATCATACCATGAGGCTATTCCAATGGAAAAACATGCCATTGCCCCTACAGTAGGAACTGGAAACTCTACCACAGCTGCCACAGGAGACCCACATGCAACAGCTACTTCATGCTGTTTATTTCCTCATCCACATTTCATGCAGGCCCATCTGCTTAGCAGAACCTAATTCCCATGCCTGAACCCCAGTTAAAAGGATGTTTGGAAAATGCAGCTTGTGGGCTACCAGCCTCTGTTGTTCAAGAAAGCAAGCCCCAAAGGCATTGAAGTGAGTAGTGAGAGAGTTAATATAAGTGTCTGCACCAAACTGTGCCAGCCCTGATTGGTACTGACGTCCTGGAGTGTTCTGAATATTTGCCAAACGTATGCAGGCTTAGCAAGAAAGAGTGACACTATTCATTAGTGATAGATGCTGATATACCAAGAGGGGGAGTCTGGATATGCCTGTCACCCATTTTGTCCCCAAGCAGAGAGAAGAACAAAGAAGCAGCTGGGGAGTGGCAACTGGGGATTGGAGACATAAATAATTATAGGAAAGTAAGATCCAGAGGATACTAAGCTGCTATAATTGTTGAGCTTCTCAGTCTCAGGAAAATCTGGAGGGACCCAGATAATAAAGGGAGGTGACAACAGTCTAATTAACTCTCTTCCCCTAAGCTGAGGTTATTTTGGCACATGTGTAGTCAATCCTCAGTTTACAGGCAGAAAAACAACAAAGAAACATGAATTAAATTTGGGCTGTGCATCTATTTTAGGCATACCTGCTCCTGAAATTATTAAAGGGTCCTTAACTTCAAGAGCTACTGAACAGAACAAGCTAAGACATATAATATAGACATAGATTTCCAGAACCATAAACCTTATCTGACTGTTTTTGTATGTGAAGAATCTGTGACCCAGGCATATACTGTGGCTTAGGCAAGGTAAGATTTTAGCAGAGTAGTGTTCATTTTGAGTATTTCTCAAGTCTATGCTTTTTCTATGTAACCTCAATTTCATTCAAGCATCTGAAAGATGGCATTTTGCTAAATACTATGAATGATACAAAGAATATATAACATAAGAGCCCCATGATCAAGCAGTTTATGATTAAATAGAGAAATAAAGACACATATAGGTCATATTCTCTACAAATTCCAAAGGAAGGGAAGTCACAGTGAAATGGAAGTATGCAATGGAACGGATCAGGGGTTTTATTCAATTAACAGAAACTGGCTCTATCTAAAAAGGAAGAAAATAACTTTATTAAAAGAATCATTGGGGGCTTCCCTGGTGGCGCAGTGGTTGAGAGTCCGCCTGCCGATACAGGGGACACGGGTTCGTGCCCCGGTCCGGGAAGATCCCACATGCCGAGGAGCGGCTAGGCCCGTGAGCCATGGCCGCTGAGCCTGCGCGTCCGGAGCCTGTGCTCCGCAACGCGAGAGGCCACAACAGTGAGAGGCCCGCGTACCGCAAAAAAAAAAAAAGGAATCATTGGAAAGACCAAAGAACCAATTTTTGAATTAATCACCAGGAACAATGCATAAAACCACTCTGCAGAACTGGTATGTTGAAGAACATTTCTTCAAGCATTGGACACTTCTGTTTCCATAAATGTCACCTTTCATAATTTACTACTATCCTCACTAGCTAAGAAAGGGAACTGCTTGTTTACAAGCTACTGAGTCAATGTCAGTGGTGGGGAGAGGTTAGATCAGGAGTAGCTAGCATTTTTAGTTTCTATAGAAGGAGGGTATTTATTTCCCCTCTACCAATATTCTTAAAGTAAGGAATTCTCCAGATAGAGTCAGAGGATCAAAGGCTAAGTGGTTATAAATTTAAAAAGATGTCCACCACAAAAAGCTACATAGTATAATAATTCTCACAATAAAAATGATCATACTAATAATTCACACCAAACTTCTTCTTCCATGTTAAATCTCTCACAATAATAATGATTGTTAGTTATTCCAAAAGCCCTTACTGTATCAAGTGAGTTATCCAGGCATTTTATATTAATTTATGTAAAAATAAATATATCTGAATGACAAAGGATGTGTAAGTATATACATGAAGAAAAGAAAGGTGAATATAATTTGGTCCCTTCTCTTAAGAAGAATGTATCCTTCTAAAATCAATCTCCAAATAATATCTATCATCTTGCCCCAAACCAACCAAGTCCCTGATCTGAGCTGACTGATGTCCAGTGCACCTTCTGGGAAGTGAACGGGCAGGCATTTCCTCTCGTCTATCCTCTCGTCTAAACCTAAAACCAAACTCTGTCAAATGAATCTGTTTTGCATTTTAAGCAGATTTTCATGATGCTATAGATAACATAAAAGGCATCTAGATATTCAAGCCATTTTCTCTTTTCAGCTAATAATGTCTGCTTATATTGACTATATTCAGCTGGCACATTAGTTCTAATCATTAGATGTTTTATTATAACCTGTGCAAGTGTTACCTAATGACCCCTCATCAGAAAAGCAATTCACCTTATTGAAGGAAAACAGGGAGGATAAATCATGCATGGAAACATATGATGAAAAATGTTACCAACACCCACAAAACTTGCTATTATCTCCAGATTGGTAGTTTAACCTTTAGAGAAAGCAAATAATTGGTTCCTTTCTCCTGTGTGTCTATATCATTTTAGCAGCTTTAGAAAAAGCAGCTCTGTTTCCACTTTTCCAGTAGCTTTGCAAGCACAGACATATGTCACCAAATAACTTCCCAGAAGCTGTGACCAAATTGGATGAAAACATATTTGAGAAATTGTATTTATAAATAAAGACTTGCCTGAGATTCAATAATACTTTGCCTTTATCCTTCTTGTGGAAGTTTTATTCTGAAATCAATTGACTTTAAATACAACATTTTGGGCTTCCCTGGTGGCGCAGTGGTTGGGAGTCCGCCTGCCGATGCAGAGGACGTGGGTTCGTGCCCCGGCCTGGGAAGATCCCACATGCCACGGAGCGGCTGGGCCCGTGAGCCATGGCCGCTGGGCCTGCGCGTCGGGAGCCTGTGCTCCGCAACGGGAGAGGCCACGGCAGTGAGAGGCCCGCGTAACACAAAAAAAAAAAAAAAAATACAACATTTTTCTTCTGATTATATTAAGGTACTGAAGGCTGACTTCATTTATAGTGAAACTTATATAACTCAAGAGTGAAATATTGTTTCTTGCTTTTTCTTTTGCAAAAGTCAACATTTTCTTTTTTTTCCTTTAAATGACTTATATATATTTTTTCTTTTATCTTTTTATTAGCCACTTTACTGAGGTATAAATTGATACACAAAAAGCTGTCTGTATTTAATGTATTCAGTGTCATGATTTAGGGATAACTTATACATTCATGAAATCATCACCACTATCTTTGCAATAAACATATCCATCCCTTCCAAGTTTCTGCCTGCCCACTTTATTTTTACTATTATTACTATTATTGTATTTATTTATATGTTATTATATTGTGTGATAAGACTATTAACATAGATCTACTCTTTTAGCAAATATTTAGATTTATAATATAGTATTGTTAATTGTAGGCACTGTGCTGTACGGTAGATCTCTAGGATTTATTTATTGTACACAACTGGAACGTTTTACATCTGTTGAACTACAACTCCCCATTTCTCCCTCCTGCCAGCCCTTGGCAATCACTATTCTGAGTCTGACTGTTTTAGATACCTCATATAAGTGGAATCATGCAGGAAGAATCATGGCTTCTTTTACTTAGTGTAATGTCCTTTGGGTTTCTTCCTGTTGTCATACAGCTTCTTTTTTAAGACTGAGTGATACTCCATTGCATGTATATAACACATTTTCTTTATCCACTTATCTATTGATGGGCATTTAGTTTGCTTCCATGTGGCTGTTGGGACTAACCTGCAATGAACATGGGAGTGCAGATATCTCTTTGAGATCCTGATTTCAATTCCATTGTACATATCCAAAACTGGGATTCCTGGATGATATGCTAGTTCTATTTTCAATTTTTTGAGGAACTTCTGTACTGCTTTCCATAGTGGCTGTACCATTTTACATTCCCACCAACAGTGCATAAGTGTTCTCTTTTCTCCACATCCCCACCAACATTTGTTATTGTGTGTGTGTGTGTGTGTGTGTGTGTGTGTGTGTGTGTGTGTTTATGATAGCCATCCTAACCTGTGTGAGGTGATATTTCATTGTGGTTTTGATTTGCAGTTCTCTGATGATTGGTGATGTTGAGCATTATTTCATGTACCTGTTGACCATTTGTATGTCTTCTTTGGAGAACTGTCTATTCAGTTCCTTGCCCATTTTTAAATCTGAGTATTTTTTGTTACTAAGTTGTAAGAGTTTCTTATATATTTTGGATATTAGCCCTTTATCAGGTGTACAGTTTACAACTATTTTCTTCCATTCTGTAGGTCACCTTTTTGCTTTGTTTTCTTTGCTGTGCAGAAGCTTTTTTTGTTTGATGTAATCCCTTTTGTCTATATTTGCTTCTGTTACCTCAGTTTTTGGTGTCATATCTAAGAAATCCTTGCCAAGACCAACGTCAAGAAGCTTTTTCCCAGTTTTCTTCTTGAATTTCATTGTTTCATGATTTACATTTAAATATTTAATATATTTTGAGGCAATTTTGTGTATGTTGTAAGATAAGGGTCCAATTTTATTCTTTTGCATGTGTATATTCAGTTTTCCCAGCACCTTTCATTGAAGGAACTATCTTTTCCCTGTTGTGTATTCTTAGCACCCTTGTCAAAGATTAGTTGGCCATATATACATGGGTTTATCTCTGGTCTTTCTATCCTGTTCCATTGGCTTATATGTCTACTTTTATGCTAGTACCATACTGTTTTGATTAGTGTGGCTTTGTAACATATTTTGAAACGTGGACGTTTTATTCAGCTTTATACTTCTTGTTCAAAACTGATTTGGCTATTCAGGGTCTTCTGTAGTTTCTTATGAATTTTAAGATTGTTTTCTTCTATTTCTGTAAAAAAATGGCATTTGGATAGAGATTACATTGAACCTGTAAACCACTTTGTATCTTTTCTTAATACTAACTTTATCCACTCATTCCAGGAATCTTAAAATGAAGTCAGTTATTACCATTAGAAGATTTTAAATCTGAATATCAATACACAGGAAGAGGAAAAAGAGTGGAGGTGGAAAGCAAAATGAGAAGTCTGGGGAAGAGTAAAGCAGTCTTGAATTGGGATGGTGGAAATTGGAATGGAAAGTCAAGGGGAACTGCAAGAATAAAGAAGATTGTTAGGTTAATTACATTACAGAAGCAATGTACATTTAGAGATAAATATGAAGTTTTGAAACTGGGTTCAGTAGGAGAATACTGAACCAAAATAAATTTTCCCCTTAAGACTTAACAGTCATGTTTTCTGCCATTTAGAGAAAATCGGTCAAGAGATAGAGAAAAAATTAACAGACAAGAGAGGGAGAATTAAATATTAAAAATGGAGAAAGAGTTTTAACGAATTTCCAAATCTTCTGATTCTTCCTGTGGTTTTTCTGTATGCCTGTCTTACATACAACTTTGTTGTTTTACAGGATCCGAACAGCCTTGTAATTAATTTTTTTACACTTCTGCTAGATAGAGTTCTTACTATTATTTGCAAGCAAAACATTACCAAGGAATGCAATGGGAAAATATATCTAGTATAGGAAGTATATTAAATGGTCAGAATTCTTGTAATTAATGCTTGAAGGGCTAAACTATCCATTCCATTAGTCTCAGATAGGTGTGAGTTCCATCGATGTCAAGGATGGAAAATGTTAACACATCAAGACTTTCCTGAATCTCCTACAATCTCTTTTCCAGAAGCAGGAGTTAAAAACACTGAAAAATACAGGTGTCCGCAGGTTAGAAGTTCTTCTCTAGAGTTTAAGGTCAAAATACACATTCCAAGATGTAACGGCATGCAGCCTGGGGCTTGAGGAGAAATTATTTAGAGTGAGTTTAAGGAAGAAACAAAGTAGAGGCCTTAAATGAGGGGAGGGAAAACAGGGAAAGCAATCAGCATTTCATTAAGACAGAGAAATCCCCAGGTCAGAGGATAAGGAAACAATCCCTCTTTAAGGGCTGAAAATTCTGGCTTTTCCAGCCAGGAGATTACTTTCTAGACCAGCACTGTCCAATAGAAATATAATACATGTTAGTTTATATTTTATAGTAGCCACATAAATAAAAGTAAAAAGAGATAGGTAAAACCAATTTAATAATACTTTTTCACTGGATATATGTAAAATATTCTTATTTCAAACTGTAATCTTTACAAATGATATTGCAGAGATATCTTACTTTTGTACAAAATCCAGCATGTATTTTGCACTCATATCACATCGGACAAACCACATTCTAATGCTCAGCAGACATGTTTGGTTGTGGCTACTGTACTGGACCTCAGAGGTCTATTCAGTAGAGTGGTGGCCAATCCCTCTTCTCCAAATGTTTCTTTTTATTTATGTTTTCTTGCAATCCCTGTATGTAGAATTAGCTGGACGTGTTTAATTTAAAAAAATTGCTGTACCATGTCATGATATAGAACATTCCCATAGTCCAGAAAATTCCCTATTTTGGCAACCACTATTTTGATTTCTTCTACCACAGATCAGTTTTTTCTAGAGTTCCAGAATTCCATAAAAATGGAATCATCCAGTAGGAAATCATTTGGGTAAGGCTTCTTTCACTCTGCATGATGATTTTGCTCTTCATCCACATTCTTGCATGTATCAGCGAGTCATTCTTTTTGTTGCTGGGAAATGTTCCACTGTGTGAACGTGTCACAATTTGTTTATCCACTGATGGCCACCTGGGCTCTTTCCAGGATTTGGAAATTGTGGACGGATCTGATATGAATATTCTTGTTCAAGTCCTTTTCTGAATTTGGACATCTTTTTGCTACTTCAATAGATATGTCATGTTACCTTTAAATTGTCATAATTTTCATTTCTTTAATTGCCAGTAATGGTGTGCATTTTTACCCTCTGATGATAATAATAATCCCATTTCTTGAATGCTCACAATAGTGACAGGCCCTCTAATTTATCCTTGTAAGAATCCTGCAAAGCAGGTATAATTATATGCATTTTACATGTGAAGGGACAGATGTGGGCTCATTATGTAACTGGGATGTGTGGACTCTGACTCATTACGGGTCCGAGGCTCTCTCCAGGCCAGACCACGGCTCCTGGCGGCCCTGAGTACCAGCTGGCCACGTCTTTGCTTGCTTCTGGGAGGAGCATCTAGACTTGTTCATTACACAGTTCTACCAATTTTAATAATTTTGTTAATAAGCTCTTCACAGGGACTTCCCTGGTGGCACAGTGGTTAAGAATCCTCCTGCCAATGCAGGGGACACGGGTTCGAGCCCTGGTCCGGGAAGATCCCACATGCCATGGAGCAGCTAAGCCCGTGCACCACCACTACTGAGCCTGCGTTCTGGAGTCTGTGAGCCACAACTATTGAGCCTGTGTGCCACAACTACTGAAGCCCGTGCGCCTAGAGCCCATGCTCCGCAATAAGAGGAGCCACCGCAATGAGAAGCCCGTGCACCACAATGGAGTAGCCCCTGCTCACCGCAACTAGAGAACGCCTGCGTGCAGCAACGAAGACCCAACACAGCCAAAAATAAATAAATAAATAAAAATAAGCTCTTCACAGTAATATTGGTGACATAATTCTCCCATTCTGTTGTTTTCCTTTTAATATATATTTTGTAGAATTTTATTGTACAAAGATTTATTTATTCAAACACACCCATCTTGTCTGATGACAGACTCAATTTTTCAATTTATCTTTGCTCCACTGCTGGAATAAATGAGATGGTAAGGTTTTAACCTCGATTAGTTTATATCCTGAGGTAAACTTTTAAACCCAACAATGAAGCTATTCTAATACCCCCATATTACCAGAGAGTCATGATTTGCCAAAAATGCCCCTAATAAATTGGGAAGAGAGATGCAGCAGAGTGTGTGTGTGCAAAATGATAAGAGAAAAAAAAAAAGTTCTCTTCCGTTTATGTGCTCCACGTTTAGCATATTCAATCATTTATAGGTGTGTTTCTCTGTCATTTAATTATAAATTTTTTAAGAGCTGGGAGAATTTAATATGTAACTCTACCTAACACATGGTTTAGCATCTCATATGTTATCTAAGTGATTTCAACTCTCTGAACAAGTAATGAATGCATTTTAGAATGTAGAATCTTTTTTTCTCTGTCCTTAGTACTCTTTACCCTCAAGCCTTTAAGCCTATAGACCTTTATCTTCATCTAAGAGTCACACATAAATGAGAATCAATATCTAATATTCCTAGAGTTTTTCCAGATATGATTGTTTGGAATTAAAACCCTGTATATTTATTTTGTGTAATATGCCAAACTGTGTAAAATGCTTTGAGACCTCCGCTATAGCCTTGGTTACCATTGAATGTTTTCTTAAAGTTTCCCCAGCAATTATTGAGCTCCTTAAAACACTGAGCACAATTGACCTTAAGAACAAATCTTTGTTCTCCACTTTCCATGCTGCTTCCTCCTCTGCCCGTGACACTCTTGAGATCACCTCTCTTTATCCAACTGTCTTCATCTCTTATTCTCACTTCCAGCTTAGGTGGAAAGATATGTCTCCCTAAAATATAATCTCTCTAAACTGAGACTACATGGAAGTTATAAAGAATATGTACTTTAAGTAATAAGACAAAAAAAAAAAAAAACCCTAGAATCCATAAAATGAAATGTGTGGAAACTCTACTGAAGGACTTAAGTTTCTATGTAAACTAATGCAGTTTCTGCTTTTAAGAAGAAAAATTTTTAGAATAATAAAATTTTTCACCAATATTTTTATTTCATGATTATTTTATATTTTTACCCTCATCTCAACTTGTATGGAATTAACTATATAAATCTACATTGGCCTATTTATTAGCTTTGTTAGCCTACCTTTTGCACATATACAAATCTTTAATTCCCTTGATTTTTTTATTTATTTTGGTACTCAAGGAATGTCAGCAACCAAATGACCACTAGATGGCAGCATAACTCAGTTCTTATACATTTCAACTGGAGTTTTGGGGGTTTTTTCCCTAATATTTGTTTCAAAACCTTTCATGACAAGACAATATCTTGAAGTAATATATTAGTTCATCTGAAATAGTTGTTGCACATTATTTTTAGATTAGGGCCAATGTATTTTTTATGCTTCAAGTAAGAAAGCAACAATCTTTCATTACTGAAAATAGGTTATGTAATGCTAAGATCTAACAAGGATATAGATTAAAGTGCATGCGTTTTGGAATCGGACATGTCTGATTTAAAACGTGGCCTTCTCTTTACCAGACACTAAACTTAAAAAATGTGTTGTCATTGTTATTCTCTGTATCTCAGTTCTTAAATAATCTCTTTGCAATTGGCAACTTTGAAGCAGTCTTTTTGTGTGTTACACGGTAATTTTTATGCAGAAGATGACTTCTTTATTAATTTTTCCTGCAATGATTAAACTTCCATAGTATTAACCTTCTTATAACATAAATACTAGAATTTAAATAATATTGCTTTATTAATTTATAAATGCATTGTGCAGGCTATTCTTCCATTGTCTTTATACATATACTGTCTTTACTCTGTATCTCTCTTAATTCTCAGTGTTATATAACAACCACAATAGATGCTTGATGTAAGTGCCTGTTAACGATTTGAAAGAGATCATTCAATATGAAGGTGATTGATTTACCTTAAGAACACTAGATGTTTACTGCTGAAAAGGAATATCAAGGTAAACTGGATGAAGAATTGGAGACTCCAGGTTTTAATAGACTTTTATAAGGTCATACAATTTGTTGAGGCAGATCCAAGAATAGAAACAAATTATCTTTCCAATATACCACATACGGACTCCTGTTTTGTTCATGATCATCTACCATGACCCAACATAGAAAGTTTAGACATAAAATTATTCCCCCCTTCTTCCTCATCCACCAAACATAATCACAGATTCATGCCAAATCTATCTCCAAAAGCCTCTTGAAACT
Source organism: Phocoena phocoena (assembly GCF_963924675.1). Taxonomy (NCBI): domain Eukaryota; kingdom Metazoa; phylum Chordata; class Mammalia; order Artiodactyla; family Phocoenidae; genus Phocoena; species Phocoena phocoena. Next base: position 43,380,074 of record NC_089229.1, on the reverse strand, counting down.
ATCTTATTATATTCAGCTACATTTCCAATCTTTAGTTAAAGCCTTTATTAACTCACTGGTATAATTATAATGGTACCCGAAATGATCTCCTGTTCCTAGCCAGGAACCACTACAATTCTACTTCTCTCTTTGAAATATTCCAGCTTTCTTTGATTTAAATATAAGTGTAAATCAGACCTCTCAAGAGCATTTTCAGTTCTCTTAATTTGTAAGAAGTGTCCCACGTACTTACAACAGCGGGGAATAAATTGATGTGTGTTAATCCCCATGTTTGAATGTCCTAGAGACTAAGCATATGCAGCAATTCCTCTCTTTAGAGATGCTTTATGAAATTAAAAATTTTAAAAGGAATAAAAAGAAGAAAAGAAAATTGAGATTTTTTTTTTAATCTCTTTACTGTACAGCTGAAGCTTTAGGGGGAAGTTAGAGAATTCTTCTCCCACTAACTTAATACTTCTTTCTGCATCTACTCAGAGATTATATGATAAGGGAGACAAAAGTAGAAAGCTGCATTTCATCCTGAGGATAAACAGGCCAAAAGTAAAAGAAACAAACAAACATAGGAAAGTAAAACAAGAAATAAAAGCCTGGGAGCCATGTCTACTGGGGCTGTTTTTTTCCACATACTTCTTGTGTATAGCTCTGTTTTAGTTAGATACATAGCTCTGTATAGTTAGTGACCATCTCTTCTGAAGTCAGCATAACCTTTCTACATGAAAGCTTAGGACAACTGAGTCATAACACATGTCGAAGCAAAAATCATACCAAAGATATGCAGGCAAGCGAAGCTTTATTCCAGATTATTGCTATAAGAGAGAAAGTCCTGAGCTCAACTCCAATGCACCAAAGGGCTGGTGAATATTAAGAACTGAGGGGAGTGGGGGCAGTGGAATCACAGGCCACCTGTGTTTGCTAAACTGGCCTTGTTCTAAGGAAAAGTAAACTTTGTCATGTTTTCATGACAGGAGGTACTTTTCCAACTATGAGCAAGGTGCCTCTCAGGAAGTAGGGAGCTATCTTTCTTGATTATTACATTTCAAAGAGATGGCTCCCAGGTCCTTAAGAAAGATGCAGACCTACTGGAGAATGGACTTGAGGATATGGGGAGGGGGAAGGGTGAGCTGTGACAGGGCGAGAGAGAGTCATGGACATATACACACTAACAAACGTAAGGTAGATAGCTAGTGGGAAGCAGCCGCATGGCACAGGGATATTGGCTCGGTGCTTTGTGGCAGCCTGGAGGGGTGGGATAGGGAGGGTGGGATAGGGAGGGTGGGAGGGAGGGAGACGCAAGAGGGAAGACATATGGGAACATATGTATATGTATAACTGATTCACTTTGTTATGGAGCAGAAACTAACACACCATTGTAAAGCAATTAGACCCCAATAAAGATGTTTAAAAAAAAAAAAGACATTCTTGGGTTGTAAAATGGGCAAGAGGCCTTTAAAAACAATTGTTTCTCCAAGGGGCAGAGAAGAGATTTAAAATTACAAGCTTTCTAAAGTAAATGCTATAAGAAAAGGGACGTCAGGAACCAAGAGTCAGGGAGAAGCATGTTTACAGGTTAGCCAACCTGAGAAGGACATTAAGGCCTACTTGGTCACACGTGATTATCAACATGCTGTCCAGCTGCAAGTCTTACACAGAAATGAAACAAGCCTACTGTGAAAAAAAAAAAAGAAAAAACTACTGGAACAGAAATCCATCTGAACAACCTGAATAACAAAACATGCCGAGCTTAGCTGAATCTCTGCCTCACTGGGAATATGAAGGACAAATATAGAGCCAAAAATAAACAACAGGCCTAGGAAGAATTACTACAAGGCAAAGGAAGGAAACAGCACCTTGGAGACAAAGAGGAAATGAAAGCCCTGAGAATTATTTACTATTAAGAAACTAAAGAAAATTTACAAAAAAAAAAAAAAAGTACATCATCATGATGTAAGAAGACACAGCCTGTACAAAAGAGGAATCAAAATTCATAGTAATAGACAAATATGAATTTGAAATCTGAAAATCAATGAATGACAAGAAGGATAGTAAAGGTATTAAAATTTCCTAATATAATCATAATAAATTTCATCAGTAGAATGAATAATAAGATTTAAAATAATGAATGATAAAACTTATTAAATTCTCTTTAAATGCCAAAGTCTTTTTTTTAATCTCCAAATACAAGGTAGAAATATTGGAACATATATATATTGCAGTGTGTATATATATATATATATATATATATATATATATATATATTCCAATATTTCTACCTTTTATTTTTACCTTTTACTTTATGAAAAAATATATATGAAAAAATAATCTTAGATCAACATTCCCCCTGCCCAACCTCAGTACTTTTGTATTCTTCAATTCCTTTGAGTGTCTTTCTTTTTCTAAAAATCTCATTTATTAATATTAGAGAATTTCCTCATGGTCTGAAAATACTTGGCTGTTCCCTCATATTTAAGAGTAAGCCACTATAGCAAACTCTTGTAGGGTCATCTAGTGATCTTTTTCTTTCCTGAAAGCATTTGTTAGTAAGGTGTGTTCTTATACTGTTCAGTTTTTCTTTAAATGAATCTTCAGGTCTGCCAGTCAGGAGTTGGGATGAAGGACAAGGGGAATGAGGGGACAATGAACTCCTAGTTATCTCTGTTCTCAGAGTCAGACTCTCTTTGTGCAGTATACACATTTTTGTTAAATCCTCCTGCTTTCAGCAAGATTCTCTCCCTGTGTCCATAATCTCTCCTGTTCAACTTTTCCAGAGAATAAACATTCATTCTTCAACGAGGATGGGTGGGTGGAGGGGGAGACTTTGCTTACTACAAAGATTTTGTGAACTTGCTGAGAGCTCAGAACTGATGTGTTGGGGTATGGACTTTAGTTTAAAAACAAGTATATAAGAAATATCCCATTTTCATAATTTATGAATATTAGGTTATGATTTTTAAACTTTATGACCTATGACTTTAACTTCATTTTGAGCATACACATATGTAATTATACACTTTATAAAACATATCATAATAGACTACTGTATCTACCACCCAGGTTAAGATATATCTCTTCTTGGATTCCTCCTCCTGCCCTGAAGGGACCAGCATCCTGAATATTTTTCCTTTTTTTTCCTCTTGCCATTCCTCTATTTTCTTTATATACTTTATATTATTATTATTATTGTTCTTTTGGCAACTAATTTAAAATTTATACAAATGGTATATTGCATGAATTCTCTAAATTTTTGCTCAATATTACATTTGTGAGAGTCACAAATATTGATAAATGCAGCTGTGGTTCATTTACTTTTATTATTATAAACTATTCCATTGTATGAATATTATGAATGCACTGGACATGTTTTGTCTCTCCCTCTGTTTTTATGCATCTAGTTTGTATCTAGATGTTTCCCACATGTAGTATTTTTTTTTTTTTTTGGAGTACGCAGGCCTCTCACTGTTGTGGCCTCTCCCGCTGCGGAGCACAGGCTCCAGACGCACAGGCCCAGCGGCCATGGCTCATGGGCCCAGCCACTCCACGGTATGTGGGATCTTCCTGTACCGGGGCACGAACCCGTGTCCCCTGCATCGGCAGGCGGACTCTCAACCACTGCGCCACCAGGGAAAGCCTCACTTGTAGTATTCTTATGCAAGCATCCTGATGCATGTGTGCAACAGTATTTTCTAGATAACTATCCTGGTAAGGAAGTCTGTAAAGGACAGGAAAAGAAATGCTGAGTAACAGGGTAAGAACTCTCAGCTTTACTACATGTTGAAAACTGTCCAATTTATAGTACCAATTATAGTCCTCCAGCAGTGTAGAAGTGTTTTCACTGGATCCTGTCCTTACCAACACTTAATACAGACATACTTCAAAGATATCTCCGGTTAGGTTCCAGACCACAGCAATAAAGTGAATATTGCACTAAAGTGAGACACATGAATTTTTTGCTTTCTATCTTAATTAAGAAATACCTTACTGCTAAAAACGCTAACCATCATCTGAGCCTTGAACAAGTCATAGTAGCAACATCAAAGATCACTGATCACGGATCACCATAACAAATATAATATTAATGAAAACGTTTAAAATATTGTAAGAATTAACAAAATGTGACACAGACACAAAGTGAGCAAATGCTGTTGAAAAAATGGTGCCAATAGACTTGCTTGATGCAGGGCTGTCATAAACCTTCAGTTTGGAAAAAGAAAAAAAGCAGTATCTGGATCACGATAAAGCCAAGTGCAACAAAACAAGGTATGCTTATATATTTAAAGCTTTTAATTCTTCTCAATCTGGTGGTTATTGTCAAAGATGAAGGAAGTTGAACACTAGTTAGAGTGATAAGGACAGATTTTAATCAGCACGACACTACTGCAGTAGAGAACAGTCTGTCCAGTGTGAACTGACCTCAACTTCGACCTTTATAGAGAAGACTGGTTATTATAAAGGGAGGATGAAGAAATGGGGAAGGGGATGAGTGGAGTCTCAGAAAAGTCAGGCAAGTGAAAAATTACAAAGTGCAGGAAGGGCATGTTGGTCCCTGTGAAACCCATGTGCTAACTGGCATTTATCTAAATTAGATTCCTACCCTCCATAGAGACTGGGAGATGGGGCCTTATCTTCTGGTGTGGGCTGAAACAAATAGTAAATTCCTTTGACAGCCTTGAGTTTCCTTAGGCAAGCACTTAAGGAGGGCTAGGGTCATCCTAGAAATGTTGCCTTGAGCTGTTAGAAATTTTGTTAGAATAATGAATTAGAAACCATGCTTCTTTTGGAGTGAGAAATTGCAATTCCAGATTTGGCTTATCTGCTGTGTGACCTTGGGCAATTCTTATGAACTCTCTGAACTTCAGGTTTTTAGCTACAAAATGGGAATATCATATGCCCTTCACAACTCAAAGAGTTGCTACAAAAATCAAATGAGATAAAGTGAACAAAAGTAAATTATCCACACAGAAATATTTTCCAGCTTTAATAGATTATTTTCTGTATGACTACAAATAGACAATTATGAAAATAAAGAGTTGAAGAAATGGAACAATAAAGTGCTAATATTTAAAAAAAAAACCTTGTTTACTTGGTGATATAATTGTGGTGGAATTAATTTTGTAATAATTTTTCTACTCTCTCACTTTCAGTCCACAGTTTACATATTTCAATTATATATAATTCATATTTCTGTCAGATTCCCAGCTGGGTGAGATTCTAGGCCCAGTGTAAATATGAATGACATTCTTTGGCATTTGCAACTGGAGGCTTCAACATAGTTTCATTATCATATGGCTTAATGTTTTCCTCCCAGCAGTATGTGGGCCTCAAGTTTGCAGAATGTAAGATCTCATTTACATTTAAGTTTTCCCACAGCAGTTGAGACACCAGCCAACTTTAACTCTCAGTCCACCTGGTAGACCTTAAAGTCAACATTATGTGTATACCCATCTCTCACTGGGAAAGCAAACTTCAGAAGCAGGCTACCACTATGCAGAGTTTTTGTATCACAAGAAGACTTTTATTTTACCTGTTGGTTATTTTGTTTTGTTTCATTTTTGTTTTAAATATTGGCCAATGAAGCTAGGAATCAGAGTATGCCTACCTCTGTCACTTACCAATTGGCAGCAAGAGAGAGAATATTATGCAATCTCTTGTTCCACCCATAATAATTAAATCTATCACTTACTAAGTGCAATCTTTGTGCCAAGCACTGGACCAAAAGCTTACATATTTGCTTAATTTATTTTATTTCTAAAATTAGTCCTCTGAATTAGATACTATTATGAGGTTTGATAAAGTTCACATAGGCAGTAAGTGGGAGAGACAAGTTTTACATGCAGATCTATATGAATCCCAAATGCATTTTTCTTCCATATTCCTCTTTAGCACCTCTTTAATTTGGCAGTCATAGAAATTTTTTTTTGGAAAAAGTAATTGCAGTGACTGCTTGGCACTCTCTTCTTGAAGTCCTCCAAATTTCCCAGCTGGGACCACTTAATTCCCACCTGCAAACTCTGTCCCTTCTCAGCAGCTGGGAACCTCTATTTAAAAAGCTCTAGGCCAACAGTTGATTGTTCAGCATTTCATATTATCAATTCTGTTGGGTTTCTGTACCTCAATAAACTTAATTACTGAATTGATTAGGGTCCTTTCCATCTATCCCATCAATTGGTACCTAGGTCCTAATACTGTTCTCTCTTCTTACCAATACTTCTGAAGCCTGGAGTCCCTTTCTTCATTTCTTTCTTTCTTTCTTTTTTTTTTTTTTTTGACTTTCACCACCATTGGATGTCTGTTAATTTCTTCCAAATTATATGATACTTACAATTTAGTCTGGATCCCTTAGAAATTGCCTGTTCCCTGACTCCCTATACCTACGTTTTGCCACCTGTTTGGAAACCTTTTCTGTATCCCATCCTAGACTTTCCAACACCACCAATCTGCGTATCTGGATCATTGTCTGTCATCATATTCTCTGAAACCCATGCTTAACTGAAAACTGGATAGTCACCATTGTCTTCGCCAACTTAGCCTGCAAATCTTTGCTTCCATCCCAGGGCCTGCCAATTTATCTTTGGCCCACCTTAGCAGAGACCACAGACCCATTCTGACAACTGACATCTCTATTCAATCCTACTGTTTCTCTTTTTAGTAACAATTTCCACCTTAAGGTCAACATCCAGCTGCCCAATCATTTAATTGTCTGTTAAATGATTGAACTTTTTCTCTACCTTCTAGTTACTTATTAAATGCAGTCCTTGGGTAGTATTTAGAAAGATCAGATAGTGAATTCACATTAACTTATAAATGAAGATTAAACACATAGACACACATATGTATGTATATATATAATCCTTTGCAGAGGTTTTTAACTTTGTATTTTGACATAATTTGAAACTTACAGAAAAACTGCAAGAATCATACAAAGAATGCCCATATGCCTTCTACTCAAATCTGTCAATTCTTAATATTTGACATATTTGCTTTGTTCTTCTCTCTACTTAGGCATATACACACACACACAAAAAAAAGCATTTGAGAGTAGGTTGTGGTCATCCTGCCCTGTGGCCCCACTATACTTCAACGTGCATTTGCCAATAACAAAGATAATCTCTTGCACACGGTACAGTTATCAATTCAGAAATTTTAACATTGATATATTTCTATCTAATTTTCAATCCATATTCCAGTTTCAATAATCATTCTAGTAATGTTCTTCATAGCAATTTTTTCCATTATAGGAACTGTGTTGGGGGTTTTCAAGGCCACTTTCAAACTTGATGATTCTAGAAGTATTCACAGGATGCAGAAAAGCTATTATATTCATGGTTATAGTTTAATACAGTGAAAAGATACTTACTAAAATCTGCAAAAGGAAAAGGCACATAGGACAAAATCTAGGAGAAGCCAGATATAAGCTTCTAGGTGTCTCTTCCCATTGGAATCGTACAGGAACACACTTAATATGTATCCCAACAATGATATATAACAATACATGTGAAGTATTGCCAACCAGGGACGTTCACCCAAGCTTTGGTATCCAGACTTCTACTGGGGGTCAGTCACATAAGCATGTAGCACCTGATTGACTGACCTCAGCTACTAAGACTCCAATCTCCCCCCACCATCCCCATACACCAGTAAAAACAGGTATTCACCATAAATCACATTATCAGGATAAACTAGTCAAACTGATACAGTATGGCCCCAAACCTCAGGCATACCAAGCAGAATATTCCAAGGGCCCAGAGGTTATTTCCCAGCAGCCAGCTAACAAAGGGCCAGTCCTGACAACAGACCTTTCTTTGAAACGTGCAGGGTTTGAGCAACCCAGGCCTGCTGAGTCAACCCTTTCCTGCCTAGAAACCAATCCAGAATCATATAGTATATTTAGTTGTTATGTATCTTTAGTCTTTTTAACCTAGGATGGTTCTTCAGACTTCCTTTTGTCTTTCATGATAATGTCTTTTTAAAGACTATAGGCTAATTATTTTATAGAACTTTCCTCAAACTGGCCTTTTTTGAGGTTTTCTCATATTAGATTCTGATTATAAATTTTTGGCTGGAATACCATAACAGTGATCTCTCTCTGTCTCTCTGTCTGTCTCTCTCCCTCTCTCTCTATCTCTCTTCCTGTCTTAAATAGGCAGCAGAAATAAATCTCTATGGTGGAGTTCAGGCATCAGTGCAGGGACAGATCATTATGAGGGGGCCATATTCCTGGATCTCATCAGATGACAACACTTGGCCTCTTGCTAAATCAGTCATTATTTTAGATCAACCATGTCCATTATCTTAATGTCCAATTCCTGAACCACATTTTACTGAAAGAGCCTTTGGGTAGGTAGTATCCATTATTGAGGGTGACCATATAATTTATTATCCAAACTGGGAAAACTTTGAAATATGCAGAAGGGGACATATTAATTATGCCAGGAAAAACAGGTATAAATTGAGATGTATGATCCCTTTATCCCTATCAGGGTCATGGCTAAACATAAGTAGTAGTAGTAGTGCGGATTAAATCTTAGGTTAAAGATAAGCTTATTAGCAGCAAAACCAAGTTATATTCATCTTTATTTCTTCATGTTGAAAAAAAATGCTTCACATTTATTTTAGGACTCAGTAGGTTACAATCAGTTTATTTTTCCACTGGGTACAATAGCTAAGATTGTCAAGACAAAATATGATGCATTCTGATAAACAGGAAAAATATTGTGACAGATAGAAAGGGTTGTTTTAGAGGTCATAGACAGAAAGTTCATCACAATAATGCTGGTGTGTACTTTACAATTTACACAAGGAAATTCAATTTCATGCAACAAATATAATTTATCAATCATAATTTTCTACACATTCTTAAGGTGAGTGTAACACAATTCCCTGCAACAAACATGTAAAACAAGCTTAGAAGCTATCCTAACCTCAAGGGTAAGACTTAATTCCACCCAAATAACTATTGACTTTCTGTAGTTAAAGGAGAATATACAGAACTTTTCATATTTTTCAGCAATTAAAATATAGTAGGGCTTCCCTGGTGGCACAGTGGTTGAGAGTCTGCCTGCTAATGCAGGGGACACGGGTTCGAGCCCTGGTCTAGGAAGATCCCACATGCCGCGGAGCAGCTAGGCCCATGAGCCACAACTACTGAGCCTGCGCGTCTGGAGCCTGTGCTCTGCAACAAGAGAGGCCACGACAATGAGAGGTCCGCCCACCGCGATGAAGAGTGGCCCTGCTTGCCACAACTAGAGAAAGCCCTTGCACAGAAACGAAGACCCACAGCCAAAAATAAAAATAAATAAATTAAAAGGCTCAACATTTAAAAAAAAGATAGTAAAACTATTCTTTACATACTGCTTACACTGGGCAGGCTCTGTTCTAAATACTTTATCATCATCAATCCTCTGAGGCAGGTGTTTTTATTCCATTTTACTTCCATTTTATAGATGAGGGAACTAGGGCATAAATAAATCAACTAACTTGCTTCAACGTCATAAAACTTGTTGGTGGTAGAGCTGGGTTTTTGCCCAATTCATCTGGCTCCAGTGGTCATGTGCTCTTACCCACTGTGCAATCCCACCTTTCTATTTATAGCATGCCAAAGCTCAATTTTGCCATCACAGGAGATATAGTATGCATAATTCTTTTTTAAACAGTGTCCTCAGCACTGTCAACACCCTGGCTAAACTACTTATTTGTTGTGTCTTTATGGTACTTGATTTGTAAATATTTTTCAGGTTCTTTTTTGATACAGAAGAGGATTAATGACTGGCTCCCCTCTTATACATTCTCAAAAGCACCGTGTTAACATTATCCTCTGCTTCTTACTTCTCATTATAGTTTTGATTATAATGTTAATTAAAGAGGATTCAAAGTATTTGGCACTACAACTTTCTATTTCCATACCCACAATGTTATGTCCAATAATGTTACCTTTGGCTAAATTTCTGTATGGACCTGATTTCCACTGCAGAATTTATTGTACTTATCTTTTGTTTTAGAAAGAAAAAATAAATTAATAAATCGTGACTATCAAATTATGTCAAGACTTTTGTGTTCATTCCTAATGTAAGTCATACAGTGCAATAAAGGAAGAAAATATACTGTTTGTAAAACCCCTGTGAGTACTCTTTGTCCAGAAATTATGCTTATTTATTTTTAATGCTTCAAATAGAGAACAGAAACTGATCTGCCAAAGCCAAAATAAGTTACAATTCATCCTGTGAAATTGTCTCTCAGTCTAGTCCTCAAAGCTGTTCTGTAAATTGTGGTCAGAGTCTTCTGTGTCCAAATGTGTGATAAGAGTTAAAAGATCTAAGAATTCTTAGACATTCACAACAATGCTGCAGCACAGACTGAAAAGAGTGTAGGCAAAATATGAATATTGACAGTAAATAGAGAGTAAAAATCCTGTGGTTTTTTTTTTTTTATATTTAGTTGTTCTGAGACTATTGTCCCACTTCATTTAAAAGAATCAAGAAGGCCTCGCTCAGAAAAATGCAATTCCGGCAAGCCTAATGCACTATCATTGCAAAGGCTATATTTTATCAGGTACATACCTATACAGAGCATACCTGTTATTGTTACAGGTGGAACGCATTCTGTTTGGGTGGTGCTTAGTGTTTTGAGGTTATAATTTATTTTTATTATTGTTTATTTGTCACTACTGAGAGGGTAACTAAAAACTATAGTTTTGTTTTGTCATTTGAATTTGGATCAAGTGTGCTTCTGAAAATTTCATTTCAATTTAATTAAAACTTAGCCAGTGAAAAAGTTGAAAACCAGACAAAGGTCAAATAAAACAAACTTCCTGTATCAAGCGTCATTTTTTAAAAAATAATTGAAAGAAAAAATATTTTTAGGGGCAAATAATATTTTCTGAGAGTATGCTATATTTACATTATTTTTTAAAAATAATTGTATTGAATTAGAATACCTACAGTAATTTGAACTTATGGAGATTCTAATTAGATGGTTCACATCCAGGACTCTCAATGAAGTAAAGGGCATTCTAAAATTATTTAGGAGGATCTATTTCTCACTATACATTTTGACTCTTCTCCACTAAGTGATAGTAGTACCTTCTCAAACTTGGCTGTATTTGAATTGCCTGGGGAGTTTTAAAAACTACTTCTATTTGGGTCTTGCTCCCAAGTAAATATCACCACTTTACTTGGTTATGTTGCTTTCCCCATTCAGGATTTAGTTTTGCTTCATAAAAAGTATTCCCTGACTATCATCAGTATGGTATATTTGTCCTTACAAACAATACTATACCATACTATGGTATACTATACCATACTATACTATGATATCCTCATACTTCAACAATAACACTTAAAACACTACATAGCAGTCCAACTCTCAATCCCTGGGCTTCTTTTGAATCATTTAGAATTTTTGAGTGCCATGCTATCATTATATTTCTATAGTCTCTTCTGCTTAGAAAATCCGTACTTGGCCCTTAAATTGAAGTATTCAATAACAATATCGTCCATTTAGATGAAAGGAAACTATAAACCATTATAATTATGCTTAATTCATTTTCAGTTATTCATTTCTTTGTATTTTTCATCTGTACTCTAAGATATTTATTCTTTTACCCAGTCAAGTTTCTAGCAACAGCCATTCACTTTTTCAATTTTAAATCATAAGATTTAAAAATCATTTCCAAATGCTGGAATGTTTTCTCCTTTAATTTTATTATGATAGTTCTCTAAGCTTCTCTTCATTTATCCAGACTGGTCATTACTTGTTTTGACTTGTCACATTGGGCTCCACCTTCAAACTGATACATCAATTTAAATAGATAATTTTTTTAAACTACTGTGTGGGTTCATTGACAAATGGGCAGGTCTGACTTCTGGGGTCTCTTTTGCAGTTTTAATCCTTCAGCCAGTGGGAAAAAATAGCCATCTTTGTTTTAGTAACAAATATGTAATGATTTAAAAAATGGGGATCCACTCCCTGAGATGTGAAATGTAGGACTTGATAATCTAAAACCTTTCCCAGTACAAGTGAGAGGCCAGTTGCAAATGAGAGAGAGCCTTCCCAACTGCAGGATCAGATGTAATTCAAACTGGTAATGTGTTGTGTAAGGGAGTAGGATTTGCCACCCCAAAATGGGTCTCTTTGGCATGAGGATTATTTTGTGCTGAAAACAATCAAGGCCCAAAAGACTCAGGAGAAACTTTAACCTTAATTCCCCCTAACTGCCTAAAAGAAATTAGGTACAGGGCCTGTTCCCAGAATAGAGCTATCAACAAAGAGACCTGCAAGGAATATGGGCTGGGTATGGTAGGGGGCACTCTGAGCAGAGTTCAGATTACAGGAAATTGTGATTTTCTTTAGAACTCCACATTCTTAGAACTCTCCTAGGCACAGTGTAAGCCATAGGTGCACAATAAATGAACCATATTTGCACAACCGGGATAACCTGAGATATTTTAATAAATATGTAAGTTTATATGGGGAAAAACTTTTTTCTTAATTTATCATTTTCAAAACATAATGATAATTTCTAGGTCTTTTAAATTAGGGATTATGCCAATACATTAACAAGTAATGCAACTGTCTCTCCTTCTGTAATATTGAGAAAATTCACTTTAATATCCCCTAATGATAGCGAGACAATTCTCTGTTGCACTTAATGTATACTTCAGTTAAAGACAAAATAAGCTGGATCCACAGTGTTATATAAGAAGATACAGTTCTCTGGGGTTTTTTTGAAAAGTAAATTCTTTGCAAGTAACAGTAGTGAAAAAAAAAAGTTGTTTCAATGATACCACACAACAAAATTTTCAGCTTCTATGAAAGAGACAAGGGAAAAATAATGTATCTCTGTGCTTATTTTCTTTTGAAACAACATGGTAGTATAACAATTTAAAGAATAAAGTAGGCATTAAAATAATTTGGGGTTAAGAACTATATTTAATTTAGAAAATAACCTTTAGCAACAATCCCGCATTTATTTGCTATGAAAAATTAAGCACCTCAGCATGGCTTTTAAGAACACAGCCTTGGAAGCACGCTGCTTCAGTGTTTGAATCTTGGCTCTACCACGCACTAGCTGCGTGACCGCAGAGAGGCTCTTAAACACTGTGCTTCTGCTTCAGTTTCCTCAACTCTAAAATACAGAAGATGAGTGCCCATTTTTTCAGTTGTTATGAGGAATAAATGGCTTAATATTTGAAAAACACTTAGACAGTACCTAACACGTAGCAAACACTGTGTAAAGGGTTAATTCCTTCTCCACTGTTTCATCCTGCATGGTGTAAAGTAAAATTCATATTCTATGGCAAGACAAGAAAAATTTTTAAATGAAAAAATTTTCTCTGCCCTTTGGCTTCTTCTCTCCCCTCCACTGTGCACTGAGTATCAACCAAACCTCGCCCATCGGCAGAAATACCTGCTCAACCATAAAAAGCAACATTCTCCCAGCATCAACAAGAAAACTTAAAAGATAATTTTTCACCTTGATCTTGTCATGATGACTCACGACTTTATGGGTTTTTCTTTTTTTTTTTTGGCTGTACCACGCAGCATGCAGGGATCTTAGTTCCCAGACCAGGGATCAAAGCCATGCCCACTGCAGTGGAAGTGTGGAGTCTTAACCACTGGACTGCCAGGGCCCTGATGACTCACCACTTTGTACTTGCAGATCTAGATTGTGCAAACTGTCAGTAATACATCATTTAATGTAGAGCCCTCTCAAAAATTTTATATAACTGTGCTTTGACTTCTAATGAGCAGAACAATTCTTGGAGCTTTCTGAGATGCTGTTCCTGAGTTATAATCCTCAATTTGGCTGATATAAAATTTCCATTTCTTTCTGAGATTGACTGATTAACTTTTCTTGACAATGGTGTCCAAGATCTGTGATTGATTATGTTTCCCAAGTGTCTAGAACAGTGAACACAGCAGTAACTCAATAAATAGTGTTAACTAAATGAATGAATGTGCTATGTAAGTCTTCCTACTCTTAATACAATATAAGAAGACAATAATGATGTCATTTTTTTCTGCATGAAATTTATTATTATGGAAACCAATTATTCATAACTATCCGGGGATTTAGCCCCACCATAAGAGAGTCACTTTCTAATACATCAATATCTATTGCCAAAGTAATGTATTATGAGCAATTTTAAGTAAAATCCTCTGGTAATGAAATATCAGTCCATCACTATTGTGACTAAATTATTAGGTTCATGTTTCAGTATGTATATCCACTTTCAAATCTTCTATTATAGATTGCAAAGATTTTTATTAAAATATTATTGAAATGACCACACTGAGCAAAACTTACCTACATCTATTTATGAACCCATGTTGTATTAAAAGTTAGAACTATATTGTTTTTTATTACATAAAAAATAATTTTCTTCATGTTTTATAACATTTCAACTGTTCATTAAAATATTATTGTAGGTTTTATACATTTTAAAATGTATTCATTTTAAATATTTATAATTTTCTAAGACTTTACACATATTTATTTCATTGTAAATACATTATAAAATACAAAATGCATAAAGAAGAAAATATAGGCTCACTTCAATCAGTGTAGAATATTTATAATCATATTTTTATAGACCTGAGACCATCCTCTATCTCCAGCTTTAAAGATAACAAAAAATAAACTTTTAAAACAATTAAAAATTGTAAAAGTACAAAGAATCACCAAAAAGGAAAACAAACTGTATTCAGAATCCAATGCAGGTATTCTTGTAGGTTTTGTTTCTGCTTATTTTAAACACTAATCAAAATGCTGATTATTATGTTGATCTGTATGTAATAAGTACAATAGGTTATTTAAAGTTAGATTAAAATTTTAAATTTATTAAGTCAGAAAATTTCTTCCTATACTTTCTTATAATTAATATTAATGATTATTTTATCATTTGAAAAAAAGAATGCACCATAAATTAATAGACATAATAGTTTTGCAGATTGTCTAAACACCAAAACAAAAATATATAATGTATTCTTTTATGGAATGTGATAACAATTTATATAGCTCATGTGAAACTATTATTGTAATCAATAAGAATAAAAATTACTTTTTAATATAAAATAACAGAAGATTGTCAATCGCAGATTCCCAAAAGAACACACACACACCAAAAAAAAAAAAAAAAGAAAGGAAGGAAGGAAGAAAGAAAGAAAGAAAGTCCCATAACAACTGTTCATCAAGCAAAGCCTATTTCATTATTGTTGCAAGGGAGAATATCTTCTTGACTGAATCTTAGGAATGCCTCAAAAAATGTTTAGGGTCTGGGTTGGGATGGTCTAAGGCAGATCTTTCAAAGCAGGAGTCTCCTTCCTATTGAGTAACATCCTTGATATAATACTCTAGTATTGGTGGACACACCAAGTAGGGGAATTTTGAGCCACTTTTGGTAAGTAAACCATTATTTGATAAGAAAAAAAGTTTGCCCAGTTGTCCTGGAAAGAAAACCATTTACTCAAATGAGCAAGGTACTGTGCTGACAGGGGGCTAGTTGAGCCATCTATTGCTTGAATAAATGGATCTGGGGGATGTTCCTAAAGATAGAGGTGAGATTATTTACTGGTTTACCATCTTATTTTAGTAAGCAAGGATATCATGCAACACATTGTGAATTCACTGGTGTAGAAACTTTTGTTCTTCTGCTGACAATTAACCCATGGAGAACAGAAGTTTTCATTCTGATGATGAGAATTCCAGTTCTGGTACTCTCTTTAGCAGAAGAGGAAAAATGTCTTTTTCTGCTGATATGTGATTATTATTATAATGACTTCAGTGGTAGTTAAATATGAGTTCTAAGGTATAATTTTTATTCTCATTTTGAATTCAGCTATTCAGTTATGTGTATTGTTTTGGGGTTATCAAATAAGCATCACTTATTGACTATTACCAATAATAACTTAAACAAGAAGTTTTTGTGAAAAGTCTGTGAAAATATTGAGGATCTGTATTGGTTGGGAAGGGGGTGGATAGAATGTGCGGTAGGTTTTAAACTAGAAGACATTTTATTGTAGTTAGCTAGGGGAGATGTAGAAACACTATATCCTTTTCAATTTCACATATTATTGGCCACATACATTAACAGTTTGAAAATACATTGTGTTTTAAGATATAAACTAGTAAAAAATTAAAATTGAAACTTTTAATACAATTAATTTTACTAGTAACCTAATATGATTTTGATGAATTTAAATATGATGAACAATCAAAGAAATTTCATTGGAAACAATACTAAGTAAACTGTAACTAATACAACTGTTACTGTCCCATATATCAATATATACTGATTTCCGCATTTTAGGAGAAAAACATTCAAAGAGCAAATTATCACTGAAAGTGCAGCCATATTGGTAGTCACATTTGCAAGGATATAAAAATTAGCTTTAAAGGCAAAACAAAAATCACCACATTTTTTTCTGATTACCATACCGAAATGTATGATCAGAGTCAAAACTAAATTGAGAATTTTGCTTCTATTCCTGCTACCACATGGATTTTTTTTTCAATTTGCAAGGAGTTTGATTATTTAATTGCCATAAAATTTTACTCAGTTTAAACAAATGTGGTACATTAAAATTAACATTTCTTTCCTAAAATAGACTGTCAGAAATCAGAAGCTAGAAAGGGGCCTTGGAGGTCATCTAGCCCAGTGTTTCTTAAAATTTGCTCATCATCAGAATTGCATGGGAGGTGGCTGCTTTTTCCCAGACTTCTGCACAGAAGACTCTAACTCAATAGATCTGGAATATGGCATAAATATCAAGTTTGTCCTAAGGGTTTCAGGTGATCTGATGATAAGCCACATTTGGAAAATACAGATTTGCTTCAGTGGCACAGGGGGAAAGTACTATATTGGGGATAAAAAAAGCCCTGTATGTATTGTGGGTTTCCAAATGATTAAGACTTGGTTCTCATATTAAATGTCATTTTTTTTTAAAGTTCATGAGATAATGAACACTTCTTAAATTTTAAGGACATAATTTTATTTTTGTAACAGAACATTGCAATCACTTGTCTAACATCTCCAAGTGTCTTGGTCCAACTGGGATCATGAAAAAGAATTGCTTTAGATGCAAACTAGTATATATAAGATGGATAAACAACAAGATCCTAGTGTATAGCACAGGGAGCTATATTTAATATCCTATGGTAAACCAAAATGGAAAAGAATATGAAAAAATAATATATATATCTGAATCACTTTGCTATACAGCAGAAATTAACACAACATTGTAAATCAATTATATTTCAAAAAATATAAAAAAAGAAAATAATTGTTTAAAAATACTTATAATTTTATGAAGGATTCACCAAAAAAGTTATTTTAAATATTAATTTCTCCTTGTTCATTCAGAGATTATTTTTGAAACAAATTTAGATACAGATTTTCTGTAAATTTATTTTTATGAAAAAAAGTATCAGTTCATCCATTTGACAAATATTAGTTTTTGTTTTCTGATCAAAAACTTTGTGCCAATCACTGTACATTAAGTATTTATTGTACATTTATTATTGATGGCATTAGGAAAATATTGTTCCCATATTTTAATGGCAAATCTGGGATTCAAATGCAAGGTTGTAAGATTAGAAAGCTAAAGCTGTACTGAGTGACAAAGCAATGCAATTCAATAATAAATTTGGTTTTTACAGGTCGAGATTGGGGGTGTCTACCCAAACTGGAGTTTTGATCTCATTCTATAGAAGAAAGAGCTCCAGAAGAGAGAAGAAAGAGAAAAGAGAGAAATGGCTAGAGTCTTAAGGAGTACAAAGGAGAATATTAGGCAAGATTGGTAGGATATGTGAAATTTTGAAGTCTCAATGAATTTTATGATGTTTTATCACAGACTGTATTATAAACATAAGCCACCAACCACTTCCCCCTCCCTCTATTTCTACCTTTATATGAGACTTCAGTCATCACTTAACGTTATTTTCCCATTTGTGGGCGAGTCGAATATGTGTTTCTCTGTAATGTGATACTTTGTAGAGTTGTGCCCTACAAGAGTGACCTTCAAAGCACAGATTTATCTTTCTTTATACATGTGTCAATTATTATTATTATTTGATTTATTCATTTATTTATTTAGGGGTGTGTTGGGTCTTCGTTTCTGTGCGAGGGCTTTCTCTAGTTGAGGCGAGCGGGGGCCACTCTTCATCGCGGTGCGCGGGCCTCTCACTGCCACGGCCTCTCTTGTTGCAGAGCACAGGCTCCAGAGGCGCAGGCTCAGTAGTTGTGGCTCACGGGCCTAATTGCTCCGCGGCATGTGGGATCCTCCCAGACCAGGGCTCGAACCCGTGTCTCCTGCATTGGCAGGCAGACTCTCAACCACTGTGTCACCAGGGAAGCCCCCAATTATTTTTAAATGCTATAAACCCACCAGCCTTGTCTATACCTACTGAATACCAAACAATTGGGTAAAAATTGATGGGAGTTTGATCAAATATTCAGGTATTTCCTTTCCACTGTTCCAAATATATGCAGAATTTTTGAAAGATTTTGCAACTTTTTTTCCCTCCTATGTCATCCAAATGTTCAGCATTATTCTAACATCCTCCATAGCGCCAATAAAGTAGTCATTCCAATAGGTAGTTTAATGGTTAAATGGTTATCTGTTAAATAGGTTTTTTTCAGAAATGGCTCCAACATAAATACAACTGGAAAAGTGACCATGGCCATTCCTAATAGGGCTTAGTTCATGCTTTCTGGTTTTACTCATAAAGACAGATCTTCAGGTCCTAAACCATGTGTGTTCCTGTTCCTATTCTAAAGGCTCTGTGAAGCAGAGCACAGGATGCAGGGGGTTATTATTAGGTGGCAATTAAATTGGAGAGGTTGTTTTATCAGTCTGCTCTACGAATTTTTGCTTGTCCCCATGTGAATCAATTTCCATAAATCTATTTAAACCAATAACTTTATAATCATAGAGTAGAGAAAACGGCCATCAATTCCAAAACATGTTGTTAGATTGTTCGTGCTTTTAGGTTTCATCATCTCTATTAAAATGTATATGCAGCAATTTAATGAGTGATATAAAATTTTATTGCAGATAAGTTTTAAACATAGAGATTGACTATACACATTCGGCTCCTGACTTTTCTAAATTTGCATAGAAATAATCAAAAAGGAAAACCTATATTGAAAGTGCCTATAAAAATAAACAAGGTTTAGTGAACAAGTCCAATAAGTTTAGAAAGTTCTACAAGTATAGGGAAGATGAGGCCAGCTCATTCTAAATTAAATTGGGAAATAAGTGGGCAGAATCACAAATTACAGAACTCCTCCTAAACCCCATAGCTGGAGAAACAAGGACTGAAGATGAGGATGAGAGTTATATGAGTCAACTAGAGAAAAATCTAAATTTTGTGAGACCAGGAGATACAATGGAAACCAACACTATGAGATGATCAACCCTACTCTTAACTAGCTACAGAGTATACAAAATGTGACAGTAATCTTACTGTGGGAATGTTCAAAGTCTCATGGTCTGAAATTGCCAGTCCAGTTTTATCCTCCATTGCCCTATGGTGTTGTATCTATTCCCAGAATCTATTCTTTCATTATGCATATATGAAGAAAGAGCAGAGAGCTTGACAGAAGAGAAAGTAGGAGCACAAAATGTAATTATTTGAGTCAATATAGATAATAAAGAGCTGAGAAAAAATGGGAGAACAAACCGGTGTGCAAAGTTACAGAATATTTTATGGTTTTGACAAAAAAGGCTCAAGACTAGGGGATGTGAAAAAATAGGAGAAAATAGAAAAGGGTATTTAAGAAATGTTAAGATTATGACTTACACTTCCCTTTAATGTATTTCTAAGTATGGGAACAAAATTACAATATTTTTTAAAAATTAAAATTTAGCTATTAAAGTATCAATCTTGAATTAGATGCTGTTCATAAATCGAGCCATGTATCAATAGGTAATAACCTATTTTTTGAGTGCTAATCCAGGATTGTGTATTTAATATGCTTTCCAGATAAAAATAATTGATTTAGATGTTACTCAAAGCCAAACTGAGCATCTGGATTGCTGACATTGTAAGGAAATAGGAATCCTTTAAATAAGAGGCATAGGGTTTGCTCAAATAGCATCAAAAATACAAAAAGATCCCTGAAGACTTGCTGACTTGCAAGATGAAATAATAGCACGATTGCCTTGAATATGGACACTTTATCCTGAGAATCAAATCTACACAGCTCTAATGTAAATCTGTTTCATGAAGAGGTATTGAGTATTCTGGGGGGGGGGGGGGGGCGGGGACCATGC
Source organism: Phocoena phocoena (assembly GCF_963924675.1). Classification (NCBI taxonomy): domain Eukaryota; kingdom Metazoa; phylum Chordata; class Mammalia; order Artiodactyla; family Phocoenidae; genus Phocoena; species Phocoena phocoena. The sequence continues at coordinate 43,359,806 of NC_089229.1, read as the reverse complement.
ACATCAGTTTTCAAGCTCAAACAGCAACTACTGCATCCCAATCAACAGTCAGCAAAATAAGACTTTCAGGCTCAAGAAACATAAACTGAATTCCAAAGGATGAGGAGTTAATATACAATGCTGGACATTGCTTCCATTCTCAGAAGCCATGTTATCTTAAATAAACTGAGCCTGAGGGGAAAGTATAGATGGATCAAATGGCAAATATGGAGCAGGGTGACCTTGGCAATTCAGACCTAAGGCCCTAGGGCTGATTTAAAATGTTAAAAAAAAATGGAGGTTATCACTTCACTCAACAATAGGCAAAGATCCAATCAGCAGGAAAAAATCAAAAAGTACACAAAATATACAAAAAAAGTAAAATGGCAAAATAGTAGAAAATCCACAAAAAAGCAAAAATAAAATGGTTTCAAATATAAATATCTCAGTGGTGAGAATAAATCTAAAAGGGAAATAAATCTATGGGAAAAAAGGGCTAAAAGATATCCCTAAAACATAATAAACATGAGAATTTTAATTATCTACAAACACTTAACTTACATTAACATGACTTTACACATTGCTTTACATTCTGCATTAAAATGATCTTATTAAAAACCAGGACATTTTTGCCCAGTTAAGATAAAGTTGCAAATAACTTTAGTTTCATTTCAGGAATTTCGTGAACATTCATTTATCCAAACAATAAAGCATTCAACCTGCCCTCATCAGGATAGCATCATCTCCATTTTTAACAGTCAGTCCCTGAACTGGACTTAGTAGATGGCTGTTTGCTTGTAAATGCTCACGTCAAAACCCTCACTTTGCTGTGTACACCAACCCCAACTATTATTACAAATTTTGTCCAATCTCAATGGTGTTTCCATATTGAAAAAGCATCTTAAACCAGGTCCCCCAAATGGCACACCATATCCCTGACTTTCACTTTCTGTGGCACTACTATGACTCTGTCAAGATAGTGGTCTCCCTTACTGCAGTGAAAGTAAAGATATAAAAAACAATATATAAACAAACTTCTAGATCTAGTAATTCCACTCCAGGACATATGTCTGAAAAAACAAAAACACTAATTCAAGAAGATACATGCAACCCGAAGTTCACAGCAGCAACATTTACCCCTACACATACACATTGTAAGAAAATTACTTGAAAGATAAACTATTAATGTGGTTCATCTTTTGAATAATACCTATAAACACTTATTTGGAGGAGAAGTTTAAACTTGCTTGCCGATGGGCAGAAGATAACTGCTAGTAACACTGCTTCAGCTGGCATTTGCCAATAATAAAACAAAATGCCTGCAATTAATTGGATTTAGCCACCTTAGAAGACAGTGTAGCAACCATCTGTAACTGACTGCCTCTTCCCTTGCCCCAAGAGTCTTCCTGTCCAGAATATAAAACGTCCTCCTTGAGAGAAGTCCTAATAAATGATTTTTCACACTTCTCTTTACATATTCATGAGTGTTTTACTTCCCTTAGAATTAGTGTTCCCAGGAAACTGCCCACCTGTTCTATCCTTTAATCCAGCAAGATATATAGCTTCTAAACATTACAAAATGAATCACCTTGTTGTGTGAAACAGTACGTTATCTACATATTTAGGCAGTAGATAAAGCCCTCCTCCACTTCAGAAGCTTTTTGTTTTTGAGAAAGCAATTTGGCATTTATATTAGAAGAAAAATATATGTGGACATTAGGCTTGCTACAGTGTAAACTCCAGATGAGCAAGGCCATATTTGCAGGAGGGATTGTTGTAGATAAAGTTGAAGAACATTTCCCAGGAGTTGCTATGGTGTCTAACATTATGTAGAAGAGAAGTAAATTGCAACTGGCGAACCAGAAGCTGCTTCCATTTCCTATATTTTATTTTAATGAAGTTATATAATTGAACTTATTTTATCAGCTGGCTATGTTTAAGATTGCGTCCTGATAGACACGATTGGATGATACACTTTTTATTACATTATTATGACCCAATCAATATTCATATCAAATATTTCAGTTCTCAGCTCTAATGCTCTTTTGGTTGACTTAGATAGTGAAGTTGTTTAAATTTCCTTTTAGCACCAAGAATATTTGCCGATAGAATCATTTAATCAGAAGCACATTTAACTCTAAATTACCTAAATTATAAGAATAATTAAGCACACTGGAGAATGTAGCCTATATTAAGCTGAAATGAAAACCCACTTTGTGCATATTCATAAATTTATGTTTTCAGTATTGAAAAAAAAGTAGTGGCTTTTAATCAAGACATTATGTCAACTCAGAATGAGACTATTTTTTGCTTGGATAAATAATTTAAATTAAGTTTCAAATCAGAAAATGGACATATTAAATACAATAAAATTAAATGTTATTATACTTTAAGGACAAGCAAATAGGAGAATTCTAACTATTGGGAAAAAAGAATGAGGACAAATAATAGATAAAGAGAAAACAATTAACCAAGATATCCAACTAGGAATTTTCCTAAAGGAAAATAAAATACAGTGGCACATAAACCATATATCAAGAACAACACCTCTCCATTTATTTTTTGTTTTTGTTGTTGATAAAATATTAAGAATCTGCTACATGTAAGCTATATTAACTACAACTGCTTCACTGCCTCAAGGAAATCAATCAAAAACATTGGAAGGAAAATGATAGATTGGAATAAGTTTAAACGTTAAAGCTAATAAAAGAAATGAGAAAAAAAGAAATCTGGTTTTGAAAGCTTCTGGCTAAGAGCTGGGCTATAATGGTACTACTGAGTATTTTTAAAAATCTAAAAAATATCAACAATAATTGGAAAATATTCCATGACTATGGTGGAAGGAGAGAAAACATGACTACTTTGAATCATGTCTGAACATAAAACAAAGACAAGGATACTACACCAGAAGAAGAATCAAGCACCCCCTCTCCAGGCTAACATGAGTGAGGACTAATTCTTTACCAATGACAACTTTAATCCCCCATTTTTCTCCAACCTCCTGCAAAAAAACAAATAAGATACCCTGTCATTAAATTTTTGAGGCATTCTGATAGCACCTAAACTAGAACCAAACAGAGTCCAGGCAGCTGTAAAGGCTTCATGTTTCTGTAACAAGTGTCAAATAAACAGCAAGTGATCATCAGCTAGCATTGCAAGTTTGATATTCACCCCTGAACTTAGTGGCTGAGCTGACACCCTGAAGTCCTGACATTCCCAGGGAATTGGGCTGTCAAGGAGGTAAGAAGGTACTGGACAGACTACTTGGTAAGCCCACATGGGTGACTACAGCAAGTTCCATGGCCAATCCCTTAACTCTGGAACTATAAAAAGCAATTCAGTTTAGCCCATTCTTCAGGACAAGTGTATTAAGTGTTAATATATTCCCTTGTAATGGATTGATATCTGGGTCTTTGGTTAAGTTACTTTCCCAAAGCCAGGAAGCCAATTCGTGGTGTAACCTCAGTAAACAGAGATCAACATAATTATCATCTCTATAGAGTTCCTGTCAAAACTGTGGGCCACACCTTCTGAAGGCACAGCTCTGTGATCAGGTCTCTGAGCCCCTTCTGCTCCAAGGATACTCCAGGGAGAAGGAACACCCTTTGAGGTCAGCCCTAAAAGTCTGAGGGAGAATCATGGGAAGAGCCTCTCAAGCAGGGCAGGCTGAAATGTCCCTCAGACATCCAGGCAGCTCTGCAGTAGCTCATCTGCAATGATAAATTTCCAACTTGTGTTTTGTGGAAGACAGCATTCAATGATGCTGAAGTGAAGCCTGGTCCGGCCAGCACTAGGAAGCTTGAAAGTATTCCTTACACCCCACTCTCGACATGGCTCCTCTCCCAGAATGCATTGCGAGAGGCCTCTCCCCCAGAGGTCCCTCCAGTCACTGTTTCATTGCCCTCAAAGGTTCAGATGCACCAACTAGATGCTAAGCATTAGATGCTGGGACAGGACAGTGAGCAAGATAGACACAGATCTTTTCTTCGGGTAAAATAATTAAGCCAAAGTTACAATGCAGCGAGATACGTGGTGTGATGGGAAGTCATTGCAGCTATGCTGGTTAGAGAGAGCTAGGGAGATCTCCCAGGAGCACCTTTTTTACTACAGGAAGAAGGTAGAGAAGAGACATTTAACATGGCGGAGCAGTAAGACGTGGAGATCACCTTCCTCCCCACAAATACATCAGAAGTACATCTACATGTGGAACAACTCCTACAGAACACCTACTGAATGCTGGCAGAAGACCTCAGACCTCCCAAAAGGCAAGGAAATCCACGTACCTGGGTAGGGCAAAAGAAAAAAGAAAGAACAGAGACAAAAGAATAGGGACAGGACCTGCACCTAAAGGAGGGAGCTGTGAAGGAGGAAAGGTTTCCACACATTAGGAAGCCCTTCACTGTCAGAGACGGGCGGGGGGGGGGGGGCGGGGAGGGGGAAGCTTCGGAGCCACTGAGGAGAGCGCAGCAACAGGGCTGCAGAGGGCAAAGCGGAGAGACTCTTGCACGGAGGATCGGTGCCAACCAGCACTCACCAGCCTGAGAGGCTTGTCTGCTCACCTGCCGGGGTGGGTGGGGGCTGGGAGCTGAGGCTCGGGCTTCAGAGGTCGGATCCCAGGGAGATGACTGGGGTTGGCTGCGTGAACACAGCCTGAAGGGACTAGTGCACCACAGCTAGCCAGAAGGGAGTCCGGGAAAAAGTCTGGACCTGCCTAAGAGGCAAGAGACCATTGTTTCCAGGTGCACGAGGAGAGGGGATTCAGAGCACCACCTAAACTAGCTCCAGAGACGGGCACGAACTGCGGCTATCAGTGCGGACCCCAGAGACAGGCATGAGAAGCTAAGGCTGCTGCTGCAGCCAGCAAGAAACCTGTATGCGAGCACAAGTTACTATCCACACCTCCCCTCCCGGGAGCCTGTGCAGCCCACCACTTCCAGGGTCCTGTGATCCAGGGACAACTTCCCCAGGAGAACACACAGTGCACCTCAGCCTGGTGCAACGTCACACTGGCCTCTGCCGCCGCAGGCTTGCCCCGCATTCTACCCTTGCCTCACCCCGACCTGAGTGAGCCAGAGCTCCCTAATCAGCTGTTCCTTTAACCCCGTTCTTCTGGGCAACGAAGAGACACCCTCAGGCAACCAACACCCAGAGGTGGGGCCAAATCCAAAGCTGAACGCCAAGAGCTGTGGGAACAAAGAAGAGAAAGGGAAATTTCTCCCAGCAGCCTCAGGAGCAGCAGATTAAATCTCCACAAGCAACATGATGTACCCTGCACCTGTGGAATACCTGAATAGACAAGGAATCATCCCAAAATTGAGATGGTGGTCTTTGGGAGCAACTGTAGACTTAGGGTTTGCTTTCTGCATCTAATTTGTTTCTGGTTTTGTTTATCATAGCTTAGTATTTAGAGTTTATTATCATTGGTAGATTTGTTTACTGATTTGGTGTCTCTCTTCCTTTTTTTAATATATATATTTTTCTTTTCCTTTTTCTCCTTTTAAGAGTGTGTATGCTTCCTTGTGTGATTTTGTATAGCTTTGCTTTTACCATTTGTCCAAGGGTCCGTCTTCGTTGTTTTGTTTTTTTTTTTAAGTATAGTTTTTAGTGCTTGTTATCATTGGTGGATTTCTTTTTTGGTTTGGTTGCTCTCTTCGTTCTTTCTTCCTTTTTTTTTTCCTTTTTTAAAATTATTTTTAATTTTTAATAACTGTTTTGATTTTTTATTTTAATACCTTTTCTTTCTTTCTTTCTTTCTTTCTCTCTCTCTTTCTTTCTTTCTTTCTCTTTCTTTCTTTTTTTCTTTCTCCCTTTTCTTCTGAGCTGTGTGGCTGACAGGGTCTTGGTGCTCCAGCTGGGTATCACGCCTGTGCCTCTGAGGTAGGAGAGCCAAGTTCAGGACATTGGTCCACCAGAGACTTCCCAGCTCAACGTAATATCAAACGGAGGAAACCTCCCAGAGATCTCCAGCACAACGCCAAGACCCAGCTCCACTCAACGACCAGCAAGCTACAGTGCTAGACACACTATGCCAAACAACTAACAGGACAGGAACACAACCCCACCCATTAGCAGAGGGCTGCCTTAAATCATAATAAGGTCACAGACAGCCCATAACACACCTCTGGACGTGATGCTGCCCACCAGAAAGACAACATCCAGCCTCATCCAACAAAACACAGGCACCAGTCCCCTCCACCAGGAAGCCTACACAACCCACTGAACCAAACTTAGCCACTGGGAGCAGACACCAAAAACAACAGAAACTATGAACCTGCAGCCTGTAAAAAGGAGACCCCAAACACAGTAAGTTAAGCAAAATGAGAAGACAGAGAAACACACAGCAGATGCAGGAGCAAGGCAAAAAGCCACCAGACCTAACAAATGAAGATGAAATAGGCAGTCTACCTGAAAAAGAATTCAGAATAATGATAGTAAAGATGATCCAAAATCTTGGAAATAGAATGGAGAAAATACAAGAAACGTTTAACAAGGACCTAGAAGAATTAAGAGCAAACAAACAGAGATGAAGAACACAATAAATGAAATTAAAAATTCTCTAGAAAGGATCAATAGCAGAATAACTGAGGCAGAAGAACAGATAAGTGACCTGGAAGGTACAATAGTGGAAATAACTACTGCAGAGCAGAATAAAGAAAAAAGAATGAAAAGAATTGAGGACAGTCTCAGAGACATCTGGGACAACATTAAACGCAGCAACGTTCGAATTATAGGGGTCCCAGAAGAAGAAGAGTAAGAGAAAGGGACTGAGAATATATTTGAAGAGATTATAATTGAAAACTTCCCTAATATAGGAAAGGAAATAGTCAATCAAGTCCAGGAAGTGCAGAGAGTCCCATACAGGATAAATCAAAGGAGAAACATGCCAAGACACATATTAATTAAACTATCAAAAATTAAATACAAAGAAAAAATATTAAAAGCAGGAAGGAAGAAACAACAAATAATATACAAGGGAATCCCCATATGGTTAACAGCTGACCTTTCAGCAGAAACTCTGCAAGCCAGAAGGGAGTGGCAGGACATATTTAAAGTGATAAAAGGGAAAAACCTATAACCAAGATTCCTATACATAGGAAGGATCTCATTCAGATTTGACGGAGAAATTAAAACCTTTACAGACAAACGAAAGCTAAGAGAATTCAACACCACCAAACCAGCTTTACAACAAATGCTAAAGGAACTTCTCTAGGCAGGAAACACAGGAGAAGGAAAAGACCTACAATTACAAACCCAAAACAATAAAGAAAATGGTAATAGGAACATACATATTGATAATTACCTTAAATGTAAATGGATTAAATGCTCCAACCAAAAGACATAGACTGGCCGAATGGATACAAAAACAAGACCCATATATATGCTGTCTACCAGAGACCCACTTCAGACCTAGGGACACCTACAGACTGAAAGTGCAAATGGAAATTCCATGCAAATGGAAATCAAAAGAAAGCTGGAGTAGCAATTCTCATATCAGATAAAATAGACTTTAAAATAAAGACTATTACAAGAGACAAAGAAGGACACTACATAATGATGAAGGGATCAATCCAAAAAGAAGATATAACAATTGTAAATATTTATGCACCCAACATAGGAGCACCTCTGTATATAAGGGAATTGCTACCAGCCATAAAGGGGAACTAGATGGTAACACAATCATAGTAGGGGAGTTTAACCCACACTTTCACAAATGGACAGATCATCCAAAATGAAAATAAATAAAGAAACACAAGCTTTAAACGATACATTAAACAAGATGGACTTAATTGATACTCATAGGACATTCCATCCAAAAACAACAGAATACACTTTCTTCTCAAGTGCTCATGGAACATTCTCCAGAATAGATCATATCTAGGGTCACAAATCAAGATTTGGTAAATTTAAGAAAATTGAAATCATGTCAAGTATCTTTTCTGACCACAATGCTATGAGACTAGATATCAATTACAGGAAAAAATCTATAAAAAATACGAACACATGGAGGCCTAACAACACACTACTAAATAACCAAGAGATCACTGAAAAAATCAAAGAGGAAATCAAAAAATACCTAGAAACAAATGAGAATGAAAAAACAACAACGCAAAATCTATGGGATGCAGCAAAAGCAGTTCTAGGAGGGAAGTTTATAGCAATACAATCCCACCTGAAGAAACAAGAAACATCTCAAATAAACAACCTAACCTTACACCTAAAGCAATTAGAGAAAGAAGAATGAAAAGAAAAAAACCCCTAAGTTAGCAGAAGGAAATAAATCATAAGGATCATATCAGAAATAAATGAAAAAGAAATGAAGAGAACAATAGAAAAGATCAATAAAAGTAAAAGCTGGGTCTTTGAGAAGATAAACAAAATTAATAAACCATTAGCCTGACTCATCGAGACAAAAAGGGAGAAGACTCAAATCAACAGAATTAGAAATGAAAAGGGAAAAGTAACAACTGACACTGCAGAAATACAAAGGATCAAGAGAGATTACTACAAGCAACTATATGCCAATAAAATGGACAACCTGGAAGAAATGGACAAATTCTTAGAAGAGCACAACCTTCCAAGACTGAACCAGGAAGAAATACAAAATATAAACAGACCAATCACAAACACTGAAATTGAAACTGTGATTAAAATTCTTCCAACAAACAAAAGCCCAGGTCCAGATGGCTTCACAGGTGAATTCTATCAAACATTTAGAGAAGAGCTAACACCTATCCTTCTCAAATTCTTCTAAAATATAGCAGAGGGAGGAACACTCCAAAATCATTGTATGAGGCCACCATCACTCTGATACCAAAACCGGACAAAGATGTCACAAGGAAAGAATACTCCAGGCCAATATCACTGATGAACATAGATACTAAAATCCTCAACAAAATACTAGCAAACAGAATCCAACAGCGCATTAAAAGGATCACACATCAAGATCAAGTGGAGGTTATCCCAGGAATGCAAGGATTCTTCAACATATGCAAATCAATCAGTGTGATAAACCATATTAAGAAACTGAAGGATAAAAACCATATGATCATATCAATAGATTCAGAAAAAGCTTTTGACAAAATTCAACACCCATTTATGATAAAAACCCTCCAGAAGGTGGGCATAGGGGGAACTTGCCTCAACATAATAAAGGCCATATATGGCAAACCCACAGCCAACTTCATACTCAATGGTGAAAAACTGAAACCATTTCCTCTAACATCAGGACAAGATTGTACACTCTCACCACTATTATTCAACATAGATTTGGAAATTTTAGCCACAGCAGTCAGAGAAGAAAAAGAAATAAAAGGATGCAAATCAGAAAAGAAGAAGTAAAACTGTTACTGTTTGCAGATGACATGATACTATACATAGAGAATCCTAAAGATACTACTAGAGCTAATCAAAGTAGCAGGATACAAAATTAATGCACAGAAATCTCTTGCATTCCTATACACCAACAATGAAAAATCTGAAATAGAAATTAAGGAAACATTTCCATTTACCATTGCAACAAAAAGAATAAAATACCTAGTAATAAACTTACCTAAGGACACAAAATACTTGTATGCAGAAACTATAAGACACTGATGAAAGAAGTTAAAGATGATACAAACAGATGGAGAGATATACCATGTTCTTGGATTGGAAGAATCAACATTGTGGAAAGACTATACTACCCAAAGCAATCTACAGATTCAGTACAATTCCTATCAAACTGTCAATGGCATTTTTCACAGAACTGGACCAAAAAATTTCACAATTTGTATGGAAACACAAAAGACCCCGAAAGGCCAAAGCAATCTTGAGAGAGAAAAATGGAGCAGGAGGAGTCAGGCTCCTGGTCTTTGGACTATACTAAAGCTACAGTAATCAAGACAGTGTGGTATTGGCCCCAAAACTGAAATAGAGCTCAGTGGAACAGGAGAGAAATCCTAGAGATAAACCCACACACCTATGGTCAACTAATCTATGACAAAGGAGGCAAGGATATACAATGGATAAAAGACAGTCTCTTCAATAAGTCATGCTGGGAAAACTGGGCAGCTACATGTAAAAGAATGAAATTAGAACACTCCCTAATGCCATACACAAAAATAAACTCAAAATTGATTCAAGACCTAAATGTAAGACCAGACACTATAAAACTCTTAGAGGAAAACATAGGAAGAACACTCTATGACATAAATGACAGCAAGATCCTTTTAGACCCACCTCCTAGAGAAATGGAAATAAAAACAAAAATAAACAAAATGGGACCTAATGAAACTTAAAAGCTTTTGCACAGCAAAGGAAACCATAAACAAGATGAAAAGACAACACTCAGAATGGGAGAAAATATTTGCAAATGAAGCAACTGACAAAGCATTAATCTCCAAAATTTACAAGCAGCTCATGCAGGTCAATATCAAAAAAAAAAAAAAAAAAAAAAAAACCGAACAACCCAATCCAAAAATGTGCAGAAGTTCTCCAAAGAAGATACACAGATTGCCAACAAACACATGAAAGGATGCTCAACATCACTAATCATTAGAGAAATGCAAATCAAAACTACAATGAGGTACCACCCCATACCTCAGAATGGCCATCATCAAAAAATCTACAAACAATAAATGCTGGAGAGGGTGTGGAGAAAAGGGAACCCTCTAGCACTGTTGGTGGGAATGTAAATTGATACAGCCACTGTGGAGAACAGTATGGAAGTTCCTTAAAAAACTAAAAATAGAACTACCATATGACACAGCAATCCCACTACTGGGCATATACCCTGAGAAAACCATAATTCAAAAAGAGTCATGTACCACATGTTCATTGCAGCTCTATTTACAATAGCCAGGACATGGAAGCAACCTAAGTGTCCATTGACAGATGAATGGATAAAGAAGATGTGGCACGCATATTCAATGGAATACTACTCAGCCATAAAAAGGAACGAAATTGAGTTATTTGTAGTGAGATGGATGGACCTAGAGAGTCTGTCACACAGGGTGAAGTCAGTCAGAAAGAGAAAAACAAATACCATATGCTAATACATATATATGGAATCTATAAAAAACAAAACAAAATGGTTCTGAAGAACCTAGGGGTAGGACAGGTATAAAGACGCAGACGTAGAGTATGTACTTGAGGAGTGGAAAGGGTAAGCTGGGACGTAGTGAGAGAGTGGCATGGACATATATACACTACCAAACGTAAAATAGATAGCTAGTGGGAAGCAGCTGCATAGCACAGGGAGATCAGCTCAGTGCTTTGTGACCACCTAGATGGGTGGGATAGGGAGGGTGGGAAGGAGAGTGATGCAAGAGGGAGGAGATATGGGGATAAATGTATATGTATAGCTGATTCACTTTGTTATAAAGCAGAAACTAACACACCATTGTAAAGCAGTTATACTCCAAAATAGATGTTAAAAAGTAAATAAATAAATAGTTTTTTTTTTTTTTTTTTACAAAAGAAGAAGGTAGAACGGAGAGCAGATGGAAGTGTTTTTGAAGGTATGATGATGAAAATTTCTCATCTGATGGCTTCTGGTTCCTCTGTGAAATTGGTGTCCAGTATATCTTCTGAGGGGAGGTGGATGGGTTTTGTGGAAAGTGGAGAAGGTTTGAAACACTTCTGAATCAGAAAAGCATGTTGGGTAAAGAAGCAATGATGTAAACATGAAAACTCTATGGGCCAAGGAGCTTTCCTTAATTGGTTCACTTCATGTACCCCACACACTAGAACTGTATCTAACATTTAGTAGTTACCTAATAAATATTTACAGAATAATTAATAAATACTTTGCATGTGGTTTCTGAGCTGAGAAGGCATTTCCTTTTTCTTTTCACCCATGTGACATACAGAATTTTCAGAGCCCTAGAACTCCGTGCTGGAATATATTCTTTCTTTGGTCTACACTGATGCCCTTTTGAATATCATTCAGTCTTATATCTTTAATACCAACCAGAACTGCTACTTTAAAATGCATATCGCTACATAGGCTTCTTCTCTAAATACCAGCCTAGGAGAGCTGTTGATTCATTCTATAAGATAGGACAGTATGTTCAGTCCTCATGTTTACCAACAAAGGGTACAAAATTCATTCTGAGCCCACTTATCATCACTTTGGGTCTAAGTCAAATACCTGTTTTATATCTACAACGGGATATTACATTACTGTGTATTACTCTAAGCCAAATTCCTACTGTGTAATAGGCATTCATTTGTAGGTAATTTGGTTGGTTCTCTGACTCTGTCCCAATTAGTTACCAAAAATAAAATACAATCCTCAACAAGAACATTTACCAAAATATTCTTGTATTTGTCCCTTCTCAGAGCAGTTTTATTTGTGGGTTCCGTGACTTCCAGGATGCAATACTTCTGTTCCAGAACCATGCTATGATTGCCTTGTGAGTTTCTGAAAGACACATTCTCTATCTCATATAAAAATCAGGCACTGATGGATAATCAGTGTTTGGATTGTACTCAGTTCATCATTAATCGATCTTTCGTCTCTGTAGTAAGCAACAGACAATGAAAGAGTATCACATATTTCACTTCTTTTAAGTTTCAGGTAACTTTATGTTTTAGGAAGCAAAACTAATGTAAGCCATTGGTCATCATTTTTATCAGCAAAAGTTCTCTCACTTATTTGCAAGAGTTTAACTTCTAATTTTCAGTGTTGTTTTGTGTTTTCATCTTTCTTATCTTTTATCACATACATATTTTACACTTAGTATAAGTTGTAAAAGACTGCCTCATGGAATACCAGATGTATTATTCAAACCAGAGAACTCCTATTTTTTTCAAATATTTGGAGATATATAATATGAAGAGAGAAATATACTGATTTATTTTTAGGTGTAAAAGACCAATGGATAGTTGTCATAAGAAGGCAACTTTCAAAAGGTAAGATAATAAATTGACTTACAAAATAAAGCATCTCCATCACTGATAATAATTGAAGTTAAAATTAAAAAGCAAATATACAGCTAACCTAGCCCAAACTCTTAAAAGGGAAACATCAAGAAATTCATGTTTCCTAGAACCTGACTGAGAAAAGCAGATAATGAGCACCCAGTCATAAGAATGTCAACTTTATGCACTTTTTATTTGATAAACCTTCTAGAGGCAAATGATCATGCTGAGAGATGCTTAAGTATTAGAAAATTAAATTAGAGGACAGTTCACTACATGACAACACCTTATACAAAAAAACCTCATGAAGGCATGGTCTCGGTTGGATCCCTGAAACCTAACAAGTGCCAGGCATGTAGTAAATTATCAGTAAATGTGTTCAATGAATGAAAAAACAAGTTTATGATAGCTTATTGTTAGAGTTATGTGGTAAATGACACCAATACATTATCTTCTGGTACTATTATTTCCCCTTTTTTATTACTGATATTCTAGCATCACATATTAATTAATTTTCTTAACAGAAGTAATCAGATTCATATATTGCATCTGAAACCTAAAACTAAAGAGTTCATTTTCATTTTGTTTTTAAATCCTGACAGAGGATTGTCACCTGTCCAAATGGTGACAAATGAATAAATTAGAAAGAGTGACCTCCATTTAAAATGGACAAGAGTGTATATGAAGGGGAGGCAGGGAGAAAGACACATGAGAATTCACATCTAGCCCATTCAGATTATGCCAAGAAGTCCAATCCCACATTGTAGTTTCTAAAATGTTAAAAAAGACTTTATAGACTACCCAGTTAAAATGACTGATATGAGAATATTATATTTTCAGCACTTCTTTGGAAATACTCATAAGCAAAGTAACTTGTTTAAAAATAGTTATCAAGGGTTTAAAAAAAGTTATCAGGGAGATTATTGACTCTGAGAGTTATTCTGAATGAAAGTGTTAATCAAATCTGAAAAACTACTGAAGACTGTAAAACTATGTACAACATGTTAACCAATGAAGAATTATCCCTTCTGGTGTTGTCTTTCATTCAGAATAAATGACAGAAACCTAGGGAAAATTTTCCATATTATAGAAGATATATGCAAGTAGATTTCTTTAGTATTTTATTCAAAACCATCCTGATAGAAATAGGCATTACATTATGCTAGGATTATTCTAAGTACAATGTCTTATTAAATTATGTTCATTATATTTTAAAAACAATAACAGCAAAGCCCGAATTGAGTATAAGTGTCAGAACAGTGGTGAATCTGTAAATCATGTCAGATAAAAAATGGTTGAAGGAACAATTAGAATGTTTTTGGAAAAGAAAATACTCTCGAGAACATGCCATAAATCTGAATTTGTTTTAGTTGCAAGAAGAAATAGATTTTTTTGTGTGTAACTCTCAAAAACACAATTAACCCTATCAAGAAGTGTATTTCTGTTTCAACAATAAAAAATTATATATAAAAGTAAACATTCTGGTTTAGAATGACTTTACAGATAACTAATATTTCATCGTATAGAAGTTTCAACCAAGGGTGATCCCTTGACTGAAAAAGGATTCTTGCATTGAGGGAGGGAATTTTGATTGAGGTTCTCTAAGATCACTGCCAAATCTAAGGGTCTACAAATTTGTGAGAAAGTTTATAAAACACAAGTGAGGAAGTAGCTATAATTGTTCACGCTTACTCATAAAGAATAGATATTTTCATTTGAAAATATTTAGTGATTTTGGAATTTTTAATTGTTTTGAAAGGATGTATCTACATTTTCAGCCCAGTTTCTTCAGTTAGGAAATAATTGTGGGAAGATGCTACTGAAAATCCAGAGACTATGGGATAATGTCGACTGTGTCCATACCCTTTATTATAGTTAGGCATCCTTAAATCAATAAATGGATAAAAGTATCTATCTTGTTATTCATTCAAAAAATGTCAATCCAAACAATTTCAATCTTAATAAAAAATTTTTATTTGTGGATATTTTCTTGAATGTGATTCTTGTTCATTTCAGAATGAAAAGAACTTATTCTTGGAGTGACTATAGGACAAACCCAGAAACCCTGGAAGACTCCCAAATTTAACTCCATAAAAAGAGAACCAATTAAAAGAAAGGCAATGCATGTCTTATATAATTGGATGAGTGCCAACAACTTATAAAGAAATAGATTCTTTTCTTTGGGATAATAAAGGATGCAAGTATTCTTTAGTGAATCATAAAAATACAGGTGATTGATTTCAGTGTCATGAGTTGATCATTTACATGGGTTTCAGTTTTACTTATTTTGAATAAAAATATTACAAAAGAAATAATTACTGATAGAGAAACAAAGGTGATCTACACATTTAGATTTTTTTTTTTTTTTTTGCAGTACGTGGGCCTCTCACTGTTGTGGCCTCTCCCGTTGCGGAGCACAGGCTCCGGACGCGCAGGCTCAGTGGCCATTGCTCACGGGCCTAGCCACTCTGCAGCATGTGAGATCTTCCTGGACTGGGGCACGAACCCGTGTCCCCTGCATCGGCAAGCAGACGCTCAACCACTGCGCCACCAGGGAAGCCCTACACATTTAGATTTATCTCTTGCATTCAGGCACAGACTAAAGACCTCTAGAGGATAGAAGAACAAGTAGCAGCAAAGAAAGAAAATTAAAGTTGTGTGCTGAACGGATGCACTAATTTATGAAAACCAAAAATACCAATTTTGAAATTGAGAACCTGTTGGAGGAAATAATATATATCTATGTCAACTGTGGAAAACTTTTCTTAAAGTATTTATTAGGTTGATTGTCAAAATTATTTAAATAGTTTATCTCAGAATTGTTCTGTTGCTTGGCCTGAAAAAAAGCTACATTTTTAAATCAGATAGTGTCTCAGTAGTGATTATTATACAAAACATGAAGCATGCTTTATATATTAGAATGAATATTCAGATATAAATAAAAAGATAATATTGATCTTAAAATATTTTGAACAGAAAAATGATATAAGAATTTCACCAAAGCTTTGAGAACTTCTATGCTAATCTAACTTGGGACCCAGTCTAGGGCTCATCAATGTGTTTTAGGATACATTTGACAGATATTACTTGAATTAGCATGAGCAAGGAAAGGAATGTTTTTTAAGAGGAACGGTTGTTTTATTTTATTTTATTTTTTTGGACTGTAAGGCAGGAAGTGCAGCTTGGTTGTCTGGAGACACCTGGAACTGAACAGCCATCAAGAACTAGAATAAAAACTCTCTTAATTGATGTCCAGTTTACAGACTTACTGCCTTAACCAGTAATTCCCACTGCCTGTCTAAAACATACTGATTAATTCTCATGGCATTTGAAAGGCCTTTGTTTAATAACCTCTTGCCTAGCTTGCCCCACAAATTCTGCCCTTTTACGTTCATCAGTATGCTTAAAGCGGTTTGTGTCCCTTCTGTAACCTTTTTATGCTTGTTGTCCTTAACTTCTGCAAGTACATAATGCAATTATTATGTAAATTAACGAAGTAAAATAGCATATAGTAAGAAAGGCTTTTTCTATGAAATTTACTTTCAATGCTTTGGAAATGCTTGACAAAGATACATTACAATCTTACCATTAAATAAGAGTGTGAAACTACAAAGATGGGAAAAAATTATTTTTAAAAAAGGAAAAAAAATCTTCACTCAGTATGCCTCACAAGGGTATTCAAGTTCTCACTCTATTAAAAAAAAAATTAAAACTAGAAATTACAAGTGATGCATTACGTATTTTGTTTATGCAAAAAATATTACCACAAACTCCAATCGGTAGACCTACACTTACAGAAAAGGCTTTAGCGCTCCATGAAAAGATATGGGAAATGAATATGTATTCACATTAAGAAAGATTAGAATCTTTAGAGGAAGTATATATTCCTTCTAAAGTATTCCTTACCTTAACCAAAGTTTCAATTACTGATCTTAATCTTGTGGAATAAAAGGACTTCCTTCTACCATCCTAGCTTCTATATCTCTCTGGGATCAAATGGTCCCTTGCCCTTGCTTCTTCCACGTGCATTATCTCACTATAACCTGTACTTTGAATGAGCTCAACTTATTTGGGTGCAAGTAAAAATCAACAACAAAACAACACAACACCTTTATTCTTTTTTTTTAAAATAGGTGTTTTATGTTTGTTTTTTATTTTTGGCTGTGTTGGGTCTTCGTTGCTGCATGCGGGCTTTCTCTAGTTGCTGCGAGCGGGGGCTACTCTTCGCTGCAGTGCACAGGCATTGCCGTGGCTTCTCTTGCTGCAGAGCACGGGCTCCAGGCACGTGGGCTTCAGTAGTTGTGGTGCACGGGCTTAGTTGCTCCGTGGCATGTGGGATCTTAGTGGACCGGGGATTGAACCAGTGTCCCCTGCACTGGCAGGCAGATTCTTAACCACTGTGCCACCAGGGAAGCCCAACACCTTTATCCTTTGACCTACAGTATGGACTGTTTATTATCCTCTTCTTTTGATGAAATCTCAGGCAGGCCACAAAAAAAGTTATTTATTTATTTTTCATTCTTAGATCATATAATGTCCTTTAGGTGCTTTTAGTACCAAGAAATGTCTCACTTCAATAACAGATGCCAGTCCAGTGTCGTAATTACAGAAATCTATACTCTTAATTCAAAACTTCCTTCCCATCCAGCTCAGGACTGCGGTCTCCCACTAATTTTCTCTCGCTATTGCTAGCTATTTAAGGAAAGAGCTGCAGATTATTCATACTGAACACACAGCAAGTGTCCATTAATATGTGTTTAACTCAAATGATTTCCCAGGAAAGGGCATTTCTCTCTGAGATACAGAGATTTTTATCCGTAAGTGAGAATGGAAAGTGTCATGTTCATTCCACATCACAACTCCCATTTGTTTTCTCTCCTTTCTTCTCCCTGCAAGTCACACCACTAACCACCACTAACTACCACTACCAACAACAACCATCACCACTAACCAGAGCAAGAAGCCCTATTTACCAAAACAAAAATAGTTCGGTCAAATAATTTCTATCAAACTTGATTATCTTACAGGTAATTAATGGGTTAGAAAAGTTTTCCTTTATAAGATGCCAGAAGTCAAAGATAGAGGCTAACTTATTTGACTGAGCTTGATAAAGTCATAGCTGCTCAGGGCCTGTTTGTTGGATCTTTAGATTCAGAAAGTTAAATTCACAGGTTCACTTACTGTAATTCCATTAGTTAGCTGGGGGAAAGGGAAAGGGAGACAAGTAAGTAAACGAGATCATTTTAGGGTGATGCATGCCATGAGGATTAGCTCTAATGAAGACTGACTGGGGAAGTTAATGGTTAATTGGGATTCAGGGGACACCTCACCAAGTAGCTGAGAGCTGAAGGATCTGGTTACTCAATCAACTCTGTGGACAAGGAATCAGAGTGAATAAGGGCTTGGCCTACATTCTTTTTTTTTTTTTTTTTGCGGTACGCGTGGTTCTCACTGCTGTGGCCTCTCCCGTTGAGGAGCACAGGCTCCGGATGCACAGGCTCAGCGGCCATGGCTCACGGGCCCAGCCGCTCCGCGGCATGTGGGATCTTCCCGGACCAGGGCACGAACCCGCGTCCCCTGCATCGGCAGGCGGACTCTCAACCACTGCGCCACCAGGGAAGACCCCCTACATTTTTTTGAGTAAACAAAAACAGAGCCAGGATTTTGGCTCACAGTTTCTTACTCTTCCACTGACTGATTCTTACGATAGCCATGAGATCTGCAAGGAGAAGAGAACCCGTTTTAGGTCTTCAGCTCAAAAAATGTCTTGCACTTTGGAGTATGGAATGTTCCCAGGAGATAAATTCTTCAAGCTATTACATTCAGATGGTTTGTCTTTCCCTATCTAGAGATATTTCTTTTGAAACAATGAGAGCACTCCCTTTCTTGGCCAGAGCTGATTAAACATTTACAGATTCTTACTCTCAACTTGATATTTTATGTCACGACAAGTGCCAGGCAAGTCACCACACAATTATGTCAGAGTTGTCCTTTGTATTAATTATAGTTAAGTCCTCTGTTACTAATATTATACATTAGTTTTCTTGATTCAAAATGGAATAGAGAGTTTTCTGTTCACTAACACTCTGAATATTTTATTACTGCAGATGACTAGACTCATTCATTCATTCTCAAGCATCTATCAAGGGCTCACTATGTGCCAGACATAAGATAGGAGCTGAGTGTAGGAGCTCCTGTAAACAATCAAGCAGTTTTGCTGATTTCATGGAGCTTGCACTTTTGTTATCTGTGTTGATTTTGTGTTTCAGAAAAATAACCTTTCTTCCTTTTTTTTGTTCACTTTGTCCCCAGCTCTATAAACAAGTTTCCATGGTTCATAACTGAGAAGGGACACTTCATGCTAGATATAAATATAGTTCTAAAGGTGTAACTCTGCAAATCACTTAAATTTCTCATTAGAAGTTTCTGCAACAAGATCCTGCTGTGAATGCTCTTTTAACAGAGACTAAGCTTTTTTTTTTTTCAGAATGATGAAAATAGACAGCAATGATGATCAAAATTAACTTAATCACATTAGTCACAAAATGTGAGTGACTGTTTTTTCATTTCAAGAAAACAAAACACTGACTTTATATACATTATTGGGAAAAACATAATGGAAATCCCCATAGTGTATTTAAATTCCCCACAATTAAACAGAGTGAATCAACCATGTTTCCTACCCCAAAGGATCACTATGGATGAGAAAGGTATACAGGCTGCTGTGTCTCTCCTGCTTATAATAAGAGCTCAATATTTACAGCAGCTTACAGTAAAGTTAATGAGAATGAGAGAATTTAAGGAAACTCAAAGAGTGCTTATATTTAGTCTGAAATTTTTACAGACATTTTGTGAGACTCCAGTGATAAAATAATCCTGTAATGCTTCCTACCCTTAAAGAGAGATCCTGGTGAAGTGTAACAAATGATTTGACTGATCGCTTTCTTTAGACGTAAACTTCATATGAAACTATCCCTGGAATAAACTGCATCCACAAGTAGAGCTTCTAGACATCTGATTTGTGGCTGAGAGAAAAGGGAAATGAGACAAGGCAGAAAGGCTCTGGGTCTCTGAAAAAGTAAGAAAGGACAGAGCCTGGGCTCTAAAGATAAGCTTCATTCCCTCACAAGTTTTTCTTTCCCGTCCTCTATTTACCAGAGAAAAAAATCAGGTATAAATGCATGGCCAGTGAAGACAGTCACCCCCAATTTACCCTGTACTAGTGAGAGGAAAGAACAATGGCTGCTGTCTAGGAGAATTTGACCTAACAGCTTACCAACAGAAGGAGAGCTTTCAACACTTTTCTTAAATATTATGACCTCTGCATTTTTTTTTTCTTCAGCTTATTTTGATGAAGGAGTGTACGCCTTACCATTGGTAGATTGTCATATGGATTCTGTAAGCTTGTAAGGAAGCTTGTTAACCAGCTTGTTTATTGTTTGGTATCTCACTATTAGAAAGATTGTACTTGACAGACATTTTAGCTAAAGGCAAGGAAAAAAGAAATGTTACAAAAGAAGCTGTTGAAATAAAAATGTATTTAATTTGTCATGAATGGAAGATTAATAGAAGTGTTTTCTATTCCGAAATTTCAGCTATAAATAGAACTCCTCAATGCATTTCTTTATCTTTTCTACCCTGCCTCAAAAGAACAAATTATATAACAGGCTTTTTTTCTTCTTCTGTCCACTTGATTTACCAATATGATAATTAATTGGAACTCTTTCTGCTTTTACATTTTCTCTTGCTGAATCTTACGTAGAGAATGGCATGAATCCTAATGTCAAGAAATGAAATTCTAAAATAAGAACCTAAATATTTATTCAGCCATAATTTCCTCTATGCTCATAAAAGGTAGTTAAATATTATGATAGTCAAATGTCCTAATTATTTGTCATTTCTTAATTAAATGCAAATTTATTCAGATTTTCCAGCAGAATGAAGTACATAATTCTGTATTGTTATGTGTTAGTCACTCATTCACCTATTCAGTATTGTTAGATGTTAATCAGTTCCAATACTGAGCCTTTTCTTTTTCTATCTTTAATCAAAGGATAAACAACTATCTACTGACTAAACACTAAATGCTCAGCATTCTAGTTAATTATTATGTGAAAGAGTTATGTAGATAGTGGTTTCTTACTCCAGAAATTTAAAACAGAACTAAAAATCCATGATTACTAGACCACTTCCCCTGATGTGGGAAGACCTTTTGAACTGGCACAGAAGACTCAGAATTAAGGGGCTCAAAGTCCCCCACTTCATCAGGGTTTTCCCACATATCCCCCATCCCAACTTACAAGACCCCATTCTTTCCCAATCAATACCCTCACTTTAAATCACAGTAGACACGCTGTGATGCCAAAAGTTCAACTTAATTCAGCCAATAGCAGTATGAGGTCCTATGTTTGATTTTCAGCAATTTCAGTCCTCTGGCTACAAGAGATAAGGCTTTCCTCCAGGGCACGTACAAATGCTCTTAGGTCATTTATGTAGTCCTTGACCTAAGAATCTGAATCCCTGAGCTCACTGTTTTCTTTCACCACTTTGTTCAGTGATATTAGGAGCAACCAACCAACAACATTATGTTCCTTAGTTTTCCAAAAATATTCAAAAGTATCGCATACAGAGTCATTTAGTTCCTTGTTTCTTGTAAGGTATTGATTAAGGGTCTTCAATGCAGATATTTTTGCATATCTCTCTACACATTTCAGCTAGGACTATCAGTGCATAGAATCATGACATCTTCAAATCTAATCATGTTGGAGAGGCAATTCCAGAAACCCCACCACCAACTCAGAAAACTCATCCATAAAATTCTGTTTATCTAGAGCTGCCCTGTGGGAAGCCGTTTTTCTGCCATGTCGCAGATAACGCTTATTAGGGAGTAGCCCGAAGGCTATGTGCCACACATGCGCCACGACGAGCCAATATGCTAATGAAGGATCAGAATTGCAACCAATAAATTGTGAACAGCACATATCTTGTTGAGTTAACCAGCCAACCACAGGTTGCCACGGGTTATAGTGCATTATAAAAAGCCAGTATGAACAAGGCTTGGGGTCTTCCTTCCATCCGCCATAAACCAAGCTGTACTCCAATAAAGTGTGATGCGAGAAGAATCTAGCGTGTGGTGATTCGTCATTCTGCTGGTCAGAAGCGGCTCGCCGCAAGTGGTGCCGGAACCCGGGAACTTCGCACCCCGCGTGGGGGACCGATTCAGAACTCGACACACGGAGTGGACCGTCGGTGAGTAGTCCAGGTATGTTTTGATCCAATACCGCTCAAGATTTTTATTGTCGCTTTCGTCCTTTTGTGGTTCTCGCATTTTTTGTCTGCGTGTAGCTGCGGGTCCATCAGCCTGACCGAGTGTGTCTCCCCTGGCCATTAGATAGATCAGAGACTTTCCCACTTTAGTAAGTTGTTTGTTTAGGAGAGTGAACTATGGGGAACAGTTTATCTACGGAACCGTCTGCTGGATTTCATGAACCCATTCAAGCTCTTTTGAACAGCCGAGGACTTAAGCTTTCGCACAAAACTATTAGTAAGTTATTGCAGGATATTGATGGTGCCGCTCCATGGTTTGCGGTATCCGGAAGCCTGACTGTTCCATCTTGGGAAAAATTGGGGAAGGACTTAGCTGATCGTCATAAAATGGGGGAGCTCTCTCGAGGCACGTTTCCGTTATGGAGGATGATACATTCGTGTTTAAGAGACGGGAAATGCGAGGATATTGTACAGATGGGCCGTAAAGCTCTTAGCATATATCAAGATAGTGCGTCAGAAAGTGAAAATATAGGGACTACGGTAGATAGGCCTAAGAATCCTAGGAAAAAGAGAGAAAAACAAATAGAAAAATCGGATGCAACGCCAGGATTGTATCCACTTTTAGATGAATTTAAAGCGCTTTATTTGTCTCAGGATGAGTTGAATCCCAAGGAGGAGGCGGATCTGGAAGAAGCAGCTGCCGAATATGAAAGAGAACGATATGGCAGTTCCCCATGTGCTCGTCCGCCATTTTGTGCCTCTGCGGGTGCTCGTCCGCCATTTTGTGCTTCTGCTAAATCAAAAGCTTTAACATGTACTCAGACTTCAAAGTGTACATTCATACCCAGAGAAGTCTGGTCTCAGGTACCCACAGCTTTTCCGGTGTTTGAAGACCCAGCCACGCGTCAAAGATATTATGAGATGGTGGATCATAGAATACTTAAGGATCTTGCAGAGGCTGCCAGGGGATATGGGGTTACTGCTAATTATACCTTGATGCTATTGCAGCGCCTTACGCGAAATGCATTGACGCCCACAAATTGGCATGATATTGCTCGTGCTTGCCTGTCCATGGGGCAATATTTAGATTGGAAATCAATTGTGGCTGACTTGGCGTACAGCCAGGCGAGAGAGAATGCCGCCAATGGGCAACCTGCCTGGAATGCCGAGATGCTGCTAGGACAGGGCCAGTGGTTAAATAATCAGACGGTGTTTCCGGTAGAGGTTTATGGCCAAATAAACCAGATTGGCATGCAAGCGTGGCGTGCACTCCCAAATAAAGGAGAAGTTACAGGGAATTTGACTAAGATTATACAGGGAAGCACCGAGCCATTTTCTGATTTTGTAGCTAGGATGATGGAAGCTGCGGGCAGGATTTTTGGAAGTGTAGATGATGCTTTGCCTCTAGTAAAACAGTTACTTTATGAACAAAGCACAAAGGAGTGCCGCAGGGCAATAACGCCTATTAAAGGAAAGTCTTTGGAAGCATGGATGAAGATGTGTAGAGAAATTGGAGGGCCTTTATCTAATGCTGGGTTAGCGGCAGCAGTAATGGCTGCCACCAATAATGCAAAGCCCTCTGGAAAATCAGGGGTTTGTTTCCAGTGTGGGAGGCCTGGACACATTAAGAGACAATGTAGAGAAATGAGCAAAAAACCAAATATGCCACCTCAAAAGATTCCAGGAACCTGTCCTAGATGTAAAAAAGGGAAGCATTGGGCAAATGAATGTAGATCCGTTAAGGATATTAATGGACAACCCATCCCGTCCGCTACAGCGTTTGCAGACTCAGGAAATGCTTATGCCTCCAGTTCAAAAAACGGGATGAAGGGCCCCCGGTCTCAGGGCCCGAAAATTTTTGGGGCCCACGAGAATGTGAGTTTCCAACCACCCAAACCCCGAGGCGAGCCACGTCAGGATCCGCAGGGTTGGACCTCCGTGCCGCCTCCAGAATGGTACTAACAACGACTATGGGTGTACAGCCCGTGGAGACCGATATGAAAGGACCACTACCTAAAGGGACGGTCGGATTGGTGTTGGGCCGATCCTCCTCTGCTCTAAAAGGGCTCATAGTCTTACCCGGGGTAATTGATTCTGATTATACTGGAATAATTAAGGTCATGTGCCAATCCCCAAAAGGAGTAGTTATTATGAATCCCGGTGATCGAATTGCCCAATTGTTGGTGTTGCCATCTCTTCATGAAAAATACCCTGCTCACTCCAAGGACCGAGGAGATCGCGGATTTGGATCTACTGGGGTTGATCTGGCCTGTTTATCATTGTCTCTTGATGATCGTCCTATGATGGATTTAATTATAGAAGGAAAGGTATTTTCCGGTCTGGTTGATACCGGAGCCGACCGCAGTATTCTTACTGCCGCCTATTGGCCAAAATCCTGGCCTTTACAGACCTCCTCTCAGACCTTACAGGGTTTAGGATATGCCAAAGCACCCCAAATTAGCTCAAAAACACTGACTTGGCATTTTGAAAATCAGAAGGGGAAATTTCAACCCTTTGTGGTTGAGGGATTGCCGCTTAATCTGTGGGGCAGGGATGTGCAAAGCCAGATGAAATTGAAACTTACTAATGATTATTCCGAGACTGCACAGCAAATGCTGCTTAGGTCTGGTTTTATACCGGGCAGAGGGATAGGAAAAAATTTACAAGGTATTGCTACTCCTATAGAAGCTCAGGGAAACCCCAATCGCAGGGGGCTGGGTTTTTCTCAGGGGTCACTGAGTTTATGATTCCTATTACATGGAAGACCACGATGCCCGTGTGGATTCCTCAGTGGCCGTTGTCTAAGGAGAAATTGGAAGCAGCGTCACAACTTGTGGAGGAACAATTACAATTGGGACACTTGGAACCCTCTCAATCACCCTGGAATACTCCTATTTTTGTTATTAAAAAGAAGTCGGGGAAGTGGCGCTTGCTCCATGATTTGAGAGCAATAAATCAACAAATGCAAGTTATGGGACCCATACAGCGCGGTCTACCGGCCTTGACAGCCATCCCGCAAGGGTGGCCTGTTATAGCTGTTGATATAAAAGATTGTTTTTTCTCTATCCCATTGAATAAGAAAGACAAGGAGAGGTTTGCCTTTACATTACCCTCAATTAATCATGAAAGACCTGATAAAAGGTATCAATGGGTCGTGCTTCCTCAGGGTATGGCCAATAGCCCCACCATGTGCCAGCTTTATGTTGACACTGCCTTACAGCCAGTACGGGAGAAGTTCCCGGGTGTTAAAATCATTCATTATATGGATGATGTTTTGCTGTCAGCCCCTAGCATGACACTGCTTGAGCAGGTTTTAGGAGATTTATCAATGAATTTGGAGACTAGAGGTTTATATTTGGCCCCTGAAAAAATTCAAAAGGGAGATTCTATTAGTTTTTTGGGAGCCGTTATAAATAAGACCACAATAATACCTCAGAAAATTGAAATTAGAACTAATCATTTAACAACTTTGAATGATTTTCAGAAATTGCTTGGGGATATTAATTGGCTTCGACCGTATTTGAGTCTGACTCGCTTTGAATTACAGCCTTTGTTTGCTGTATTGGAAGGTAATCCTGATCTTAATTCCCCGCGTCAGATGACCCCCGAGGCCCAAACAGCTCTTCAGAAGGTGGAACAGGCTCTTATGAAAGCACAATTACAGCGTTATAACAATGCCTTGCCTATTTGGATGTGTGTTCTTCCAACCTTAGGATTTCCAACAGGTGTTCTTTGGCAAGGTGGGCCTTTGCTTTGGATTCATACCAAGTCTCTGGGGATGAAGACGCTGTCTCACTATCCATCTATGGTTGCTGAGGTTGCCTTTTTGGGTATTAAACAGTGTGTTTCCGTCTTTGCACTAGTGCCGGAGAAACTTGTAGTCCCCTATACTAAAGATCAAATAGAAATATTAACTGCCACTACCTCTGAGTGGTCTATACTTATGTATACCTTTTCTGGAATTATTGATAACCATTTGCCCAAGAGTGAAATTTTGAAATTCATTATCCAGCAACCTGTCATTTTTCCAAGGGTCACTGTAGAGCGACCACTAAATGATGCCCTGACCATTTATACGGACGGATCAAAATCCGGAAAAGGGGCTTATATGGTTCAGGGTCAGCATCCTGTCGTTATAGACTATCGACCTGATGCTCCCCAAGTGGTGGAATGTCATGTGGTTTTGGAAGTTTTTCAACGATTTCAAGAACCTTTTAATTTGATCTCTGATTCATTGTACGTGGTTAATGCAGTGAAACATCTCGAAGTGACCCCCCATATTCGATCATCCAGCACAGTGGCATCCTTGTTGGCCGGGATAAGGTTTCAGATATTACGCCGCCAACACCCCTTTTATGTTACCCATATACGGGCTCATTCCCTGTTGCCTGGTCCAATGGCGAAAGCCAATGAACAAGTTGATATGGCAACGCGTGTTTTCTTATCCTTGGATCAAAAGCAGCAAGCACAAGAATTTCATGAGCTATATCATGTATCATCTGCTGTGTTGAGAAAGAAGTTTTTCATTACTAGAGCCGAGGCCAGACATATTGTTAAGTCTTGTTCCACTTGTGCCCAATTTTTGCCGGCCCAACAGACTGGTGTAAATCCCAGAGGTTTGTCCCCAAACGAGCTGTGGCAGATGGATGTCACTCATGTTCCCTCCTTTGGGAGGCTCCAGTATGTTCATGTGTCTGTGGATACCTATTCCGGGGTGGTACATGCTATCCCTCTCTCTGGAGAACGGGTTCAACATGTTATTACTCATTGCCTTGAAGCCTGGGCAGCCTGGGGCAAGCCTGCTACACTAAAGACAGATAACGGCCCAGCTTATAGTTCCAAGAGCTTTGCTCTCTTTTGTCAAAAAATGCAAATAGAACATGTTACGGGCCTGCCTTACAATCCACAAGGCCAAGGTATAATAGAGCGAACTAATCGCACACTTAAAGAATTGCTTTTAAAACAAAAAGGGGGAATAGCGGAGAATTGCACCCCGAAGCAGAAATTGTCGCTTGCCTTATTTACTCTTAATTTTTAAAATTTACATGATGAGAAAGAAACTTCTGCTGAACGCCATACTATACATGAACAAAAGGAACATGGTATAGTGATGTGGAAAGATGTATTGACCAATCGATGGAAAGGCCCGGATCGCGTTGTTGCGCGGTCCAGGGGATCTCTTTGTGTTTTTCCGCAGGATCAAGATCCAATTTGGGTCCCAACAAGATTAACAAGAGTCGTGGAAGAGGATCCCAAGGGCGATGCAGGGCGCTCACGGGATGATGCTGGGCTGGATGGTGTTGACGGGCCTTTCCCTACTCAAGGCGGAGGACAAGATGTTTTGGGGAATCAGCCGGTCCTGGCCAGTTCCTCTACCGGTCCATTCCCATAGCAGAGTGCTTCCAATATTTTATTCCACCAGTTGTGAGATGAATACAGCCTGCACTGTATCGTTAGACGATGAATGGGTGCAATATAATGCTACAAATTTTGTTTTAAATAATACCCTTTGTTTTAGTTGGAATGCCTCTGTGGACTGCATTCATTTAGCTCGAAAAACCTTGACTGCCTGGAATAACCCACTTACGGGAAATCAGGTTCCTCTGTCTATGCTAAATGAAGCCTTGACCAAAATATCACAGGGTCAACATTCTGGCTCTGGTACAGGGAACTCTAGCCAGGATGCAGTGAATGTTACCACCTTACTTTTGAGACATGAGGGCGTGGTCCCCCTACCGAACAATACAAAAAATTGCACTGAGTCTAACCGGACCAGGATTGCTCCTTACTGCGCTGCCATTGTCAATACGCCTCCAATTTTTACCCCTTGCCAGGAACAAACTTATGCTACATGTCAGCTTACCTCTGGATTTCAGTTTTTCCCAGGTTTAAAGTCTTATGTAGGGAGAAAAGAGACAGATGATAATAAGACAGTCTGGTACTATGAAGGGTGGCCTTTCTTTTCTTGGCTGTTGAGAAATCAAGTAGGGGCAAGTACAGACATTTCCCCTTTTGCTATGTTACAAGATAGTAATGGCACCCTTTTTAATGTTAGTGGAGTGGCAAAAACGTCCAATGGGACACGATACAAGCTTAATGTGACCTCTTATGCATCTGGGTTATATAATTATTCCAGAGCAGCAGCTTCGGTTTGTGTACAGTCGCCATTTATGTTTTTATTAACTAATGATAGTCAGGACTGTGGTAACGACAGTGTATGCTGGCTATCACAATGTTGGAATGGCTCTGTGGCGCAGACTGCCTTATTGGTCAGGGTACCTACCTTTGTGCCCATCCCAGTCCAGGCAGACCCCAATAATTTTCCTCTTTTGAATTTACTGCGCGAAAAGCGAGACTTTGGCGTAACAGCTGCCATAGTCACCGCGGTCGCGATATCTGCTGCTGCAGCGGTCACCGCTGGAGTGACCATGGCTAATCAAGTACAAACTGCACAGGCGGTAAATACTATAGTCTCCCAAACCTCCCGGATCTTGGAGGATCAAAATAAATTTAATAACCATCTGATGAATGGGATTTTATCACTTACTCAGCGAGTAGACTTGCTGGAAGAAACCGTGGAGGATGTTTACAGCATCCTACAAGTAGGATGTGTACAAAAGCTGGAACATTTCTGTATCACGCCTCTTCCTGTTTCAGATGCCCTGAACCGGAGCAGGGAGATTGGCAATTTCCTGAGAGGAAATTGGTCCCGAGAGGCTGAATTGATGCTGTTAAACCAGAAGATACAGATTAAGACTTTAAATGCTACTAGGCTATACCCCGTTACGCTTGGGGACTTTACTACCTGGCTGTCCTCTACCTTTACCTTCTTTAAGGAGTGGGTCGGTGTAGGGATGTTTGCAGTGTGTTGCATGGCAGGACTTGTGGTGTGCCTGTGGTTGATATGTCGTTTGCGAACTCGGACAAAGCGAGATAAGATGTTGTTCACGCAGGCATTGGTGGCCATTAGTAAAGGCGACTCCCCTGGCGCCTGGCTCTCCACCTTGAACGACCCGTAGTGATTGCCCTTGCACAAAAAGGTTTATGACCATTGCACTTTTGATGGGAATCACGAGGCACATCAGCCCCTGCACTCCGCGGTCTGTGTGGACATTGCACGACGGGGAGGGTGATGAGCCAGCTTCTCGAACCAACTCTTGCTCAGCGAACATCCCATGGGGTGAGCGCTTGTGCGGGCATTGTTCGAGTTCAGCTCCTGGGTCTAAGAAAACAAAAAGGGGGAGATGTGGGAAGCCGTTTTTCTGCCATGTCGCAGATAACGCTTATTAGGGAGTAGCCCGAAGGCTATGTGCCACACATGCGCCACGACGAGCCAATATGCTAATGAAGGATCAGAATTGCAACCAATAAATTGTGAACAGCACATATCTTGTTGAGTTAACCAGCCAACCACAGGTTGCCACGGGTTATAGTGCATTATAAAAAGCCAGTATGAACAAGGCTCGGGGTCTTCCTTCCATCCGCCATAAACCAAGCTGTACTCCAATAAAGTGTGATGCGAGAAGAATCTAGCGTGTGGTGATTCGTCATTCTGCTGGTCAGAAGCGGCTCGCCGCACTGCCCGAATACCAAAATTGATATTAGTCAGGGTTCTACAGAGAAATTGAACCAGTAGGATATATGTAGATATATGTATATAAGAGCAGATTTATTACAGGAATTTACTCGTGGCATTATGGAGGCTGAGAAATTCCATGATCAGCTGTCTCCAAGCTGGAGAACCAAGAAAGCTTGTGGTGTAATTCAGTATGGGTTCAAAGGCCTGACTGAGAATAATAAGAGCTGATTGTGTAAGTCCCATTCTGAATCCAAAGCCTGAGAACCAGGAGCACTGATGTCCAAAGCAGGAGAAAATGGATGTCCAAGTTTAAGCAAAAGAAAGCAAATTTGCCCTTCACCGTTTTGTTCTATCCAGGCCCTTAGTGGATTGAATAATGCCCACTGCACTGGTAAGGGTGACCTTCTTCCCTCAGTCTACCGATTCAGATGTTAATTTCTTCCAGAGACACCCTCACAGACATCTATAGAAATAACATTTTACCAGCTTTGGGGGCATCTCTTAGTCAAGTTGACATAAAATTAACCATCACAGTGGGCAAATGTCTCTTCTTCTTTTGTAATGTGTTTCTACTATCTTTTACAGTGCCTGGCACACCATAAGTACTTCATAAATAGTTGCTGAATGAATAAATAAATGTTTAAAAATGTTGGCACACTCTTCCTTTTCCTTACTTTTTCTTGAGTCAAAATGACATTGTTGGGCTTCCCTGGTGGCACAGTGGTTGAGAATCTGCCTGCCGATGCAGGGGACATGGGTTCGAGCCCTGGCCTGGGAAGATCCCACATGCTGCAGAGCAACTAGGCCCGTGAGCCACAACTACTGAGCCTGCGCGTCTGGAGCCTGTGCTCCGCAACAAGAGAGGCCGCGATGGTGAGAAGCCCCGCGCACCGCGATGAAGAGTGGCCCCCGCTTGCCACAACTAGAGAAAGCCCTTGCACAGAAACGAAGACTCAACACAGCCAGAAATAAATAAATAAATAAATAAAAATTAAAAATGAGTATCTGCTTATTAAAAAAAAATACTAACAAGATTTTTTAAAAAAAAGAAAATGACATTGTTTTTCATAATGTATTCCATATCTTAAGTGTCTAGAGTATAAGGGTACTTTCTTACATTTTCAAGTTCAAAATCCCAAAAGGATACAATGAAAGTATTTTAAATCATTCAATAAAAGTACAAAATAAAATGTGTGATATTTAATTGACAACTTTTCTCAATTTTATTAGCATTTCTGGCATATGTATTCATCTTTAGGGTCATAGCATAAGAATTTATGAATTACTGAAGATATCCACTTCTATATGGAGAGATACAGGAAAGAAGAAAATAGTATTACTAAAAATGTTAGTATTGTTAATTTCAGGTTGTTTTCTGAATGTCAAAAGTAGAGCAATTTAAATACAATAAATAAACTTTTCTGACATAATACAGTTCAAGGTGATCCTAATACTGTTACAGAATATATTTAGATGGTATTTCTATCCTGCTCATTTGTATATATTTCTCTAATTCTTGATTTCAAAAGCAGATGGAGATGTTAAGATTATATTTTATGGGAAATTAGACATTACAAATATAGTTCTAAAATGTGTGTTACTTATTTAGAAATGTACTCACTTAAATGTGACCAGAAGGCAAAATTCTTTTGCTGGTATTTCAATCTACTTATTATTCTACACATGTAAAGTGATGTAAGCGCCACTGCCAGATGTGACCAATTATCACAAAAGCACTTCCTTAATCTAGGATCTGGAAAAGACTAGCTAGACAGTTCTTATATTTGATATCTCAACCTCGACTTACATTGGAAGTCGTTACCAAGCAAAAAAATAATGTAACTCTGAAAAATTGGGCTCTAAAACCTAAAGGTAAAAAGACTTGGATTATGGCAATAAAGTATCATAAGCCCCATGTTTCTAAAATTCAACATCAGTTGAAATTCAAATTGGAACTGGGATAAAACATTTTGGTAGCAGCAGATTTGTATTTTTGAAAATACAAGATATCCATTGACAGCAGTGCTTTGAACAGAGGTTGGGTTAAAGATTACAGTCTATTAAAAAGAATAGGGAAGAGGGTACACACGTTACCACAAAATTTAAGTTAAATCAATACTTATTCTAAATTCAGTCATTATTGAGTCTTCGTCTGAGACTATTTATTAAAAAAGTGAAAAATAAGTCTAATACTAGCAACAGTTCTTATGTGCCAGGACTTGTTCTTTGGGCTTCATCTGTTGTTTCAGATATTGTTAGTTCCTGGCTCTATTCTCATTCTTTTTTGTTGTCTTCTGTACTACAAGCTTAGAGAACAACATTTCCCAGACTCTGCCAGCTCAGTTACTAATAAGAGGCTCTTGTCTGAGATTAGAAAGGGAAAGATGGGAGAATGATGATACTTCTGGCTCCAGCATTGGTAGGCAAGCCCACACTCCAGCAATATCCACTGTGGTTTCAGCCACTGCAGCAATAGGAGTAAAGATCTTGGGTTCCCAGGGCACCAGTGTTACTTCTCAGTGGCAACAGTGGCAGTTCTAGCAGTAACAGTTGCAGCAAAGGCACACGGGTGGCATCATGGACAATTGTGGATCTCCTTAGGGCAGTAGCAACTTCCTGAGGTTACTATCTCTGGGTGATGTTCCTGTTGTTCCTCCATCTCTTCCAATATATTTCCAATCCATTCCTTGTACTGCTTCTCTCTTTATTTTTAGTACCTAGAACAGTTTCTATTTTCTTCACTGAACCAGGATGATACACCCATATCAACTCATCTAATCTCCACACACAAACTTCTAGGACAGTTATTATTACTAATCTCATTTTACAGAGGAGGGAATAGAAGCACAGAAAGAGAGAGTAGCTTTCCAGAGGTCACACAGATAAGCTGTAAAGGCAGGACTTGAACTCAGGCCATCTGTCTCTAGCATCTAGGCTCTTAATGCTATGCTATGCTGCTTAAACCAGAGCCTTTCTCTAATATTAGATTTTTTAAAAATCAGGACTGTTTGCTTATAACACTGAGACTGCCTGTATAAGAATCTACATTTGTTAAGTGTTAGTTTAGAGAAAATCAAGTTTGCATCCTACAGATGTAAAATATGTTTGTACTAGGTGGTTGAATTTTCTGTAGTACCTTAAATAATTAATCCTCTTTGGCTTCACAATTCTATTATAATAAAAAGATAGTATATATAATGCATCTAAAATCACAATGAGACATCACTTTTAGCTCAGATGGGTGGCAAAAATAAAAAAGACAGGCAATAACAAGTGTTCGTAGTGGAGAAATCGGACCCCCTCATACATTGCAGGTGGGAATGTAATATAGTGCAACTACTGTGGAAAATAGTTTGGTAGCTTCTTAAAAAGTTATTAAACATAAATGTACCATATAACCCAGTAATTCCACGCCTAGGTATACACCCAAGAGGAATGCAAATGTATATTCACACACAGACTTGTACATGAATACTTGTACGTGAATGCTCACAGCAGCATAATTCATAACAGACAAAATATTGGAAACAACTCAAATGTCCATTAACTGGTGAATTAGATAAGAAAAAATATGGGATAGCTAAACAATGGAATATTATCTGCCAATTAAAAAGAATGGAGTATTGGTATATGCTGCAAAGTGGGTGAACCTCTGATTATGCTAAGTGACAGAAGCCAGATGTAAAAGAACACACATTATATTGTATGAATCATTTAGATTAAATGTCCAGAAAAAGCAAATATATATAGATTCAGAAAGTAACTTTGTGACTGCTTGGGCTAACTGTGGGAACAGTGAGTGACTCTGAAAACGGACACAAGGGATCACTTGGGAGTAATGGAAATTTTTTTTTTAATTGGAAAAAAATTTTTATTGGAAATAAAAAATCTTTATTGGAGTAAAATTGCTTTACAATGGTGTGTTAGTTTCTGCTTTATAACAAAGTGAATCAGTTATACATATACATATATCCCCATATC
Source organism: Phocoena phocoena (assembly GCF_963924675.1). NCBI lineage: Eukaryota > Metazoa > Chordata > Mammalia > Artiodactyla > Phocoenidae > Phocoena > Phocoena phocoena. The sequence continues at coordinate 43,326,097 of NC_089229.1, read as the reverse complement.
TCTTCCCTCTTGCGTCTCCCTCCCACCCTCCCTATCCCACCCCTGTAAGGTGGTAACAAAGCACTGAGCTGATCTCCCTGTGCTATGCGGCTGCTTCCCGCTAGCTATCTATTTTACATTTGGTAGTGTATATATGTCCATGCCACTCTCTCACTTTGTCCCAACTTACCTTTCCCCCTCCCTATATCCTCAAGTCCATTCTCTAGTAGGTCTGCGTCTTTATAATGGAAATGTTTTAAAGTAAGTTTGTGGTGATGGTTGTACAACTTTTGAAATCTACCAATATCATTGAATTGTACACTTAAAATGAATGAATTTTATGCTGTGTAAATTATGCCACAATAAGATTATTAAAAATATTATTTGAAACCATTTATTTGTGTAAATAAAAATTAACTAATTCAAATATATTAATTTTAAAGTACAATGCAAAATCTTTTTATTCTGCACAATAAAGTAACTGCTATAAAATAAATTTAAAATCTTTTAAACTCAGTATTATTTTTGACCTCCTGATAGAAAACAATGATATTATATCCATTCAAAAATAATAAAGGTGCTTTATGTTCAAATGACCTTCAATAACACAGTAGGATGACATTTAGTTTTATTTCCATAGGAACATATTTAAAGAATGTGTAATTGCCAATGATTGATTAAAGAAAACATCCACCCAATGAAAAACAAACAAAAAAGAAACCTAAAGCATTGACCAACAATTTGGTAAATATCACTGTTGTTAATATATATTTCCTATCACAGCAACCAAAACACACCACCCTTCAAAACTTTCAAAAGCTCAATAATGGGCTTTCCTGGTGGCGCAGTGGTTGAGAGTCCGCCTGCCGATGCAGGGGACACAGGTTCGTGCCCTGGTCCGGGAAGGTCCCACATGCCGCGGAGCGGCTGGGCCCGTGAGCCATGGCCGCTGAGCCTGTGCATCCGGAGCCTGTGCTCCGCAACGGGAGAGACCACAACAGTGAGAGGCCCGCGTACGGCAAAAAAAAAAAACACCTCAATAATGAATGGGCTTTAGAGAATGTAAAAAGCTATAAAATGGAAAAGCATTATCATTAATGTTGTAATTATCAGAACTGTTTAAAAGTAAAAAGAAACTTAAGTGTTGAAGAAAATGCAAGAACTAGCTGTACTTAAATATATCAAAAATCACTTAGCTATTTTGTCGGATAAAAATGGTAACTAATTCTTGGAAAACACCGAGAAAGATCATGAAATAGAAAACTGAATATAGTGCACATTAACTCCAACATTTAATGTAGGCATTAACTATGTGAGTAAACCAACTATGTGAGAATATTGTAAAGAAATTTGAAAATTTTAATGGCAAGAATAGATAAATGAAATATGATTTTATCTGTTTGAGCAAGAGCTACTTTAATGCAAACAAGGAATTATGCTTTGTTATTATTTATTCAACTAACACACCCCACTGTAACAGATAAAAAGCAGAAATCTGTAAGAAGCTATTTAAAATGTACTTATATGGCACACAAATATTACTTGTGGAAAGGCTATGATAAATACTGAAAAGCATATCTCTAGTTAGGAAGCATCTTCGAATTTTTTCAACCTCAGTAGCCACTGTTTCATTCATCCATCCACATACTTATTAAAAATCTACTATATTCCAGCTAGTTATTTAAAATCTTCTAAATATTAGTGACCTCAGACTCATACCCTTCAAGGTTTGGTTTTCTCTGGCATATACTGAGAATGTGTGGGAGGAGAAATTGTATGTTTCATCCGAGTTCTCTACTCGGCAAGGTCTCCACAGAATATCTGTGCCTTTCTGCTGCCAAGTTCCATTGGGAACCATTGCTTCCTTGGTTGCCTTCCACAGTCTGGAACTCCTCGCCATAAACTCTTTGACAGAATGTTGCTTTCTCTCCAAGAGCAGAAGAGAACTTAAAAGAGGACCTACTGTGTTATTCTGTCCTCTTCTGTTCCTTTCTTGTTTGTAACACGTACCGTAATTGAAAGATATTGGAATGAAACAGAGTCATGACCTTCTCTTTGTCTTCTCAAATTTATCTGATATGGTGTTGCCATATTATTTTGATCCAAATCAAAGTAATCTGCTCAATTAACGTCAAAATTATCAGTATAAGTGATATAAATTTATTTTATGGTTTACTTTTTCTTGTATTTCTCCTATTTCTTATCTTTTAAACTTTGTTTAAGGAGTATCTTATTAAACAGATTTTTTTAAGTTTATTAAAAACCATCAATCGATTTTTAATGTGTAAAATATTTAATATATTTTTGTTTTGATTAATGATTCCTTTCTCATAAGATTTTTTTAAAAGCTTATATTTTATCTTAATATTTCATAGTTATTTTTGTTTGGGGCTTTTCATATATTTTTAGTATGAATATTCAGTTACAGTTATTGAAAAGAACTCTGCTTCTCCACTGATTTTAAAAATCTACCCTGTCACTGAAATCTCATAAATATGTAGATGTATCTATTCCCCAAATTATCCACTATGTTAATTGTCAATCTGTTATATAAAGATAAAGGTGCCTCGTGGTAACCGAGATTTGACCTTTGTGGTTTAATGCCCCTATATGACTTTCTTAAGCTCTGCTATTTCCATATATAAAATGTATTTTTCTTGTAGTTGAGGCAGGAGCAGATTCCCTACAGTTATTTTCAGCCAGGATTATTAAACTATGTCAGACCTTCTGAGGAGCCTTAAAAATCCCTGAAGACACCCATAGGGCAGTCATTTGATTATTCATCCTTTCATTCCTGGAGCTTAGCAAAGATCATAAATAACTGAAATTATTTTTCTCTTATTTGACCTAAAATTATTTAGAAAAACTATGTAGCCATTTTTACATTTTAAAATTTACATCTAAAAGCTTTAAGTTTAAAAAGCTGAAAATGATATAAAACATAAGTATTTAGATTTTTAAGGAAAATTGTTACACCATATGTCTAAATAATTCCACAAAGATCTAATCAAATGGCAGTTTGATACACAGAATCACGTATTTCAAATCCTATAAATAGGTCCTTCTCTAACAGCCATAGACCTTACATTTATCTTTTTCTATACCAAATTCCCCTCAGAATTGTATCATAATTTTCTGCAACAAAATATATTTTAAAAATTTTAAAGAATGTTTTATAACCATGAGGTTCTAAATGTTAAAAAGAAAACTAGGTTGAGTTATCATTCCAGTTGTTACTAATAGAGACCCAAATAACAAAAATATGTTGCATGTTTTGAAAAATAATTATTAAACATAAAAAGTCAATTTCTTTGATAATGTATACTGCAAATTTGCTGAATCCATTCATTAGCCCTAGTATCTTTTTTCTGGACTCTGGCATTTTCCATATATAGGATCACATCCTCTTTGAATAGAGTTTTACTTCTTCCTTTCTAGTTTGGATACTTTCTATTTCTTATCTATGTACTCTGGCTAGAATGTCTGGTACAATTTGAATAGCAGTAGCGATTTGTCTTGTTCTTTTTTTTTCTTTTTTAATTAATTAATTTATTTTTGGCTGCATTGGGTCTTTGTTGCTGTGCACGGGCTTTCTCTAGTTGCGGCGAGAGGGGGCTACTCTTCGCTGAGGTGCGCAGCCTTCTCATTGTGGTGACTTCTCTTGTTGTGGAGCACAGGCTCTAGGCACGTGGGCTTCAGTAGTTGTGGCACACGGGCTCAGCAGTTGTGGCTTCCGAGCTCTGGAGCTCAGGCTCAGTAGCTGTGGTACAGGGGCCTAGTTGCTCCACGGCATGTGGGATCTTCCCAGACCAGGGCTCGAACCCGTGTCTCCTGCATTGCCAAGCAGATTCTTAACCACTGTGCCACCAGGGAAGCCCCGGTTTGTCTTGCTCTTGATCCTTGTGGCTTTTGTAATTTTTGTTTCTAATTTTTTGTGTGATTTTGTGATTTTTTTTTTATTCCTGATCTTTATGACTTTTGTGATTTTTTTGGCTTTTTTTGTTTTTTTGGCTTTTGTGATTTTTTTGGCTTTTTTTGTTCTGATTTTTGGGGAAATCTTTCAATCTTCATCACTGAGTATGATTTTACTTGTGGGTTTTTCATAAATGCCAGTTATCATGTTGAGTAGGTTTCTTTCTATTCCTATTTTTCTGAGTATATTTTTTTTATCATGAAAAGGTTTTAAATTTTTTCAAAGGCCTTTTTCCCCACATTATTGAGATATAACTGACATATAGTATTGTGTAAATTTAAAGTGTACAACATGTTGATTTGTTATATTTGTATATTACAAAATAATATTAGTTAACACTTCCACAACATCATTTTTTGTGGTGAGAACATTTAATATCTACTCTCTTAGCAACTTTCAACTATTAATATATTATACAATATTATTATGTCAAAGGCCTTTTATGCATAGATTGAAATGATTATTGATTTTTTTCTTCATTCTATTAATGTGGTGTATTACATTGATTTATTTTCTTTTTTGAACCATTCTTGGATTCCTGGGATAAATCCCTCTTGGTCATGGTGTATAATCCTTTTAATATGCTGTTAGATTCAGTTTGCTAGTATTTTGTTAAGGATTTTTGCATCTGTATTCCTAAGGGATATTTGTAATGTCTTTTCTTTGTGATGTTTTACTGACTTTTGTATCAGGGTAATGCTGGTTGCATAGAATGAATTAGGAAGTGTTTTTTCCTCTTCTATATTTTAAACTAGTTTGAGAAGGACAGGTATTAATTCTTATTTAAATGTTTGGTAGAATTCACCAGTGAATCTGTCTGTTCTAAACTTTCTTTGTTGTGAGGTTTTTGATCGCTGATTTAATCTCTTTTCTTTATTATAGATCTGTTGAGATTTTCTGTTTCTTCTTGAGTCAGTTTAGGCAATTTGTGTATTTCTAGGAATTTTTCCAATTCATCTAGATTATCTAATTTGTTACTGGGCCATTGCTTATAACAGTTTTATTTTATAACCATTTTATAACCATTTTTATTTCTATAAAGTTAATAATGTCTTTACCTTTCTTTCTGATTTTAGTTATTTATGTCCTCTTTCTTTTATTCATTGTCAATCTAGCTAAAAGATGGATTAATGACATTTAATTTCTACTTTGCAATATATGTTATTTCTGAATATCTCAAGTAGATCAAAATTGCCTATTTCTTGGGCCATGGTTTGCACTTAACAGATATACGTGTAAGACAGGAAAAAACACAAAGTTCTTCTAACTCTCCCCATATTCTATAATCCCACCTGAAGTTTTTCTAATGCATTATGGTTTTTCACACCTCTGGAATTTTCTATGTACTTGACGCTGCCAAGAATGCCTTTACTTACACATCTTGTCACACTATATACAGCTAGATATAACCAATCATATTTCAAGGCTTTTGAACTCAAATGTCACTTTTTTTTAAGTCCAAGAGAGATAAAACTACTTCACATGATAATAGAGTTAGCAGCAGAATTTTTTTCATGTGAGCCCTTTTTAAAATTTATCTTTTAAATTTTTTATTGAATGAAAGGTTCTTTAAGTTCTATAACGCTTTACAGTAGAATTTTAATTAAGTAACTCAGGGAAATTTAATGGTTTGAAATGTTATTTCCTTTACCTGTTAAACAAGAATAAATCATTAACATCCAGTAGTACATTATTTTCCATTAATTATATAGAAAATGTCAGTTTTTACATTATGTGTTTGCTCTTTTAAACTGGATTTTTATGAGGAATTCATATCTCTATATAAAATTGTCTACTAATAATTGCTTTCATATTCTGGCAAGCTAACTTCAAAGTATCAAAAGTTCACAAAATAGGCTTCGGTGTTGTTGAAATATTAGGAATTTCACTGTTAAGAGTGACTTCCATTTACTTTAATGTGTCAAATTTTAAGAAACTCTAATAAAGCGATGCCCTAAATATTTCTTTGAAAAGAGTATTTTTTTGTTTAAAAATGAGAATAATTACAGTGTACACAGCAGGAACACACCTGAGAAAAATCAAGCAAAAAGGAAAATTAGCATAAACACAATGTTCCATTTCATTTGAGAGCTTTTATTGATTAAAGGAAAATGGAAAGAAAGAAAAACAGAAAGAAATGACATGGTTGCCTTAGTTACAACTATCATTTTATATGACCACCTGTCCCTCCTGTCTGCTGCTACATTTAATAACTTGAGGGCATTGAGGAAAGAAGCAACGAAGAGTATATAATATTATCCAATGCAAATGACTTACTTTTCAATTTTTTTACTATTATTATGTCTAATTGATTAACTCCATAAAAATATTAATTCACAGACTTATACGTTAATGGTATATACTCTCTAACATATTTTTTCCTTTAATTTTCTAATTTTAAATAAGGACTTGAGAATGTCATTAATCCATCTGCATTCACTAATTCAAAATGTTTTATTGCTTGTTTCCATTATACCATATATTCAGCTTGGTTCTAAAGATAATACAGAAAACATGAAGCTCTTTACTCTTGAAGAAACTGAACTCTTATAATAGAGACATACAAATATTAACAGTTACCATACATTGTGATGTTTTGTGAAAGATATTAATTATAGAATATTAATAGCTACAGTACACAGAGTGTATCTTTTGTGTTCCAAACTATACTAGGTGATTTACATATATTATTTCACTGATTTTTTTGACAACTGTATGTATTACCTATGTTATTTCCAATGTCCAGAGGAAAAATTAAGGCTGAGAAAGGTTAAATATTTTGCCCGAAGTTTCACAAGCATGAGGTAGCAGAGCCAGGATAAAATGCCAGTCATATTTGATTTCAGAGCCTGTAGGTTTTGTATGTACAGAGGAGAGACACCTTACCTAACTAATGAGGTCATCAGCTAACTATTGAGGAAAAGTCAAATAAATACTTATATAAGACAAAGTGAGGTATATGATGCAACTGGAAAACTACAACTATTTTATTAAGGTTCTAAAATGAGTAAAGTCGTAAAATGGTACCTAGAGAGACAGGTGGGGGCTTTTTAAGCCATTACTTTTGCATTCTTATCTACGTTTTTGTTTAAATTGTAATTCCTGAGCTTTACCACATTTAACCATGTGATATAAACTTTCTCAAAATACTTTGTGCTTTGCCACCTACAAAGGAAATTTTAATATATATTTTTCTTGATGATTCGAATCAATTTTAAATCCATGGTCACTTTGCCAACTGGAAACTACTGACTAGCCATTCTAGATTTTAGTTGCTGGTTATGATCTCACAAAATTATATCCATTAAATAATTAAATTTTAAACAAAACATATTCTGTTCTATTGAGAAGACAATATGAACATAATTCTTCTTAAAGAAAATAGAGGCATTCTCTTTTGACCTGATCATTTCTCCATGGTCTTAATTGGTGAATATGTAAGTGATTTTACTTAAAAAATGAAAACTATGTAGTATTTTTAAATTTTCAAAGAGGAATCAATTAGTTCAAGTGCAGTGTTTTGCTAACATTCTTAATGTATTATCTGCTTTAAACAGAGGAAAGTGTTGAACCGTTTCATATTGTTTAAACTCCATGTTCATATTCCATTTGTATTGTTTTCTTTTTCTTTAAATATCTGGCAGTTATTTAGTTTAGGTATCACGAGTATTTGCCAATTTTCTTAATATCTGAGTCTCCAGTAACAGTAGAGGGAGCTCACAGTGTATTCTTTTGAGATTTCCTAAGTTATATACTTTTACTTCTGTTGCTCGGTGGAGGGGTTTTAAAACTAAAAGGTCTATTTTTTCAAGGGAATTAGTGTAAATATGTAATAGAAGATATAATTTATAGACTATGTCTTATAGGAATGAAACATAAAGAAAAATAAATTTGATAACTTCACTGCATATAAATTCATTAAATTCAGTTTTGGATTTTAAACATGAACTACCTCCAAGTGTTATCATTATCCTAGATTTCTGTGCCTAGCCTAACTCTTTTTCCTGAACTCCAGACTTTGATATCTATTCAGTATTTCTCCTCAGATGCCCAATACACATCCCACCCAATCCACAAATAATCTCCCCTTTCTGCAAACCTGTCTCTCCATAGTCTTTCCACATCCCTGTTGAGGGCAACATCATCCTCATAGTTTTACATGTTAGAAGTCTTGGAGTCACCTTGACTTACCTCTTTCTCTCAAATCTCAGGTGTAACCCATCACATAGTTCTTTTGGTTATTCTCTCAAAATATTTTCAGAATCAACCACTTCTCAACATCCTTATGCTATCCCCCATCTCACTGCTCATTTGGATAACTGCAAGAGCTGCCTAAATAATATCCTATCCTATCCTCAACACAGAGAAATAATAATCTTTTTAAAACAAAAGGCATATTATATCATTCCTTTCTTCAAAATCTTGTAATCATTCCTCATGTTACTGAGAATTAAGCCAACATCTTTCTAATAGCCTGTTAGACCCTGTATGATTTCTCACCTTCTTCCCAGTTATCTCTCTGACCATATTGTGGGCTACTCTCCCTCCCTAGCTGCAAGGCCTTTGCTCTGGTATTTAGGGCCTTTGCTCTGATATTTCCTTTGTCTGGAAAGCCTTTCTCCCAAATATCTAACTCCATTAATTCCTTTGTTCTTTACTAAAATATCATCTCTCAGTGAGGCAGCCCTTGAGCAACCCATATAAAATCGCAATCCACTTCCCTCTGTTTTTTTGACCTCTCCTACCATACTCTACTGTTTTTCATATAGTTCATATTACCTTTTAATACACTATAGTTTTCTTATTCATTATCTTTTGTCTTCCTTCTAAAATGTAAGTACCAAAGGGAAAAGACTTTTTTAAAATCCCTGATGCAGCTCAGGCACGTAGAACAATTCTTTGCATATAATAGGTGCTGAAAAAACTTTTGGTCAAATTATATAATGATAAACTTTGATTATTTTTATGGTATGTATATGTGCTGCAGTCTGTTTTCAGTACTGTGCTATAACAGTCTTTTAAAAAAATCTAACACACCAAAGTTAGAAGTTCAAAATTAATCTTGGTGAGAATTATCAATTTTATATTTATTTGTGTGTAGGTATATCTAATAAAGCATAGTAGGTATTCAATAAATGGAAACTGATTCATAGTATAATGTACTTGGAGCAGAATAGTGCCAAAGTTTTGGAATAACTTAGTAGAGAAATAGTATTACCTTCTCACTTGAATGATTTTATGACAAAAATAATTATTTTAGATCTCAATATAACCTGTCTCCCAATTTCCCTAAAATATTAATGCTAATGGATTATGTAAATCAGATAAGTCTGCTGATATTTAAGCTGGTATTTACACTAGCAGGTATCTGATTGCCTACTATAACTGAAAAATCATAAATCTGAACTGTTCAGTTGGCTTAAAGAACATATTCACACTAAGGTTAAAGTGTGTTTTTTTCAGCTTTATAGGCTCTAATAAAAAATGATCAAATCTGCTCATTATCCAAAATAATTGACTAGTTCTCCTCCACTGTCCAAAGAACAAAATCAAAAGACTTTTGCATGACTTCTAGCAAACTACAACTTGTTTCTTTCTAAAGATACATCAAGGATGCTCAAACTCAGGAACCTTTGAATATGCTATCTTTCCCTTTTTTTGGAAATATTTCTTGAGGGCAAAACCCATCAGCTGTCCATCAAAATCTCTTCTCCCTTTCTCCGGTTCTTTCAGTGTCCACTACAGTTAGGTGTGGCTCTCCAACCTCTGTGAGCTGAAGAGATGTGTATGGCTTCTAGGCCTGGCCCACAAAACCTATAAGCACCTTTCCATGTCTTCTCCTTTAGCTGAGGGAAGGATTTTGCCCAGGGGGTCTTGGAAGGCATGAGTTAAAAATGCCAAGTAACCATCAGCTGGCCAGAATAATTGTGTGCAGCTATTGTTCTGCTATCTGAAAACCTACCCTTGATGCTTGCATATAAAAAAAATAATAAACTTCTTGCTGTGTTATCACTGAAATGGAAGGGAGTGCTATTCGTTAAGGATTTTCAGCTTACCCTAACACATGGCTAACAAACACCAAATACCTACATCTATTAAGTAGATGTCTTCTGTAATCTTTACCCACTTGCAAGGCAGAACTGGAATCCTTTGTCCCCACTGAAATACCTACACTTGTTTACCAGAGGAATTATGACATTCAATGGTAAATATTGGTTTAGATATCTGTCTTCCTCTTACAATCCAACTTTTAAAGGACAAGGATGGAGACTTCCATCCTTGGAGTCTCTGTTATAGAGTATCTAGAACACTCTGAGTCCTGAATAAATATTTATTGCTTTATTAAGTTAATACATGAGTGAATGAATCAATGGCCTCAGAAATAGTGCATATTCCATTCATCTCAGCAACACTTCCTTTATTAAAATATTAGGTACTCTTGTCTTTAAAAATTACAGAATGATTCTCTTATACTTCCTTTTTCTTTCCTCATCTTCCCTTCTCTAGTTACACGGACACAGGAACTTGTTTCAGCCACATGAAATCAGGTAAGAGGCAATGTCAACCTTTTAGAGGGAAGGTGTCACCATTACTATTAAAAAAAAAAAAAAACCTGAGCAAAATCAAAGAAAGCAAAACTAAAACAGATCAACCAACCAACCAACCAACAAACAGCCACCATAACCAACAAAACAGAAATCTTACACTGATATATCCAGGTGAAAACAATGTCTTTTAGAATCCAGATGGTCAGATTATGAAGGATTTTTAGAAGTTCATCTTGTCAAGCAAAGGTTACATTTTCAAATAACTCGTCATTTGACATTGGACACAGGAGAATGTAGTAGAGTACAAACTCTAATAAAAATTGTTTTATTCAAACTGACAATTTTCTCTTTTAAATACATGAGAGATGCTTTAAATTTCTGTTGGAAGCACATATCAGTTAGTACGGTAAAGACACAGCCTTCAAAAGGTCCATTGATATTGTGTACATGGGAACAATAAAATTGCATTGCTCATTGACTGGTAGGAGTTAATTAGTTAAATCTTCAGTGCTGCTTGGTAATTTTCACACATGTCACACAGTTCAAGTTCACACAGTACAAAGCAATTACACAGCCGAAGAAATTTGACAAAGAAAAGACAGATCAAATTCAATAATGCCTACTGTTTTATTCTAAAGAAAAAATAAATAACTTTGGCTCAAAGCGTAACTTGTGTCTATTAAATCAGGGGTCTCCAATGCTCTGGGCGGCAGACCATTATCTGTCCCCGGCCTGTTAGGAACTGGGCCACACAGCAGGTGATCATGGGCGAGCGAGCAAAGCTTCATCTGCCGCTCCCCACGGCTCCCCATTGCTCGTGTTATCGCCTGAGCCATCTCCCACCCCCCTACTCCGGCCCCCCACCCTACGACTGCGGAAAAACTGTCTTCCACAAAACCGGTCCCTGGTGCTAAATAGGTCGGGGACCTCTGTATTAAATTACTCTATATTGGAGAACAAAGTGTCACAAAAGCAGAGAAAAGATGTTATATCAAGAGAAGAGCCAGAAGTTAAACACATTGCACAACAGCCACTATAGAATTACATGGTTTCAGAATATCGTATGTGAATCACAGAAAAATGTTGCATCAAAACAGAACTATAAGGCAATAGAAACGTGGAATAAGTAGTTAAGTTAGGAAACAATTTGATTATTTTTTCTGTCTTATGCTTTGAAATTTAAAAGGTTTAAAAATATCTGCAATAGTTCTTCTTTGGAATAGTTGTGCAATATTTTAATTATTTGTTTTCAAAAGTCATCTCTTATATCTAGAATTCCAAAATCTAGGTCATTTCATATCAAAGGAGAACACAGTTCAAGAATTATACATATTTTTATTACCCCTTTTCCAAATGCCTACTTTTTCTGGCTGCTTGCTAACATTCCATCAGAATGCATTATTTCAACAGAAAAGCACTCTTTCAGCTTGTTTATTATGAATGGGAATATTTATAGGTGTACCTTTCTTAAATGGTAAGTCTTCTATGAAATTTACATTTGGAAAATTGTTTTATAGGTTTGAAGAACTACTGTATATGTATAATTTTCAATTTGCATGAAAATAAAGTAATTGATTTAAGGAAAACTAGAGAAGGGAATACCTTCAACAGGAGACTGACCAATGTGAATTCTGTCTTATGCAATTAGAGACCTCAATAAAGTTTATTTTACCCGTTAGCACCACATTATATTTTCCCTCTAAGCTCTGAATTTTTTAAATGACAATTCATAAGGAAAAAAGAGGACTGATAATATGTATATAAGTCTATTTGTTTGGTACCAGAGGGTTCGTGGAAATGTAAGACAAAATCCCATCATTCTGTGGGTTGAGATAAATTCAAACAAAATTTATAATATGAATATATGATAAGATACATGTAAGAAAAGTTTATTGGTTGAACCGAGTGAGAGCAGATTAGCCTCTCTCAAGCAAAATTGAGGCAGGGCATTGAAATACAAGTAATATGTCAAGGACATCTGAGGAGAAGCACAGGGAATGATAATAGCAAAGCTTTAAGTCAGGTTCATTAATGTTAATTTCTCTATTGCCGCAAGTGCAGAGATTGCGGGTTTATGTTGAAATATTATATTGGAAGGGATAGCTGGAATTTTCTGGCCCCACCAGTCCTCCCCTACACTATGCAGCTGACAGCTCATAAATCATATCCCGAAGTTCATCCCCTCACACAAAAGTTTAAAGCTAGAACCATCTAAACTGGTTCATGTAATGCTATTCTCCTCAACTTGCTCCAGTTTCTCTCTGTCATCTAATTTATGTCATCTAAGATCAATTTATGATCTCATTTTGTCCCATGGAACACATACTCCATGGACCTCCCACCACATGGAACTCACACATTTGCCAAACAATATTTTACTAGCTTCACTCTCTTTGGTGAAATACTCATGAAAGAACTGTCCACTCTTCTTAATCTCACTGCTTCTTATTCCCTTTTTCTCTCTGTGCTTAAGTACTGGCTGTTTGTTTGCTTTTGGTCCTTCATGACAAAAGGGCTTTGTCCAAACCAGGGCTTACTATTGCTCATTACTGTATGCTCAGAGCATAGAATAATAAGCACATAATAGACATGCAATACATATTTGCTGACTGAATTATTATGGTACCAAATAAACTGATATTCCTCCCGCAGAAGTTTTAATTCCAATGATTTGGAAATCAAGTCTAATCAGGAACCATTTTGGGAAGGGCCTTCTTTATATTCTGTAAGCAGTGGAGGATAAAATTTTATTCAGGCAGGCAGGTTTTTTAAGCCTCCAAAGGGTACCCTACCCAATTTCTACTCATTTCACTTTATTAAATGCTAAAATGAAAGTTTGTCCCTGAATACAGAATATTACTAAAATGCGATCTTGATAAAGAATATAACCTAGAACTCTCTCAACTAATCCTTAGGAAAATCCTTGTTATAAGAAGTACTACTTACAGTTCTTAACTTACAACATATGCAGTCTTATAAATAATCTAAATTTTGTACTTGGATGAAGCCATGACATCAGAGGGTTATAAACCTGAATCAAAATGGTTGGACTCAGGTGAAATACTTTAACTCACTTGTATTTTGTTGTTATGCCATTCACTTTATAGTATTCTGAGTAACATTATAAGAAGCATTGTATAAAATGCGTTATTGTATTTAATTTTGAGAACATTGTCAAATCCATTTTCTGTTATATTATGCAGAAAGTCTTGTTCATGAGGCTCTAACAATGAGAATTCCAAGTGTAGAAATTGTGCCACCATTTGCCTTGCATTACCTTATCAATTTTAACTTCTGGTTTATTACTTTCATATCTTTATATTGCCTTTGATCCGAGACCATAAATTCTATCTATCTATCATCTTGTATAGTGATTCTTTATGGAATAAAGCTGTAGTATAAATAGATGGATAACTAAAGAGTATAGAATTCTCTAGGCAATATCAGCCCATTGGAGATTTTTCATCAAGTGACTCTATAATAATAAAAATAATTTTTATTATTACTTACAAATGGAGTCAAAGTCAAATCATTAATTGTTTTTGATCCTCCATAAGTTCCAATCTTCCAACCTCTGTTCCAAATTTTATTTTTGTATGAACAAAGATCAAGAACATTTTGGAATCATGAATTTTAAAGAAAAATGTGCACAGGTACATCCATTTTAAAGGTCCCACATTTGTTATTCTTGACAGCAAATGGCATAATTATTGCTTGGTTGTATACACACCAGATACCCTGAGGTTGGCCTTAGCGTAGTGGGCTTTTACCAAGAAGTGTCATCCAATTTACCCTAAAATATTTTCCCAGCAAATGCAAGCACTCATTGTATTACAGAATTTATTACTTATTAAAGCACTTGGGTCTTTACTACTTTCTCCTTGGAAAATTTTAAATAAATGATTTTCAAAGAGTACCCTGTGAAACTAAGAGTCCAGAGAAGATGGTACGTATAGTCTTGTTTCTCATTGTTCTTCCCAGCTAGATACAATTAGAAACCCCGGCAAAAGCACGAGAGGCAATTAATTAAAAGAGAACTCAGGAAGGTGGAAAGAGGAAGGCAGGTAGTTAGACTTCAGCAAGCATCATAAATATGCTTCAAGAAGCAATTACAAAAACAAATACTATACTTGTTTATGACCAATCATCTTGCTCCTTGTTTATATTTGTATGCAACTTTGTTATATATTTTGCTATTTTTCTACAAAATATATTTTATATCCTAAAATTGTTTTGGGGGGCAAATTCAACTATAAAAAATAAAATTTTATTTAGGTTTACTTTTTGGTGAGCGTAAGACTCCCACTAGTTTGTGTGCCTGCTTGTCTGTTTCCTCAAGAAACAGCCCTTGAGTTTTATAACCTATGAACTATGGCTTATCTGAGATAAATATCTCCGTTTCTCTGAGGAAAAAAAGAAAAACTATTCAAAATGTAGAACAATTAAGCACCAAACTTTCACTTCAAATCACCAAATGAGTTTAAAACTTCAAATGCCTAGAAAGGATAAGATTAGGCAAATCCATGAAACAAGTTTTAGGTACTTTTTAAAAATTTTTTATAATGGGTGAAAAGGAATATTTGCCTCTTAAAAACAAGACTCCACATAGAAGTATTTTCTCTTTTATTTTTCTTAAAGTATGTAGTCTTTCTGTTTATCTTTCATTTTTGCACTGTTGATAGAACCATAAGTGTATAGAAATATCTCTTTATTTAAAAGCAACAGGGCAAACCCTATGGCAAATAGCAACTGATAATTTCCCTCAGTGTTGGGAGAAAAGTTGGAAGAAGTAGGAATGTGATGCAGGCACTACTCAGCCCCAGCTCATTGTTACCTTGAGGAAATATGGGACCAGCAGTGCCAAATCTTACTATTATTGAGGAGAAAACAGAACTACATTTTAAAATGAAATTCACATTTGAAGAATGTTGTATAAGCCAAACAAAGCCTGTCTATGTCCTGGGTAGAGCCACGGGCCCACTAATGACTTCTATATGAAGTATTGGTCTATTGTCCTCTGAATTTATTGTTGTGAAGGGAAGTCTAAGGACACCCTAATTTTCCTTTAAGTCATGTGCGGTTACCATTTTTTCCCTGCCAAGATATCTATAAAGTTTAAAAAATACTACTGACGTTCTAAATTTTTGGATCTCTAGGTTTTAATCCCTTTATTCTTTTTCTATGGTATATTGTGAGCATTATTTTACTTATAAATTTAAGTCTTCAACTCTAGAACATTTTTCAACTGTACTATTGATTTTTAATTTTTATTTGTTCTTTCATCTGTTTCTAGTATGTAGGCAATTTCTCGGTATGCTATCCTCTATCTTCTATAGCTGTCATCTCTCTCCACATTTTTAAATGTCTTTGTCTGATTCCCCTGCACATTTGGAGAGTTTTCCAAGGTTCTCATTTCCAGCACATCCTTTTCATCTTTTCACTCTTGCTCTACAGAAATGAAATTATATATTTCTTAGTCTAGGAAGCTGAGGATTTCTTAATTCTTGTACCAGGTAGGATCAAGCTGTCTTATTTAAATGGTTTCCAACATTATCTACCTATCTATCTATCTACTACATATCTACATGATATACATAAGGATATATATGGGAAAATACACATAAGGATAGAGAAATATAGCATTTCTTCATTCTATGTGAGTTAAACAAATACAATAAGGCAAAAACAGGTTCTGAGAGCTACACCATTTCATTGTCCCTACCCTTCAATACCCAAAACAAAATTTAAGATCTTTTTAGAATTTAGGGGGAAATGATTAACTTACCCATCATGATCATAAAGACTATAGACAGTTGGTCTTTCTCTTTCAAACCTAGAATAGAGCTAACCTACTTTAGTGTAGCAGTGAATGTCAGGTGGGAGAAGAAATGAAGAAGAGAGGAAAAGATGGACAGGCTGAGATTTTTCAGGAACGATTCCTTTCTATTACAAGTCTGATGAAATCAAATGAATAAAATGAAAGAGAAGATCAAAATCTTCAGTGACTCACCACTAGAGAGATGGTCCCACGAATGTTCTCAACTTTGCAGTAGCAATTCCTTTTTCACTGAAGAGAATAAAGAGAAAAGTAAGAACATAAAAAAGGTCAGAGACCTTAGATTCCTATTCAGAGTAGATATACTGGTTCTAATGCTTTTTTTATTGTTTCATTGTAGTCTTAATTCTCATAAGCTCTTCTCTTATCTCATTCATCTTTTTCTATTTTGAATGTCTATCAAAGAATTCCTAATCCATCTAAATCTGGTTTCTTATCATCTCATCTTGTATGTCATTTTATAAAATCTGCATTTATTAAATTTTGATGTCAATAATTTTTCAGAAATATTCTCTTATTTCCTAGGAAAAAATATTTTTTGGCAATGTCTTACCCTCTGCTTCTTTGGCTATGTGTTCCTTTCTTTATTGTGTATGAGCACAATTCCCTCAAATTGGAGAGACCAACAAGGCAATACAGACAATCACAATTTACCAAAGTAGAAACTTATAAAGAGCAACTTCTGCATTAATCAGTGCTGGGGTAGGAAAACCTGAACTGTCATTGACAAATTGCTAGAGGCTTAATGTGAACAACTCTGAGGATTAAAAACTCCAAGACTGGGTTTCCCTGGTGGCACAGTGGTTGGGAATCCGCCTGCCAATGCAGGGGACACGGGTTCAAGCCCTGGTCCAGGAAGATCCCACATGCCGCAGAGTGGCTGGGCCCGTGAGCCATGGCCGCTGAGCCTGCGCATCCGGAGCCTGTGTTCCGCAATGGGAGAGGCCACAAGAGTGAGAGGCCTGGGTACCACAAAAAAAAAAAAAAAAAAAAAAACTCCAAGACTAGTTATCAGTAGGCTACACACTTTTGTGAATTTTACCTCCCAAAGTTCTACCAGGTTCTTACTTGTATTGGTGAAATATCCCCTCATGCTTCTGGTAGGGAGACGGGGGAAAAGAACCATTTTGAAATAACACCAAAACATTCTGCTCTACTTAACAAAGTGTGTCCTCAGGAGAAACTATTTAATCAGAGTCTTACCTGCTGGGATTTTATCACAGCCTAACTGAGAGAACGGAAATACCCAACTCCAGCCGATTCTAGCCATCCTGTTCCACCTAAGTATGTACAGGGGAATGAAGGGGGAACAAGAGGCATATGAGCGGTTCACAATCCAGAGTCGGGCTCACTGAAAGACTGAGACCTAATCATAGGACTATAGAACACTTCCTCTCTCCCCACACCTCACCACAATATTACTAAAGGCCTATTTATAGCAGTTCCTTTTGGCCAGTACATCACTCCTAGCTATCAAAGAAAAAATTACAAAGTATACCAAATGGCAAAAAAAACAGTTTGAAGAGGCAGAGCAAGCATCAGAACCAGACTCAGATATGATAGGGGGTTTGGAATTATCCGACCAGGAATTTAAAACAACTATGATTGCAATGCTAAGGGCTCTCATGGGTAAAGGAGACAACATTCAAGAACAGATGGACAATAAGCAGAGAAGGAAATTCTTTAAAGAGCCAGAATGAGATTCTAGGAGTCAAAAACACTGTTAACAGAAATGAAGAATGACTTTGATGGGCTCACTAGTAGACTGGACACAGCTGAGGAAAAATATCCCTGAGCTCAAGGATATCTCAATAGAAAACTCCCAAACTGCAAAGCAAAAGGAAAAAAGACTGACAAGAAAACAAACTCCAGAACAGAATATCCAAGAACAGCAAGTCAACTACAAAAGGTTTAATATGCACATAATGGGACTACTGGAAGGAGAAGATAGAGAAATATACAGAATAAATATTTAAAATAATAATGACTGAGAAGTTCCTCAAATTAATATGATACCAAACCACACATCCGGGAAACTCAGAGAATACCAAAGATAAATGCCTCCCCTTGATCCCCTCCAAATATACATAGGCATATGATTTTCAAACTAAGAAAATATAAGAAAAAAAATCCTGAGAAAAGTCAGGGGGAGGTGGGGAAAATATTTTACCTACAGAAGAGCAAATAAAAGAATTACATCCAACTTCTCCCAAGAAACCATGCAAATAAAGAGAGAGTGGAGTGAGAAATTTAAAGGGTTCAAAGGAAAACAACACCAACCTGAACTTCTGTACCTTGTGAAATTATTCTTCAAATGTGAAGAAAAAATAAAGACTTTCTCAAACAAAGAAATTGAGGAACTTTGTTGCCAGTAGACCTGTCTTTCTAGAAATGTTAAAAGAAGATCTTTAGAAAGAAGAAAAATAGTACTGCTAAGAAACTTGGATTTACATTTAAAAAGAGGAAAGAGCATTGAAGAAGGAATAAGATAAAATAAAAACATTTTTCTCACTTAATTTGTCTAATTAGGTAACAGTTTATTCAAAATAATAGCAACAATGTACTTGATTTTATAATTTTATACAATATGTGCTTTTGTATGCTTATGTATGAGTGAAATGAATTTCAGCAATGATACAAGGGATGGGAAGGAAAAATTAGGATTATTTTGTTATTATACAGTATGTGCAACAGAAACAAAGCAGCAGAGTGTTATTTGAAAGTGGACTTGGATAGGTTGTAAATGAATATTACAAAGTGTAGGGCAACCACTAAAAGAGTAAAAAAAGTATAACTGATATGCTAAGAAAGGAGGAAAAAATGGAATAATATAAAATGCTCAATTAAAATCACAAAAGACAGAGAAAGAATGGAAGACAAAATAGAAAGAAGAATAAGGGCAGTAAACAGAAAACAGTAAACAGTAAAAAACAGAAAACAGTAACAAATATGGTAGATATTAATCCAATTATATCCATATTCACCTTGAATGGTCTAACTGCACCAATTAAGGACAGATATTGTCAGGGTGGATCAAAAAACAAGACCCAAGTCTATGTTGTTTACAAAAAAAAATTAAATATAAAATCACATACATATTAAAATTAAATGGATGGAGAAAGTTTCATTCTTTGGCACGTGGATATCCAGTTTTCATAACACAATTTACCAAAGAGACTATCTTTTCCTTTATTGAGTATTCTTGACTGTCTTCTCAAATATTAGTTGACTGTACATGTATGGGTTTATTTATGAGATCTTAAATCTGTTCGGTTGGTCTATGTGTCTGTTTTAATGGCACTACCATACTGTTTTGGTTAGTATAACTTTGTAGTATAGTTTGAGATAAAAAAGTGTGATGCTTCCAGCTTTGTTCTTCTTTTTCAAGATTGCTTTGGTTATTCAGATCCTTCTGTGGATCCATATGAATCTTAGAATATTTTCTTCTATTTCTATAAAAAGTGCCTGTGGAATATTGATGGAGATTGCATTGAATCTATAGGTGGCTATGGGTAGTATGGACATTTTAACAATATTAATTCTCCCATCCATGAACACAGACTATCTTTTCACTTATTTATGTCTTCCTCAATATCATGCATCAATGCCTAATAGTTTCCAGTGAACAGATTTTTATTCTAAGTATTTTTATTTTTTTAGGATGTTATTGTAAATGTTTTCTTTATTTCCTTTTCAGATAGTTTATTATTAGTGTATACAAGTGCAAACATATCTTATCTATGGATAGTTGCTAGCTGGTCATCTTGTGAGGAGGACTGAAGTTGGGAATGACCAGTGTTAGAATTTTCTAATTCATTTTTTTAATGTACTCATTATTATATCACCAACAAAAATTATAATAAATGAAATATCATAATGCAGCATTGCTTTGCCTCTAGTGATGCCTCTGGTGGTTCAAAGATGCCTACCCCAAATTAGAAACATTATTCCTCCTCTTGACTCCTGAATTATTTAATGTATTTTATTGAAAGTGCATCTATCTTTCTATAATTTTTGATAGCTATAGTACTCATTGTCTTGTCAGTTCTTCAATATGTCTTTAGAGTACAGTTTTCTTTTGGTTGGTAAATCCTGCGTGTTAGATGATTCAACAATGAAGTTAAGTGCTATGTTAATGTCAAAATGCATCAGGGATATCAAAGAATATGGGAAACACACTTGATTCTATACATCCCAAGATAATTTGAATGTCAACATTGATAATCAATTCATAAATCTCAGAATTTAAAGAACAAAATAATAATGTAGAAATAATTTTGAACATCTCTCCAAGTAAATATAAATTAGGCCCTTTGCCAGAATCATAGAGTTATGGCCAAAGCTTAGACTTAGTTTTGTGCCTTTGGCTCCTGGGTCCAGCAATGTTGTTTTCTTCCTGCAAAATACTTATGCAATAGTAACTTTGGAGAAAAAAGTTCCCTGAAAAATATTTTGGCCAGTCCACATATTCAGGTCTGCTGATTTTACATAAGGCTCATTTGCCGAATTAGAAAAAGGCTCCACTTCTGGGAAGATGAATTAGAAAAAGGCACAGTTTTCCTCAGGGCTAACACAGCCTTGCATCAAGTAGCATGTTGAGAGGGTTTTTAGCCTCAGCTGACTATCTTGACTGAGGTCCACTGGCAGTACACAACTTACATGACCTGTATAAGGTTGGCCTGAATATACTTTTCTTAAATTCACTTTTTTCACAAAGTAATAAGAATAAATTAGTAAAATACAGAAGTTCTATTTTAGGTAAAAGTCCCGATCATTATATTTGCTACTTGCTAACCTCCTGTTTTCTTTAAAATTTGATTCAGGTATAATCCTTTTAACCTTATGCATTTGAACTAACAGTAAGTTCCATGAGAAGAAAACAAACTGTGAAAGCCAGTATTTACAATTATTTTTACAAGTGTGCTGCCACTGTGTTTTTTAAATAAACTCTCACTGAAAAATGTGCATAATCTCAAAGATTATGTGTCAGCAACATGAAATGGCTAGAATTTTCTTTATTTCAAAGGGAATTTGTTTCTCTATTTTCAATGCCAGGATACAAATATATTTCCTCTTAAGAGAGCAAAATGACAGAATCCATTCCATTGTTTCTGTGAATGATAATTTACTAATCAGAATTACCTCCAAGCAATTTGTGATTTTCACTATTGTAACGCTATCAAATAAATGTTATGATTTGCATTTCTCTAATAATTAGAGATATTGAGCATCTTTTCATGTGCTTTTTGGCCATCTGTATGTCTTCTTTGGAGAAATGTCTATTTAGAGAGGTATCACCTCACACTGGTCAGATGACCATCATCAAAAAGTCTACAAAAAATAAATGCTGGAGAGGGTGTGGAGAAAAGGGAGCTCTCCTACACTGTTGGTGGGTATGTAAATTGGTACAGCCACTATGGAGAACAGTATGGAGGTTCCCTAATAAACTAAAAATAGAGCTAGCATATGATCCTGCAATCCCACTCCTGGACATTTATCTGGAGAAAACCATACTTTGAAAACATACATGCACCCCAATGTTCATTGCACCACTGTTTACTTACAATAGCCAACACATGGAAACAACCTAAATGTCTATCTACAGATGAATGGATAAAGAAGATGTCCATCTACAGATGAATGGATAAAGATTGTGTGTGTGTATATATATATATATATATATATATATATATATATATATATATACACACAATGAAATATTACTCAGCCATAAAAAAACATGAAATAATGCCATTTGCAGCAACATGGATGGACCTAGAGATTATCAAACTAAGTGAAGTAAGTCAGACAGAGAAAGACAAATATCATATGATATCACTTATATGTGGAATATAAAAAATGATACGAATGGACTTATTTACAAAACAGAAACACACTCACACTTAGAAAACTAACCTATGGTCACCAAAGGGGAAAGGTGAAGGGGAGGGATAAATTAGGAGGCTGGGATAAACATATACACACTACTATATATAAAAGAGATAATCAAGAAGGACCTACTGTATATCACAGGGAATTCTACTCAGTACTCTGTAATAACCTATGTGGGAAAAGAATCTGAAAAAGAATATATATGTATAACTAAATCGCTTTGCTATACACCTGAAACTAACACAACACTGTAAATCAACTATACTCCAATATAAAATAAAAATTTAAAAAAAGAAACTGTATTTCCAATGCATAAAGTGTAGTGTCATAAGTTATATAATCAGACAGCCTAGATTCAAATCCTTGCTTGACAGACGGTCAGCCACGTGACATCGGACAACACCATAGTTTGCCTTCAATAGAAGAGATCTGTGAATAACAGAAGTCCAAAAATGGATTCCAGCATTCAAAATCTCTTCTAAAAGTATTTTGTTTACCTTCTGCTTTTTCTGTATAGGAGACTTTTATCTTTCCAGGACCTCTCATTTTGCCTAAATGGAGCAGTAGACATATAACTGAAGTTCTTACGCTTTTAAGAAAATTAAGAATATGTCAAGATTCATTTAAACTTCTATCATCAAGTTATTAAAGCATTTTATACCACAATTTTCATCCGTAAAATGGGGCAGATACCACACCCATCTTTAGAAGAGTTACAAATGCTATGCTTTTGAACTATACATGGCACTAAATAGTAAACACTCAATAAATCATGATTATCACTATTAATATTCCTGTATTTCACAGAAATGCAAAAACTCATAATACTTGAGAAGATTTTTGTTGATTGCATAAGAATCAAGTCTATGACGCACTTTTAAATCTACATGCAGTCATCTGGGTCTTATATGTTTTACAGTTTTTTTCTTAGGAATGTGAATAAATGGCAAAAGCAGAAGGAGAAATTTCACACATGTAGATTTAGTTCAGAATAAGTGATATAGACCAACTGAATTTTAAAGGGAAAAGTCAGTAGAGGAAGGAAAAATAAAAGTAAATGATGATATGTGGGCATCTGGAAGAAGAAAAATATTATGCTGCTATTATTAGACTCCTTTTAAAATTATCAGGTTTGTGTGCTGCCTTCTCAGAGCCCACACACTTTGAGTGTTAAGAGGAGGAGTTTTTAGTACTGCAGTAATTATAACAAGGGCGTAAGCTTCTGTAGGTGGGAGACAACTTATTATGTGGAGATATTTATTTTAGGCTTAGAATAATAATTTATTGAATTTAGATATTTTGGTAAGGTTCATGTTCTCCCTTCAGTGTGAGGCACAGGACGGACAGAAGAAAAATGCACGTGATACTTTCACAATGGAAAGTTCTTTCTGTTTATAGGGAACGTTAATCAAGCATATCAAGAGACTGAACTTATCTTGTGGGACATATACAAATCCAACTTTGTGTGAACTGCCAAAGACAATTTTGTCACCTTCCTTTGATTCTTTACTTTCCTAATATCTTTATTATCATAAAATATTAATAAGAATACCGTAGAGGCTTTAATTTAAAGTTTTGAACGCTGTCAGGGAACTATACTCAATATTTTGTAATAACATGTAAAGGAAAAGAATCTGAAAGAAAAAAAAATATATATATATGTATGTATAACTGAATCACTGTGCTGTACACATGAAACTAACACAACATTGTAAATCAACTATACTTCAATTAAAAAATTTTTTTGAATGCTGTATAAATAACTTTTCTAAGAAATATCAAATAATATCTTCATCACTCTGTAAATAAGTACTAAATTTTCTTTCTTTTTTAAACAGTTCTACAATCTGATCGCTACGTACTACCGTTCGACGTTGTTTCTGCACTTCTTTAACTTGTATGGGGTACTCTGTTAGTTTCGTTACCCAGAAAAAGAACCGTAGTACCATAATTTGAAATACTCTCACTAGTTTATCATCAGACTCGAAGGGCTCTAGACTAGCAGCTAATAGTAGATTTTATGTGAGGGAAGTATTTTTTTTTCTAATTAAAGACTTTATTTTTTAGAGCAGTTTTAGCTTTATAACAAAACTGAAAGGAAGGTACAAAGATTTCCCACATACACCTTGCCTACATGTGTGCAGCCTTCCCCATTATCAACATCATTCACCAGAATGGTAAGTTTCTTGCAATCAGTGAACCTGCATTGACACATCATAATCACCCAAACTCCATAGTTTACCTTAGGATTCACTCTTGGTGTTGTATGGGTTTGGAAAAATTCATATAGTCTATGGGTTTGGGGAAACTAGAATGACATATATCCATCATTATAATATTATATAGTCTTTTCATGGCCCTAAAATTCCTCTGTATCTGCCTATTCATTACTCCCCCAACCCCCGCCCTGCACTATTGACACGATTTTCTCCTAAGGCTCTATGCTGGATCTATTTTGAGATAACTGCCGCTGTTCACTCTAAGAATGTTAGACATGTTCCCTGATCTGCCACCATGGCCTTCTGCTGCCCTTTAGGCTGCCATGGCCATCCCCTGGCCCTGATGTAAGGCACCACCACTCTCTTCCCTGATCCTGGAAAACTGCTCGTCTCCCCAAGGTGGTGCTCGGATATCTGAAGTCCTTAGTGCTATCTTTATGCTATGTTCTGAGTTGTAAGTGAGGAAAATGCTTATTTTCTCTTTTATGTTACATTCTTCTAGAATGGGTACTAAACCTTTATTTTCTAACGTTTTACAAAGACAAAACTGTAGCCTTTTCTGTCTCTGTATTTCAAACATGAGCCCATGTGAGTGATGAACTGGGAAAAACTGTCCAAAAAACAACAAGGTTTACTCAGAAAAACCATTCCTTCCCTTAGGATAACTTTTCTCCTAGAAATCTCTTTGATTCCTCATTCAAATGACATTGATAATAAGAAAAAGAATCCACTAATATTTATTCAAGGATTATTATGTGTCAGACATTGTTACAAATGCTTTATGTGTGTTCATTAATTTAATCCTCGTGGCACTTTGAGATTTTTAGTAGAAAGTATTATTTCCATTGCAATGAAAAATGGCTAAGATGTTTCATCCTACCTTATACACTTGTTTTAATATGTGCTTTACTAATATTTCTAAATTATAATCTCATAATTCCCAAGCTAAAATTTAAAATTAGGCCAAGCTGAGCCAAAATCCATCAATGGTTTGCAATGAAAACTGTTAGTAGATTCAAAGCAAAACCTTATCTTGACACATAATGTGCATAATAGGGAGTGTTACATTTATAATATAAGGAAGAAGACAAATACAGAAAACCATACAAATATAATCTGAGTAAAGTAAAAATATAGGCAAACACATCAATAATGGATTTCTAGTAACAATCTAGAAGTTCTCATTCCTTTTATAAACTAATTTTTGTTTACCTAATTGATTTGGCATACATTAATTGAATTCAAATTTTAATTGTTCAATTATTTGTTGAGATTATTGTGAGAATGAATACGCAGTGCCTATCTCTTAAAAAGTCAAGAGTATTAAAAAAAAAAAGTAAAGAGTATTCAAATATAAGCTTGTCAAAATTACCACTGTAGGACATCTTATGTTTTATGATAACTATATGTGTCAAATAGTTTTGAATTAGAGTGGATGAAATTATTAGTTTCTTTTTTGTTTTTCTTGCCAGAATCAGGGAAAGCTTCATAGAAAAGGAATCACCTGCACTTTGAATTGAGACACAAGATTCATCAGGTAAAGAAATGTAAAAAGGAATTAGAAGAAAACAATACTAAAAACTAGCTAACAAAAATCAAATTAGGAAAAAACAGATAAAATCATGGACTTTTGAGAATAAAGCACATTAAATCCTATGCTGAGTATGCATTATCCAGCAGGTAATGGAGAGTCCAAAGAATATCAAGTTATTATGTTGTACACTTGAAGTATATGTTATATGTCAATTATATCTCAGTTTTAAAAAAGAAAAAATAAATGGAGTCCACAGAGGTTTTAAATATAGGCTTTGTCTATGTCTTTCAAAGTTTTTAAACATAGCGGTCATTACTGAATAGCTGTGTGTCTTAAAAAATCATACGAGTATTAGAAAAAAAATTAAACGTTTTTCCATATCAGTGACTCCTATTAAACTACCTGAAATTTACTTCACTTCTTTGAATTAAAACCTTAAGGACTTGCAGGAAGAACAACTTATTAACTTACCCACAGTTAATGACATTAATTAGTAAACCAGAATAGCTGAAATAAAACAGACTTGCATGAATAAAGCATAGAAGATTTTGTTTTCAGTGACAGAAATAAATACACAACATTTAATGTTACCTAGAAAAGCAATGGGGGAGGACTCCATAGTCACATTCAGGTAAGGTATACCAGCTCCAGGCAACAGGAAATGTACACACATCGAAGGCTGGGGAAAATGTATCAGTCACTGACTTGATAGGGAAAAAAAAAAAAAAAGACACACTCTAAAGAGTGTAACTGAAAATAATTTAATGAATGGGATAGGAATTAAGAGGTTAAGGGAATAAAAATCAATGAAAGAAAGCAGTTACCAGCTCTAGACCTGAAGGTGCAAATAGAGGGCATGGTGTTCCCAGAGCCCACAGGGAGCAGAGTCTTGGGACAAGGGCTACAGACAGAAGCTGGAGCTCTGGAATACAGCCACAGTCGTGCCACGTGGAGGGAGCTGGGTAGTGGAGCATAAATTCAGTCTCTTTTACTTTCCACACACTAATCTCCTGTCCATGCCTCCCACTGGCAAAATCTATCCAGAAATCAAGAACAAGAGAGCCTGGCTGACCAGTCTGCAGAGCTCAACCTTCCGAAGCATGAATCAGGGCAGAGAAGGGCAGGGAGAAGATCTGGAGAAGCAAATGGAGAATAAGCAGCAAAGAGGAGAGGAAAGAGACACAGTGAGAGTGAAGACATAAATGAGGGGTGAGGGCCACTATAAACAAGTCTTTGTAACTATGGGCACTATTAGTAGAGACTGGGAAGAAACCACCAGTAGGTGGGAAAGGGGAAAACATTTGTCCTCTTTGACATTTCTGGAATGTAAAGCAGATAGAGCAATGCATCTGTTTGCATTGTCATTTGCTTATTTAGATAACATTAGTTTTTTTGTATATTACTACTATTAATGACGATCAAATAAAAACAACCTTAGAGCGTCGTCATTTTCCAAACAAAATGTTGAGATTCCTTCCTCAAAATGGCTTTGTGTTTCATTTTAAGAAGTTTAGTATACCCCAACTTAAACATCATCATGAATTTACTTATAATGTTTAGGTTCTTCAAAACCATGTGATTTTTTAAACTCACATAGCCAAGGCACTTCCAATAATTCTTTTGATTATTTTCACCATGATTTACTAATGTTCTTACATCAGTTCACTTGTTACTATATTAACCAAGGACATAGTAAAAACATTTAAGGTAAATAAATGTTCTTGCTTTAAACTCACTTTTTTGGTAGTAGGCAACAGTCAAGTTTAATTTAAAAAAGACTGGAAGTAGTTACTCATGCTTATAAAATATTCTATGCATAATCTATTATATTGTTAGCCAATCTATTCACTGTTTAATCCATTCAACGAATATTTACTGAATAACTACTATGGGCCAGTCTTAGTTGCTAACGGAGATACATCTCTCATTCCGTCTGTCTCTCTCTGTTTATCTATCTGTGTAAATACCCTAACTAACGTAGCTTGAAATATAGTTGGAGTTTATAACATGTATGTATAAAACAATATAAAACTTAAAACAAATTAAAGGTAAGAAAAAATAATATAATAAAAGCTATGTCTTGGATGAAAATGAAACAAAATGCAATAAGCATGAGGTTCTGAAGTTCCCTTTCATCTGATTCTTATATAGCTCAGCTAAAACTGTTTCATTCTCCCCATTGTTTAGGCCAAAAACCTAGGAGTCATCTTATGATGGTTCTTTCTCATAACCCCATATCCAGCTAACTACAAACTATTTCAGCTCTGCATTTAAAACGTATCTAGAATTCCACTCGTAAAATGGCTCAAAAGCTGAGAAACATGTAGTGGAGAGAGAAAGTTATAAATGCAAAGAGTAGACAAGTAAAGAGTTGCAGAACCAAGAACTACTGCAGTTTATCACATACATAATCGTTCTACTTATATATACCTAACTCTTCCCCTCTCTCAATTTCTCTTTCTCTGGAATATAAGCTGTGTTATTATTGATAGTTAGGTTAACGTAGTCCACAGATTTTATGCTTTTAAGTCAGGATTGTGAATGAACTAGGGGAAGGATAAAGAACTAAAGATGAAAGCAATGACTTGATAAGACATGATCTTTTCTTCTGAAGAGAGAGTTAGCATGTTTTATATTTTGCATATGTAAAGATGCAGTTTGTGAGGCTGGGGCACAATGCTTTTGTTAGTTTATTGTCTAAAGTTAGGCTCAGAAAATTGTGTATATTCAAAAGTGTAGACTCTGGAATAGGCTGAAAATTGGCTCAATAATGCTTCAACCCCAGAAAAGATAAATACATTTCTAAGATTCCTTTGTAGCTGGAATTTCACATGTGCCCTAGCTTGCTTCAAGTGGATGTTTGTGCAAGACTCCACACAAAGCTTGCAGGTGAAATTGACATAGTTATCTTCAAAATCCAAGTGGCAGGGGTATTGGTCCTTTCATGGCAGTTGGAAAGTAAGTACTGTTGATTTCTAGTTTCATTGATTAGCAGAACAGAATCTGTAGGAACAACTCCTTAGTGTGGGTCATCATTTCTGCTGGCTGTGTGTTCTCCAAAATTCTTTTTCTGCATTTCCTCCCAATTCTGTGACATAACTTAAATGCACTCAAGTATTTTGAGCAGAGCAGTGTCTAGATCTGATATCTGTTTTCAATGATCGCTTTGCCATGGTCCGGAGTATATTTTGTTGAGTTGCAGGGAGAAACAGGGAGCTCATAGGGAGGCAGTTACAGTTTCCAGACAAAAGATGACAGTGGCTTGGAAGTGGGTGATGGCTGTAGAGATTTTTGAGAGGTAGGCATATTCCTACATATTTTGAAGATGTTTGTCACAGAAAATAACAAACTAATAGGAAAAAATAATTCAGTCAAAAAATATGAGATTGAGATACTCTCTACCTTGAGAGAGGATGAAACTTAAACCAAACCAAGTTATAGATGGATTAAAGATTAAACTATACAACGATAAATTATAAAAAACGCCAAAGGAAATAGGGATGCGTTAATAACTAATTTGAGGCTGCAGAGAGAGTTTCTAAGCAGAAAGAAAATAGTCAAAGAACTAATCGGCACAGAAAAGTTTTAAACTTTTGTAAATCAAAAATATTAAAAAGAGGCAAATGTCAAACTTGTAAAAATATCTGAAATATTTATAATGAAATGTGAATGTTACAACCCTAATTATAGAAATACCATCCAACTTGTTCAATCCCCCCGTAACAGGTTTTTCCCTTTAATAGTGCCTTTCTACTATTGATCTGGTCATTGCTTATACACCTTATCCAGCTAAGAGACATTATTACAGTTATTACCTCACAAGTATACCCAGTTCTCTAGCTCTTTTCTTCTTCTCACTTTAATTCCTTGGCCCAGCCATAACCTTAGAAAATCTAACCAGTTACATGTCTTCAGCTGAGCAGCTGAACATTGCTAGAGAAAATAACACATATTAGGGTGGCTGGAGCTCATATTCATTATCACTCACAATAAATAATCATTCAACAGTAGATACTGTTACTTAGCCCGTTTTACAACTAGCAATGTATTATGAACATTTACGTAAGTTAATAAATTCCAGTATATGGATCTATGGGGCACTATAAAGCAATTAACAAATCTATTATCTCATTCATATATTTTGATGCCAATGTTATAAAATGGGTATAATGAATAATCATGTATCTCTTCGTATTGCTTTAGCAAAAATCCTTGAAAGTGGAAAGATGTGACAAAGAATATAAAAAATTTAAGGCTTCTTATATATATTTCAAAGTTTCATTCTATTTCCTAGAGATGAATGAGAGTTCCTATATTATTTTGTGATGACTTTCTAACTTACTGACTTTTTCAAATGCTGTTATCTCAAGTTACTTTATGTCTTAGTTCACTTGGGCTGCTATAACAAACTGCCACAGGCTGGGTGGTTTATAAACAATAGAAATTTAATTTCTCATAGTTCTGGAGGCTGGAAATCTGAGATCAGGGTACCAGCATGGTTAGGTGAGGGTTCTCTTCCAGGCTGCAGACTTCTCATTGTATCCTCACATGGTGAAAGGGGCTAGGTAGCTCTATAGGATGTCTCTCTTTCTTTTTTTTTTGGCCTCGAAGCATGGCTTGCAGGATCTTAGTTCCCCGACCGGGTATTGAACCCGGGCCCCAGCAGTAAAAACGCTGAATCCTAACCACTGGACAGTCAGGGAATTCCCAAGGATCTCTTTTTTAAGAGAACTAATCCTACTTATGAAGTCTCTACCCTCATAACCAAGTCAGCTCCCCAAATTCCACCTTCTGACATCATCACATTGAGCATTAGGATTCCAACATGTAACTTTTGGGGGGACACAAACATTCAAACTTTAGCACTTTACACGATCTCAATTACTAGTTATGTTTGATATTTAACATGTATATTAATTATAATATTTTAATTTTAGACTTTAATAACATAACTATTGTACTTAAATAACTAATATTGTCTTATTTATGTTGCTTTGTTTACTTCAATAGTAAAGAAATTGTTAAAAACACTGAGATATAATACTATTATAAATGAGGATTCTTTTCTTATAAATTTCTCTGTTTTCTTCATTTTTCTGACAAATGTATTTTTAAAATTAGGAAAAAAATTACTATTTAAGAAAAAACTTCAGTTTTGTTTTCCTATATGAAGAAAACATCCTGTAGACATTTAGTTTTTGGTGTTAATATCATTAAATAATTTGGAAGACAAATTGAGAAATTAACCATTTAAAAAGGAAATCAATTATAAAAAACATAGTAGTTTTAATATAATATATAAAAATATCCATTCTAAAAAATTCAAATTATGCAGGCCTTCTGAATATGTCTTGCATAAATTAAAGCATGTCTTATTTAAAGAGATTAGTGGTAAAGAAATTGTATATCTATCTATATGAACATACAGATACATACATTCACATATATATGAAGGGCTTGATTAAGGTTCAAGGGAGTGAGAAGCATAAAGAATGACAATGAACCCAGTGCAGGGAGTTCACAAAGCAAGTAAGAAGGAGTTCAGAACCTCGAATGGAAATCGCAAAGAGTAGAAAAGGAATATGTACCTTCAACTTCTGGTCAGTTTTGATCTTTCAGAAATGTAATGTTCTTGGAAACAGCCTGATAGGATTGGCTTTTAATTCATGGAGAAACTTACTAATTATAATGTAACAAAAGTTCTTCCATGCATTATTTCATTATTTGGAGTAGCAAGATTTTACAGACTGTCAGCTAGCACTAAGATTTAATAAAGGACATTCCATAGTAAGTTCTGACTTCACTATTCTAGCCTAGACTTTCTGACTAGGTTGTGAGTTGGATTTTACCAAGTTTAGAGAAAATTTGGACTATAACACAAAGCTTGTTAGATAAATAAAACCCCTTAAATACTTCCCTTTCCTCTAAAACTTGAGATATTGTTACCAAAAGATGTGGCTTATTAACCCTATATATAGTTGATTTACGAGTACTGCATTCATAAAAGTTTTATTCCCCTCACATTTTAATTCTGAATCTCAGCAAGTCTATATGCTGGCAACCAGCACATCTGACTTTTTTTAGAGTAAGAAAGGCTCAGTAGCTAGGAGATCTGGGATCTGTTAAGTCTCATAATTGACAAATGTTGCTTCATCAATCACAAATAGGCCACAGTCCCAAAATCCATTCTCCATTCTCCACCATGCCATTCTGAAGAGATAAATTACTGCTATTTTTGTAACATGGTCCTACAATGGCTCAATGAGCTGATTTAAAAATCTTTAAAATATCACAACCAAAACCACATCCTAAATTTATAAAAATGAATTAAAGTTTGACTTATAGCTATCAAATGTGTACTCCACGTAGGAATACTTCAAGGAAGTGCAACAAAGGAAACTTGCCATTGCCTAAGAACATGAAGAAAATTTTTGACCTAGACAATCTAAATCATTGGTTTTGGAATTCATTACAGATTTCATTCTCCTCCTAGCAGGTATATTGTCTAATCACATTTTAGGCTAGTACTAATATAAAGTTTTATCCCTTGACATACCTGATTATTGTGAGGAAAAGACAGGTAGGAGGGATAGACAGAACCGAGCCTTCAGCCATTCTGCTTTTTTTACATCTCTAACCTCTATTTATCCTCTATCCTTTCTTAACCTTTTTACACTCTCCTTATTTCTTCATTCTTCATTTTTTATGCTCATTTCTTTTTCATTCATTTTTGTAAATATTTCCTGCTTTATCTGAGGGAAAACCCCCTGCCTTCCGATGCAGCCTCTGCCCTTGGACCTTTTGAACTGTTTTCCATGCTAAGTTTAGCATCATGCTGATCAAATTTGAGGGTGACTTGTAATATGTTTAATGAAAATATTAGTACTTTGAATAATGAATGGAAACTGTCTATTAGAGTGTAAGCTACATGAGGATAGATATTTATTTTACTAATGGTAAATTTCTAGTCCTTCAAAATTTTTTTTGGTGTGTGGTAGGAAAAAATCAAAAGAGTAGAAGCCAAAGAGTTTCAGATCAGAGAATATGAAGATGGAATAATATCATTTTGGAAATGGAATCTGGATATCTGCAATTGGATTTTTGTCTGGTTATTTAATGTGGTCCAGGGTTGGGCTTTTTGATGGTGCCAGATTTGCATTAAGGAGCAAGGAACTACAAACAATATAGACAAATATGATGCAAACTGTAGTGGAACTATGGAAAGGACATGAAGAAAAATTCTGACACAGGAGTTAAATCTGTCTAGAAGAACGAGAAAAAAATTTCACAGGGAAAATAATATGTGAGAGTTCAAACTTAAGAAATGAGTAGGAATTCACTGGCTACAGAAGGAAAAGGTGCATGCCCAGAAAGGGAATAGCAAATAATTGATGATATATTGGACGAGACATTTTCCTGATGCTCCAGAATTAGTGAATAGTACGTCCCTTCTCCATTGCCAAGGCTCACTGAGAGCCAGAAAAAGAAGCCTGCCAGAATCTGCTTGCTCTTGCCCGCTTCCAATTATATTTGGAGAAGATCGTGCTGGGGGTGACTATGGTGGTGAAAGTCACTGGGTTTTTATATGGGTGGCAGTGAAGCAGCTTATATTCTCCTCTTGTAGAGGCAAGGATGTGAATGATTCTCAGGGATAGAGTAGATGCTGTAGAAAGAATCCACCAACATGCTCCAGATAGGAAAAGGAGTTTGATGCCTATGGGAGAGTTGCAAACTCCAACCTAATTAAGTAAAGAGAAATGCCCCCATCCCTATGCCACATCTTTCTTTTCTGTCCTCAAACATGGAGGATGCAGAATTTGGAGGAGGAAGACGAGGAGGCAGTAAAAGCTGAATAGCCCTCTTCCACAAGCACAGGTCTAGTTTGCACTGGGTCTCGGGACCAGTTTAAAACAGAATAGGAGATTGGAGTTTAAAGTGGAATGAACTAATTTCAAAGGCAGAAAGTGATTGTGCATTTATGTAAGCTGCCTAGCTGGGACGAAAAAGTGCAATTTGACCTATTTTAGTTCAGGGCAATGATTGGAAGAAATATAAAATTTTCATATTCATATTCCCAGATAATTGATATCGCTCCAAAAACAGATGGTTTACATGTGCAAAAACACAGGTATAAAAGAGCATGATGTATTCCAAGTAAATAGTTTGGAATGACTAGAAATGAGAGGATATGCTGGGAAATGCTGAGAGATACAG
This sequence comes from Phocoena phocoena, assembly GCF_963924675.1. NCBI lineage: Eukaryota > Metazoa > Chordata > Mammalia > Artiodactyla > Phocoenidae > Phocoena > Phocoena phocoena. The sequence goes on along the minus strand of NC_089229.1, from coordinate 43,291,902 downwards.
CTAGAAAGTTAAGCAAGGCTTTCTCTTCCTTCTTTAAAATTTGAATTTTTTTTTTGGTGGAGAATCTCCTGAAAGCTGTTAAGCATGAAAGTAATATGAACAGTTTTTCACTTTGAAAATACTGAATGTCTGATAAATTTATTTTAATCAGTCAACAGCTGGAAGCCAAATTAAATTTTAGGAAATATATTTTGGGACATACATTAATAAGATGTGTATCATACAGCTTATGCAAATAGAAAAGTGAAGAACTAGAAATCATGTAATATGAGATTTTCTAGAGTAGGAGGTATTCGATTTAGGCTTTGGATACTGGTAGAAGTTTCATAGGTAGAAATAAATTCAAAGCTGGTAAAGAGAAACAGGAAATAATGAAGTTTGATTTGGGATAACTGATTAAACTTACCAGAAAATAGAAGGCATATAGATAAGATAATTACATAATGTATTGTCCAAAATGGGGCACTTTTGAGAATGAAAAGGGAAATTAATTATGCTGAGGAAAACAGTAAACCAGACCTATGGTCAGAAAGTCGGATGTATATTTACCTACATGTAGAAGCCAGAAAAGATATTAAAGAAAGAGTGTGAGAGATACTCAACTCACCTGTTAGGTTTGTACTTTGAGCAACAGGGAAACATTGAAGAGGTTCTATCAAAACAGTGTTTCACTAAAATTAATGGAATAGAAGGATTTAAGGGTGTAAGGGAGTCAGTTAAGCATCCTCCATTGAAAT